>NC_141467.1:47841101-48447767 GCF_009769465.1 Tauraco erythrolophus | reverse complement strand
TCTCAACATGCCCATTCTGCTGGAAGAGTATGAAATTGGCTCAGGTGTACCGTCAGAGGCATCGTTACATGGAACAGTATCTCTTTCTTTCTTTTTCTCATGCATTGACAGTAATACGCAGGGATACCTTGCCTATAGACATTTGTTCGAGTGCATTACTAATCTTGATAAAGTTTTCTGGGTGGTGTGCCATTATAGGTGTCAGGGAAGGGTGGGTTTGTGTGAAATGTGGATGTTGGCATTGCTGATTCAGAATTCAAGTAGAATGTTTTTTCTGCTTCTCCCCCTTTTCAAAATTAACTTGTTTTTTCCTCATTTATATCACAAGTAAGTGCTGTTTATCTGTGTTGTTTCTCCTCTTCCCTTCTCCAAATGGATCTCTAAATTAAGAATCTTTGTTTCATTTATAATGAAGAGGATACTACAGCTTTGATTTTGAAACTAACTAGTGTACTTCAATGTTATAAGCAACTTACGCATAAGCTCGGATATGATGTAACATGTTTGTGGAAGGAGAATTTTGTATGAGTAATCACTCTTGTAGCAAAATGGCAAACAGTAAAGGCAAGAAAGGACATCTGGAATGGTGTTCTCTGGCTAGTGACCTTTACTTTTTCATAAAGCAAGTTGATGTACTTTTCAAATACATCCTACATCCTGCTTCCAAGTAGGATAGGTATTGCTCACCACCCTTTCCTGGCGGGGTTAATGGTTATTAACTTCTGTCATCAGTCCAGTACCGACTTTGTTTCTAAAAAAAATGATATTTTTAGTACATGTTCAGTAGTTTAAAGCACTAGTAGGATGAGAGTGTCTCTGGATGAAGATAGCCAAGATGCTTAGTGTTACTGAAAGATCTCAAAAGGGAGAAGATTTATACTGGTCTCTTCAGTGCATCAAAGATACAGTAGTCCAACCTCAGAAGGTCATGTTTTTGTTGGAGAGAAGTAAAAGTATGTGGTAGAAGGAGATGGAGGATGTTAGGACAAGGGAATTTATTTTAAGGAGAGAACTTTGAATCGTTTTTTGTTATTTTGATCAGACAATCTTTTTCTTTTCTTGTACATCTGTTACTCTGACA
The DNA here is from genome assembly GCF_009769465.1 of Tauraco erythrolophus. NCBI lineage: Eukaryota > Metazoa > Chordata > Aves > Musophagiformes > Musophagidae > Tauraco > Tauraco erythrolophus. The sequence continues at coordinate 48,446,686 of NC_141467.1, read as the reverse complement.
TCAAATTTTGTGACCAAACCACTCTTTCCCTGCGCAGAAGGAATATGCATGGTATTTCTTGGCATACAGTGTCTTCATCACACGTTTGAAGTACATGTAGTCTTAACATACAATTGAGCTGGGTTCAGGAGCTGCTACAAAATTTAGCAGCTCTTGATTCTCCTCCCTTGTGGGCTTCCCTCACTTGCTTATCTTACTCTTTCTCCTGGCATACTGACAGTGTCATCTGCTTCCATCTCTGTCTTAAGAGAGCTGAGCTGTTGAGATATAATTAGCAAAATGTAGTAGGTGGAAGATGGAGCTATGTTAATGTCGTGGTTTAGCCCAGCCAGCAGCTGAGCTACCACGCAGCTGCTCACTCGCTCCTCCCCACTGGTGGGGAGGGAAGCAGAAAAATGTAACAAATCCTGAGGGTCAAGATAAGAACAGGGAGGGATCACCCACCAACCATGGCCCCAGGCAAAATAGATGTGACTTGGGGACAAATGAATTTAGTTCATCAACAGTTACTTCAGAGAAGATAAAGAGAAACAAAGCCAGGTCTTAAAAACACCTTCCCTCCACCCCTGCCTTCTTCCCGGCTCTGCTTTCTCCCCTCAGCGGTACAGGGGGATGGGGAATAGGGGTTGTAGGTCAGTTTCTCACATTCTGTTTCTGCTGCTCCTTCCTTAAAGGAGGAGGAGGACTCCTTACACTCTTCCCTTGCTCCAACGTCAGGCCCCTCCTCACAGCAAACAGTCTACAAACTTCTCCAACATGAGTCCTTCCTGCAGAAAGCAATCCTTACCCGTCAGATTGCTCCAGCACAGGCTTTTCCCATGGAGTCACGGCTTCTTGGGGCACAGCCACCCGCGCTGGTGTGGAGTTCCTTTCTCACAGACTGCAGATGCTCTACTATTAGTCTCCAGAAGCATGAGGGTCCTTTCCCAAGGAGACAATCCTCTAAGTACTCCATTAGGCACAGGCATCTCTGCTGCAGCATGGGGTTGTCTCCCATGGGCTGCGGGTGGATCTCTGCCTCACTGTTAGTCTCCACGGGCAGCAGTGGGGCTGCTGCCGTCTCACCATGGGCTGCAGGGGAATCTCCGCTCCGGCACCTCCTCCTGCTCCATCTTCACTGACCTTGGTGTCTGTGTGCCCATTTCTCTGAGGTCTCAGTCCTCTCTCTGCTGCAGCTGCGCCGGGCCAAACGAACCTTGACAGTCCCGGCAGGACGAACTCAGTCCAGCGAGTGCCCCAGAAGCGGGGTGCTTTGGAGCTCTCTAAGCTGCGCCGCTGAGGCCATCTCCAGTCGAGTGGCGCCAGCGTAGCACGGACAGTCGCTCGCCCCGGGAGGCCAGGGTGGGAAGGCCATCCTTTCCTGCCCGCCTGCTCTCCTCACTGCAGGTCCTGCATAGCGCGGGTTGGCTCCTTTGTCCCCTTCCTCAATAGGGCATTCGCAGAGGTGCTGGTTGGTTCAGTCCCAGCCTGAGGGGAGGGGATTCTGACCTGGCTGGGGACTGGTCTGAACAGTTTCAGAGCTGGGGAAGCTTCTCACATCTCCTTACAGGGGCCATCTCTGCAGCCCCTCCCCTGCTACTGAAACGCCATCACATAAACCCAGCACACAGGGCTTTGGATGGTTTGATTGTCGGGAACATTTCTAGCTTATTTATTTATTTATTTATTTCCTCAGTTTCTAAGGAGCACTGTAGTGTACTGTGAGGATAGGTTCAGATGTACAAGTGAAATATGGATGAAAAGACAAACTCCAGTTTGTGAACTTAAAGTGCACAGGAACACAGTAGGCATATTTTTTGAGATACACAGTTTAGGCAGAAAAGAATTCTTAGAAAAACTTACAGGCTTTGAAAATACAGTTTCTGTTGGTAGCTGTTATTTCCATTGCATCTTGAAGTGGAAGGAGTAAAATGTACTATAAATACAGTAAATATGTTAGAAACAAACCAAGCTAAAAAAAAAAAAAGGCCAAAATTTATTACAAGGTGCTGGTATTGTGAATGGATAGTTTATGCATAAAGACTGAGTTGTATTTTGTAGAATGTCTTTTGTTCTAGTTTATCTCTTTATACAGTACTCCTCTAGTTATTACGTATAGTTTACTTATTCTAGAAGACAAAGTACTGTGTGTTTACAAATCTGCACAATGATCTTGAGAGAAAAGAATGTGTAGTCCTATTGTACTCTTGCAAGTGGCTTTTTCATCTTTGGTCAAGACTAAAATTCACTGTAGACCAAAAAAGAAGAAAGGGTTTTTGCATTTTCTTTTTTTTTAGTGTGCGTACAGTAAACTATTTCTTGGCAAACAGGACTTTCAATAGAGAAATGGTACGTAATTGTTTTAAATGGTCCCCATATATTCCACTCCGTCAGAAAACAGAACACTGGAGTTGTGAGTCAGGTTTTTATTTTTGAAACAATGTTGTGCTTTTGAAACTGATGCAGGATACTCAGAATGGTTTGGGTTTGGGCTGTGCAACATAATTTGTATGCTGCTGGGAAAAAGAGGATATTGCCTTTACCAGAATTTAATCTCAAGTGCCTTAAAAATTTAATCACTTTAAAGATCAATATATAAAGTAGTTAGTCAATATTTCACAAAGCTTAAAGGAAGTTTGGATGTACAAGATTTTAATGAATTATTGAATGCTACTTTCGGGAGAGAGTTTTAAATAAACTAAAATTTTTTTTTCCCCCTTTTTTTTTAATTTTTTTAAACAAAGTGCCTTGCTCTCTTAAGAGAAGCTTAAAGTATCCTAAGGCTGAAAGACTGTTTGTGCAGAAGTCACTTACCAGGCATGCTTTGCCCCAGAATTATTTGGAATGATCTATTATAAATGCATAGACTTTCAGGGCTACATGTAAACTGCATGCCATCTCATAAATTATTCATAATAGCCCCCAGGTATAATTATTCAGAGAAGCGAAAATGAAGAAAATGATTTCCTATTAATGTTTGCTTGTTCAGATAATTATTTTACTTATTTTTATTCAGTTTTTAATTCTAAATTATCTGAGTCTGGCTCACACAATGTACGTATACTTTGCATGTATTTTCTTTGTGACCTAAAAACCATGAAAGATGCATGAATCATATGTGTTAAAATTTCTTCATCAAATCATATATTTTATTTCACTCGTGTGTTGTAGTTTCAAACAACTTCCTCCTTTATCTTGAGTGCAGAATACAGACTTGCTATGTTCTGACATGAACTGTAATGCATCAGAGGCTTTCAAAAATGTGCCAATGTTGATGAAAGTGGGGCTCTCCAAGCTGCCGTATATAAAATATGAGTGTCGTATATGGAAAATAAAAGGCCTCTGCATGAAATGGAATTTCAACGAGAACAAAATTTTTTAGGTCTCATTCTGCAAACAGCCACATATACAAATGTTTTTATTAATGTGAATAGTCCCATTGAATAAAGTTAATCATGTTTGGTGTTTAAGATAAGGACTCAATCCTCCCGCCTCTCCAAAACAAGTGCAAAATTCATTCGAGCTCTTTCTGTGCTTTGCATTAGCTAGTGTAGGGAATGTCCATGTTGCCTCTCATCTGCTGCAAAAAGCACTACAGAAAAACAGGAAGATGATATTTAATTTATTTTTTATTATTAATTTTGGCCACTCTATTCTATGATTTTTATAGCAGTTCTGTGAATGACAAGAGCTTTGAGTTATCATTATATTTTTTTAAAGTATGACAAGGATATAGAACTGGTTTTTAAACCAATTTCAGCGTCTGCTTTTTGCTTGTTTTGAAGCATTGTTTTCTATTTGTAGATAGAGCAGATAATGAAAAGTATGTTCAGTGTTGCAGTTAACATAAAATCAAGCCCCACAACTCCATCTAGTGAACAGGGGACCGATTTATTTCTTCTAACTTTGTGTTAAAGACAGACATCTTGTGTAACCTCGTTGTTTAGACTTCTCCTATTCTTAGTGGCAAGAGACCTCTTGCAGAGTCTCACTTTCATCGCAGTTTTCTTGGCTACCTTTCTTAGCATGAGATGAATTACCTTATAGAGTGGCCGTCTCCTCTTTATTATAGAGAAGGTGTGAACAACTAACTTAAAATAATCAGTGACTTTTAAAGAGCTGAAAAACAGTGAGTGGTTACATTGGTACTTCTGCAGCTCAAGCCGTTGAGAATCCTCTTCAGATACAGTGCTGCAGGTGCACAGTGTCACCATCAAAGCTGTCATTACTCTCATTGTCGGACTCCAGTAAAGCAGAAATAAATGGATGCTCTTTGCTTTTTCTTGATCTGTCCCCAACCCCTCCATCGCTTGAATTAAAATGCAGTTATCATGTAATTCTGTATTAGTAACTTTTGAAGAAAAAAATAATTCTTTACATGTTAGTATCTACACAGACTAGTAAATAGTTTGATAACTCTGGAGAGTCTCTGTAACAGAAATACAAATTAATAAGGATATATAATGGTCTTGGGAAAATATGGGTTTGTGCTTGAGTGTCATCATAAGTAGGTTTCATTGATCAGTTTGAAGTTGATAGACGTTGGTCTATAAAAATGCTTACCTGCAAATTTCAAAATTCTGAAACTGTTCCCTTTGATAATTTTAACATTAATCAAAAACTTCAAAAAGGAGAAAACCAAACTGATATTTCAAAATGGAATGGGTCACCTTGCTTTAGCCCTTGTTTCTTTGTAGACTGAGACAGTCTCAGTTTAGCGAGGTAGATTTCAATCCCCTTTCTTGGGGAGAGGCTGTGCTTAGCTCTCCACGGCAGTTGCAGTAGGAGGGCTGCCAGATGTAACGGTGCTTTTCTGCCACGGCAAGTTTTAGGTAGGATAGCACTGCATCACTGCAACCAGCAACTCCCACATACTTCGACAGAAGAGAACATAAATCAGAATCAAAAAAGTCTGCATGATAGAAATCCATCTGGCTCTTACATCTTTACCTCATCAATTATAAACTGTTTGTGTTTGCATTCTGGGACCTCAGCAGCCCCTTACGATACATCTTCACCCTGTGCTGTCTTCTCTCATTCATATAGACAACCTGGTGCCAGCTTGCATCATCATATGAGTAGAACTGTGAATGTCAGTTTATGTGACAGTTTATCCGTCTCTGTTCACTCCATAAACCTAATTGTCAGTAGATGGCTGTCATCAAACTTGGATATGAAAATGTGAATGTAAATAAATAGAAGAGTCACAGAATTTCCTGCTGGCAGTGAGATTCAGAGACTTTCTGTGGAAGTATCTTCAAACTCCTGGATCCCTGAATGAGTTGATTCAGATCTACTAAATTCTGCAAACATGAAGCTCTGGGGAGCAGACAGCCTGTTCCAGTCGGAATACCCCTGACCACTTTCCACTGCATCTTTACATTTCACTTGTGTGAAACCAAACCCCAAAATTACCATTGACACTATGAACACTATGGGTCTTGCTTGCACTATGTGATATGTCCAGAGATACGTACAGAAGGAGCATGGATCCGGGGCTAACATCGGAAAGTGTCTAATACCCTGCTCAACTCCACTATCCCCCGAAAGTGTTTGTGAAATGCTACAGGATTCTGCCTTCTTGTCTTGTTTCATAACCTTTAGCTCATTTTTTTTGTTCTTCTCTCATTAGTCTACTCCCTGCCCCTTCTCCTCCTTCAATTCACTGCTTTATCATTTTACATATTTCTGATTTTTGGGCAATGCTTGTTCTTAGCAGAGTTCTGTTAACTGTGTCTGTGTTTGCACTGCATTGAGTTACAGCATTTGAGGGCTGTCCAGTTCACATTTCTCAGGTGGGTGTAGATGGAAGCAGGATACAGAACCAGCCTGGCATATAGTCAGGTGCTTGATATATCTGTTTTTGTTGCCAAATGTTGTGGTTTTGCTGGCATCAGGATTTGTCAAGTTGTCCCTTTTGATAAGTGTTTTGAAGAGTCCCAATATTAAACAGGCTCGTTCTGCTATTGAGGGTGACAGTTCTTGAACAGGGACTCCGTGACTGTTCTTATTCTTTTGCTTAAGCTCATACTGTGAAGGATATTAGTAAACTGATTTTTCTTGAATGAACGATACCTTATTTTTCTAGTACTGTTTGCTAAAGTCCATTTTAATCAAATGTCTGTCTTTTGTCTGAGCTGAGCAGGTTTCCTAGCAGAATTTTACAAACTTGTCTATAAAACTTCAAAAGTTAAAAATGTGCAACTGTGTTACAAAATAAAGAACAATTTAAATGTGCATCTTTAAAAAAAATAAATTCATCCAAGAACTTTGATTGAAATACCTGCCTGAGTTTAGGAAAGGAAAGAAAATAGTTTTCTCAATTTTTTTCCTTGAATAAAAATCTTTAGGGGGAAACAAAAGATATTTTGAAAATGCAAGGTAAGAGAACAGTTTTTCAGATGTTTTTAAACTTAAACAAAATGTGAAAGTTCATCCTTAGGCATGAAAATCTTATTGTGCCTTGGTCCGGTATCTCTCATTTGTCCACTTCTTTTGCTTTCCTCTTCACTTTAACAAGTGATCACATGTGCACCAGCTAAATGTCTGATAAATCTCCAGGCAAAGCTGGGTTGACTTGTGTGGAACTGACTTTAAAAATATTTGATGGAACATTGCTTCAGTCTCTGAATACTTGTCAGCTTAGATTTATTACAGCTGCTCCCATTACAAAGATGTGCACTTTGGTCCTTAGGGATCTTTCTCTCTCTTTTGCTGTGTAGTCCCAGCTATTGTGGTGTCACAGTTGATCGATTATTTACTTCAACACTTTGAGTCCAGCAGAACATTTTTAGGGTAACATATCACCATAACTTCCTGATTACTTTTCTATTGTATGGAGGAATGTTTCTTTTTTTTTTAAGTGAAAGCACTTGTATTTTTATTTTTGTTTAATTTGTTTTTTTAAGTGGAGGGATGCCTGTTAATTTAATTTTGTTCGTTTCGAGAGGAAAAAAAACTCCAGTGTCTTCTGAAGGATCACGTAGTGTGTATCTGTGAAATATATGCATCAAATACCAATAACTTTCCTTAATATGTATCATATTTAAGTATGATTGTTATTTCATGTATTCATAGCCTGAGTTCCTGTATGCATAGGTGGATAACTATATACCGTTGCTGTGAGATTAGGAACGGTAAGAGATGACTTTGGCAGATCTACAATAAATATGTCAACCTTATGAAATTTAGTTTCTTAGGGATAACTTGTCTTTTATTTTAAAGACTTGTTTCAAGAACAGGAAATTCAGAGTTTGTGTAATATAGCTGCCATGCCATACTGCTACGTTACCCTGATTTGTAAAATAAATATTCTTAAAGATACTTTTAACTTTCTGAAAATATGAATAATCTCAATCGACTCTGATATCAACAGGAAGCATTCAATTACTCAAGTAGGAGGAGCAGGTCCTTACAAGGGTATAAGTGAAAGTACTGACTTAGTTACACATCTACTGTTGATGACAATGCTATGAATAAATTGCTGTTTAAAAAACCCCCACAGAACAACAAAAACCCCCCCATCAAAAAAACCCCAAACCCCACCAAACTTCTCCTTAAAAAAATGAATGCCAAAGACTTCCAGAGTGAAATCAATTGGATACTTAGAATAAATTAACAACAATTTTAATTAAATTGGAAACCTTTGAGCAGTTATATATGGGAGAAAAAAATTATAGCTTATGTATTACCATATTTGTGTCTCAGGTGATTTGAGGAAAACGTCAGTAGTCAAGGTTAAACGTGCAGTAAGTATATTTATTGCTCTCAGTAACATAGAAAGTATATTCTCTAATGTCTTAAGTGGAAGTATCATTTAAAATTTCAATCAGCATCTCTTCCCTGCCCTCAGGACAAAATCTTACCACCACCACCCCACCTCACTTATTTTTTCCTGCTTGTACACATGAAAAATGTGGGTCAAAACTGCAGAACCTGTTAGTGTTAGTGGTCAGCTGTGCTGTTTAAGATTTTTCTAAGTGGAGTCCTGTAGAGCTGGTCATTTATCACTTTAAAATGGACTGAGTTAGCACTATGGGGTCAGTTAAATGTTCTTTCAATAATTTTCTTCTTTTCTCAGCCCTGGGGTAAAAGAATAAAAGTTGATTTGTTACCAGCCGTTGTCAGAGAAACTACAGATGACAGACTTGAAACTGGTTATGATCCTGACATACAGCACTGAGCCATCTTCCACTTCATGAACAATTGAGATTCAGATTGACCCACTTTTCCTTTATCTAGCAAATTCCTGATTTTCTTCTGTTCAAACAGAACTAACTGAAAACTCGATTTCGGGAAGAAACTAGGTGAGTTTGTTCTAGAGCCAAATGATATTGATTGCAAATACGTTCTTGTGTATTTTTCTCAAGGTATTTACTCAATGCTCTAGACTTTTATCCTGTGAATAAAAGAATGAACACACAAGAAATTTATAATAAAGATTTTTTTTCCTTAATTTTATTGAATGAATGTCTTCAGCAACTATGATAAATTTAAGGATTTCATTCCACAGAGTAAAGCTGAGATGAGATGGAGGAGAAGAAATCAGATCTTACAAACAATCTGTAAGGCTGCAAGGAGAAAGCCCTAATGAGGAATGGAAATGGAGGAAAAAGTACCAATATTAACAGCCTTTTACAATAAACTTTGTCATATGAATTCTCTGAGGAATGGGGAATTCTTAGTAGAATGCATGTTATCTCAGAGGAACCTGGGATGAGGAGGGCAGGTCATCTATAAGGTAACTGGACCATTTGAGGGTTTTTATATAATAATCTGAATTTCAGCTGAAAATGTAATGGCTGCCTGACATTCCTAATTTTATGTTGTGAAGCTCTGCTTGTTAAGCAATGGCAACAATCCTATGCTAGGCTAAGTTGTGCTGTTGGCTCGAAGTACGGAGCATGCTCTGGGCCGAATCAATTATGACATGGGTGCCCAGCACAAGCCTGGGAACTACTAATGTTCGGTGTAACAGTGGGCTGTTTAGTGCTAGTGTGCTCTCAGTGATGAGCATTAATTACCACCATAATTTCACCTGCTTCCTTCAGCCTACAGTTATTACTTTAGATAAGTATTGAATCAAACCCATTGTGTTGACTCTGAAGAGGTGTGTGATTTTCACTTCCCAGTCTTCATTGCTTTTGTGTTGTGTAAACTGGTTCATTGTCCTTGGGTTACAGGTATATTAGGTTTTCTGTTGTATGGAATGCACTTTTGCATATTTCTTGCCAGTGTTAAGAGCAGGCTTGGCTGATGTGCTCTGTCATGTTTATGTTTTACTGCTGTCTCATTTTTCCACTAAGATTTAATTGAAATTTCTATGCTCACAAGATTATTCTAATCTATTTAGTATTTTAATAGACTTTTAATTTGGGGAATGTAAAGCTGGTCTTCAAAGTTGATTCATCTTATTTGCTCATCTGAGTTCAGATGGCTGTTTAGGGAAAGGCTTCCAACCACTGATAGCCTCTGCAGCGAGCAGAATAATTCCTGCGGGGTTCTGTATTCATATTGTGGGCTGGAAGTGATGAACTGGATTCAATTATTTTCCCTGTTTTTTTTTTTCAAACTTCAACTTGCTACATTATGTTCCTTGATGTTGGCTGGGTTTTTCTGGCTGTTGTTTTTTAATTCTGTTTAAACCGTCTTTGAGAGCTAAATGTCAGGCTTCAGCCACAAAAGGTTTATGAGCCAGTTGAGTGGGAGAGGAAAGAAAGAAAATATTCCTGTCCAAATAAGTGATTCCTAAGGCCAAGCATTTCTTATGATTTGAAGTGTATAATATGGATTTGATGGTGTCCCAGAACTTACTGGGCAAGGCGCTTCAAGTTTGAAGTTCTTCAGAATGTGTTTAGTTTCTTTAGGATCTGGGACCATGAAATTATTTTGAAATTACTTATTTCAGGCCACTGAAGGGCTTTTTCAGGTCTCTGTAGTACTGTTAACTATCATGGCCTATTTCAGTTGTACAGATGAAGTTAGTAGTCAGCCAAGAGGAATAATGAGAGAAATTTTTTGTCAGTAGGTAGTCAGCATTCTGAAGACAAAATTTCGTGTATAGTCAACTTAAATTTTTCTGTTTTTTTCAGCTCTTTGATATGAGAGGCAGATACTCAGAACTTCTTTGGCTATACTTGCAAGGCAGGCTTAGATAATCATTCATCTGCTGTTAGTGTAACACTATAGAGTATCCTGTAGACTCCTGTGATGATGTTTTCTGTGAAGAGTTTGTTTATTGTCCATTTTTATACCTGTACTGTAAGTTTCAATTGCTTCATGGGTAGTTTAAAATCATAAGTAAGTAACATACAGGCTGAACCAGTGTTCAGACAGTGTGTTGTTCAGAGAGATCAGTGCTGTCTGAATGCTGCTTGATTAATGGAAGTGACCAAGTACATGTTGTTAGATTTTGCTTTTGAACCTGATATCTAATTTGCCCTTTCTTTTCACTTAACACCCCCCACCCACCCACAGTAAATAACAGTATATGTGAGGTCTTGACTTACATTTCATGTAAAAAGGAAGAGCTATTTATGTTCTCTTCCATAGGGTTCCATTAGTTGAAGGCCTCTTCTTGGATTTCAGCAGGCTGCCTATTGAAGAGCAGATGCTGAAGTATTAAAGCCCTCTTTATTGGGTGATGGAGGGGGTTGTCCACCTGTTCAGGGGTCATGCTAGTTATCGCATCTAGAGGTGGAAGGGAAGGCTTTTTCCCAACTTTCAGTGGCTAATAACTTAATACTCAGTGAGATTTGCTGGGATGTATTACTTTGCTAAACTTCGTAGGTTATGTGGCAATATGTTTCTTGTTTAGTTCTGTGCCTTGGTCATTAGTGCCGCTCTACACGCACTTCCCATAGTGGCGGCTAGATTAGTTGTAAGCCACATTGATTGTATGCTGTCCATCATCTCTTGAATATGTGAATAAAGACTGGTCTAATATATAACCAGTCAGCAGCAAAAAAGGTGCATTTTATGTAACTTAAATTTCAAATTAATGTTCAGAATTAATTGCCTGAAGTATTTAGGGAAAACAAGAAATGTAAAAATGATGGACCACTTACCATCTTCCCCTTTGGCCTATGCATGCTAAGTGCTCTGCCAGATAAAATCTCTTGCGAATTGGTGTAACAACAATTTTGTGCTTGCACATTCAGCATATTTAAAAATGGAAGATGCGCTGAAGAGCTGTTTGGAAAGCTACTGTCATCGTCAGTGGTGGACAATTAGGGGAAGGGAGAGGTTTTATACTTAACGGGAAAGTACTGATATATCAGGTGTCTGGCTGTAAGGCCATCTGCTGTTCATTCTGTCTGATTATCTGGCATCTTTCATAATACTTAGTGTATCAGTCACCTAGAGCTTGTTCAGAAGTGCTTGTACTATTAGTTTTTTAAATCTGAAGCCAAGGTGTAAAGAGCTGAACTCAAAAAGTTTTCAGGGGTAACTGTCATCTAGAAAAGCGAAATATGGGTATTTGCATGTTTCAGAGTATGAATAACTGTATATGTTATGTAGGCTGCTTATTCTGCAGTGCTTAAGTCCAGTGTATGTGCAGTTACACTAGAATGAAAATGCTTTTGCTAACAGTTAACTTCCTTACTGGATGAGTAGCCATTCTGCCCAAGTCTCAGAAGGTAAAGGCAGGATCTGAGAGAATGAAGAACTGCCCACTGTAGGAGAAGACCAGGTTTGAGACCATCTAAGGAACCTGAAGGTGCACAAGTCTACAGAGCTTGATGAAATTCATCCATGAGTCCTGAGGGAACTAGAAGATGAAGTTGCTAAACCGTTATCCATCATGTTTGAGAAGTCATGGCAGTCCGGTGAAGTTCTCACTGACTGGAAAAAGGGAAACGTAGCCCCTGTTTTTAAAAACGGAAAAAAGGAAGACCCGGGGAACTACAAGCCAGTCAGTTTCACCTCTGTGCCCGGCAAGATCATGAAAAGATCCTCCAGGAAACTATGCTAAGGCACATGGAAAAGAAGTAGGAGATTGGTGACAGCCAGCATGGCTTCACTGAAGACAAATGTGCCTGACTAATTTGGTGGCCTTCTACAATGGGGTTACAGTGTTGGTGGATAAGGGAAGAGCAACTAATGTCATCTACCTGGACTTGTGCAAAGCATTTGACGCTCTCCCGCACAACATCTTTGTCTCTAAACTGGAGAGACATTGATTTGGTGGATGGATCACTCGGTGGATAAGGAATTGACTGATTGATTGCACTCAGAGTTGCAGTCAACGGCTCAATGTCCAAGTGGAGACCAGTGACAAGTGGCATTCCTCAGGGGTTGGTATTGAGGCTGGTGCTGTTTAACATCTTTGTCGATGACACAGACAGAGGGATCGAGTGCACCCTCAGCAAGTTTGCTGATGACATCAAGCTGTGTGGTGAGGTTGACACGCTAGAGGGAAGGGATGCCATCCAGAGGGACCTGGACAGGCTTCAGAAATGGGCCTGTACGAACCTCATGAAGTTCAGCAAGGCCAAGTGCAAAGTTGTGCACATGGGTCGGGGCAATCCCAAGCATAAATACAGTCTGAGTGGAGAATGGGTTGAGGGTGGCCCTGAGGAAAAGGACTTGGGAGTGCTGGTTGAGGAGAAGCTCAACATGAGCTGGCAATGTGCAGCCCAGAAAGCCAACCGTATCCTGGGCTCCACCAAAAGAATTGTGGCCAGCAGGTTGAGGGAGGTGATTCTGCCCCTCTGCTCTGCTCTCGTGAGACCCCACCTGGAATACTGCATTCAGCTCTGGGACCCCCAGCATAAGAAGGACATGGAGCTGTTGGAAGGAGTCCAGAGGAGGGCCATGAAGATCATCAGAGAGACACCTTCTAGCAGCCTTCCAGTACCTAAAGGAGGCCTACAAGAAAGTTGGAGAGGGACTTTTTACAAGGGCATGTAGTGACAGGACAAGGAGTAACAGTTTTAAACTGAAAGAATAGATTTTGATTAGATCTAAGGAAGAAGTTCTTCACTCTGAGCGGGGTAAGGCCCTGGAACAGGTTGCCCAGAGAAGGTGTGGATGCCCGTCCCTGGAAGGGTTCAAGACCAGGTTGGATGAGGCTTTGAGGAACGTGATCTCGTGGAAGGTGTCCCTGCCTACGGCAGGGAGGTTGGAACTAGATGATCTTTAAGGTTCCTTCCAACCCAAAATGTTCTGTGATTCTGTGTAAGTAAATTTCAAGTCTTTTGGCTGCAGAGCTAGCCCAGAAAAACTTTCATCTCTGGTTTTCCTGGAGGGCGTGCAGAAAACTTACTGCAGTGTGCCATACATACTGAGCTTCAGGTTCCTGAGTCCCCAGTCGTACCCATTTGTGTGCTTATTCTCTGTAGTGTTTGGAAAATCAGGAACAAGTGAGAAATTATGTTGATTATTGTGAAATAAAGATGTGCTTTATCTCTGCAAGTGAGTTTCAGAAGCTAGCTTATATGTTTAGTTAGTGAAGGATTCTTTCTATATTTAAGATCTTGCACATCTTTCACCTTTCTCTCAGACCTAAATTTGAATCCAGCACTCAAGGATATCATGTGGATTTGTACACTTGCTGATGGATTGTGGTTCTATAGAACAATGAAACGATTATGCTTATCCATGCTTATCCCATCTGTAACAGATTTAATATTAAGTAAAACAAATAAATATATATATTAAGTTACTTAGCTATAATCCAGTGCAAATTAACTGAAGTCAGAAATAGTCTTTATTTTAGTGTTTCAGAGCAAGTGAGGCAAGAGAAGACATCTGAATGATTATTGCTTGTAGAAGATACTGAAATAGGTATGGTCCTTTTTGCATACAACGTGATTTTCAGTGAAACAAAATCACGTTGCAGCATGTTCTTTTCATGGATACAGACTTGCTGGCACATCGACTGAAGTGTTCCTTTGGTGGCTTGCTTTATTTTTTTTGTGATGCAGAATTTGAGGATTTAAATGCATAATATTAGGTAGTGATAGATGTTTAGGCTCTTGCTTAATGCTATGGAGAATTCCCTCGACTGTGGAGACTTTTCAGGAGCTAAATTGTTAGCAAAGTTGTCTCTTGCAGCTTCCTACACCATTCTCCACTTAATGGAATAGAAAACATGGGAAATGAGAGTGATATTTCCAACTGGGCCAGGTTAAGTCTGGGTAGTATATCACATATGCTTTAAATTTCTAAGATTTTCCCATCTGTTTTTAATTTAAAAACTCAAGATACTCTACTGGTTGTCAGGTAGATCATTGGCATCAGCTGAAGTGGCTCATTTTTTAAATCAAAGTATGTATGTATTTTTATAACTAAAGAATTATCTGTGAGTTTCTGTTTTGAAGGATATGTGAAAAGAAATGTGATCCACAAATACACAACATTTCTCCTCTGTTAATGCATCCCTTGGTTAGACAGATCTTGGACATTAGCACAGACACACTATATGGTTAGCATAAACCACTTAATTACTGTCTTAAATTTCCAAAATGGTCTGTAGATGAATGCCATACTTCATCAGCAGATGAAGTGAAAGACTGGTACAACAGGAACACACATTTGTAACTCTGTAACACTGGAATGCTTCTCTAGATTTACCATTTTCTTAAGAGAATTCCCTTTAGAAGTAAAAAATTAGGTATTATTTTAAGAGTGTCTTAGAAGAATAATTGAACAATGTATACAAACAACAAACAGCATTTCCAGTGTCTGTGTGCTGTGCTGAGAATATGGGTATGTTACTGCCAGCTTCTTGTAATAGGATTGCATATATGTTTAGCAAATGCTTTAAAATAATCCTTTTTTATTATTTTGCAGTATGATAATTTTTTTTTTAAATGAACAACATGTGTGTTTAACATGCATTTTTCAAGAGTCAACAACTTCTGTGAAAGCTATCATGGTGTAATAGCATTGTATGAAAAGCTCCTTTTCTTCATAAACCCTTATATTTAATCCCTCAAAGCGGCAAGCAACATGCTGGCTAGAGAATTAACTTCAGATTGAAGATAAAGAAGAGGCCAAAGTTAATGACAACTACAGAAAGCTGAAAGATATAATATAATTCAAGTAGAAGAGTAACAGCTTGCAAAATAGGTTGCGATATTTGCTTTATGAGGGATAACTAGTGCAAAAGAAAGTGTATTTTCTGTGTCTACAGAAAACCACATTTTCTGGTAAACAGATTCTTAAACTAATATCCCTGTGAACATGCAGGAAATAAGTTGGACGGGTTGTGTTTGAGATGATGCTGGCTAGCTATTTGACTTTGGAATATAAATGGCAGTGCTGTCTAATATAAAATTAATTGCAATGGTCAGACTTAAAGTTTCCATTTCATATTATGAGATATTCAAATAGGAAGGAAATCTTTATAATGGGAAAATAAATAAATCTTATTTGCCATTGAAACTCAGAATAAGAGATACCATATTATTGAAAGAAAAATATTATGCTTTTCATTTCACAGGAACATATAGTAAATATTCTGTAAGGTACACATACTTAACAATTGTTTTCAGTCCTGTTTCATCAGGTGCTTTAGTTATATATGAACCTTGGTGAGTTTCTAAAAATTGATGTGATGCCTCAAAACATGCCAGAAGTTAAAGATGCTGAGTCACACAGGGATTCACAGCTGTCTCAAAAAGATTAATTTCTTCCTATGCTCATTTAATTTCATCTGATTAGTGTAATATGAAATACTGTATGCATCTCTTAGCAGTCAAGCTGTGAAAGAATTGGTCCGGTCTATAAATGGACATTTTAAAATAAGTGTTCTCATTACTTGGGTGTTACAGGCAAATCCTGGATCAGACACTATTGTTGGCTTATGTTCTGCCTCTGCATAATTCACAAAATCCCAGAATGGCTGAGGTTGGAAGGGACCTCTGGAGGTCATCTGGTCCACCCCTCCCTGCTCAAGCAGGGCCACCCAGAGCCAGTTGCCCAGGGCCATGTCCAGATGACTTTCAAGTTGTCTCCAAGGATGGAGACTCCACAACCTCTCTGGGCAACCTTTGCCAGTGCTCAGTCATCCTCACAGTAAAAAAAGTGTTTGCTGATGTTCAGAGGGAACCTTCTGTGTTTCAAGTTGTGCCCATTGCCTCTGATCCTGTCACTGGGCACCACTGGAAAGAGCTTGGCTCCCTTAGGTACTTGCAGACATTGGTTGGATCCCCCTGAACCTTCTCTTTTCCAAGCTGAACAGTCCCAGCTCTCAGACTTTTCTCATAGGAGAAATGCTTCAGTCCCTTCTTCATCTTTGTGGCCCTTTGCTGGACTCTATCCTGTATGTCCATGTCTCCCTTGTACTGGGGAGCCCAGAACCCAGCACAGTCTGGTGTGAATATTTGGAGACAGAGGGGGAAAAATGGTAATTTCCAACCTATTGATGATGCAGTAACACTGAAAGCTGTGGGGGAGAATCTGAGGTTATGAGACCTTTCCTCTGCTTAGCTCAGCTCTTTACTTCTGTCATAGGCTTCCAGCCTGGGACTTGGGAAGATTCGGGAGTTTTTTCAGTTCTTCATGTCCGGATCTTTGTATCCGAGTTTCACTTGTGCTGTGAATTAGTGATGCAGGAGACTGCTTCATTACAAAAGGTGTGCACCTTTGTCCTTTCTTGTAGATGCAGTCTCAGTGGTGTGGTGCTGCCGTGTACCCATTCCTCTGAGGCTGGATTTGATCATGTTCTGCACACTTACTGTGGGGGTAAATAATGCAAAGTTCCCTGCAGTAAACCATAGTTGTTCCTTAAAACACAGGACAAGTATATAGTAGCAGTGTTCAGCTTGCATGGGTACAGCACAGCCAGGTAAAAATAAAATAAAAATTTTATTTGGAAAATGTACACAAAACCTACTGGAATTGTATGATGATGTAAACACATAACAATATTTAAGCAATGCAACTGTCAAGATATTTTCACATACACAGACACTTTCATCAAGTCTCCTAATGATTCTTTGCATCAGATTGCACTGAGAGTACAGGAACTTTGTCCAAAGTACTATTTGTTCTATTGAGAGAGGAAACAGTGCATTTACATCTTCATAGTGTACATGGGGTATCTGTGTACCAGTTTGCTAGAAAATGGATCATAAGTTAATGTTGCATTTTAAAATAAGAGTTAGAAATTATCTAAAAATGACATAATTTAATCATCATCATCATCTTCAAAACCTCTTGGAGAATGAAGCCAATACAGACTTGCGAGTTAAGTAGGGCAGTTTATTAAAACAAATGGAAGTGATCAATTCCAAGCTTTCCCAGTCTTAGCCAGTATACTAGAGCAGGAATAAGCACTGCATAAGGGAACGCTTTAATGACAGAATCCTCTTATCTCAGAAACCAAGTAATAAAAAGAGTTATTATTGTCTGGATGCAGCTAGCTTAGCCTTGGCATTAAGTACCACAAATAGGAATCTGCCTTTTGAAAGAACGGCTGGCTGGTTCAGTACTACCTAGGCCAGGAGGGAGAAAGCTGCGACTTTTTGTGCACACCTTCCTACACGGTTCAAAAGGTAAAAGGCAGTAATGATGCTTTTGAAGAATTCATGAATGTTTCTTTTATACACTTTTGACACCAGCTTACTTGAGGCTCATACTGAAATAGTTACAGTGATTATACCCAGTAATGGAAGATTGGTGTGGTCTGTGTTTTAGAAAATTCGGAATATTTTTGTTGAGGAACAAGTGAAAGCATAGGTTTGTTGAATATTGTATGGGAACAAACAAAACTAGTCTGTCTCTGAATTCATAATATCTTGATCCTGTGAAAAAACCTTGTTTGGGAAATATTTCCAGGCATGGCATAAGCTACCTATTTCTTTCTGATGAGTTTCAGAGTGGTGAGTATTGGCTTCTCTCTTGGAGAAGCCTCTTAAACTGAGATATTTAAGCTCTACTGTTAAGCAATTTTGAAAGGAATTACAGATCAAAAGTTTCTTCATAGAAACTTTTGGCTTTAGAAGGTGGTGTCTTAGATAGCACTTGGTCAATTTACCTTCAGACAATGTGGCGGCATTCATGTTTTTTCTCTCATTACTTCAGCCATTAGATCCCAGTTAAGCGAAACAGTCTAGCACGAGCATATTGTTATGTAGGCAGTCCTGTTAAAATAACAATGCTCTTTAGATCCTAAGTAAACACATGTTTATATACTGTGTTAGTAATGTGGAAGGCTTTACTTGAAGAACAGAGATGAAGAGGTAGTTCTTCAGCTGGAGGTGGTTCTTCTCTCAGAGAGACAGAAAATAGGACTGTAGAGCTATTTAAGATGGTTTTATCCACTCTGCATAATCAAATATTCCTAACACATAGTTTATTGTTTTCCACAAAGAGTAGTCATTACCACTTTCTCCTTCCCTGGCTCTTATCTCCTTTTCATATAGTCAGCGTATAAAATTTAACATTTTTATTTTGTGTGGTGTGAATAATTCAAAATAGAGGTCAATGGCCTAGGCTATGGGACAACAAAGCTCTGTGCCTCCAATGTGTCACTTTGAACTGCTTCTGCATGGCATTCCTCAGGGAGGCCGCTAAGTATTGAGGCCAGTACTGTTTAACATCTTTGTTGGTGACATGGACAGTGGGATTGAGCACACTCTCAGCAAGTTTGCTGATGACATCAAGCTGTGTGGTGTGGTCGACATGCTGGAGGGAAGGGATGCCACCCAGAGGGACCTTGACAGGCTGGAGACGTGGACCTATGTGAACCTCATGAAGTTCAACATGTGCAAAGTCGTGCACATGGATCAGGGCAATCACAAGCATAAATACAGGCTTAGTGGAGAATGGGTTGAGGGTGGCCCTGAGGAGAAGGCCTTGGGAGTGCTGGTTGAGGAGAAGCTCAACATGAGTTGACAATGTGTGCTGGCAGCCCAGAAAGCCAACTGTATCCTGGGCCGCATCCAAAGAAGCGTGGCCAGCAGGTCGAGGGAGGTGATTCTCTACTCTGGAGTAAAGCATTCAGCTCTGGGACCCCCAACACAAGAAGGACATGGAGCTGTTGGAAGGAGTCCAGATGAGGGCCATGAAAATGATCCAAGGGCTGGAACACCTCTCCTATGAAGACAGACTGAGAGAGTTGGGGTTCAGCCTGGAGAGAGAAGAATCTGGGGAGGCCTTCTAGCAGCCTTCCAGTACCTAAAAGGGGCTTACAAGATAGCTGGAGGGGCACTTTTTGCAAGGGTACATAGTGATAGGACAAGGGGCAGTGGATTTAAATGTATTAAAGAGTATAGATTTAGATTAGAGATAAGGAGGAAATTCTTCACTCTGAGGGTGGTGAGGCACTGGAACAAGTTGCCTAGAGAAGTTGTGGATGCCCCATCCCTGGAAGTGTGCCAGGCCAGATTGGCTGAGGCTTTGAGCAACCTGGTGTAGTGGAAAGTGTCCCTGCCCATGGCAGGAGGGGTTGGAACTAGATGATCTTTAAGGTCCCTTCCAACCGAAAGCATTGTTTAATTCTTCTGAGAGATTCAATTTATCTCTGTCCATGGTATATCTTGAAGATGGGTCATGAGAATTAGCGTGGACAAAGGGAGAAATTTTGCCTTTGAATTTCATTTACCATCATGTCATAGATTCATTCATAGATTCATAGATTTCTAGGTTGGAAAAGACCTTAGAGTTCATCGAGTCCAACCATCCCTAATCCCCATTAAACCATATCCTCAAGTAGATCATCCACCCTATTCTTAAACACATCCAGGGATGGGGACTCAACCACCTCCCTGGGCAGCCTATTCCAGTGGCTGACAACCCTTTCAGAGAAGAAATACTTCCTAACATCCAACCTGAATCTCCCCTGACTAAGCTTATGCCCATTTCCTCTTGTTCTGTCACCCATCACTAATGTAAAGAGTCCTTCCCCCACCTCCCCACCATCTTTTCTCAAGTATTTGTAGGCCGTAATCAGGTCTCCCCTCAGCCTCCTCTTCTCCAGGCTAAACAGCCCCAACTCCCTCAGCCTCTCTTCATAAGTTTTATTTTCCAGCCCCTTGACCAGTTTAGTCGCCCTTCTTTGGACTCGCTCCAGGAGCTCAATATCTCTCTTAAAGCGAGGGGCCCAAAACTGGACACAATATTCCAGGTGCGGCCTCACCAGTGCCGAGTACAGGGGCAGGATCACTTCCCTGCTCCTGCTGGTCACACTATTCTTGATACACGCCAGTATCCCATTGGCCTTTTTGGCCACCTGGGCACACTGCTGGCTCATATCAAGCCAGTAGTCAACCAAGACCCCCAGGTCCTTCTCCGCCAGGCAGCTCTCCAGCCACTCTTCCCCGAGCCCATAGCGATGCTTGGGGTTTTTATACCCCAAGTGAAGGACTCTGCACTTGGCCTTATTAAAGCTCATGCCATTGGCCTCAGCCCAACGATCCAGTCTGTTGTGGTCAGCTTTGACCTAGGTTGTGGCATCTAGGTTGTGGCATCAAGGTTATGGAATCATTCACCTGAGACTTAAAAAAGTCCCCACCAGTGCTGAGCTGGACTTTCTGCCCTGTCTTTAAGGAGCTGACTCCCTGTGTATGTTCAGACATACGCACGCAGACTGTAATCCCTAGTGTCAGCTCTTTCCTACTGACTGGTTCTAGGCTTCAGCCAGATTTTTCTAGAGGAAAACAGGGAGTTTAACAAATCTGCACAGTTAAAATTTTGGCTTAAATATGCAGCATTATTTTTGTTTTTCTGAACTTGACGATTCTCTGCTTAGAGGTAGATATAGTAGTGGTGTCTTAAAACCTGGTGTCTGTAACACCTACCTACTTGAACTTCCTGAATCATCAAAAACATTTGATGTATTTCTCCTAACGTCTCCCCTTCCAAAATATGCTGTTCCTATTTTTCTGAAACCGTTCCTTTCCAAACCTTTTGAGCTTTTCTTAGTGCTTTTGTTTTGTATCCTTTCATCCTACCAGGAAGAAAATAACCTGCCAAGTTACTAGCACAGTCTAGGTTAATTAAAATCACCGTGTCGTCAGGGCATTTCATATACCTTGTTACGAATGACAGCATTGGCACCGATTCACTTCTTTCACTGACGTGCTGTGGTTCTTTGTTAACAGAGTTCATGTGATGAGCAAACTGGGATGTTCAGAACTGCACATAATGATCCCCTGACTTCTTTTCACCTTTCTTCTCTCATTTGATGGGGCAAGCCCTAGTGCATTCTTCTGAATATTCTGAGAATATAAAGTGGTTTTTGCAATAGGTGAATCCCTTTGAAACGCGTACTTCCTTATTTCTTACAAAACATAATTGTCGCTTCATTAGTAAACTATAGTCAGGAGATTTTGTCACGGGTGGCCAGTTAGTACTGGTTTTCCTGTTTGATCATTAACTGAATGTTGTAGTTAGACAAACATTTTGCTGACATAAATGCCTAAAATTACTTCGAGAAATTCAAAACCATTAACTGTTTTGGATGACCTTGAGTTTGCAAAAGCACGTCAAGTATGCTGGATGCATTTTTGTAAGAGTCTCTGGGTGTTTTTTGCCATGGGGATGGGCAGCTGTATGTGTGTCTACATATTTCTGTTCAAAACATTTGCTCATGCTTATATAAATAAAATGTTCGTTGATGGCACATCGTTATTGCAACTGTTTGTTTTTATAAATGATTTTCAGTTATGGTATTAAGTTGCAGGATGACAATATGAACAGTCATAGCACTATTTGGGAAATAGCCCATTTCACTTTCTTCATGTAGCCTGTGGGGAAGTTCTTTCATTTCTCCATGTGCTGAAGCTTTTGTTTTAAGGCATGAAAATTATGGGATAGCATATTACACTAAATAGGAGCAGTTTCCTGACTTTCAATTAAGACTACTTCAAATTAGCGCTCACTTTGGCTTAATTTCAGTCCCTCAGAAGTCTGTAGTTAAAGTGACTTTTACATTTTTCTTGCTTTTTTTAAAAAAATTGAAACTAGTTTGTGCTGATGGCTAGGTCCTAGAAGTTACTTCTTAGTGATGTCGTTTAATGTTGCTAGGTAGTCATAATAATTAATAGATTCGTGTAATATATCTAATATTTTTGTGTAGTATATAGGAAAACTATTATCACTAAAAACTTGCAACAGTATTTGATAATTTATCTGAAATAAAACATTGGCAGAAGTATTGGCATGACACCTGTGACAGCTTAAGACCATAAGAAATATTTATTTTTAATACAAAATCAGCTTTTGCTTATTTTCCTTTCTGTGTGTCCCATACAACATTGACAGCAGTACTAATATTTGAAATTTCAGGCATCAGCAATAGTTGTGTACTGATTTAATCACTTTATTGTTAGTGCTGACATTTAACATGGTACTTTAAAAACCCTAGGAGAGTAGTATGAGCCGATGACTTCTTGAGCAGGCTTATTTATCAATGTAGAAACTGTACATGTCTTACATTATACCTTCCAGAATCTGCCTTCTCTAAGATCACATCTGAAAAATTCAGGCTTTTTAAATGCAAATTATTTGACCATATTTTTTGCCTTAGCACTTTTAATATTCAATGTAGTTGATGTGATAGTATCGTAGGAAAAATAAGTATAGAATCTTGACTTCTCAGGTTAAAAATTCCATTGTGCATCTTTCTTCTCCTTCCTTGTTGGTAACAGCCTATTGCATAAAGTTGAGTTCTGATTCTTTGAAGCAAGAGAGGTTGCATCTTATACAGTGTCACATGATATTGATAACACTGGTAATTTTGTCTTTCATGTAGTCATACATATGTATAGTATTTGAAAGAGCGTCTCTGTTAAGCAGAAGAGTGAAATACGCTGTATAACTGATACTTTACTCATAGAATCCTGTATTTCCATATTTATCCTGTTTATGCTAATCACGCGATTGCTGTATATTCATTTCAGCAGATTTTCATTCTGTGCCTGTCGATTTGGCTGTTTTAACTCTAGTTTTTATGTCTGAAGATGATCCACAGAAATACAAACAAGGAATTGTATCAGCAGTATTTCATTACCAAAGCTGAGAGATGTCAGACATAATTACCAGGACTAACATCTGGAGTGGTTTATCGAAGGGGAAACCTTCCAGGATTGTTAGCATATACAGAGGAGCATTATCCATATGTATGAAGCTTTATAACTAGAACAAGTTGGACATACTACTCAAAGAAACTGCATCTGGGAGCTTTCCAAGGCAATGAGTACTGCCCATCTATAGGACATTTTGGCAAAATCCTTGGGATGTAGATTATTTGAGCTTGCAATGAAGGATAGGGTTAAATGAAATGCAGGACTCTTCAGCAGAGAAAAGGTCCAAGGCAGCGTGTGGTTGCAAAATGAGTGGTTGGATTTTGTGCCCTTTTATCAGGCCACTCTTAAGCTCCAGTAATGTTTACTGTAGAAGGTAGTTTTGGAGTTCCGAGGGTCTTGCTACTGGGTCTTCTCCTGCCAGGAGCTTCACAGAATGGTTTGGAAAAAGCGTGACTTGTCTATGCTTCAGCCTATGTCTCTTCATAGTCTCTCCCTACTAGTGGAATGGGAGCCAACGACCTGTGAGTATTTGATAATTTTAGTGTGCATAAAGCCTATCACTTATTTTGGTGACTGTAAAGTGCATAGGAAATACTGAGGTGGTAACTGAGAAATCATGCTCTCAGTCACTTGGATATTTCCCACCACCTTTTGAAGATTTATACATGAGAGTTCCAGTAATGGATGGGATTTTGTGCAACCTCTGTGCAACACAAGGCTTTAATAGTGGATTCGTGTGTTATAAATGCAAGCAAAAGTGTGTACGTATTGCATCTGTGTTGGGAGTTTTATATTGGGTTTTTTTTTGGTCTTGATTTACACTAGTAGCACCCAATAATGTTAATACGGTTATCGCTGTAAATCCTTTATCCCCATCTATGGTTACTTAGCAATATCTTTTCCTAACAGGTGTATTAGGATAATAGGTTAATAGTTAAGAGAATTGAAGGGATAAAACTGATATTTTAAATAATATTTCCATGTTCTCCCAATATTAATTGTAAAGGTTTTATCTTATCTGGCTTCCTTATACATCTCATTATTGCCATGCATATTCACTTTCTGGTCTTTTTTCCCCTCATTGTCTGTTAGGTGTCTCAGTGATTGGCAAAAAGACTGAAAATGTTGATGGCAAATGCCTCTTAACTAGGACATCAAAGACATACCTGTATTCTTGATTTCTAGATCTTTTCAGTTATTACGTAATTTTTGAATATATTTTACATGGATTATTTTAAAAGTTTGCAAAAAAAAGCTGGTCACAAAGTGGTCAGCTAGTTCCTGTACCAGTTTTGATAGGTACTGCAGCCTGTACTACGAGGTGTAGAAGAAAATACTTTACTGTAAAATGTTTGCTCATGTGAACTTGCAAAATAACTTGCTTTTGGAAAGTGATAAAATTGTCTCAATTTATTTTTCAATGAACTGCATAACATGTTAATGTGATAGTTTGGTATGTGTAAAATGAAATACGTTTTCTGATTATAGACCAAATATTTGAACTTAACCCCATGTGTTGCCTTAAAGTTGCAAGTAGTTGCTAGTTGCAGAATAGACAGACTGTACTGTTTTCTTAGATAGCTATGGTGGATACTTTAGCCAAGGGAATCCTGGCACGTATCAGAAACAGTGTGGCCAGCAGGAGCAGGGAAGTGATTGTCCCCCTATACTCAGCACTGGTGAGGCCACACCTGGAGTACTGTGTCCAGTTTTGGGCCCCTCACTTGAAGAAGGACATTGAGGTGCTGGAGTGGGTTCAGAGAAAAGCAACAAAAATAGATTTCATAGATTTCATAGATTTCTAGGTTGGAAAAGACCTTAGAGATCATCGAGTCCAACCATCCCTAATCCCCATTAAACCATATCCTCAAGTAGATCATCCACCCTATTCTTAAACACATCCAGGGATGGGGACTCAACCACCTCCCTGGGCAGCCTATTCCAGTGGCTGACAACCCTTTCAGAGAAGAAATACTTCCTAACATCCAACCTGAATCTCCCCTGACTAAGCTTATGCCCATTTCCTCTTGTTCTGTCACCCATCACTAATGTAAAGAGTCCTTCCCCCACCTCCCCACCATCTTTTCTCAAGTATTTGTAGGCCGTAATCAGGTCTCCCCTCAGCCTCCTCTTCTCCAGGCTAAACAGCCCCAACTCCCTCAGCCTCTCTTCATAAGTTTTATTTTCCAGCCCCTTGACCAGTTTAGTCGCCCTTCTTTGGACTCGCTCCAGGAGCTCAATATCTCTCTTAAAGCGAGGGGCCCAAAACTGGACACAATATTCCAGATGCGGCCTCACCAGTGCCGAGTACAGGGGCAGGATCACTTCCCTGCTCCTGCTGGTCACACTATTCTCGATACACGCCAGTATCCCATTGGCCTTTTTGGCCACCTGGGCACACTGCTGGCTCATATCAAGCCGGTAGTCAACCAACACCCCCAGGTCCTTCTCCGCCAGGCAGCTCTCCAGCCACTCTTCCCTGAGCCTATAGCGATGCTTGGGGTTTTTATACCCCAAGTGAAGGACTCTGCACTTGGCCTTATTAAAGCTCATGCCATTGGCCTCAGCCCAACGATCCAGTCTGTTCAAATCCCTCTGAAGGGCCTCCCTACCCTCGAGCAGATGGACACAGCCTCCCAGCTTGATGTCGTCCGCAAATTTACTGAGGGTACATTCAATCCCCTCATCCAGGTCATTGATAAAGATGTTAAACAGAACTGGACCCAGCACTGAGCCCTGGGGAACCCCACTGGTGACCGGCCTCCAGCCGGATTTAGCCCCATTTACCACCACTCTTTGGGCCCGGCCGTCCAGCCAGTTTTTAACCCAAAGGAGGGTGTGCCTATCCAGGCCAGCAGTTACCAGTTTCTCAACCAGAACACTATGAGAAACTGTATCAAAGGCTTTACTGAGGTCTAGGAAAACTACATCCACAGCCCTTCCCTCGTCAACTAGGCGGGTCACCCTGTCATAGAAGGTGATCAGGTTTGATTGGCAAGACCTGCCTTTCATAAACCCATGTTGACTGGGCCTGATCACCCGGTTAACCTGTATGTGCTCATTGATAGCACTCAAGATAACCTGTTCCATGACTTTGCCCGTCACCGAGGTCAAACTGACAGGCCTGTAGTTCCCCAGATCCTCCTTCCGCCCTTTTTTGTAAATGGGGGTAACATCCGCCAGCCTCCAGTCCAGCGGAACTTCCCCAGTGAGCCAAGACTGCCCAAAGGTAATGGACAGGGGTTTGGCAATGACATCCGCCAGCTCTCTCAGGACTCTCGGGTGGATACCATCAGGCCCCATAGACTTGTGGGCATCCAGCCGAAGGAGCAGTTCCTTGACCCGTTCCTCTGGGATCACAGGAGCTTCAATTTGCTCTCCCTCCCTGCTCTCAGACACCGAAGGCCAGCTCACCTGGGAACTGCTGACCTTATTATTAAAGACTGAGGCAAAGAAGGCATTAAGGACCTCAGCCTTGTCCTCATCCCTAGTGACTAACGCACCCCCTGAGTCCAGCAGGGGCTGGAGGTGATCTTTAGCCCTCCTTTTGGTATTAATATATTTATAGAAAGACTTTTTGTTGTCCCTTACGGAGCTGGCTAGTCTAAGTTCCAATTGGGCTTTTGCCCCCCTGATTATCTCCCTACATGTCCTAACTTCCTCCCTGTATTGATTCCTGGATGCCTGCCCATTCTTCCAAGACTTATAGACATCCCTTTTTCTTTTGAGATGTTCCCAGATCTCCTTTGTCATCCAAGCTGGTTTTCTACCCCGGCGGCTCGACTTCCGGCACACAGGGACAGCTCGCTCCTGTGCCTCCAGAATTTCCTTTTTGAATAGTAACCAACCGTCCTGCGCCCCCTTACCCTTGAGAGCTATCTCCCATTGGACTTTGTTAATCAGACTTCTAAACAGCCCAAAGTCAGCTCTCCCAAAGTCCAGCTTGGCCGTTTTAGTGTTCCCCCTTCTAACTTCCCCTAGAATTGAGAATTCTATTATCTCGTGGTCACTATGCCCCAGGCGTCCTCCAACCTTCACGTCTCCCACAAGACCTTCTCTGTTCACAAACAGCAGGTCTAGGGGAGCACCTTCTCTAGTCGGTTCACTGACCAGTTGTGATAGGAAGTTGTCCTCCACACTCTGCAGAAACCGCCTAGACTGTTTCCTGACTGCCATGTTATACTTCCAACAAACATCAGGTAGGTTAAAGTCACCCATAAGGACAAGGGCTAGTGAGCGCGAGACTTCCCCCAGTTGTTTAAAGAATAGCTCATCAGTTTCACTGTCCTGACAGGGTGGCCTGTAGCAGATTCCCACTACAATATCTGCCTTCATAGGCCCCCCTTTGATTTTCACCCACAGACATTCTATAATAGTGAAGGGTTTAGAGAATTTGTCCTGTGAGGAGCGGCTGAGGGAGCTGGGACTGTTTAGTCTGGAGAAGAGGAGGCTCAGGGGGGACCTTATCGCTGTCTACAATTACCTGAAAGGAAGTTGTAGGGAGATGGGGGTCGGTCTCTTCTCCCACGTTATGAATGACAGGACGAGAGGGAATGGCCTCAAGTTGTGCCAGGGGAAATTTAGGTTAGATATCAGGAGGAATTTCTTTACAGAAAGGGTTGTGAAATATTGGAACAGGCTGCCCAGGGAGGTGGTGGAGTCCCCATCCCTGGAGGTGTTTAAAAACCGTGTAGATTTGGTGTTGAGCAATATGGTTTAGGGACCCTGACAGCGCAGGGTGAATGGTTGGACTTGATGATCTTGAAGGTCTCTTCCAACCAGATGATTCTATGATTCTATACTTGTTTACAGATCTGCCCTCAGCAAGAGTTTTCATTCATGCTTAATTATTAAGAACAAATGAGTCCCCAAGGAGATGTCATGTTATTTCATTATATCTGAAAAGAGCTAGAGTGCTGTTCTAATTGCTTTACTCATTTCTTCATATACCAACTATACCCAGTACACTGGGAACATCAGTGTTTTGTTTAGAATCAAGTAATGCTTGACTTTTAATTTTTTCCTCACTTTCAACAGTTTTAAGAAATTGGGTAATTCTCAAGGAAGCTTTGATTATAAAACGTATAGCTGCATTAGAAGAAAGTAATAGCCCATTAGTCTAGATACCTTACGTGTCTGAGGTTAGTATTTTATATTCAATAAAGTCAGTTTAACTACACTGAAAGTCAATAAAACCATAGTTGGTATAGTGCAACCAGTGTTTGAAGGTAATCGTAGTAACTCCAAATATATTGAGGATTTCCCCCTTGGGAGGAAATTATATGTTCTTAATTTTGGATTTTTCTTTTGGGGATGAGCTGAAACTGGATGATTTGAGTTGTATGGGAAAACTCCAGATTTTTAAAAGACGTTTGCTCAAATGATGAGTTGCATTTACTTTCAGTGAATGCAACTCCGTCAGTGAAAATAAGAGACCACAGTGGATTTAATCTTGGTCAACTGTGAACTTTGTCGAACTAATGCATAATATGTATGGATGACATGCATAAATTAACAGTAGTCACTTGTTTGTTTTAGAAGTGATGAACACTGTAATACATTACTCTGATAGGTCAATTTTTCATTTAGATCTGTTTTTCCATAGGAAGAAATACTGAAAATACGGCGCTTGACAGTCTTAATGTATAAACATGCAATATATAATGTGCCAGATCAGAACTGAAACCTCTGTTTAATGAAGCTATGCCAGTGCAACAGATTTATGTTGCATACAAATCTTTCTTGTGCATTTGAAGATCAAGTTAAGCACTTATTTCCTTACATATTACTGATTTGGTTTTGCTCAAAAGAAAGTAAGTAGAGCATTTATTACAGAAGCTAAAAAGCAACCTAAAACCAAACTTACCACGTTTCCAAACAGAATGATGATCATTATTTAAAAGAGTGTACATCCTCCTCCCTCCCTCCTCAACCCCTTTAATAACCTTCGTGTAATCCTTTAATCCTGTAAGCTTTATCTGGGGCTTTGTACATATATTACCAGAGCAACTTTCTTTCATTAAACCATCATCAAAGAATAGATTTCCAATGTTCTGTAGTGCACAGGGAGCATTAAGAATTTTTCTAAAACAATTCTTTTCTGTCACTGCTTTGCCTTTTGGATGTAACAAGTTATTTTCCCCTTGCTTCTCGTAAAATATTTGAAAGGCTAAGCATTTGCAGTTTGGAGGTGTAGTTACAAAAATCTTGCAATTTAATGTTTTTCCACAAAACTTCTTATTGAGGAATAACTTTAAGGTTTCTAAGTAATGTCATGTAACTCACTTTATTAATTTATGGTCTAAGAACTCTTTGCTTAGTGTATAACAACCTGACCTTTTGCAAATTGCCAAGACAGGAGAAATAAATGACATTGTTACAATGAAAAAGATGTATAAAGTGAGTGTTACATTTTTAGTTTTGAAGGCTGAAGATCTAGTCATTTTATTTCCAAACTTTATTGGTTGATACAAAATAATTTTCTAATGTTTGACTAATTTCTTTAAAAGCTTGATTGCTATCAAAAGGTTCCATTTTAAAAAATAACATTTATATCAGTATTCTGATCTTTATTCAAGACAACTCCTTAAGCTAATCAAGCAGTTGTAGTTATTTTAAAGGTAATGTGTAGATTATATTTTTATTAATTAGGTTGAAGTTAGCAGTTATGTCCAATTGTTGTCACTAAATAAGCTGCAAATTCTTGTATTTTCTTTACGCTTTAAAACCAGAAAGAGTGTAGACTTTGTACAAGTTGTCTCAGAAGAGTCTTGGTGAGGGGGAAGTCCAGCATTTTTTTAAACATCAGATGATAGTTTGTCCTTGTATGGAAACCTATACAGTTTGTAGTTCTCTCTGGTGACCGAAATTACTGGGGAAATGTCTGTATGCAGAAGGACTGCAAATGCCTCTTCCTGGATAGTTTTTGCTGTCATCCATTGACAGCAGGCAGGAGGCATGGAGGAGCACCTCTGCTTCTCACCTGCCGAAATTAATCTTTGGGAAGACTGATTCTGACTTTTTAACTGCCTCTCTCAGGAACATGTATAGAAGTTTTGCACCTATCTACATTGTAGGTATTTCTACATGATTTTCTGGGGAAAAAAGTAGCTGAACTAAGAGAAGGTATACCTTTCTAGGCTAAATTTGATACATGTTTTATGACTACGATTTATGTGGAACATAACTAGCACTGTTTGTGAAACAAATTTGCTTCCAGTTTCTTTATATTAAATTAACCTGTTCTCAGAACTGCCAATTATAATCAGGCTTCTTTTGAAGAATTTACTGGGGATTGCATTTTAAAGTAGCAGTTTATTTGGTGAAAACACTTTATGTTATTTGCTTACAGTGTTCTATCATTTTACTGAAAAATTCTGGCCTAGTGTTTGTCACTGCAAGTGTTCAACCTATAAATTATTGCAGTGAAATGTAGCAAGTATTGAAATAGGCCTAGATTATTCACAAAGGGATGAAATTAATTCTTACGTCTCCTGCTTTTGGGAGGGAGGAAAAATGTCATGTTGACTGTACATACAAAGGAGGAAGCATTTTTATTAAATCTTAATAAAATTCACATAATACACTTGATTGTTGATAGTATGTTAATTTTAGTTTTAATTCAAGTTTAAAATAATGGAGGGGTTAGTTGATGTTGGTCCATTTCAGTGGCTGGTCATGGCAGATGGAAAAAGTACTTGCTGGTTTTATTCTACATGTGTCCTCTTTTTTTCAAGAGGTCTATTTCAAAGCTACTTAAACTTATCTAGGGCTATATGATTGGAATTTGGAAAGGAACAAAATTATTTTTTTTTTTATTCCTTCTAATAATAATTGTGATTTTTATCCCTCTTCAGTGTACGTGGTAGGTTTCACAAATTCCCGTATTTCGCTCACAGTTTCTGAGAAAATGTTTCAACTATTATTTTAAGAATTGCTGAATAATTGGGTTTTGTGCTTGGCTCTTTTGATCTCCCTTTGCATTCTTAATTTTTTTCCTAAGAAAAGAAGAATCCGAGGACTTGCTTTTATTTTTATTTTTTAAGCCAGTTTGGTTATTGGTGTTTGAGCTTTAGCAAGAGTTCTGTTATTTAGCAGTCCTGAAATGAACCTGCTTACTAAGATCACTGGATTTGCCTTCCAGTATACCAGAGTTATCAAAGCATTTCACTTTGACTTTTATGAATTTATTTATTTATTTTTGTAAGACGTCTTTTTGTTTCACCCTCTCCTGTTCTTCAGAATAAATAGGCAAATTCCTTGATATTTAAGCACCTCAGCTATAGGATAGTTACTGTCTGTGTTGGTTAAAGACAAGGAAGAAATAGTGTCCACTCCCCAAATATATAAATAAATAAATCCAAGAGAATTTACCATTTTTATCTCAATGAAAATTCAGCACATTAATTTGTAACGTGCAGTCCAAGGACTGATCTCAATGAAGTCTGGTGAAATGTGGAAGCTGGATAACGAAATCTGCATCTTCATGATCTTGCACGTTATGTATGAGAAATTGCCGTGTCTGTTGGATTAAATACAATGTAGACACGGTGGAATGGAAAGAATGGTGGGTGATTTTTCTGTCCCTCTGTTCTTCAATCAACCTTGGCAAGTAAAAAGGCAGTCTTGGTAAGGAAACAGTTATTGCATATTCTGGGAAGGATTTTGATATGCTTAAGTAGACATAATTTGCTTATTGACTGGTAATTTCTGAAGATGACTGCTAGTGGAGGGAAAAAAAAAGCTAGCCTTCATGCAAAAACTGACAATTTACTGGGAAACTTTGTAAATTAATAAATATCTGAGAAAGTCCAGAAGAAGCTACAGAACTGTGAGAAGTTGTTGAATGATAAGAAGTGGTGAAAAGGTCAAGAGAAAGAAAAGGAGAAAACTATTGCTCTCTGTATTCCTCTACAGTAGGCTAGCACAAAAAGGGGCAGATGAATTTTGTTTAGTCTTTGTCTTGAATATTACCACAAATCTACTGAAAGCAGACAGAACAAGCAGTGAATGCAGTTTACCAACGGGCCATGATCTTTCTGATTTTCAGGGCTTGAAGTCAGATGTGTTAAGTGCAAATCCAGTAAAAATACTTAAAAGAGGTTAGGTGTCATACCACGGAGCTTTTTGGGTATTGCAGTGAAATGCTGGACTCTCGTTGGGTGTGTAGGGTCTTCATAATGCATTTGAGGCATTCTCTGTGGGACAAGGAGAAAGCCAGGCATTCCAGGCTGGCTGGTAGAGCAGGCAGGCAGCTTTGCTAGCTTACATTGCCAGACTAACCAGCACAGAAACACTGAAGACAACTGAATCCCCAAAAGCTTTCAGTGGGTCTTCGGCATATGCATCTTCTTCATGGTCCAGAACTTGGTCTTTAATGCAATTGCCTTCTTCCTCTTTTTCTTTTTTTTTTTTTTTGTTTCTTTGTTTTTTCTCTTGTCTCTTTCTGTATAATAGCTTAATGTTTTTTACCTTTAGGATAAGATCTGTTATCATGAGATGATAGTGTCATCAGCCATCCTTCTATCTCCCTGTCTTTGGACTGGCGAGTCTTGCATCCTTTTCTGCACAGCAGTAGCACTGGAAAGTGTCTTCCCTCACGAGAATTTAGGATTTATGTTGGCTAATAACCTGAGATCTAATCTGTTGGTTTAAAAACAGGGACAGGGTGAGACTCTTCTGCTGCTTTTTGAAAAGTGTCCACTGTTGTGTTGTGTGGTGCTCCTTCCCTGGGCTGTGTGCTAGGTGTGGTCTCTTACAAATAGCACCTTGTGAGTCTGCATTTAAAAAATATCTCACTTTTGGATCTCAGTAGGGCTAATAGCATCTGACACAAGCCAGACTTGTGGGGAAAGAGTCAAGGGCTCAGCTCATACCTGATTCTTCAGCTGAGGTTTCAAAAACAATCAGACTGCTGCAAGGAGTCAAATGCAAGCATTTCATTTAGCCTGTTTGGGCTCATCGAAGCCTTAGCTCTACGGAATGCAGAGTAGAAATTCAGTCACTTACAGGGATTGGTGGACAGCTAAATAGGGACAACAAATAATAACTGGTTTTTGTGTTAAAATCTTCTCCAAATTGTACTACATGTAATTGAGGTCTTTTACTGTTTTGTAGTGTCTGCACTGCTATCGTGACCTGCTTTTAACTATGTGCATAGCTTTTGTCGTCCAAATAGGACCCAGTCAAACAAGAATGTATGATTTTACTTCACTGTTTTTCTGTAATGTTTATATGTAGCAATTTCTGTTCTCTGCTGTTTGAATATTAACTCTCTAGGAACAGGAGCTTGTTCAGTCAATAAAAATTGGAATTGAGAAGGAGGCCCATGTCAAAAAAGGATGCTTCTATCTGCCCCGTGTCAGGTACGCCTTAGAGGGAAGGTGCTGAGAAAGTTGCAAGAAACTGAAAATGGTGGTTTAGATAGGAATAGCTCTTTCAACCTTAAGTATAGCATCACTGCGGCTGCACTCTGTAATTACAATGTCACTTGAGAATTGCTTAACAATTTTGATGTTTTAAACTATGACAGACTAATTCTGAGAAATGTTATTTTAGTTTTGTGGCACTTGCAGTGGTGCACAGCTGCTTGAAATTTCTCAATGTGCACTGCTTTCTGCTTAGAAATTGGAGACAAAAAGGAACCTCTGAAATGAACTGTCAAGCTTCCTTTAAGGAATATGATTCAGATCTAACCTTCCACAGTAGGAGGTATCGCTGGGGATGAATGAAGAACTCTGCAAGATGTAATGATGTTTCACCAGCAGGAAAACACTTCATATTTAAGATAAAAATGCTTTTTGAAAGCTCCTGGCAGACTCACAGTGTCAATGTAGTTCCTAGGCATTAGGTCTGCATCAGGATAGCAGGCATCAGAAGAACAATCTGGGACGATATATTGAAGGAAAACTAGGATGAAATGAAGGTAATACAGGTTGATTTTGTCCCTGAGGTTTTTTACTCAGAAATCTTGTAAATGTCACGTTTTAGTTTTTGCAAACTTTACTTAAAATAAGGTTCCTTGTGCTGCAGTGTGTGTGACTGTCAGGATGTGTTTGTAAAGCTGTATATCTGTCAGTCAGACTGGTTCGCTGAGATTTGACAGAGCTACTGCCTCATGTCTGTACTTCCATAAACTTTTCATAAGTCTTTTCTTCAAAGATGGAGAAACTTGCTAGTGAAGTTAATAGTCCAGCTTTTTTTTCCCCCTCTTATTCTTTAAACTATCCATTTTAGGTTGAGTTCCTCTTCCATCTATGTTTGACAAAAACCTACTGTGGAAGGTACCTCAGACTGGTAGTGTGAATTGTGTACAGAATGCTGTTCTTCAGCTGTGTTAAATTATGCTTCACCAACAGTTAAAGTAAATACTCCATAGTCTTTGAAATGTGTTGCACTTTGTCAAATCAAAGCCTTTTCTTTTCTTGGTTTTGTTTCCTTTTTTGTAAGTCTTGAGGGACACATTTAAAGCCTGACTGGATTTCTCCGGTAGGCTTGTCTTTCTTTGATGTACTTCCATAGGTTTCACAGACTTTCTCCTGGTGAACATCAGCGCATCTGGAATCAGGAGCAATTTCTGTTAATCTTTCGGTACACCTTTCAGACACTTTGAGTTGTGGTAGTTTGTGAATACATATAGAGTTACATAGGGAGACATGCACTCTCTTTTTCTAAAGAAAACATCTGTATCAGCCATTTTCACTTTATCATTTCCTCCAAATTGGGGAACTGTACATATGTAATTAAACAAAGAACAATCCAGTTGAAGGACATAATTCAAAGTAAACAGACGTTCTCCTGACATGCCACACTGGTAGAGCACAGATACTGAAATGGCCTTAAGTCAGATGCAGTCACATGTGACAGTTATTGCAAGATAAAAGACCTTTGAAAAAAGTAAATAGTATGGATTTGCATTTTTGAAGCTTAGTGCTCTGGAATTTTGTGGAATACATAGGACTGTCTGTGCAGGTGTTGTCAAAGAGCAGATAACTACCAAATGGCTGCTCAAGTGAAGTTTTCTTAGAATATATTATATTTAGCAATATATTTCTTCTTCTTTAATGAAAGAATTGTTTTTACAAAATTTTCATTATGCGACTTCGATACCGTGTTAGCCAATAGCACAACAAGAGCACACCTATGTCTTTTGGGGGATTTGATTCATTATAGTCTTCCCCCCCCTAAATTTCTCATAAACCACTAATAACAAACATTTTTACCAGATACAAGTTCAGTTACTTTATTTAAAATAGAGATAGTAGCAAATGTTAGTTTTATCACATATATGCATTTATTGTTACCCTTAATGTCAAGAGACTTATTCTGAAACGTTTTTGGCCTTCAGCTTCTTAATCATAATTGTAGAACATCGTATTGTTCTGATGGAGATGGATTTAGACTTTTTATTGACTGGATGTTTTTTGTGAAACAGGGGTGGCGAACAGAAAGAATGCACTGTAATTCAGTAATGTGCATAATTCATCTATCATAATTTAACAAATGGAAAAGACTAAGACAAGCTGCCATCCATCACAATTATTTAACTGCACTCCAGGGTGAGTTAAATTGTATTAAACAACTTTCGGCTTAACAGATTTGGAGAATTGTATTGAGCAAGTTGCATCTTCTCTATCAGCTTACTGCTACTGTTCAGTGATTTACAGTTTTGACATTTGTTACAAAACATTTAATTTGAACTAGAGATTTTTCAAAGCTGTTTGAAAAACAAACTTGCATAGATAAAGCCTTATATGTGTCTAGCACATAAATAGCAGCAACTAAACCTGAATTGGAAGCAATACTACTGTAAATCTGAATTGTCCTTTAGAGGCACCTGCTTGTTCCCTGGATTAGATGTTGGGGGACCAGGGCCTTAAGGGAACTGATTTTCTAATTTAGGCAGTGGCGTCCAAAGTCAAGGGGAGGTAAATCCCATTGCAGACCCGAGAGTCCTTAGCCCTTAGATTCAGCAGGTGCCTCAGTTTCTTTCTTGCCTTGTTGAGATGAATAAACTATTGTATGTTGCTTGTATGATAGTTTAGCCAAACTAAACTTTCTCCCCATTAGTAAGAAACAAGCTAAATAAAGAGGAAAATCCAGTTAACCAAGTAGTTTCTTTGTAGTTTTCCACATGTGACAATTAGCTGTTTAATCAAATTCACGTGTTGTGTGTCAGGTGAGAAAAAGCTAGCA
The DNA here is from genome assembly GCF_009769465.1 of Tauraco erythrolophus. Lineage (NCBI taxonomy): Eukaryota > Metazoa > Chordata > Aves > Musophagiformes > Musophagidae > Tauraco > Tauraco erythrolophus. The sequence goes on along the minus strand of NC_141467.1, from coordinate 48,410,534 downwards.
GTTTTTTTCTGAGTTCGGATACTGTCGTAGAGACTGTCGCAGGAGAGAAATTGTGGCATGCTAACGCTGGATTCCAGGCCTTGGCATGTGATGCTTTGGAGCGAGCATTTGCTTCTGGACCACTGAGAAGGAAACTAACAAAGACCTGTACAAATTATCGAGCGGATACAGTAAGGGCAATGCTGGTAGGGACTCCACAGGGTGGGCTGCACCGGCTGTTGGACACGGTTCAGGTCTGCAGTTCATGGGCTGATGTGTTGCAGCATTGTTGCCAACTGCAGATTTAAATCTTCAGCCTCTGCTCGTCTTGACAGGATGTGAAATGTGACAGTTTTAAGGACTGGTCAGACTTTCTTCTTGAAACCGTTGGAATGCGGCTGCCATCGGACCCAGGCCATCAGCCTGGGGATTCTGGCTGTACTCTAGGGCCACATCCTTGGCCGCTGGTCAGTATAACTGACATGGGTGTGTTTCAGCAGTCTTACTCTGCCCTGTGTGACTTGGCTTGGAGAAGCTTAGGACGTGCCCCTAGAAATGGTAGACGGAGCAAACTGTTGGGCACAATACTCCCCCTGAGGATTCTGCTGAGAGGCTGCGCTGAGCACAGATGTTGTTTCTGAAATGTTGCTGTTGTGTTTTCAAATTAGTTCATAATGTTGAATGTGGTACTGTGGTTCCTCTTGCATGTAGCAGGTGCAAAGAAGAAGTATTTCTGCTTGCGCCTTCTTCTAAACACTGCTTGGTGTTTTAGTTAAGGAAAACAAAAATAGAGGAGGGCAGAACCACAACTTGTGGATATTGAACTTCCAGTGTTCCTTGAGGTAGTAACATAAACTACATAAGATGAAACAAAACTATGTTAATTTGAGTTTAATAGTAAAAAGTAATCCTCACAAATTTGCGTATGTGTCAGTTTAGGGTCTTTGCAGTATTTACTCTGTTGTTAAGTAACTAATGAATTAGCAATCTCATAAATACATGTCTGTGAAATGCTCTTCTGCATTCTTCACAAGTTCTGTACTGCTTTCAAAATATCCAGAGAAATCTTTAAGATGTTTGCACATGGTGAAATTTTTATTAAGTCATCAGAATGTTTTCTTTAAATCTCGTTTTGTGTTTCTTCTCTCAAGTGCAATAATATGATGTAAACTTATTAATTTTAAAACATTGTTTTTTAAAAATGGTTCTTTAACTTTTTTGCACCTAATTGTTCTCGCTTTTATTTTCTGTCATGAAGTCTTTTCTTTGCAGAAGAGTTTGAAAAGGATTTCATTCCTAAACCAGTACTTTTCATCTTCAACCATCCTTTCTCTTTAATGCATCAAAAGGATGCATTAAGAGGAAGTCACATCAATGCTGTCTGAGCTGGGAGGTGGGGGGCAGTTAACCTCCTCATAAGTGTTGTTCTCTCCAAAGATTTCTTTCTACTGTTGTCCATGCTCCTTTATTCATTAATGTTGTTACTTTTTTAGAGGTGCATCTCTGATGCTTTCTTTTCTCTCATACATGCATACTATCTCCAAATATTTTCATATATTTCTAAAATCAGATATGTTCTTTTCTTGCCTTTGCGGAAAACCATTTTGTATGCTTTCTTCTCCTCCTTCATCAGCTACTGCAGTTATCTGCCGGTGTTCCTTTGTATAGCCCATTTGAAATCCAAAGTCACATTTCCCTGCTGTTGTGCTAGAATGAGTGTTCTTCAAACTACAGCCTTTCCCTTGACTTGTCAACTTCACTGAAAGCTTCCTGCTGTTGGCTTTTGTGGATTATCACGTTTGCATGTTTGTTGTTGGCTGTGACTGCCTTTCCTTCCCCTTTTCTTCCCTTCAGGAAGGCTAGTTAGCTTCACCTACCTGCTGCTTGAGGTCTTCTTGTAGCTGTCTACAGCTATCTTCCATGCCCCCTAGGCGAAGGACTTCTTCCACATGCTTATCTTCATTCAAAAAACGTCTTCTAACCTGACATGGATATTGTGTGCAAGTAATTAGACAACTGATTAGGATGAGGGGCAGTGAAAGGCAGCCTAAGATGATACTAATTAGGGGCTTTTGGCAATGTAGTGAAAGATGAACAAAGATGATTACAGAGAGATGGGCCTTAAAGGCAAGGATTTACAGTTTTTAGTAAAGGATTTACAGTACAGAAGCTGTTGTTGATTAACCATCTGTGAGAACTGCTGCGGCAGTGTTAATTTGAGATGTTATCTTGAGACTCTCTTCACATGTAACTTGACATGATAGTGGTGTTCACCTTTTGAAAATAGTGAAGTCAACTTTGTTGCTTCGTTTTTCATTTGTCTGTTTAGGGTGAACTTTCACAGAAACTATTGTTTGCTGTAGCATAAAGACCTCAAAATTTCATTCTTGGTCAGCTTTGGTGAATTTCAAATGGCTCCACATAGTGCTGAGTATATTGTAATGTGGGGATTAGTTCCCTGCAAAGAAAATGCCAGATTTGGAGCATTACCGTATATAAACCACAATGTCAACAACAAGCAAGCTCATAAGCAGGCTCTAGAGTATTTCCTTAGCAATGAAAAATGTGATCAGAGGGCAGCTGAGAGAATGTGCAACATCTCAATTACCCTCATATCCTGTATATACCTGGCTCTGAAGTATGGTTGGTTAAAAGCACAGACTGTAAGTAGGCCATTTCTTCTGTTTTAGTATGCTTATCTTGGGTAGACAAAAGAAAACAAAAAAACAATGAAAAGAGTGATGTGGTTGATACTTTAGAGGGAAGGGATGCCATCCAGAGAGACCTTGACAGGCTTGAGATGTGGGTCCATGCAAACCTCATGAAGTTCAACAAGGCCAAGTGCAAGGTCCTGCATATAGGTGGGGACAATCCCAAGTACAAGTACAGGCAGGGTGGAGAACAGATAAGTCTCCAGTATGCATGAATTTGAAGCTAGACTACAATATCTTCCTATAAATTGGAAGGTAAATATGCTAACCAACAATAAGGGAAATAAGAAATAGAAATTTTACGTCATTGTGATTGCTTTTGTTTAATTCTTGACTGCTCTCAGTCTTACCTTTAGGTTAGGAGAAAAAAGGGAAAATAAAAACTGCCTAAGAGCATGAGAAAATATGGCTGAATGTAATGTTTTTATGAAATGTAGGACACTTGTCTTGTAAATGAGGCAATTTTCTGCAGAAAGGAGATGCATGATTTTGTAGTACTTACAACTGGTGAAACAGAGGTGTGTTTTGTCAACTGTGGTTTAAATTTCACATCCATAAAATAACCTTCTAAGGAACAGAAACTAGAAACTATTAAACATAATCAAACTGGTTGTTCATCTTGCAACTTCTACTCTCAATTTTAGAGAACAAAAGCTTATTATAAATTTTTCTCCAGAAAGTTCTCATGCACAGAATTTCCTGTCTTCATGAAGGTTTGTTTAGTCCTTTATTTACTTTTGTTGAGCTCTGTTTCTGTAGCCCCATTGTTTGTAAATCAATGCGTTTCTAAATAAAATACCGTGTTTCCCAGACTACTGCTAATTGTTTCATGCCACAGGTGAGTTATATGGCAATTTTTTTTCCCTTGTGAATAAAGTGAAGTGTGTGAAAGGGAGAGATGGGGAAGTTCCTGAATGTCTCAGTCCAGCTTAGTAGTGTTATTTGAAACGTCAATTACTTCACTGACAGTGAGGATGTTTTGTGTTATAGGTGATTGCTTTAATATCAGTTGTCTGAGTGTATGGCTACGTATGTTATTTTCATGAAATATTTTGGACTGATATATTCTATAGAATTATTATTCTTAATATGTTTAATATTTAAATCTTTTTTTTCTTTTTTTTTTTCTTTTCTTCTTTTTCATTGCTTTTCAGAGAGGATAAACCTAGTACAGTTTCCTTGCTTCACAATTCAGAACTCTTTTTAGGCTAGGAATTGTCCAGTACTGTCTTTAATACTACTGTTGGCAATTTACTTACTAGCATCGTAAAACCAAATAAGTATATTCATGTGGGGTTTTTTATCATGAGAATAAGACACTTCTTTCCAACAATTCATAGGTGCTTACTTCTGCTTTCAGAAGTAATGTGGATTTGAAAGCAATAGTGGAAGTGATAGTCAAATATATAGGCAGAATGTTGCTAATTGCAATAATAGAATTATTTGGTTTATCCTTGTTAAGAAAGGAGGAAAAATAAAACAGGTTATTAAAAAAAACAGGTTATAAAAATGGGAAGGAAGTGAGGGAAAGAGGGAAAGGAGAAGTGGATAGCTATGTTCATTAAAAGAAGTTAGGAATTGTTTAAAAATGGCATGACAAAGCATTAAAAGGGTGAATGATAATTCACCAAGTAATCATAAATCTGTCAAGCAGACATTAATCCAGTGCAGAATAATAGAGTGACTGTCTGGGAGTCAACTGTGTTACATACCTTTAATTCTTAATTAATTAATTTCAATCAACACAAGGTTATGGGAAATAGATCTTTTCTCAAGAGAATGTGATATTTTGAGAGAACTGGTTTGACTTGTGGAGTGTGTGGTTGTCCTCTGAGGATTAATTTTAGATCTGACAGTGTTTAACCTTTTTATTAGTGATGAGGAAGAAACACAGAGTCATTACTGATAAAAGCATGCAGATGACAACATGGCTAGTGCCATGGTAAGTAGTGATCAGAGGGGAGCTAAGTGATCTTGAAAGCTGGAGTGCAAGAAAGTGCTGCATGTTTTGACATGCCTGCAACCTAAAGAAACACTATCCAGGAAACAGTGATTGAAAAAGGCTTGGAAGCCATTCTTTTTTGATGTCTGATTAGAATTATCTGAAACAGGAGGAATACTTAGCATTATTATAATGTCATTGGAATACTTGATCTAGCTCATGCAGCATCACAACTTGTGAAGGACAGCAAACTCAAGGGAGCTCAGAAGAAGAACTAAGCTGAAGCGTTAGATGTTTCGAAGCACATCTTTGAAATTTCTTAAATCTGCCACTAGAATCTACTCAATAAATCAAATTTACAATATTTGTTCTGGGTTTGCAAGCATGCTGTAAAGAACTGCTATTTAATAATTGAGGCAACCCACAGAGTAACAAGCCACTAGTAAAACAAACCTGAATGACTGAACAAATTAAGACGAGAATTAAGTGAATTTGGTTTTGGAAAAACTTAAGGGTTGAAGAAGACGTTTCTTTGGTACCTGTGATCCTGATGGGATGCACCCATGACTCCTGAGAGGAAGCTGGCTGATGTCATTGTGAGGCTGTTTTTCATAATCTTTGAAAGACCATGCAATTGGGAGAGGTGCCTGAGAACTGGAGGGAAGCAAATATCACTCCTGGCTTCAAAAAAGGTGAGAAAGAGGATCCAGGAAACTACAGACAGGTCAACCTCACCTCAGTCCCTGGGAAAGTGAGTAAACAACTAATTCTGGAAACCATTTCAAGGCATACGAAGGACAAGAAAGTCATCAGGAACAGTCAGCATGAATTCACCAAGGGGAAGTTACCCACTTGATAACCTCTTGATCAACTTGATAACCTGCTATAATGAAATGACTGGCTTGGTAGATAAGGGGAGAGCACTGGGTATTGTTTACCTCAACGACAGAAAAAGCTTTTGACACTGGTGTAACTGTCACACCCTCAGTGTTGTGGAGCTCCCACTCTTCCCTCAGGAAGACATATGGACCAGCCGAGAGTGCCAATGACCAGCTGAATATCAAATATTAGTAAAACCGAATTTCTCTCTTATTTTTACATTAGAAAAAAAAAAAGGTAGACGTTCTGATATTTTCTTGCCACACCCCAATGGATTGTCTTGCGTGCACCCCACTTTGCAGACCACTGCTCTATGTTGTCTGTCTCTGAGGTAGGGGACATGAGATAACCTCCAGAGGTCCCTTCCAACCTCACCCCTTCTGTGATTCAACAATCTAAAAATGCTGAGAAGTAATTTTACAAATACCTTGAAGTGACATGTTTGTGATGATGATGATGTTGTGGTAACTGGATTATTCTGTCCAAATGCTTCTTTCAGAGAGGAAGACAAAGATGAAGAGGATAAAATAGCTATAGATGCATAATCTTCAAATTAATACCAGGAGACAATTGTAGGGAAGCGACATGCTTTCACACCTGAAGCCAAAAAGCAGGCTGTCTTGCTAGTTCATGAGCAGTACCTTGGAGGGCTGTGAACAGTTAGGAACATTTGCTGAAGTGAGTAAGATTTAACTAATCATCAAGATCTGTACAACACCAATAGGGAAGGAGAGAGGTGTTTTGTGAAGGAAGGTGGTTTTTTTTTTTTTTTTTTTAATTTATGTTTTTTATTTAAAAAAAAAAAGAAAAGAAAAAAAAAACCAAAAAAGAATATACCTCCAAGTCCTAGAAATGTTAAACATTATGGAAAAAAACCCATGTAAAACACACTGACTTACTGTCTTAAACTCTTCTTCTAGTATATTTTTAACCTGAACAAATAATACTTTGCTTTTCTAAGCTGTTTCATTGTGGGCTATTACCCTTGGATCCAAAGGGAGCGGAGGAACTGCAAGATGTGAATAGGTCAGGCTGGCTGAGAGTAGGATGGAGGGCTGCAGTCCATGATTTGACATGACAGTACAGGAAATTTTGAATTCCACCCATGAACAAGGTTGAGAGCTAAGACCTGAAATGGTGCTCAAATAGATTATTAAGGAAGAGAATGCAGTTAGCTCAGTAACTCTGACATCTCTATGATTTAAAATGTTTAAAATCTGTGGTTGCATATGTCACTGAAATATATGCTGTGGTTCAGGCAGGAATTAATTACTTTAAGTCCTGAGGTCTGTGCAATATGTTGGGTTGGACTGGATGATGACAGATTAATGTAGGAATGTCTTGCATCCATTTGAAATATCCCTCTATTTAGACTGCATTGACACTTGACACGCAGTTCTTAGCACCCATTGAAATCTTTAGACCTATTGGCTCCCTCAAAAAATAAAGGCCAAACATAACTTTTATTAAGATTTGTAAACATTCAAGTAAGATGCATTTATATAAGAAGAAAATTGCCCCAAAAGCTCAACTGTTTCTTCTTTTCTCTGTAAGTAGTTAAAGGTAAATGAAGACAGAGATGTCAAAATACACGTAAAAATACATCTGTATGCACTGTATATAACAGGTTACATGATATTACTAAAATTATATAATAAAAAGTGAGAACTTTTCAAGTAATTAAGCCAAAAACTCTGAGCTAGTCTGACCTGTCATAAATCAGTGATACTGTCCTAATCTATACTGTTTGGAAACATGACCGTACATTTAGCTTTTATTAGATTATCCTATCCTGAAGTGAACTTTGGCAACTAGGAGGGCAAGATCTTCTCAATTTAGTAACGGACTGGAGTCCTGGGAACATCACACTCTTCTCACAAAGGATCAGAGACGCTTATCCCAGTGTTATGACCTGGACAAAACATCCCTTTTGTCTCAGTTCATAAACCGGACAGTCCTTGGGTTTGCTGGTTCTTAGGTACTACAGTCACTCGCACTCAGACCTGAAATGGTTTCTACAGAGTTAGAAAGTGTGAAGCTCTATGTGGCCTCGATTTGTCTTTTTGTTGTGGGACAACATTTAGATGAGTTTAGTGCTGACTTAATCCTCTTATTAGCAAGAATTGGAAGTAATTATTTTTTCTGGGTAGTGTAGTGGTAGTGCCTTGTTCTGCTATGTGGGAGATTGAAGAGTTCACTCTTCAGGTCATATGAGCTTGGGCATTCAGTGTTGCAGTGTTAGTGTTTTTAATGCTCTCGAACATGGTTCTCTTTTATAGTTGATCAGACCTTGTGAAAATATCAGAGGTTTCTAAAATTAATTATTTCTTCTCCTTCTGGGAGGACATTATAGACGTGATGAATGAAATAAAGTATAATTTATTGCAGGAGATAATGACTAAAAATGAGGAAAAAAAAAGCAGTAGCTAACTACATTTAAAAATAGAAAGTTATTTATACTTGTAGCACAGTGAAAGCCTGTTGTGCAGACCGAATTTAACAAGCAGACCTGGGATTCAGCCTTGGCGCTGCTAACGACTGGAGGCGTTATTGATGTAGTGAACTAATTACCCGTGTGATGAAGTTGCCTGCTGGAGGTTTTTGACTGCTTCATCACCGTGGCACCTCCTACGGGTTAATTCATTGAGCAGCACAGGTAAGACCTCCAGATGGAGGTCCTGTTCTCTTTTCATCCAGGCACGAAGAGTTGTACTGACAGCAGTAACTAAATCGAGATGAATATTTCCCTGAATTATTGATCAAGTAGCTAGAGCTGTATCATAGCACTAAATGGTTTGGGATGCATCTGTAACAGTTCGTAGTCACTGCATGGGAAAATACATGCATAGTAATTTTTAAAAGTAAAACAAAATGAGCCTTTCTCACCTGAAGGAAAGCCCCCACACTAAATGCAGCAGAAAAACTGGAGATTTTATAAAGAAAAAAAAAAACAACAAGAAAAAAACCTAGGGTGTGGGAATTCTTCAATTAGCAGGCAGGGAAGGGGCTCAATAGCTGTTTGAATCCTTTATAGGTATAAAATTCTTTTGTGGCATTTGTTCTCAAATGTCTCAGTACACACATTAAAATTCAGAACATAAACAGCTCATTTAACTAGATGATAAACTATTTCACTTAAAATTTGTAAGGAAAAATACCATTTGTAAGATAGTCTAATAACAAATGGAACAAATACCAATGTGTCCTGTCTATTCATTGAAGAAGTAGAATGTAAACTTCGATATAGTCCCTCAAAATCTAGACTTTTGATGTATCGAGCAGAAATACATAAAGTCCATATTGACATTATTAGTTTTATGAAAATATATTAAGGTTGTGGAATCCTTTATACAGAAATGTTCAATGGGTTCCTTTTTGTTTGTTTTGTTTTTAAATTGTAATATATCTGAAAAGCCACTGAGACCAGCAAAGCTAATGCTGCCTTTGTTCTTTACTTAAAGCTAGAAGTGTGTTGTAAATAGTCTGGATTTCTCATCCAAGCTTAATATGCTGTTATCTAACAGGATGCACTAAGTGTTCTGTAACAACTGCAGAACTCATCAAGCAAATGGAAAGATTAGCCCTGAAATCAAGCTTCAAACTTTTATTTTCTCACAATCAATAGGCAAGTAATGCACGTTGGATTTATAATGATATTGAGATTGACTGCTTAAATCCTTTTTAAAGTTCAAAGCTGGAAACAGATTGTGTGTACAAGCAATCCACAGTAGTTTTTAAGTAGGGGCTTGTGATAAATAAGTGAAATTGGGTTTAACTGAAATAGCCCATCAGTCCCATATGGGCTTAACAGGAAGATTTCAGGCTCAAAAAGAGAGGTTTGGAGAAGCATCAAGCATTGGTTTCACATCACCTGAGATTGCTTTGTGGAGTCTGTCTTCTGGGAGACGTAAAGACAAGAGGCTCATTAAAAATGAGCAGCACCAGGGAGAATGATTGAGCTTCAAGTACACTTGTGGGTTTTAGCTTGAAGAGTTTAAAGGTGAAGATCCATTTTAAAAGCTCAACTGGCAGATGAGAAGAACGCTGTCAGGTTTCTCAATGAAATCTTCTTCTATATAGATAAATAGGATATTATAGTAGTTTTTTGACAACATAAAAAAAACCCTCAAACCAACAAAAAATTTACTTGGCTCAGAATGTCCTGATAATTGGATGAAATGATAGTTGATTTGATAAATCAGATTGTCTTCAGTCCTGCTGTCTGATAACGTGAAGCTGTATTAACTGTCGTAAAAGTTGTGGAAGCCAGGGAAGAAATGAGTCTTAGGGCTCACTTTGAGGATATTATACACTGCACTGGTAATCCAGCTGTGGTATCTTAAAGTTTGCCGTGGGCCTATGGTCTTAGATCTGACTTTTACCTATTCCAAGACTGAACTATTTTGCACTGTTGTACTTACTGACCTTAGAAAAATGTAATCATACTGAGCTTTAAAATCAGAGCTTAGCTTCTTATTTGCTTCCTATTCTGATAAAATCTGTGCTATTAATAGATACAGTTATAGTAGTTGTACTAATTTAAAATATCATGGGTTTTGATTATTCTATGACAGCATAAACATTATTGGTCGATGTCCATCCGTTTACCTAACACCGTAAGGCAAGGAATGAGCAACGGCGATGTTGACCTATGAAGTAACACTTCGGCTTGTTCAGTCAGAACAAGTGTTCTTTAACTCAATCTGAATTGAAAATTTATGTGATAAATGTGTTGAAGCAACATAGTCTTTTTCTCATAGTCTCATAGCATGAAATGCAGCTGAAGGCTGATTTGTTTTGTGAAAGCCGGTGTGACTCTTGGCACAACCGTAGACAAAAGCACAGTGGCTGCTTACTGTGTTGCTTATTCTTGCCTTTGTTCACCTCTGTTCATTCACGCACATCCATTACAACGTGGGGAAAACCTTTTTGGGGGATAATTGAATAGCACAGTTTCTAACTAAGAGTGAAGGTACTGGGTTTTAGTAATTTTAAGAGAAAAGTGCCATTTTTCAAAATTACCAAGAAGTACCGTAGTGAAAATTGGAGTACACTGGGATCAGGAACTTAATGGCTTTGTGAGTCAAATGGCTGGCGGTGCTGGCTGTGGGCAAGGTGGTTTGACTGTCTTTTGTTAGGCTGTGTTTCCCCAGAGCCCTAGGATAGATGTAGCATGAAAAGGTTTGCCCTCATGGCAAACTGAAAATCTAACATAGTATTTCCTGAACGAATGTTAGAGAAATGATCTGGTGTGGTCTCATAATCACAGTCTTGATGATTGTATGTTTCTTAGGTTAAAGTAAAGTGTCAGGGTGGGCAGACTCTTTATTTTGATGGATTTTGGCTCTGAGGCATGCATTTCAATCCCTTCCTCCCAGCTGGGAGGGAGCTAACTGACTATCCCCACCCTGTTTTCCTCTTCCTTCTGAACCGCATTTTATTTCATCTCAGATTTTCCAGTGTCTGTCTTTCTTGACTGTCACCTATGCAGTTTCTTATTGTTTCCCAGATGCCTTCCCCTGCTCGCCTCTCCCCTTCCCGGGACAAATCTTTCTGGGGCAGCTCTACTGTGCTGTATTTTAATGATATACGAAGATGGGATACTCAGGTTAGGTGACATAAAAAAGAATAAGCAGTTTTTAGGATAATCAGTTAAAAAATGGAATTAATATTAAGCTACTGAAAGCAGACAGCTGTGTCTTTTTTCCTTTGTTGAAATTTGCTATCTTCAACAGATCAACACAACTGCTTACATCCCTCATAAATACCATATTGAGAGATTAATGGTGGATGATTCCTGAGCTTAGCATTTGTCAGGGCAGCACTTTACCTAGGGAAACAATGTAGGATTTTGCCTCTAGGCCTTGATAGCTCTACAGGAGCAAATGAAACCAGCAAAAAAAAAGAAATTAAATGAATATTTTCTTACTGTGTTTAGATGTTTTTAATTCCAACTGCACATGCTTGGGCATATTTTGATGATAGCTCTCCTCAGTGAACTAAAAGAAGAAGTTAAGGTAAAGTTACAATAAAATCCAAGTGAGGAGAGGATAGAGGAAATTTACATAATAATTAAATTAATAAGGGCAGCTTCTGTTACCAACATAAGAAATCACAAATAGATGCTGAGTGGAAAGAGATACCTATGGTGTGCATTTTGTTGCTCAGCTGACAGAAGGGTGAAGTGCTGCAGACTACTGCTTCGAAGTCGCAACTGGCTAATGTATGGTCCGGGAGCTAGGCTGAAAATTACCCCATTTCTTTTCTTCCCTAGGAAAAAGTACAGAAAATATTATCATGTCTTTTACTGTAGTTTTTCGAAACTGAGGTGTCATTTTGAGTCCTTATTTAAGAGGTACTGCATGTTAACTTGTCAAAAGAAAGTATACCCAGTTATTACCTTCTGTATATATTACTGCCATATGTGTATATATATTTCCCACCCTCTCAGTATGTCCTTAGTAGTCTCCATTTTGAGTAAATGGGGAAAAAATACCTCTCCACATCTCTGTTCTGTAGCATCTGCTTGCTTTGCGAAGACGATTGAATGCTTTTATACATTTAATAAAGGGGTTTTGTGCACTCCTGGGTGGCAGCTATAAAAATAAATTAAGTGAATCCTATGATATAAACTATATGAAAGAGGTGTTCAGTTGCATTTTTGTTTTTCTCAGGAGGCTTATTCAACTGCCAGAATATCTTTTGAATTTTTAATTCTATTTTAAGTATGTTAAGAGAAGGTTCCTTTTTTAGTTATTTGTAGGTCAAAGCCTTATGTCAAAATGTTTCAGGCAGTTTATACAACAGAATTCTTCATTTTGAAGCACAGTTTTGTCATGTATTTGTGATAAACATGATGTAAACCATATAGGAAATCTGCCTTCTATGTATTCATTTTTGTAGTGGTTTTGACCGCAGTCCAGAATTTTGGCAGGCTGAGTCAGCTCCAAAACACATGTACGTCGCTCATCTCCCTTTTGCAACTAGTATGCCCAATGTCATCTTTTTGATAAGCTATATACATCTCTAGGTTAAAATACATGTTACAAATTAGACTTCTAGTTGTTCAAAAGTCAATCCAAAGTACTTATCATATGGAGATTTTTTTTCTTATAAGGCTTTCTTTCAAAAAAGTTATCGTAACAATATTTATTGCATTTATAAAGTGAATTCCCTTGAATCAAGCATTAAATTAATAACTGAAAAGGTACAACAGTATGTATATAAAAAGAAATTAAAATAATAAAAAAAACCCACACAAACCACCAAAACCCCTCCAGCCACTAGAATTTATCCGTAGCACCTATTTGCACAAGGTATGTCTCTTTTAGGATTAACTTGTGTTGGACTGGAAGAACAGCTAGTAGTTTTAATACCTAGCATGATATCCTTCCCTATTGCTAAAGCATAAAATCCGAATGACTTTTGCAAATATGCTTGTTTTAATACTACCTTTCAAAATAGGGTTTCCTAAATACATTTCTGCGTAATCCTATACTTTATTGGGTTGAACACTCGAGTATTTATTTTGGTAGACGTGTTCCAATTAATGGCAACTGCAGCAGGGATATAATTTGTGTATGTAAGCGTACATGTGCACTTGCTCATATAATCCATGCAATACTTTAAGAACAGCTATCACTAACGTTGCAAAATCAAACACCCTGACATTAAAAAATGCCAGAAATAAATTTGCTCACAGAATGTTAATGTGCACTTGTTTTCTCTTGGGCCTCATAAATATTCACTGATAAAAAAAATGGCACAAATGTATGGATATTATTTGCTTACACAAGATGGGTGATATTTATTTTAAGAGCCCTTATTCCATGTCTTGCCTTTTATCCTTGATGTGTGATGTCTGTTCCTGTGTCTTGATATTTAAAAGGAATTTAAATGCACAGTTTGAGAGGAAACTGTTCCTTTATTTTCAAGGCTTTTCGCTAAAGTTCAAGAACCTAAATTTTGGATTATTCTCAGTATCTATTAGGCAAGTGTAATTTTTTTAGAAAACATTTTATTTGCCTAAATGTGGGCAGGTTTCCAGGGAGGTTAGAGCTGACAGATGTCTTGCAGAAAATGCAACTTTGCTACAGTGTCCCATGTCACCAAAACTGAAACGTTTTTGGAGACATTTGTGTTGATTCAGTTTCTGTCAGGTAAGTGGAGGGAGAACAGAGAGAACAATTGTAAATGTTTTATGAACATGCAGTGAGCTTTTGATGTCTCATAAATAACAGCTTTAAATGTTTATCCAAAACAATTTTTTTTCTGTATACTGTCGTCGCCTGTGATACTGCTGCAATTGGATTTGTGAATTTGGAACTATCTAGCATTCTCATACCACCTTTTCCACATATCTTAGCACAGTTTTGTATCTTTTTCCATCTATTATTCTCCCTTACAACCAGAATTAATATCTGGCCTTTCTTAGTTGCGAAACACATCCTTTTACCTCATTGTCTTCTCTCTGGCTGATGAGATTTTTCCAGATAATTCTTCCATCCTCTACCTTTTTCAAAACCCTTTCTAAATACAGCCACAATCAGAGTTGATCTTTAATTGTAAAATCTGTTTCCTCTCGCTCTACTCCCTCACCCCCACGCATATGCAGACTTGACAAAACGTAGATGCTGTTTTTAAATTAGATCGACTTTATGCAGTACATGGGTTTTCAGACTCCCTGACCAGTAATCTAGATTACGGTATTGTTTTACAGCTCTGAATGCTTGCCTCTAGTATAAATCAAAAGCTTGGTATATTTTGAGAGAAAATAAATGTTCCATTTTAAAACAGACTACTCACTGTTGAAAGCTCACTTGTAAAGCCTGGATGAGAATTTTTGGTGTGTGTATGTTGCTGCAGATACGTGGCAGCTCTGCATGCACCTCGGAGGCACACGGAGAAGAGTTTCTTTTCCCAGCTGTCTCTGAGCTAGCATGTCTGGAAGGTCCTTTTAACATGTAATGCTGTATCACCTTTGAAAGGGCAAGTAGAGCCTTTTTGTACTGAGAATCTACAGAGAAAGCAGAAGCCAGGCAGGCCATTATGTCCAGTTTCTAATACGTTCTTTAAACCATCTATTTATGTAGCTGTAGTTAGTTTACTTGAATCTTTATTGACTCAAACATTTATTGATTTCAGAGAGGTGAACAGTTTTGTATTGAACATTTTTCGTCATCACCCTCTTTTTTGTAAAAGTTATACAGCAGACCAGACCTGTTGTATGGGTTTAGAGAGAGCATTTTATTTTTTTTTTAATGTTAAAAATTGTCCATTGATTCCCACTTTTGCTTTCTCTGTTAGCCAGTTTATAAATGAGAATGGCTTTTTATTTTCCACTTCATGACTTCTTACCTGCCCCCAAAGGCGTAGTTGTTTATTCTCTGATTTGATGATTTGTCAGCTTAGGGGCTCAGGATCCCATTTTCCTAGTGCTGTGTTTCTCAAATCATTTTCTAATTGTCATGAGAGTGTCAATAGGCTGATTGCCCCAAAATCTGAAACGTTAAAAATGTAAAAGGAAGCACCAGGCAGCACGGTAATGCTGCCTCATCGTCCTGAGCAGTCACCTTTGGGGATGAAAGCCGACTTATTCAGAGTCTAGTCAAGTTTAACAATTGCGGTTTGTCATAGTTTTCAGTTATTTCACTTTTCATTTGCTTTGGTACGTTGTGCTTGGCCCATTGCTGTTGGATGCAGGGACGTTCACGAGGACTGGAGGGAATGTGACTGGCTGAGGAATGGTGTATTCTTGGTTTGGGCAAAGACTCCTTTTTATAGACAGAAAGAAAAGGTCCTTTGCCCAATAGTACAGTAACCTTTCACTGCATTGTCAAAGCCCCCTTCTACCAGACGATCTAGACACCCAGCTTTCAGATATTCAGATACCAAAACCTTTATTTCTATTTCAAAGAATAGCTGCGTTGTACTTAGAGTTAGTCAACATAAATGCATTTCCACTACGAAACTGAACATACAGACAACAGCATTTAGAATACTTTTAAAATGAGATAGAGAAGAATACTAATAAATCGTGGTGTTTAGTAAACTCATCTTCTGGGTTCATCTGTTCTGCAGCAGAATTCATGGTACTATGACAGACCAAAAACCACAGGGTTTTGCTATAAAGAAAAAGTATATTTTATTCCAAAGCAGGTCCCTTGTATCAGTTCTAGTATGCACATATGTTTCCTGCCAATGCTAGCATTGATACTCATAAACATTACAAGTTTGGCAGCAAATTTTTGATAGAAAGTACATACTCATCTCAGATCTTTGCAGTATACCAGACCAACAAAAATAAAGCAATGTCCAGCGTAACTTGAACTTTTTTCTGTATTATTTTTTGTCACTTAGCTGATTGTCTTCTATTATCCTACTTTTTGATAAGGTGTTATTTGAGAATACTTCATAACAATTGTAGTTATAGACTGTAATACAGAATGCTTTGAATAAAACTTTATTCACATTAGGGAAGATATAATGTATTCTTCATCACATTTACTTTAATTGGTTCCTTTCATCTTAAATTATATTCCTTCTTTAAGGTCATAAATTCTTCAACATCTGAAGTAATTTAACCAAATAAAAATAGAAACATGCAAAAAGGACTACATTTGGACAATGACATAGTTATATTGAACTGGATTCTTGATGGTTAAACGGATAATTGCAGTTGAAAGAACCGTAGGCTGTAATAGACTGTGTTGCATCTTGTGCATTTGTCAATTCAATTCCTCTTAGGAATCCAAAAATATCTACAAAATGCAGCATAAGCCAAAGAATCTTAATGGGATATGTATCTCCTGTTTTACTTATAAATATTTCAGTCAGCATAGAATTCATCCTTTAAAATACAGTTTGGCTATCCAAACTGTAATGCCAGCGTAACAGGCAGGGAAGTTGATTTGCTTGATTAAACTATATAGAAGACAATATGTATTTTGATTGTTCTCATAAATTCTAATAGCAAAATTGGGCAGAATTTCTCATGTGTTCTAGTCGTTTATAAACAACTGCCTATCTTGGCAGTGGCTCCCGTTTCAAGACATTGCAACTGTGAGAGACATTAAAGACCACTGATAGTTTTTCAGATTTTACTAGCCCTTGTTTATATCATATGTGGATAACTTATTATGAAGTGGAAACCTTGTACAGTAAGAGCATCATGACTAGAAAATAGGCGAAGCACTGCAGAAGAAGGCAGAAAGGCCTTAGTAGATGCAAATGTAGGGTTTTGTCAAATGTCATGACCCTTTTCTAAAGAACTTCATCTTATTTGTAATACAGTCAGCTGTGAGGGTCGGAACTTCAGGGAGCGGGCATAAGCCATTAGGACTGTTGATGGCTCTTGATTTACAGTGATTGTTACTTGGCTAATTTGGTTAAGCTTTTTTTTGTTCTCCGGTAAGTTTTTCTGAGTTATTCTTAGTTCAGTCTATAAACTTGCCTATAGTAACACCTGTGTGTGCCATGTATGCTATTTTAATCTATGAAAGACTTTCCAAAAAGTCATGGCTGTGCAAAGCCTTAATTAGTATTCCTCTTATCCTTAGCGACTGGCTGTAGAAAGAAACATGACTTGGCATCTGTGCTGTTAAAGATCTTATGTATGCTGGTCGATTCTCTGGGTAGATGGCTGTACATTATGATTACTCGTAGTAATACTTGCTACAGTTTGGTTTTTAATTGTGGGTGGAAGTGACTTAGGAATAGAAGGAGTTCAAAAGTTCCTTTTAAACTCTTCCTAGAGTAGATGTGAAGACTAGATACCCATTTTGAGGAATTTATAAGACAGTAAATTCACAAGGTTTGAAGGATGTAAATGGCAAAGATAAAAGGGAAAAAGAGGAAGAAATCTTGACAGAGTGATTTAGCTATAGACTCGCAAGAGAAATGAAGAAAAACAAGCAGTGAGAAACGTTCCTGTTTTGACAGACAAATGGTCTAGGCAAGTCGAACTGTCGTTCTATTTATCCACATTTTTGACATCTTCCTAACTAGTGAGAAGAGGAGAAGCCTTTACTAACTGTCTGGAATCACAAACTCTTCCCTTTTTTTCCAGTACTGGACATTTTGCAGCGCTTGGCTGCACCTCTGAGTTTGAGCAAGAAAACACCTTAAATTTTTTGATGTTTTCTTATCACTAGAGATATGTATGACGTAATGAGATGTGGGAGCTGTTCCGTACATTCATTAGTCCTGTGTTTGAATTGTAAACCCTGATTTATGCCAGGTTTTATTTGAGTGTATATTTTTTGCCAAGTTTGACTACATTGCATGCTGCGTAACTCAATACTAGGACATAAATTTAAGCATCATTTGCAATACCTTTGCAAGGAAACTGTCTTTTGCTTCACCGGTGGTTTGGCTTTTTAAATTTTTTATAAAAAAGCACAAATAGGTCTGTGAAAGTTGATGTTTTGCTTTTGTGCCTGAAACTTAGCTCGTGGCACATTTTATGAAGTTTGAAGCAATATTTATGCAAGTACTAGGACAAATGTGTAAATGGCTGCCTAATTTTCTAAGCCTTCCCACTGGAAATGTTGCAGATGTTATTTGATGTACTTTGTATAAACCTCTTGTATTTCTGAATTTGTTTAACTTTAGAAGAGTGATCGTTTATACGTGTTGTTTTTGTTGAGATGAAATATTAGAGTTTGGAGTTTCAAGTTCTTTAATGAGTTTTCTGTTCCCACTGGATTATCTAATTGAATCTTGTGCACGTACAATTGCACAGAAAGATGCAGTGTCCAGAGGTGCCAATTTCCCTGATACACCTAGAGCTAACAAACACTTCCTGTAGAAAGATATTTCAGAACAGAGAACAGTATAGGATGACCTTTATGTATGGGCAGGGCAAACATGATACGTCTATAAGGACCAATGGCACTGTAAGAAAACAAAATATGAAATTATTTGGTGGTTGCATATGAAATTAATTTCTGTTGAAGATTATATGCTTTCAAAGAGCTTGTCATGAATCTCAAATATAACCTGGACTAGTTATTAGGAAGGCTGGACATCATTTAGGTGGAGCTTGTCAGATATAATGAAATTTTGTCTTCTACAATTGATAAGGTATTCTGTAATGCCATTTATAACATTCTAGGAAAATTTAGATTTTTAAAGTCTCTTTTTAAAGCTAGATTTTGTCTGTTTCCTCTCTTAATACAGTTTGGCAAGGCTAAGCCTGCTGTTCCTATGGACAGATAACAAAGATGATGAATAGCCCTAAAGTTTAGTTTTGTTTGAACAGCTGCAGAATTTACTTTAATGTGGATTGAAAAATCTGTGACTAGAGTTATATTTGTTTTACTGAATAGGAAAGATGTCATTCTTCACTGGAGTGAAACATCAGACATCAAAGAAAACAGAGATTTGGAACTCTGTGTTAGTCTCCTGTTAGAAGAGAATAATGTAAAAAATCTGGAAAAGTTTCCTCTGTACCAAAGGGAAAAAGCAAAGCTTTTCCGTTTTGTTGTGGATAATGTTAGATTCCATTCTTATAAATTCGTGACATTGGATTTTTCCCTGCCCCAGTTTGGAATAGTGTAAGCTTTTATAACATGTTATTACCTTCTAAATTACTTAGAATGGGAAAAAGAGAGGAAATAATACTGTTTTCTTTCAGAGAGTTTGAGGCTATGCATAGATTGGCATTTGGAGATAGATGTGCTGTATTGTACCAGAGGTGTTGATCCCACAAACAGCCAGGCTGATACCTGTTTGCAGTGCAGCATCCCTGGGAGCATCTAGGCCTTCCCTTACTTGGAAAACAAATGGACCTATGTTGGACCTGTGTTCCCAGACTTACAGTTTTCTTTTAAAATGTAGGTTCTCGGGCATGGAATAGTTTGTTTTTCCTGAAGAATGCTAATTGTTCAATCTTCTGATGTTCTGAGTTTTACTGCTTTTTCTTTTGCTGGTTTGTTTTTCATACCTGATGATTGTGTGGTAGGAGAAAATTTGTTTGCAGTTCTAAATCTGCTCTTTTACCCTTGGGATTTGTTTTCATGACAAGAAGGCTTTATGCCCTCTCAGAAAGTGATGGTTGATAAATATATAATCATTTGTAATAAAAGATGTTTAAAAATTACACAGCCTGTGTTGAATCATGTTGGAGTTGTTAAGATTAGAGATTCATAATCTGTTCTCTGCATGCCTTGTTTAATTTTTATCTTTGTGTTTATTTTACAGGGTGCTGTACTTTTGATGAGCCTCTTAGTTCCTGTGGCTATAGTCAGTCAGATGATGATGATCTTAACTGGGATCAGGTGAACGCACCGATAAAGCCCTCCTCAGGTCAAGGGATGCCATCTGGTTCGTCTTTTATTTTGCTTTGTTTCTCTTTGATATAAGCTTGTGTGTTTATTCAACATTTCTTGACAGTACTGTTGTTACAATGCTTTGTCTAAAACTGTTTGTTAATTGCAATACTCAGATCATCCAGGTGATTTTTATGAGGGATATTTTGCAAATCAAAGGTTTTCTTTTGATGTGAGGGGAACATAAAGGTTAGAAAGTAGAAATAGAAACTTGGTGTCATCAGAGAAGACAGAAGGAAAGCAGAATGATGGCATGAAAAAGAATATGAAGCAGTACTAGAAACAGGCAGACAGGGCTACTCAGGAAGACTCAAAGAAAGAGGGAACAGTAAGAGATAAAACAGATGGCCTTAGGCATTTTCATTGAAAGAGATATTAATCAAAATCTGTTTTGAAAAGAAATGGAGAGTTGAAAAGAGGTGAGAGAAAAAGGAAAGTATCCTGAAACAAAGGGCCTCAATGATATTACGCTTGTTGTGTTTAAAAGACTGTTGTGATACTGTTATTTAACGCACTTGTGCGCTGCATGCAGTTGGACTAATTCCATAGCAACAATCCTTGCGTTCTCTTGAACTGTAAACTTACTCTGGTAATACAGGAATTCCTTTACTACTTCACCCACACAAATATGTAAAATCTGACCGTTGGTTTTAAAATACTCACTAGCCTAAAATGTATCAATCATTTTTTTTTCGTGATTTTATCTAGGCATGTTAAGAGTTCTCCTAATGAACTGATCTCCATCTCCTGGGGGTTAATTGCCTGCAGCCCAGCTGAGCATCTTCTTTGGCTTTTAAAGACTTGAGTTTCCCGTGACTATTGTCACCTAAAAGTGGACAAAAACACCCCACAACTTATAAAGTTGCTTCTTTTTCTTCTTCTGCATTAGCCTTATAATTTAATAAAATAGATATATCCAGAATGCTTAAAAACATTGCAAATGGATGTGCTGGTGTTTCACACTAATTTCAGTTAGTTCTTCAGAACATCCATAATGTACTTTGGTGTTGATGTAAAATCCTTTTGATAGTTGTCTTTCGTAATAAAGTGTTGCTCCTTTATTTTGGGTAAGGTAATTAGCAGGTGGGGGATGTGAATCTTCAGAAGTGACCATATAGACAAAACCTGAACGTATGGAGTCATCACTAGTGCACTAATAAATGCTCTAAAGCATGACATGCACTAATCAGCCCTAGGTATCATTCACTTGTGAAAATGCTCTCAGTGGTCTTCACTATAGATTCATCAGTTTCCATGTGTTGTGGGCAACATTGTATCCGAGGTTGATGGTTGAACTGAAGTGCTTTTTGCTTCACCACTTGGTTTCCTCTGGCAAAGGTAGGACTTCCACCTTCAAGATGAATGTTCAGTTTCCCTGAGTCCCAGCACTTGGATCGTCATGCGAGATTGAGTTTGTCATCCCAGATAAAGGAGGTTCTTGCACATTCCTTTTTAAACTGGCTCTTGTCCAGTGGTCTTGGCACACGCTGCTAAAAATTTTCTGGACTGTTTCATTAATGCTTAATACTGTTTCTCAAGTTGGAGCTAACACACATAGTTTGTCAGTCATCTTGGCTGGCAGTACAAGCTATATGTTCTTTTTCTCAATCACGCCACTGGAAATTCTGTTCCAAATTTCATTCATTACTCTTCTCATTTGGATTTTGTGGAAGCGATTTCCAATACATGTTGTTCAGTCTTCTTGGCAGATAGAAGAGGTTCAAATCTATGTTCTTTTCTGTGATGACCGTTGACTTGAAGATTTTTTTGTTTTGTTTCGTTTTCCCAGATGCAAGGTTCCAGACTAAGAAGGGACTGCTATTTTTATGGAGGGAAAATGCTATCTGTGTAATTTTATTTATCAGATGTCATATGACTTGTTTCTTATTTATCTTCCTGCCTTTTTATCAGAAGACTAAAATAATGTTCTGATAATCAAGTAAAATGATATTATATTTGCAAATAAATTATATTTAGAGTTTAGGGAGTTTTACTTCTGCCCCTAAAGGAAGTGCAATGTGCTTTGGGAGTCTTGGTCAGAAGATGAATGAGTTAGTCTGAGGAGGGTTATGGATATTAGTGCCTTAAAAGGTCAAAAACCCCTTTGAGAGGGAAAGAAATGCTCATTTTTTGCAAATGAGAAGCAGTGTGTCTAAGGGCACGATTCAGTCAAGTGGAATCTATTTTTTCCTCATCATTTCTTCTAGGCAGTTTTTTCCTGTTCTTGTTCAAATCATCATCTTAATGATTTTAATTAGTTTTCAGTTAGCCTTAACCAGAGAGTTATGTGATACACTTAAAAAATGATTTCAAGTAGGTTGTCAGCAGTTTCTGAGCCACATATTTTAGAAAAAATAACTTCAGATGATAATGAATAGAACATCTTAGATTAATGGTTTGTGGGGAATTCTTGGCTTGAAAGCAAAATACTTTATGCAACAATGTTGTAACACTAGACTGAAACAAGAACTCTCCGTTTAGTAGTCCCTTGTCAGTAGAAAAAATTAATGCAGATAACATTCCTAATTTCAGGCAATATGCTCCAGTGGGTGAGTTGATGTCAATATATAATATTTTGTATAATTTGGTGGCAGTCAGGGGGAAGCACACTAGTTATGGCATTTGATTTATTTTAATCCACATGAGACTCTTGAGAGCATAGCTGTACTTGAGATAGATAAATATTTTGGCTTGATATGTTATTTCGGTGGGACAAAAGAAATGCCATGTAACATTCATGCATATGTGTGCATGCATTAATGTGCATACTACTTATTTACATGTTAGTGAACATTCATAGTTCCTTGTGAGATCTAGTTTTAGATGAAAACCTGTAAGTTGTATTAAATATAATAATAAAAAGTTTCTGAAAGTGTTTCTTCCAGTGGACTTTAATTCTGTTGGATTGTTATGATAGTAGAAAAATATGAACTTGTTTCTACTAAAGTAAGTAGGGTTCTGGCACTCTAATTTTCTTGATAAATATAAGCATAACCTTTAATAAGTCAGTACTAATCTGAAATTGCATTAAACAGACCCAAAAAGCAATGACATGTATATATTTCTTTATATATTTGTATGGATTTAATGAGAGTGGTTAATCCACTGCTCTTCTGTTTCAAGTATCCTGTGAGTCAAATGGAGTAAACGCTGCAGGAAGAGTGGCTCTTCCTTTCCTCCGCCTCTGTCTTTCTCCTTGTCTTTCTGTTCCAAGAATGTATGTTTATAATAGCGTTCAAAACTATAATTATAGAAACAGTCATTATTAATGCCATCTTGCCTTGTCCTATAGAACAGTTACAGCAGTTTGATGTGAATGTGTTTGTATAATACCCATTTACATTTACAGCTAACTGTAAACCCTCTAGCTGTAGTCCAGTAAAGATGTCTTCAGAAAAACGTGCCCGAACAGTTGATTACTCATTTCGCAAGATGTTGGCAACAGGACAGGGGGAATGCAGGAGCAGCCTCTGTGAGA
Organism: Tauraco erythrolophus; assembly: GCF_009769465.1. Taxonomy (NCBI): domain Eukaryota; kingdom Metazoa; phylum Chordata; class Aves; order Musophagiformes; family Musophagidae; genus Tauraco; species Tauraco erythrolophus. Next base: position 48,387,215 of record NC_141467.1, on the reverse strand, counting down.
AGAGACTAGGGACTGCCCCATGTTGGATGCATCCAGTTCCAGCCTGCTCCAGTGGACCCACCACAGGGCACAGCTGAGCTTGTTAGCAATGCTGGTGGCATCTCTGGCATGGCATGTTTAAGAAAGGGTAAAAAACACTGGGCAGCAGCGTTGAGAGGGAGGAGTGAGAAAAATGTGAGAGAAATAGCTTTGCAGACACCAATATCAGAGAAGAAGGAGAGAGGACTGCAGGGTACAACTTGCTTCACCATGGTCTTCTCCACGGGCTGCAGGGAAATCTCTGCACTGGTGCCTGGAGCAGGAATTCATGCTGTGGTCCATGGAGGACTCCATACTGCAGCAGGTGGACATGCCCTGAAGGAAGCTGCAGCCTGTGGAGATCCCACGCTGGAGCAGGTTTTCTGGCAGGATCTGTGGCCTGTGGAGAGCTCACACTGGAGCAGAACATTCCTGAAGGACTGCACCCGGTGGTAAGGACCATGTTGGAGCAGTTCCTGAAGAACTGCGGGCTGTGGGAAGGACCTCATACTGGAGCAGGGGAAAAGGAAAGGAAGGAAGGAGCAGCAGAGATGAAGTGCTGTGAATTGACCAGAACCCCGGTTCCCTGTCCCTCTGTGCCACTTGGGGGCAGAGGAGGTAGAAGAATTGGGAATCAAGAGTGAAGTTGAACCTGGGAAGAAAGGATGGAGTAGGGGGGAAGCTATTTTTAGTTTTGTCTTTGTTTCTCACTATCCTAGTCCACTTTTAATTGACAATAAATCAAATTAATTTTCTCCAAGTGGAGTCTAGTTTGTCCATGACAGTAATTGGTGAGTGATGTCCCTGTCTTTATCTCAACCCATGGGATTTTTCATCTCATTTTCTCCCCCTCTCCTGTTGAGAAAGGGAAGTAAGAGAATAGCTAGGTGGATGTCTGGAAGCCAGCCAAGGTCAACTCACCAGTAAAGACATTCCCAATCCAATTTATCACTTGGATGAGGACAGTAGGACCGTTCTTCTGATCTTGCTTATGTCACATTGACAGCATCTTCAGTTTTGGCTTTGTTTTAGAAAATAGCAAATTTAAAACATAATTTATGCCAAATTCTTGCAGACTGATGTCCCACATGTATCTACAAACCACTTTTCATTTGGAATGTAATTGCAAAGATCCTTTTCCAAACCAGATGTTTTGGCATTTTATTTCAGTACAGAAGGGAAAACCTCTCTGTATCGAATATGAACTGCTTGTCTCAATTCTTTGTCTATTATCTCCTTAGTTCTCTCATCTTAGCATAACTGTTGTTATACTAGCTTTGCTTTCTGCTACACCATGATAGCAGTCTTCATTTAGTTGGTAACTTTTCAGGGAGAAGTCTTTATGCTTTCCTTCATGTTGCCTCACTGTTGGAAGGTGCTCCCTCTAAACCATGTATGTGACCACCTCATTGTTTTAAAACTTTCTTTTGGCACTGTGTCTGTTAAAAAAAAAAATTAAAAAAAAAATTGCCTAAATCCCTTCACGCTGTTCTGATCAGTACTGTTTCCTTACCTCATTCATTTATTCAATTTTTTGTTTTGTGTTTACCCAGCAGATCTTGTTTAGTGCTCCAAGGTCCTGTGATAATGCAAATAAACATAACAAGTCTTCTGGAGTTTTTCTGCCTGCGTATCTAATCTAATTTTTGGTTGATCTCCCAGATGATCTTGATTTCTTTCTCTGGCCTATGCTTGCCGTACTCTCACTCCATAGTCCCATTTATGCTCATGACCCATCTAATTCATTGTGGACTGTTAGCATTTTTGGTGTTGTGGTGTTCCCACTGAGTATTCTGGTACTTTACATTAAAACTCAAAACTATTGCTTATTCTGAGATGTTTATAGGAAGGAACGCAGGCTGAGTATCTGAGAGAGCAGTAGTGAGGCCATCTCTCTGACACCTGGCAGCGTATTCTAGAAGGGAAGAACAGAAGAACCGAAAGTAACAGAGGCATCGGTTGGATTAAAGGGCAGGCTGGAGAATTAACATACGTGTAACTGTATAAATGGCCACATCCGTATGTACGTATGGATGCCAGTTTACTGATTAAGAACAACTAGCATACAGACAAGAGTGAAGAGGAGAGAATGCAAGGTCAGAGCTCTGAAACGGAGTTAGTTAGGATCTGGAGTAGTCTGAGGAATGAGTAGAGTAAGAGTTGAGAAAGCTCGCATGAGTAAAACAAACAAATGAACAAAACACAGAGAAGTATGCAAACGTCAAATCAGAACAGAATTTTTGAGATATTCGAGCGCCTTTTCTTAGTTTATATGCTGCAACAATGAGTCTTTTCACTTGACAGTGATGCAATTAGAATGTTACAGATTACTGTAAGAAGTGCAAATATTGTCAAGAGTGTGCTCTATTTGTCATTTGCTGGATATCATTTTTGTTCATATCCATGTATTTTGTTCCAAAACACTGTGTTCAGTTGCATAAAGTCTTTTTACAGTGTTTCACAGTTCCAGCTGATTTCTAAAGAACAGTAGCATCATTTTTCTTCGATGCAGTGGTTGGCTTGATATCACTGAAGGGATGTCACTGCATTTGCAGTGAGTCACTGGCATCAGTCTTTCATTCATTTTAGTGTAGTTCAAAATCAATTATAAATCTAATCTTCACAGGCTGCCATTCAGTGCCTTGAAAGGATGTTTTCAGGAATGAGGAGTTCTGTGTTTAGTATAGTGCAGGTCAGAGCCAGGATGAGGATTCTGTTTGTCCTGTTTGAGATGATGATATATGATTTTTATGGCTATATATAATTTTTTCAATGGCCTACTATGGTTATTTGTATCCTGAATTTCTCATGTTTCTTAATGTTTAGCAATGTTTATGCAGCATCTGCGGGAAATGCATAAAATGCTTACATTAAATATTGCTTAAAATGGTCTTTTGATACCTAGTTAGCAGACGTGCATAGCTAGCAGATATTCATAAACCAAGATACTAATTTTGAAAGGGTATTTAATATTATGGAATTTGAAATAGTTGTGTGAAAGACGTGTGTTGTTGTTTAATTGTGCGTAGAAGAGTTGTGATCCTTTAAAAAGGCAGATAAAGTGAGCAGTTGGCAAGTGTATTTCAGAGCCAACTGCAATGTCTTAGCATGTAAAGTACTTTGACTTTTCATTGTGATGAGTATTTAATAATTAAATATATTTTCACTGCATTGTATTTGTGTTCTGTTAGCAGGGATGCTTTTCTTCTGTTTACATTCATACAGAAGAGAATTAAATGTGTTTCTTATTCAATGCTGTTTCTTCCAGATTATTTTAAATAGCTGCGTTTTTTAATTCATTGGAATGCTATCCAGAGATAATGTAAATTTCGTATCAAGGTGTGGGTGTTGCACCTTGTTCACTGTGTTCAAGTTACATTTGTTCTGTAGGATTTTCTAGACCTGGAATACTAGCATGTTTAGCATTTTATTACACTTCCAGGTAATAGCTGCAGGCATTAAGGACATGCCTCTTTTGCAAGCATCTCCAGCTTGTGTTGACACATTCAAGCCAACTTCCAATTAACTGTGTAAACTAATACCAGTTGCTGCTAATGTGGAGCAACACGGAGGTCAGCCCGAGCAAACCGCCTGAGTACGGGCCCAGCTAGCTTTGTGCTGCCATGGATACAGTGCGGGCACTAAAGGGGTTAGCTGCTTCAAAAACACACCTAACGACTTAGGGAGTAGTGCGCTTAACAGATTTGTTCAACAACCAAAATAATGCCACCAGCTATGTCTGAGGTATTGCTGCTTGTGATAACTTGCAGGAGTCGTACGTTCTTTTTTGTGACTTCTGACCTGACTTACAGACTTCAGCGCCTGGAACAAACAGTGGGTTTCTTACAAATACTGAGCATCTGGTATTCTTGCAAAGGGAAGTAAAAGATTAATCAGCATCAGACTCAGCATCTCTGATTCTGAATCACTAGTAGACAATGTTTCTAACTTGCTTAATAGGCAGCTGGGCAAGTTATTTTAATGTGTTTTGCCTACACACCTAATTGCTTTCAGACACAATGGTGGTGTTAATACGCTAATGATTTATTTAATCTTTTGTTGAAGAGGGTCTCTAAGTATGAATTTTATTTTACATTTTTATTTTCTTTTGTAGAACAAAGTATTTTGAATATAAACAGTGTGGTTCATGAGATAATGCCCAACATAGATAACTGACTTTCAGATTTTCATTTGCAGCAATGAGCTTTCTTTAGTATCTATAACTGTACCTTACCTGTTGACCTGTTTTCCTGAGCATTCCAGCAGCCTTCTGATATTTGAGTACAGAACTGCAGAACACGCTGCACCTTGTGGAAGTGAGTGGGAGACGCTACATTAGAATCCAACGATAGTTGTTAAAGATTTCTTAAAAATGTCTGACTGGACAACGATGATATGATAAATTACGACTTTTTTTAATGTTTCAGGAACTCTCCGCTTCCATAGAAGTCAGATAGAGGCTATGTGAAAGGTCTGGGAATTCACTTCTCATTAGACCAGAGTATTCTCAAAGCAACCATGGAAGACAGAATTGACTGCTGAGGGTATTTCGGTGTAACACCATGCAGTGCCATGCAGCGCTAAGCAAGCCCTCTAGCCTAACTCATTTACCTTGCTGTGATTGCACGTTTCCTGCTGAGGTTATATATAACACCTGCCATCATATATGCTGAGAAGCAGCTAACATAATAAGCTAGACACTGGAGCTGGGTTTGAAATGGATTTCTTGACAACAAAAATGTTTAGGATTACAAAGGTTTACTGTTGCACATTGGAAACCCAGTCTCCATCCCATCTTCCACCCATAGTGCCAGACACTATCCTGCTGGTTAAGTGCATCAGAATCTTGTTTCTGTTTTACCTGCTAAATTACAAGTAAAAGTCCACTGAGTAACTGGGCTTTTGTTTGTGTGTTTGTTTTCCCTCCCTGGAGTGTTCATGAGGAGCTCCTTCAGATGAGGTAGGAGAATCCCAACAGGAGAGAGGGAAAGTGAGGTAGGAAAATCCCAGCAGGAAGGAGGGAAAGTGCTTCATGTTGTAAAGCCAGTATATAATGATTAAAGTATTTTATCGGAGAATCAGGGCAGTTACCTTTGCATTACCTTCTGGTGAACTGGCATTTTTCAGCTGGGATATTGGTCCGGAAAAGAAAAATTCAGTTACTGCTGGTGGAGACTCTGGGTTCAGAAAAGACCACACAGAATGTACATTTTCTTTCCTGACAATATACCTGCGACATGTAAGTGTACCTCAGGAAGCTTTAATCTGGATAGTTTAGGACCCCATAGTAAGATAAATGACGTTAGCACATACCTAAGCGTAGGGTTCCCTAGGTACTCACTCAATGCTGAAGACTATGTTACTGTACCTTCCCTGCCATGAGAGTCTTACTGAAACCACTGTAGTTTCTGCTCCATTTTCAGCCGACTTGTATTTACAATAATTTATAATTTTATAATTTTTGTGCTTGTTTACCTGGCTGGTTTCTTCTGTTGGAGAATGAAAATACTTAGCCACTGTGAGAAAAGCTGTGACCAGCAAAAAGCCTGTGAGGACTGTGAATAAACAGTGAGTCTGAAGATGGTCCTCTAGAAGCTGCACTCACTACATTGCAAGATCAGGAGGAAGCGGAATAATCAGGGTGTTCCTAAATAAGCTTTTCCTTGTTTAGTAATTAATCTACTGGAAAAAAAGCCTCTTAATTTCTTGCAGTCTTCAGGGCTTTTCTTTCAGTCTCATCCTTATCCCATTAGATTTCTTCTTATCCATCCTGCCCTTTAGAAACTAATAAAGAGTGGATCAAAACCTTTCCTTGCATCTAAAAGCTTTGAAGTGTGTAATGTGACTGCCGCCATTTCAGGGCCTAAGTCAGTTATTTCCCAAGTTAGAAGTTTATATTTTAAGACAGTTCTGTATGACGAGATCATAGTCATAGTCACAGTTTAAATGCCAGCGAGCTGGAGATGGACTCCATCACTCCTCTTTAGGAGCGCAAACATTATGATTCCTCAGGGAATCATTCTCTTGGCATATTATTTTAAGGCTTTTTGCTGAAATTAAAGAGAGAATTCTTGTCTCAATTAGATTTATGGGAGATTTTTTCATTCCTTCTTACAGCGCTTAATTTGTTGGCAGGCATTGATGACTGATAGTATGTTGTTAGCAGCTCGAGCTATGACTATAGTAAGAACGGCCAAAAAGTCATTGATTTGAGTGATTTGAGGCAGAGGTCATTAAACGCTGCATCAGAAAGCTATTTGGCAAACCTGTCATTCACAGAGTACTTGTTCTTTGGGTGGAATTTGAAATTACTCTGAAGTACAAGACAGTGATAAAGAAAGCTGCTTCCTCATCAGTGTTAAAACCAGGCTCATATTCTGACCAAAACAATATTTTAATCACAGTTTAAGAACAATGTATTTTTAGCATCTGCCTTTGTCTTCCTCCTTTTAGCAGAGAATTGTGCGGCTTAAATTACTTCATTAACCTTAATCAACCCTCGAAGGAAGTACTCTATGTAATATTTTGAAATCTGATACACTGTAGAAGTGTACTGGAAAACGTCCAAAATTTTGCAGAGAGTAAAGTTTCTTCACTTAGTGTGTGGGCGTAAACAACATTTTTTTCGATTAAAATAATTGGTTCAACCAAAAGCATCATGTTTAGGGGACTATGTATAGCCACCTAGAACTTCTGTTCGCAACGCGTCTTCAGGTGTCTCCAGGTGTCTGCACTCTTTGGACTTCTGCACCCAAGGTGAGGATAGTCATGTGGCAGTGTGTCAGGTGGCAAATGTGGCTGTGGAGCTAGGTTAGTACACAAGCAAATTGGATGGATTCTGTTTTGTGTTGTATTTAAGTCCTCTTGTCTTTGAAGCAATCAGATTTCCCAACGTATCATACACAGTCTTAATTCCCTTGTCTATGTTTGCAGAACTCAGAGTCAGAAAAGAAGCAATTAAAAGGATTTCATTAATTCCATGAGCTGAATTAAAAAGCTCTGTACTTTCGTTCTCAATGTTAAAGCAATATAGTTATTTCCCTCACTAGCTGAAATAATGTGTTCTTCATCTAGAAGTCACAACATTTCTAATCAACTGCATTTCAGTAGCACAAAGGAAAAAAAAATACTGTCTGGACCTCATTGAAAATTTAATGATCTACACAGCCATTTAATTATGAGAAAACAGGTGCAGGTAATTATCCAAGTCATAATGTTGCAGCAGCTAATAACATCAAATATTTGTGATAATTGCGTGCGAGCAATTGATCACAGTTCTATGCTTCTCACATGGTACTGATTTGAAAAGCACTTTTTAATACATACATATTCATATCAGAACATGGAAGCTACAGATGCACTTTTCTCACCGGTAACTTCGTATGCTAGGATTTTACACTAAATTCAAATATGATTGTACTGTTACTTAAAATTTTACTATTTCATTTTTCCACTTACCTTAAGAGAGAAGAGATGTCCTTCTGCCAAATTGGAGTTCCGTATTTCCCCATACTCTTACAGTCTTTACCTCTCCTAGGTGTCACAGTCAACTCCCCTGTCATTCTGGTTTCTACTGGAGCGTGACTGGGCCAGATACACTTCACGGTTCTTTAGTTGCTGTTGCAGCATTCCGCTCTTCCCAACACCCCGAATGCTTTCAGATCAGAAGAAGGTGAGAGTGATACCTAAACTCAAAAAGACACATAGAAACCCACAATAGGAAGAGAGTGATGCACAAGTTCAAAATGATGATGATGGAAACTCCTCAATAGAATTACTGAGTGAAACATTGTCACCTATTGCTGGAAGCAATCTAGGCACCGTGTAAGTCGCACTGTAGTGTAAGGGGAGTTCTCCACGTGCCTGGTACATATGCAGCTGAGCGTTGTGGCGCCAGCCTGAACTCAGGAGTCAGATGCTGTTCTTCCCAGAATGTCTGTCTCTTGCAATCACACAAGAAATGTATCAAACTCATGGTGACAATGGGATGGTCCTTAATATATTCTCTTACTTGTCATATGTTGAGAGCCACAAAAGAAAGAAAGGAGGGGAACTGGGAATTTGCTAAAGAAGCTGTTACTTTTACTCCAGACCTGTATGATCAGACCACTGCTCAAAGGAGTTAGAGATGTCCCTTTCTGAAGCTTTTTAAATTCACATTTTACAGTTGCAAGGAAGACCCTATCCCCAAGATGAGAGCGTAAGTTGGTTATTAGCCCTCCTTTCTCACATGGGCTATTGTAGAAGAGAAATCAACATGAGAAATCAATCTGTAGAAGATAAATCAAGATTTTTCAGGCACTTGAGAAGGCTCTGGAAAGAAAACAGCAGGTGAAGAGAAGCGGGTCCCTAGTTTTGGTCTTTTCCCTCTACAGTATTTTAGCCATTTTCAGTTAATGGGCATCAACATTAATTACTGTTTGAGTGGCAGAGGGCACAGACCCTATGGTTCTCACATCTTAGGAAAGGGATCATACCACTGTACTGCTACTTGAAAGAGTGGTGTTGCAATCTCTTACAAGTGATATCCCAGGAAGGAACTGGAAGAGAAGACAGGCTTTCACGGGAGGATTCTGGACTCTTCTGTGTCTCAAAGGGGAAAGGGTGCTTTTCTAGACACTAGCAGGGTACCTGAAGAAAGGGATGTAAAACTTCCTGCTTTCCTTGGTGTTTCCTTTTGAAGTTTCCTTATTAAGCAGCATGCACATCAAATGAAATGGCTTTGAAAGGTCCAGGCTGGGTCGATGAGAATCTAGTTCTGAGGAGATCAGTGGGATATTGTGCATCTGCTCTTGAGCTAGTGCCTGTGGGAACTGATTAATCCACAAAGCACTGTGCGGAACAACATGAAGATGCTACCTGAGTTCTGGAAGCTCATTATGTAGCAGCAGTAGCAGTGATTACATGCCCGAAATACCAAATCATCATGTTCTAGAGTAGCCTTGGTCAGCGACAGCATCAAGTTCTCTTCATGAGTGCATAATGCGCTGTGTGACAATTAAGGCAGCCTGTGACTCTGAAATTTTGCAGTGGAATAAATCGATGTACCAGGTATAAAGAGATGTGGTATCTTTCAGCAATGATATTTAGGTGTTACATGTGATGTGGTGTTTTTCTTGTCATGTTTAGTTTTAGTATGAGAAATGTTTGTGAAGGCAGAAAGTTGTTTGGAGAAATGTCAATGCAGGTATTTTGCTTACATGGCCTGCAAAATGTAAGCACCTTTACAGAGTGCCTGGCAGGTTTATTTTTTTTCCCTACTTTTTAACGTAGCAGTGACAACAATTATATAATTGATAAGACGTTTATTATTACTTTGGTTTCAGCAAGAAAAAGTGATGTTTTGCAAGGGCATATTATAGTGCCTGTTGAATTTAAATTACCCATGCTAATTGTTCTACTTGTTGTCATGTGTCTACATTTTAAGTTACTTTTAAGTTAACATGAAGTATTAAAACAGGTCATTTTACCTCCTGTGCAAGTCTATGTAGAAGCAAAGTTCATTCAAAAAAAAAAAAAGAAAGAAAAAGGAAAAAAAGAGAAGAAAAAAAAGAATACACACGTGGAATACACACCTTGAATATGATGTGTATTCACCAGTGAAGTCAATCATTAGGATTTCTACATGTATAAAATGCATTTATGTTAGGTGTAGTCTTCACAGCTGCACAGCACCAGCAGGATGACAGTATTTCTCTGTTACGACACATCTGTGTCAATTAACCTTGTCCAGCCTCCCCTTTAGTTTCATCATTCTGTTCTTCTCTTCAAGCTGTATGTATTGGAAATGCTTCCAACTCTTATTTGATATTCTCTGTAGTACTAAGTTTCAGATTAGATGCATCCTTTTCTGAGAAGCTGTTCTTCTTTATAGGTGGCAGAGACCATTTTCACTAAACAGCATTGATGTTCTGACTCAACAGCAAATGGGTCATAAAAAAATCTTCTCCAAAGTGGATTATTTCTGGAATCTGAAATCTATAATTGTTATGATCTACTGAAAGATATTTAGCAATGCATATGTGAAATAATCCAGACATAAATAAAAAGTTTTGTGGGTTTGTTTCTCATTAATGAATTTGCCTTTAAAGCTCCAGGAAAGAGCTCCTCTGAGATCTTTTATTTACCCATATTACTGTCATTCAAATGAAAATACTATTTTGGAAAAGCTAGTTTTCCACCTGTAATATGGAAATAAAAATTGATACTGCAATGATGCTTCAAAGACTAGAGTGCTGCTATTTATCTTTTGTATTTTGCAAATAGAGTCTATCCTGTGTAAGAGAATATAAAAAATCCTCTGGTATAATCTCAGGTTATCTAGTTTCTTTCACAGGTGAATTTTATTCATATTGAGAAGAAAAGTGTTTGAAATTATGTAACCTGAGGCCGCTATTTTGTGTGCTAATAGGTAGGCTGCTTTTATGATGAAGCTGTGCATTTCCTTTATTTTGCCGTTTAAGAGCCTTTCAAAACTACTGTAAGGCTAAAGCCTAACAGAAGTCCTAATTTTTATACTACATTTGTTAAGTGACAGATCTTTGTAACGAAAGCAAAACTTAATTATCAAAATATTTATTAATTTTTGTTTCTTTGAGATTCTGGGTTTTTTTTACTTCAAGATTCTGTTCTTGTTCCTATTCTGTACATTTCATGTGCCCCAACACTTCTTGGGAGAATATATTTATTTGCAAACATTTCGTTCTCTCTTCCTTCTGCTTTAAGCTCAGTACATGCAAGAGATTTCTGTGGTTAGGAGTCTTCATAGCACCTCTCTAAATTCTACTGAAGCCACTAGCCACAGACTTTACGTTTGGCATCAGCTGTCATGTTTGTTATTGTGTGCCAAAATTCTTTTTGCCACCTCTGAGTCTAAATTTTTCTAAGCGTTATTATTTTTCATGGATTCATTTCCTAACTAAAGCTTTGTTGGTGTGCTGTATTTTAGCATATCATTGATGCGGAGTCTAGGGAAGCACAGACTGTCAAATTCCCTAGAGGATTCTGGGATATCCTTTTTTACTTAATAGTGGCCTGAGCTTTGCTTTGCCTGGTAAAATGTGCTCCTTTATGTTTTTCCTCATTTAAAGAAAATTTGATGGAACGCTTGAAGATAGGACTAAAAAAGCACACACATTAATATTTATGGCTGCATGTATTCCAACTCCAGAAGGCCTGATTAGCAACTGGATATAACCACATTGATGATTTCCAGTACATCTGCTGAGCCACAGGATATTCTGAGCAAGGTAGTTGCCTTTACTTTGAAACGAACACATGAAAAGGTTCGGTTTCATTTGGCTTCTGCACACACAGATGCATTACTTACGTTCAAGATAAATGATGGTACAGTCTGCTCTTTTTCAAGGTGTTCTTCAATACTTATTACAAAGCTTCATAATGCATGCTTCTTCCCGTGTCAAGGTTAAATTGTGAAAAAGCGTGTTTTTAGAAACTAATACCATTTTTCTGCAATGTTGAGTTGACAAATTAAGTGCAAATAGCAGCAGATGACACCAAGTTTTGCCCTCATCTGATATTCTTTGTCTATGATTCTAAAGTTTGGTACACAAGATGTATTAATTATAGCACAGTAATTAAAAGTATAATTGCGGTTTTTCTTTGTTCAGTGCATTCTTTGTTATGGTATCAAAAAGCATTTTGCCTCAAATATTTTCATGGTCTTTTAAAAGAGCCAAATCTCATTGTTGGAAATGAAATTTCTAAGTAAATTTTAAAGTGTCTTTTTGGAAGAGAAGTGTTTTGTTGTGAGGACAGCATACGTAGAACTCGAGCAGCATGTTGATTTTTAGTAACGCGTTGTATCTGACTGGGGGCTGAAACCGAATTACAGTTATCCAGTCCATTGCTGCCGTTGACTTCACCTGGACTTCATTTTCTTACATATATGCAAATGCTCACAGCTAAAGTTGTGATGGACTGTATTTTGTGATGGACTGTATTTTGTGACTGTAAGTTGCTTGTAATTCAAAATAATGATAAACTACTTTTATGATGAGAACATGGTAAAACAATTTTAATGTGTCACTTTTCCCTCTCCAGCTCTTTTATTACTCCTCCTTCTGCCTTCATATCTTTTTCAGTAATAACAAAGAAAGAGTAGCCTGTTCCATATAGTTGTTTTACCTTGATTTGAAGGATTATATTTATAACTCTCTTACATTGAGGAAATGCAAGTATAGTTTTCCTTTGCAGTTTCAAATGGTTTGTAAGAATCACTGAAATATTTTTACTCTGGCACTCAGATGGGAACGTATACTTCTTAATTTTATTGAAGTTTCTTTGGGAGAAGGGAAGGATTTTTTGGGATTTGTTTCTTAACGAGGAACGCACTACATGTCTTAATATTCTGTGCACTCAGACAACAGCACTTTGGAAATATGTGTATTGCTTCTGGTCAATGAGAGTGGAATATTAGATTTATTCAAAAAAACGACAAGAAAAAACCTCAAACCCAGTAAATCAAAACCATTCCAGTCTTTGAAACAATAAATCAATTACTTTCATACACACAAGTGTATAACGAAGCAGCATAATATTTAAATATTGATGTGTTAAATATAGAACAGACACTAAATGTTACCATACAAATTACTAAAGGAAAAAACTCAAGGCAATAAAGCTGTGTGTACCATATGGTTGCATAATGTTGTAGTAGGCTTTGTCACTAAGCTGGAGCATTAGCTTCTCTGCCTCTCTAAAACTTTTTTGTTTTTGACTACTAGAGGTCAGGAAAAGACTAACATGGAGTCTGGATTGTCTTAGGCCAGCCTACTTTAGGGTTTGTAGTCCCTTTCTCCAAAGGACTTCCTTTTACTACAGACAAGATTCTGACTGCTAGAATAGGCTGACATCAGATCCAACCTAATATTGCCACTGTTGAAGATTCTGCAGTTCCCCTTTGTGTTTTGCTGTACTTCTCCATAGAGAGAGGAGGGGAACTGAAATGTTGCTCAGACTTACTGCTCAAAGGTAAGTTCCTCTTGGAGTTTGGGCCTTCTTAATTAGCTACATCATATTGTAAAATAACACTTGTTTTTTCTTAAGGATGGAGGAAACAAATGACTAAACCAACTTTTTATTAAACTTTTCTTTAAGTGCAAGAAATTGTATCAGAAGCAAGACACTTTCAGCTCACAGACAGAGTTAGGTTGGCTGAGGGAAAGAACAAATACTAGAGATACATCTGGAAAGAGGTACTTGAGAAAAAAAAGTACTAGAAAAAGTACATAGTTATTTTATGGTCTCATGGTAGGTACTGGTTAGTTTCGTTGGTGTCAGGCAAGCTCCTTAATTTTCTGTCTCACCGAGTGCTCTGTCCATCAACAGTCAGCCTTGAAGGCTAGTTCAAGACACCATCCGATTAATAAGTGTTGTCCCTTTTTATCTTGTCATGGGAGTTAAAAGAATCTGTGCTAGCTAAGCAGAAGGAAATAATATTGTGTTCTGAGTGGGGCAAGTCAATAAATCATGCTCTGTGGTCAGTAGAATTGATAGCTGCTGGAACAGAATTTGGAGGGCAAAAGACATTTGAAAAATAAAACTTTCAATATGATGTTGGAAGACTGTATGTTAACATTTATTCAAGCCTCATGCATATTAAAATTCCCAGAGCAGATCTTTTTGATATTTTCCAGCAGTCTTTTTTGCTAAAGCAATTTAAAGTTGAAATGAGGCCTTCCTGGGTTCTCTCAAATGAATCCACCTTCCTAATCCTGAAACACCTTTCTTTAGAATTTTGAAATCGAGTGGAATAGCTCCTGCTTTTAGAATCCTTTCAAGATTGTACTATGCTTTCAGCTCCTATTTTCCTCTACTACGAGATCATCCTTAGAAAGAAGCGTAATGGTCCACATGGCTGCTGTTTTCTGTTTCGGAGGTAGACCATATCTGTTCATCTCAGTCCGTTTTCTTGGTCTGTCATTAGCATGAGATCTAGGAGGGCCATAATGGTTTTTCGTAAGATAAATAAAGGATCAGGAGTGGAGTAGAATTCTTGCATCAGTTTTCTCACTTAAATTCATGGGGAAGTGGTTCTCTAGCTGTTACACTGCAAATGATTAAAATGTGATGGACGTGATTAACGTTGCTGTAACTGCTTTTGCAGAAGACCTCAATAGCTATTAAGTGCTATATCATGCAACAAATGTGATATTTTAAGTCTCAGTATTGCTTAGGATTTTGTTTCTTACTGAAGTTTTTAAAACTGAAGAGGAAGTACATACGTTATTATTTCCTCTGGATGAGCTGAGATGAAGCCTAGGCTTTAGGCAGTAGTTTTGCACATGCTTATATTAACTTGAGCAACATCTTCCTTCCCTCATTAGGGAGCAGCAAGGGCTGGCTGTTTCTTAGGGGAAGGGGTTTTGGGAGCCAAGGGTGACCCTGGCACTGGCTGTGCCCTCACAGACAGGGTGCAGTGCCACAGCATCTAAATGCAGGTGCCAGAGATGGTGCCAGGAGTAACTCATGCTAGTGGGATCCAAGGAAAGCCCCAGGTCCAGAGTCCAACTAGGGGCCCTGGGCAGGAGCTGAAGGAGACGAGGACCCCTCCAGCATCGCCAGGACAGGGTCTGATGGCCCAGGGCAGAGCTGAAATGAGGCTGCAGCGGCAGGGTGGGAGGTGGGACAGTATGGCCTCACAGTGGCCTTGGGGACCTGGCACCACTTTCTCCCCCATCCCCACCAGTAAAAAAAAAAAAAAAAAAAAACAAACAGGAAAAAAAAAACAAACCAGAAAATCAGTTAGATCCCTGATTTGGTTTACTGTGCAGCCTCATAGGACCGAAATAGGCAGGCGCAGCAGACCTGTGGACCACTCTCAGTGGCAGTACTGGTCTGTAGTGGCTTACAGAGTGATTCTGGCTGCAGAGGTGCTTCCTAGCATAGTTTCTGCTTTTCTACCTGATAAGTTACTTAACAGATGGAGTGTCGATAATAGTTGAAACAATTCTTCGTCCATTTCAAAAAGCAATTGCATTTGACTGTAACAAAACTTCATGTTACACCTAGAGAAACTAAAGGTTATTGAAGATTATGCGTTTAGCAAATGTCTCCTGAGAAAAGACCTTTTCTTCCTTCTGTCACTGTAATCTTTTTTTCTGTTTGTTTAGCAAAACTGGAAAACAGTTTATTCCTGTTTTAATTAAAGCAAGGGAGAAAAAAAAAACAGAAGAAGGTGTTAGTAACAAGATGTTTCCCGTGAGTCAACCAATAAAAGTGTATTCCCTCACCACAAGTCGATGACCTCTGTATCTCTTACGCCTCCTAATGCCAAATATTGCTTATTGCTGTGTAGTAAACAGCCTCTGCTTCTGGCTTCAGGTGATAATAATAAAATAGTAAAACACATTAAATGGCTTCAACAGTCTTGGTTTTAACATACATGTCAAATAAATAATTGTATCCTGTAAACTAAGTATTTTGACTCAGTATTACAGAGGGAGTATGGTTCTACTTTTCAGGAAACAAGAAAATTAATCAAGGACATAGTAATCATGACTGAAAAGTTGTTGTTTGTTTTGCTTTCCAGAACAAAAGGAACACTAAATCTCATTTTCGTGAATGCCATGTCCCCATTTTTGTTTCAATTCTGTGTGAACTGACAGTTACTGTCCTTGTTTCATGCTTGTCTTCTTGTATACCTAGTTCAAAGACTTGTAAATATGAAAAACATGGCAGGGATTGAGAAAAGTGACATTCACCACTGATGACTACTTGGGAGAATCACTTATCATGCACAATAACTGCAAATGGCACATAGCATGGCCTTCTTCTAGGCTAATTTCTCATTAGCTGGCAGTAATAAAATTTACACTCTTATTTATCCAAGAATGTCAAATGTTCTCCCAGAAATGAGTAACACCTCATAACAAGCATGAGGCATGTGGTATCCTGCATATTTTACAGACAATATAATTGACATACGCAGGTTAAGTGACTCACTTAATGAGATAATGAGTCAGTGGCAGAGTGTGAAATAATGCTGAGAGGTACTTAGACTATTTCACGACTCCCAACAGAGGATACCTGTATTGCTTTCCACTCTAAACCACCGATGCTGACTCAAAGTCTGCAATCCACCTTTAAGTCAAACTTTCATTGAAATAAAAAAACAACTTGAATGAAAGAGGCATTGATAAAATACGAACTTTTAATAATGGATGTTTGCGCTTAGCACTGACTAATTACTCTAAAGAAATGCACCAGAAGCAATGCAGGTATCTCTACATCAGATGACAGATGTTGATTTGGCTTCGAATGTTGACTCTCTTTCTCACTCCAGTAAGCCCCAGCTCTCAGTTGACTCAGGTGAAGTTTCTTTTTATATTAGTGCAAGGCTGGCAAGTGTCCTCCTTATTCTTTAGGGAATTCTGTTTCAGAAAGCCTGAGCTGCACCTTTTCAGCCTTAACCTGGAGACAGAGCATTATCTCAAGCGCTCCAGATTTGAAGGTTTCTCTCTGGATTGATTTTACTTCTTAGTCATACATAAACATTAGTATTCTGATACTACTTGCCAACAGTACTAAATCTAATTTTTTACATTTCTAAGTATTATCAGATGATGCAGATTGCTTTTGAAAGCCTAGAGATTTTTCTTTGACAATTGAAATTTCCAAGTCTTTGATTTTAGAGGCTAAGTTACCGTGCAGGTGTACATGGGCACTAGTCATGC
Organism: Tauraco erythrolophus; assembly: GCF_009769465.1. NCBI lineage: Eukaryota > Metazoa > Chordata > Aves > Musophagiformes > Musophagidae > Tauraco > Tauraco erythrolophus. The sequence goes on along the minus strand of NC_141467.1, from coordinate 48,370,500 downwards.
TTTTCAGCATCTTTGGTGATGATTTGCGAGACTTGAGAATGTCTCCTTACCTAGGATCAGTTTGATCGTTCTGAGGGTAAAATCTGTAAAATGTTTGTGTGAAGATCTATGGAAAAACAAAGTAAAAGGATAAGGAAAAACGTATAAATTATAGAGCTTTTAGTAGACTGTTCTGCAGAATTATTTCCACTGGATTTTCTATTGAAATGCCAAATATTTTTTAAAAATAGTGAATGTTTATATTACTAGTATCATATTATCTGTGCTTCCATGACACATTCAACCCTAAAATACTACTTATCTGTGCTACTTAAGTATTGGAGCCATTATTAAGTAATTACAGTACTAACTATCCGTTTCTTCTTATCCTCAGAAAATTTAAAAAAAAAAAAAAAGTAAGTTGGGGGAGGACTGAAGATTGCAGGTTCTCTCTAGATCTTAGCAACATTACTAATCGAAGTTGAGTACTCTAAAAGGAAAAATATCTGATCTATAATTGCTGTCCTAGCTAAAACAGATGGAAAATCATAAATAATAGCAGAGTGACTACATGTTTTTTGCTATAAATTTGTGAGGAAAGGTAAGCTATGGGAAAATATGAGTTTCAATCTCCCTGTGGATATTAGCTAAATATTAGAGAATTTTAGTTATTTCTGGAGATATGGTCTCTCTTGAAGTGCAAACAATGTTTTCTAACTGTTGAGGCATGTGCAATATTCTGCTTTCCTCCTCATGCTTGATTAAAAAGTAATTTCCTGGTAATGATTTGCTTGGGCATTTGAGAACCCTTAAGCAACATTTTTACTAGTGTCTCGGAAAATCTTTAGTGTCTTCAGATTTTTTTTTTTCTTTTTCTTTCCTTTTTTTTTAATGGACTGAACTACTGTATTACTCTTTAAAAAGAAGAGAAAAAAAAAGAAATCTCTTTAGCTGCATGAAATAACAAGAATGCTACAGAGAATAACCGAAGTACTGGTGCTTTGGCTCAACCACTGTTTTTCCATGTGAGAAAATAATTTGAGATTTTGAATGTATGAAATACTATTTTTATTGTTTAATTCAGGATTAAAATTAGTTCATCTAAAGAATGTTTCGCATGTGTAATTTAGCACACTTAATTGGTCGATAGATAACTAGTGGATGTACAGATACAAATGCTTTCTATAGCTTTATGACCCTGATTGTGTGATTAGATCAGATATATGTTGCTATTTGCATATTTTCACTTCTAATTAAATTCAAAGCCTCCATCTATCTTGGAGCAATCTTCCTGTACCCATGAGATCATGTCGGGACAAACCAGGCAGGATAAATGCTTACATGTACGGTTCACTAGCAGTTTTAGAAATTATGATAGCTGTGGCCCCCATTAACAGAAATTAAGGAATTGAGATTCAAGGCAGAGGAAACAGCAGAATTCAACAATTAACTTCTTTGGCCTGTAAATATATTGAGTGCACTTTCAAACCGATTTAGTTGAAGAAAGAAAGGGAGTGGGTTGTTGAATATTAGGTCAGAGGGAAGGTACATAGGGAGATGGTTAGGAGGAAACCAAAGAGACTGGTGAGGCTGGCATCTCTGATGGAGCAAAGAAGTTAGACAGAGTGTGGCAGGACAAGAAACTCGAGAAATTTAAAGTATTAGGCACGTAAACTGTGAGAATCTTAAAGTAGGTTTTTTTGTAGGTGTGAAATAAACAGCAGTGCTTGTTAATAATAATAACAACATAGTAAACTAGCTACACTTAACCCCATCCTTTCTTAGAAGTCCTAGCCTTTCATAAAAATGTGTAGTTTACAGACTCCAATTCTTAAAGGAATTAGGTTTTATAGGATTTTATTCTTTTCCTAGGCCTTTGTTTCCTCCTTTGCTTTTTATTCTGAAGGAGTGGAAAACAATAGTTATGGACTAGTGTTGATGAAAAGTTTACTTGGGGTGTCAAGACAGCAATTTTTCTAATCAAGTGTGAAGATTTTTAAATCAGTGAAACAGGCTTATAAATCATAATAATTTAAGTTAGTTTTAGTGCTGATCTTGTTTTGTTTAAAAATACTTGGCTGAAGAAAAAAGAGGATTCTAGAGAAAACAGAAGTTCAAGATTATTCCTGTCTACTTGCTTGAGCTAGATTTGCAAAGCCGTTTGCAATTTCGCTCCTGAAATACCCATTGTCAGAATATATTCCAGAATCTTTGCCCATGACTTTTGACAAAACAAAGAGATTCGTAACATGTTCTTCTCATATGCCAAACCAGGCTGAAAGTTAAATTATTTCATATTAGCAATATTGCCAGCCCCTACAGCTAGAGGAAGTTCTGTTTGAATTTAAAAAAAAAAAAAAAGGCAATAAGAGCTTGTCTACCATTGACACTTTTCAGTCATTGCTTTTTCACTTTCCTAGTATGACCTCTGTGAATTTTATTACTGAAATACAAGAAAAGGTGGCAGACTATTATAAAAAGATGAGAGGAAGCAGTATATTTGTAAGACTGGACTGATTAATTGTCACTGACCTCTATTATAATAATGATATCAGCCAATCCACCTACTGAAGTGATAATGAAGTAGAAGTAATTAGGATTTAATAAAAATCTCCCTTACATTATTCTTTCAGGAAATTAACTTACATTCTGTTAAAGCTTAGTGAGTTTTACCTCTTATATCATGACAAGCCTTATCAAAATGATGAGGAAAGAGTGGGAATAGCCTAGATACATTTATCTATTAATTGTTCATCATATGGTGAAGTCTGTTGAGTTACATTCTGCACAAAAAATCAAGTTTGAGTGTTATGAAATGGATGGTGTGGCTGCCTAACTAAAAAGTTTTTCTTTTTAAAATAAGTACATTTCAAATGATTAAAAACTCCCTCTCTATCTCTAGAGACTTACATAAGAGTAAAAAGAGGCTTAATTTTTCACAGACTTTTTTAGTTACAAAAGTTAGTGCAAGCTTTAAACAAAATGCAAACAGAGGTGCACAGCTTCTTTGGCATGACAAATAATTAATAGAAACAGCGTTCAGTATATAGCTGTTTGTTGTGCTTCACATAGTCTCAGCAGGCATTGCAGAATATTTGTTTAAAATATGCCCACGTATCAAGAAATATGTTTACTATAATTTTATTTTAAATGTTTTCAATGTGTTCTTCAATCTTAATATCTGAATTTGCAAATCCATAATTGTGCAACATGTGGAAAAGATTGCTAATATCTGCTAGCTAAGTGTATATTTGATTTTTTAGTAGACTATTCTCAACTTTCCTCTTGTGTTCAGCAGGTGATAAGAAAGAACAGAAGACAGATGACTTGGAAAAATATGACAAGTGTAACAAAGGGAGAGTGAGCGAGTGAGCAGTGCTCAGTGTTCAGATTAATCCAACAGATTTAGCAAACAATTTGGTTTGCCTGAGGATCTGGGCTTTTCACTCTGATTCAGAGAGTGGATATTTTCAAAGGGGTGGGTTTATTTTATCATTTATTTTCTAGCTTTTCTGAAGAAGAGACTTAGGATTCCTAAGGAAGATGAAAAAGTGGGCATCTATTTCAAAACAAGTTAGCTTCCAAAGTAACTTTAGAAAAGTATATTTACAGTACCATATCTACCACCAGTTTTTTTCTTTTTTTTTTCTTTTAATTCTGTCTCCATTTTGTTTTGAATATATAGCTTGGAGTCTGGATGTTCCTTTTTACAAAGCGCTGTCTAACACACACAAAGTACACTGGGAAATGAGGGCTATAGTATTTTTATCTTGGCTAAGTATTAGAGTTGTAGGTATGACTTGTAATAGTAGCCGATTAAAAAAAAAAAAGCATGAGCTACAAATAAATTTTTAGTTTTATTATTTTCTGCCACTGATATTACTTCTGTGACAAATTATTCCTGGGCTAATTGCAGAGAAGTCTTCAAAATTTGGTACTCATTTTGTGTATTTGAAACTTCACTACTAAAACACTTGAAAATATTCACAAAAAGTAAGGTAGCGAGGCTTCAAAGGATCACAGCAAAAATTCCGGAAGAAGGAAGTGTGGTGTGGCAAAATTTGGTTTGGTAAGTCAAACCAAAGTGGTATTAGGTAAAATAATTCTATTAGGCAAAATAAGAAGGCGACAAGTTAGATGAGAGAAGAGAAAACAAATGCTACAGTGTCTAAAGTAAAGCCAAATGATTCTGTTGCTTTCCTAAAAATGAATTTATGTCACTATGTTTTGCATTCTTGCTTTTGACACCAAGTTATAGTCTGAATGAAACACAAAGTATTTATTGTAGAGGAAAGCTGAGTCTAGCAATTATTCAGTGTAGGATTTTCATTTTCCTTTAATATTTTAATGTAGTCTGTTTCATTATGGTAATGTTTTATAGTATTTCTGAAGATTTTGGTCTCATAAAGTGCTATTGAAGTTTAGCTTATTTGGTTATGTGAAACAGGCTTTGAAAATATCAGCAACAAAGGTCCGTAGTACTTCAGAAGATACGTTAAAATGGTTCATGTTTGCAGGCAAGGAAAGGAAGTTTAATGGAATTGAGACTTTGAAAGATATGTTAGTCGAACTTAAAACTAAGCTAATCAGACACAATAAACATGAGTCAGTTTGGAAAGCGATTTTTTTATTAAATGTTGAAAACACAGAACCATTACTCTGTGAGTGGTTTGGCGTACCTACACCTGATCATAGAATCACAGAATGGTTAGGGTTGGAAGGGACCTCAAAGATGATCTAGTTCCAACCCCCCTGCCATGGGCAGGGAAACCCTCCACTATACCAGGTTGCTCGAAGGAGCATGGAAAAGTCCAAATCTCAGGACCGTGAGGTCCCTGTACCTCTACCGCAGCCTCAGCAAAGTGCTACAGTGTGCTCACAAGGTGGAAGAGGCCCGGTCAGCCTCACCTCTGTGCCTGGCAAGGTCATGGAGCAGATTCTCCTGGGAACCATGCTAAGGCACATGGAGAGCAAGGAGGTGGTGGGTGACAGCCAACATGGCTTCACCAAAGGCAGATCGTGCCTGACCAACTTGGTGGCCTTTTACGATGGGGTGACAGCATCGGTGGACAAGGGTCGACCAATGGATGTCATCTACCTGGACTTGTGCAAAGCTTTTGACACTGTCCCGCACGACATTCTTCTCTCTAAATTAGAGAGTCATGGGTTTGATGGATGGACCACTCGGTGGATAAGGAATTGGCTCAATGGCCGCACTCAGAGAGTAGTGGTCAACGGCTCAATGTCCAAGTGGAGACCGGTCACAAGTGGCGTCCCTCAGGGGTCCGTGTTGGGCCCGGCCCTCTTCAACATCTTTGTCGGTGACGTGGACAGTGGCATGGAGTGCACCCTCAGCAAGTTCGCCGATGACACCAAGCTGTGTGGTGCCGTCGACACGCTGGAAGGGAGGGATGCCATCCAGAGGGACCTTGACAGGCTGGAGAGGTGGGCCCGTACCAACCTCATGAAGTTTAACCAGGCCAAATGCAAGGTCCTACATCTGGGTCGTGGCAATCCCAGGCATAAATACAGACTGGGTGGTGATTGGATCGAGAGCAGCCCTGAGGAGAAGGACTTGGGAGTACTGGTGGACGAGAAGCTCAATATGAGCCGGCAATGTGCTCTTGCGGCCCAGAAGGCCAACCGCGTCCTGGGCTGCATCAAGAGGAGCGTGGCCAGCAGGTCGAGAGAGGTGATTCTCCCCCTGTACTCTGCCCTCGTGAGACCTCACTTGGAGTACTGCGTCCAGTTCTGGAGTCCCCAACATAAGAAGGACATGGACCAGTTGGAGAGGGTCCAGAGGAGGGCCACGAAGATGATAAGAGGGCTGGAGCACCTTTCCTATGAGGACAGGCTGAAAGAGTTGGGGCTGTTCAGCCTGGAGAAGAGGAGGCTCCGGGGTGACCTTATAGCGGTCTTCCAGTACCTCAAGGGGGCCTACAGGAAAGATGGGGAGAGGCTGTTCAGGAGGGCCAGTTATGATAGGACAAGGGGTAATGGTTTTAAAATAGAGGGAGGTAGGTTCAGGTTGGATATTAGGAAAAAATTTTTTACTATGAGAGTGGTAGAACACTGGAACAGGTTGCCCAGAGAGGTGGTGGATGCTCCATCCCTGGAGACGTTCAAGGCCAGGTTGGACAAGGCCCTGAGCAACCTGATCTAGTTGGAGATATCCCTGTTCCTTGCAGGGGGCTTGGACTAGATGACCTTTGAAGGTCCCTTCCAGCCCTAACCATTCTATGATTCTATGAAACGTACAATGAGTTCATAGGTTGCCATCATGATGGCTGTGTTTGGGATCTGGCAGATCAAGTGAGCTAGAAGCCCTTGGTATAAAGCCAAGAGTCCCTCTTCATGGACCACAAGCTGCATAGTCTCTATAAAGGAACGGTATCGTGACCCTTCTTCTCGCAACCATGTCTGAATGACCTCATGTGGATATGCAATGTATGAAGCACATGTTTTGGAGACAGCAGCAGCTCCCATGAGTCTAGAGAAATCCTGGCTGTTTGGTGAAAGCGTGAGCAGTGGAGAAAGGGAACGATGGCTGTTTCTCAGCTGCTGTTTCAGTGCTTCATAGATGACAAAGTGTACGATGGTCTCTGACACTCCAGCATAGGAGGCAGTGATTCCACGGTAAAATCCACGCAGGCCTTCGGTGTGGTACATACGCACAGCACACTGGAGAGCACTGCTGGCCAGCTACCCCTTCACCCTGGCTTCCAGATGCATCTTGGTTTTCACTAACCAGATAGGGTTGGTGAGTGTGGTGCAGGTAATGCCTGCACAGGCTGCCGATAGCATGTGTGCTTTCTTGGACTCTGGTACAAGGACAGTATTGAGCCTCTCCTTAACACCAGAATAGGCAGCAAAATATATAGCCTGGGAAGGAGCAACCCCAACAAGGTTTGGACCCAGACCTCGGAACAGGGATCGCATGCCTTCCTTCTCAAGCATAGCCCTCAGCAACTTGAGTACTCCAGGAGATGGTGGGGTGGGGTTCATCAGCCTCACGCTCATGCCTGGCAGATGTATCTCTGAGATGCACAGAGGCCGCAGTGTCAGCTGGGATGACTGCAGACGTGTCTTCACTACTTCCAGGGGACAGGTCAGGACCAGCCCCCCAGCCATGGGCAGGGAAACCCTCCACTACACCAGATTGCCCAAAGCCTCATCCAACCTGGCCTTGAACACTTCCAGGGATGGGGCATCTACAACTTCTCCGGGCAACCTGTTCCAGTGCCTCACCACCCTCTGAGTGATCAGTTGCCTACACGGACTGTTTTTGGGGTGACCCAGATGCAAGGCTCAGCTTAAGGCCGCCTGCTCGTGTATTGCAGTTTGCTTTTAATATTCGGGGGGCAGAAATAAGGAGCTGTTGGTGTCAAACACGGTGATGATGAGCCACAGGCAGACGCGTTGAGGCGCGCTGGCAGTAAAAGCCCAGTGTCGGTGTCCTTGCTCTGCTCAGCCCCCGCCTCCCGGCAGCAGCGCGCTGCGGCGGGGCGGGCCGCTGTGGCGGTGGGCATGTTGAGGGGCGCTTCGTGCCGCTCAGCAGAATCCCAGCAACAAAGAAGGAGCCAGAAAGGGGATTTAAAAAAAATAAATAAATAACATAGCAGAACATGTAACGTCCTAGGAGCAGGGAAGGGTGGGTAAAGGGCCGGCAGGGAACGTGCCAGCAGGGAGGACTACCTGCTCCCCGCCTCCCTTCGGCAAGCGCTGCTCGCACCTGCCCTGGACTGCGGGCTGCCCGCCCGTTCTGCTGGGGGACATGGCCCCAGTGGGAGCCCCCTGGTCCCCCACCGGCCTGGCCTGGCTGCAGACAGGGGCAGCCGCGGCGGGGTCAGAGCGGGGACTGCGAGCGGTGGCCTGGAGTGTGCTCGGGCATCCGCGGAGCCTTGGGTGGGGAGAGACGCGTCTCCACCGGGAGCACAGAGGAGCAGAATGGGTCATGAGGGTACCAGGCTAAAATTATTGCCGAAAAGGGGGAGGTGATCTAAAAAAACGTCATTTTTGCTCCCTAGTTTTTGTTTGACTAATATATAGTTAAACCCAGAGGGTTCTGCTATCCTGCCCAAGTTTCAGCCTAGAAGCTTTAAAGGTAAGACAAAGTCAATGAAGAAGAAAAGTGCAGAGCATTTGTTATCTTTTAGTTTGGTTTCTGTTTGATTCTTCTTTATCCTGCAGCATATTTTAAATATGTGTAAATACACATTTCTCTTTCACAGCAGTGAAAACACTTATTTATCCTTCTTCTCCCTTCAGAATCACTCACATGCCTTAATATTTAACATCTGGATTAAATCCTGGGCTTGAAAATTTTTCAAGAGTTTAAGTCAGTGTTGTCCAGACTTCTTTGCCTTGAGTTCCACTACCAAGCCTTAACTTGTCTTACGGATCGCCAGCCACCTGTAATGTAAAATTCAACTGAAAACAACAATCTGAGTGGTGCTGAATATGGTTCTGGATGGTTCATTTACACTAGGTAATTTGGGAATTACAAGTCTGCTGAGAAATGCCGAAATGTTTTTGGAAAACGTGGTTTCAGGACTTAGGATTCTTGAGTTTTGCTGAATTAATTAGCACTTCCATCTTGAGGCAAGGGCTAGTTCAGATGCTCTACTAATGTGCACAGTATATCTGTATGCCAATATCATTTTACAGCTTGCAGCTCCTAAGTTGCTATCTTTAGCTACTGTACTTTGTTGACAGATGAGCTCTCACGAAACCAGCTCTAACATTTCTGTATCGCTTAGGTGTTTTTGAAAATTGTATGTGTGAATACAATGATAATTCAATGAAAAATTTTTAAATAAGGTGTGAAATGTCAGGTTCCTGTGATAGCAGGAACTCAGAAAGCATCATGTAGAAACGTTATGCATGTACCTTCTCAATTTTTAATCCTATTGAAGCCAAATTAAGTATCTAAGTGCTTTCCTGAATGGTACTTAAGCACATCATTAAGCCCTTGTGTTAATTAGAGACTTACGCTTTCATTCTTGGAAAAAAACTCAACCTTGTTGTTCTCGAGTGACAATTGAGTTCCTGGGATTGTGAGTCATGGAAGCTGGAGAGCTTCTTTCAGTGGTGAATCAGGCCCAAGTTAATATCCTTAATGCTTCTCTAGCAGACTAGAACTTGAAAATAGATATATCAAACTATTCTCCATGGAACTATACTGGAAAAAAAGATATGTCGTTCCATGGCGTAAGTATGTTAACTTCATTATGTACACTGGTTAAATGATTTAGGGATGTTTTCTCCTATATTTAAGGTGGCTACAAGTTGGAACTAAGTAGAATACAGTAAATGGCCATAGTAGTACAAGACTTAAAACCAGTTCCTTATGGGGCTTGGAAAAAGTCACTTTAAAAGAATGAGAAGCAAAATTCCGACTTTATCAGTGTGCAGATGGCTTTGGAAAGTCTGCCTGTTGCCACAGCGAAGGAAATTATTGTATGAATAAACATAGATATAATGGCAGCCTCCACAGTATTCATTACTTGTAATGCACTCTGTGAAGCAATCTCTTCTAGATAAGAGCCTTTAAAGATAGATTGTACCATAGTGGTTAACAAGTCTAGAACAAAATAGCTAAGAGTATTTTTTCCTCTTGGAATGCCAAGAGGTGTTTTTTTTTTTTTCAAAAAGAGTGTTCTTTTAAAGATGAGATTTTGAATTTGTGGAATTAATATTTAAATATGTTCTTTAAGCAAATACAATCCTTATGCCTTAAATTTTTTTTTTTTCATTTGTCATGTACTGAGTCTCTTTCCTGTAACCCTGCCACGTAACTTAGACCTTGGATAAGAAATACCTCTGTATTTTTCACTTGCTTTAGAATTTGGAAAGCAGGTAGGAGAATGGAAATCTGAGCACTTATGATATGTCACTCTTCTCTCTCTCATTGCGAAGTGTAACAGGATCCCTACGTGGAGAAAATCTATATGAAATACAGCTTTGTATACCAATTTGTAGAAAATGCCGTCAGCTGCTTCTGTGGCAACGGCATAAGTACATTAAAAAAAGGGAGAAAGAAATCCAAGAATGGATATGTAATGAATCTCAAATTTCTTTACAGAGTAAGACCAACTAATGCACTACTTCAAGCTAATACACACACATAAAAATCTTGAGGTAGACCAGAGTTAAATTCCATTTTAATAGCAGATTTTGAATTCATGGTGGTGGATTTTTTGTTTTGTTATGTTATCATGTTAAGATTGAAGTAACAGCCCTAATTGCATATCCTGTTATATCAGTTTTAAAGGTTTCATGTTGTTATAATATAGGTTGACTGTGCAGGCCGATTGCTAAGAGACAATAAAAGGTAGATATCTAAAGTGTATAGCTCAGCCTGTGGAAAGTGCAGTAGCTTATCCCTGGAGGCTTTAACTGTCATGTAGTTGCCATGGGGCACGTGAGTGCCATTATGCTTGTGGAACATAGTGCTTTACTGTGGGGACATGAGCTCAAGAATAAAGGTCCTAAGCCATCATGTTGCTCAGCAGCTAAACACAGGCCCTGATGTGCTTAAAATTTTGCTCAGCAAGTCTTAACCTAAGGTCTTTGAAGTGTTTCTAGGGAGGAAAAATGCCGTAAATGCTAATCTAAAATATTTTGTAGTTTAACTGGGGAAAAAGCCCACTACTTGTGTTTTTTAATTTTAGTGAGTGATTCAGTTCAGGAAAACAAACAACAAACAAAATATGGAAGTATCTTTTAGAGAAGAGTCTCTGATTGTACTTATACTGGTGAGCTTCTAACTTCTAAGCTGGACTTTTTGTGTGAAAGTAAAAGAATTGAAGCTATATACAGTCCACTCTAAGGGAGTTTTTAGTTGAACGTATTAAACAGATGAGAAAAAGATGGCTGCTTTGATTCAAAGTAGTAGGTTAAACACTGTATTGTAGTCTACTGTAAATCTGTGGAGTTGTTTTAATTGTAGTGTACTCTTTGATGGATAAGGTAGATTTTCTGTGAGTTATCTTTATTCACAGTCATGAAACCAGGAGTAAATAACTCCAGTAACAGAATGGCCCTTGAAGCTAATATGCTTCTAAAATTACTGATATGTCAAACAAGATTTCAGAAGGCTCTGTATTGTTGTGGGATTTAGCACCATAGGCAATACAGTAGTGTTTTGTTTTCTGTCTTACAGGTCTGTGACAAACTATTAGACGTTTGAGTGGAGTTCAAAAAATGGATGTCATTTGCATGTGCTGTGTCACTGCAGATACTAATCTGTGCACCACCTTAGTAGTGGTTTACACACGTGATAGTATTATGATGACAGTTTGCTGTTATCTCTAGTTGGGAGATTGGTAATTGGCCAGGTGGCAGTATGCTTTCCAGAGAACACTGTGTGCGGAAAGTACCATGACAGTCTGCTTTTAAATGAAAAGTAACGTATTGCTGGGGTGATCTAAAATTTGGAAGAGTATACATAGGTACAATCGTTAGTCAAACATTAACCTAGCAACCTAAAGCTGAAACAAAATTGAATTTCTATAAAAGTTGTGAAGCTCACTGTCTTTGGGCATTGAGAAGCTTTTTATATTAACCTCTGTGTTTCACAAACCTTTCAGCCTGTCATTGGGAAGGGAGAAGAGCACCAGTAGCACTTAACCGTGTTCTTGAAGATAGCCCTTTTCAACAAGGATAACATGCAGGATCAACCTGTATTCCCTCCTCGCCCCTTATTGCATTTACTTCCCCAAAGCTTTTACCTGAAAAGTAACTGATTTACCCCAGGAGCTCCCCTGAAACATGTTAAAACTGACCTCTGCTTATCTCCTGAGTATTGTTGCTTAAATACTCAATTGCATGGTTGAATGGTTTACAAAAAGACTAATGGTGGTGGTGGTGTAGCAAAGAGAATGTGCTTAGAAAAGAGAGACTTTCTGGGGCAGCATTAATTGTTGCCATGTTGTGAGTTTTACAGATACTTATCTGCATTATAAAACAACTGTTTCATGCTTTGAATGCCAAGTTGTAATAAAATACAAGTTGATACACAAGTGACTCATTGGAAAACATGGCTTGCAGTTCTGCTTGCTGCCCTCACTGCATGTAACATGGGGACCAAAGGCAGGAGTAAAGTTGGATTGGGAAGGAGCAAGCATGGGAAAAATAGAAGGATAAAGGGATAAAAGAGGCTCATCAAGTATAAATGGCAGACCACTCAGTATGCTGGTGTGACTGCCTTGTGCTTGATCACCACAGTCTACCCTGTGTTCTTATTAAATCCTATTTCTAACCGTCTTGTGTTTGGATGCACTCTCACCTTCAATGTGTGTGTGAACGCTCATGAACTTCAAACCAGGCTAGCCAAAGAGGAGTAGAAGAGTTTTGAGTGTCAACAGCTGGTGTGGGACTGTGAAAGTCAGGGGCTCTTGAGTCTGGGTGCCAGGACCTGGGAGGAGCAGGGTGTGGGTTTCTCTAGCAGACTGAATTTCCCATTAGCTGGAGAGGAGGAACAGCGTCGGGCTCTTCATGCTGTTTGTGTGAGTGTAGGGTTACTGTTTTTCTGTCTATATTTGATCTGTGAGGCCATCTCTGTGTGTGTGTCTGTCTGTCTATGCTGGGAAGCCTCACCACCAGCTGGATATGGGGACGTGGAACTGGAGCAGCCTTGTGTCTGTCAGGATGGGAGACAAGTACTCACCCTGGGTCCTGAGGGTAGCCTGGATTTGGCGACTCAGAGGCTTTGTGTTGTTTTGCCAGTGTTTGTATCATTACAGTTTTTCCTAGAAACAGTTTTCCATCTGTTGTTATGTTCTTGTTAAAGAAGTTAAATAGCATCTAGTTTAACTGTGATTCAAAGAGAATCCCACTAGCAGAACCTCGTCCCTTGTTTACTGGGATTTCTTCATTAAGAGTTGCTTCAGTTACTCAGCTTTTAATAAATGTGATGTGTTCTGTTATGCTGCTCTAATCAGTGTGTTTACTATGTTAAGCACTTTACAGAAGTCTTTTATATCTTTAGCTGCCATCTTTTTCAGCATTACTTGCAGTCCTCTCCAACTGTGAAACCAGGCTTTTTTTTTTTTGGGGGCAAGACCTGTTTGTCTGTTACTGTGTTGATTGTTACTATTTCTGTTCCTATCCTTTATTTACTGAATCCTGTGTTTTGACTTTCCTTATTTTGTTTAGGATAGATCTAGCAGGTGTGTCTAGCAGACCTCTTCCGATCTCTCTGTGGGTACACAGGCTAAAGAATCAACTGCTGGAGCTGTGCCCTATTAGGAACAGACAAGGCAAGGAAACATCTGTGTGTGTAGCCCTCAGAGGCAGAGAAAGAGCTTTTGTGCTAAACAAGTTTTATTCTATTTGTGAGGTTGGAAACTTCATCTGATTTTCTTCAAAACAGAAGAAACATGCTAAAAATTCTTCATGCACGTATTGTCCTTCTGTGCGTGACAAATGAGATAGTGATTCAAGGTATCTTACAATTATTTTTTGTATGCACGTTACGTGCTGTGATGAGTCCGTGGTTGGTAACTGCATGCTTTTTGGTCAGGGGCAGCTCTTGGAAGGGGAGGAGAGGATTTATTCTTTGAGAGCACTTGAGCATGACAGAAGCTTTTCCAGGGAAGAACAGGGCAGGCAGTAATAGATGTGCCGACTGGGAAGCTCACACTTGGGGAGTTTTCATAGAATAATGAGGAAGAGACACAAAACCAGGCCAGAGATGATGAAAAGAGGGGAGATTTTTTTATTGACCCAGAGGAGAACAAGTAGAGTTCGTTGAAACCGTAGAGGCTATTGGAAGTTGCTAGTGTGAAAAGCAGGTCTGGAGGAAGAGGGCCCTTGTTGTGAAGACAAAGTTGGGCAGAAAAGGTATTTGTTTTCAAATGACTGTATTTTATCTTACTGGAAAGAATCTGGATTTTCAGAGAGAAGAATGTTTGTTCAAGCTTATGTTCTAATAAAGCATTGCTTCTTCAAAGCCCTTTTGGTATTTTTTGGTGTTCACTTTAAAGAAAAGGTACAGACAGGTCTGTCTCAAAGCTCTGGCATGTTTGAGATCCAGTCGTAGTATAAAAGTTAAAAAATGTTATAACTGGTAAAAGGTGTTAGGCCAGCTTTAAAGAAATCCAGCTGACTGTGTCATGAGGACTCGAGAGAATTTGAAGAAAACTTTGTGTACTGTTTGTGGGAAGCTGTCTATTGAGTGTGCGTTTTATAAATCAGTTTGCTGTTTAAATAGTTTGTAGCACACTTCTCACTGGCTGTAGAAGCTACTGGTGAAGCTGCTGGAGCATATGGTGTTAGGCCAAACATGAGATGAGGGATCTTACAGAAATGAAAACAAACAAGGACGTTGTCCCGCACCAGACTTGTCTCTTTGGAGCCCAATTAGAGCACAGTCCCTTTAAACAAATGAAAACCTCTCCCAGGCAGTTGATCCCCTTGGCTGGTTGGCTGCCTGTGGATTTTCTAAGTGACTCGGACTGGTAAGGAAACCTTCTGCTGCCTTTGGTGGGACTGTTTTCTGTCCTTGGGGCTGGGCTGCATCTAGGGTGGCCACCCACAGACAAGAGGAGTAGCACAACTCCTTGGAGACTTTGTTGCCCACACAGCACCCGGCTCCCCTTATCAGACAGAGGGAGAATTACCTTGTAATTGCATTTGCCTTATATTCAGGCAAATCAGGTTTCCTGTTTAAAAAAAAAAAATAAATCTTTCCAGTTGCCTTCATGAGTGGAACTGCAGTTCAAATGTGGTTCCTTTTTCCTGCCCTTCAGAAGGTTTTATACAAACCCAGCATTAACTTTGTTCCAAGTCAACAATATTCCACAGCCAGAACGTTGAAGCCAGAGAGGTTTGTGTTATGTCATATTTACAGGATCTTTAACTGCAAGTAACATTCAAACCTGTGAGCTTTAGTTTTCCCTTCCATTAATATTCTGTATGGTATTTTTAATTCAGATAAATATATTCTCTTCAGTATTATTTCTTTAAGTGCCCATATGGCTGACGATACAGAGACTTACCATCTTCTGCATACAAGACATCCAGTTGTAGGACAATGCTGTTGGCTTTTCTTTTTTTCTTTTGGATAAACTGTCTCTGGTCCTTTATCAACAGTGGAAGATGAAGGAGATGCTTTGCAATTTGCCAGTTTGGATGCATATATTTAAAGAATAATCTTTACTCTTATTCTGGAGCTGTACTGATTTGAAAATTGATTGAGGGTGTCCACGGTGACAGCCTCATATGGGGGAACACTTGACACCTGCATCTCAGAAATTCTGAATCTCTGATGTTAAAGACTGCCGCTCGTCAAGCTTGAGGGTAGAAATGAGTCAAATTCCTTTTCATATTACTTTATGTGAAGGAGACTTTGGAAACATCCACATTTTCCTCTAATTTCAATTAATTGAAATTTAATGTTTCAAATATCTACGTGCTCCCTGCTCTAGAATACTCAACCTGAATTCACCTTTTCCAGTCCTGGGGAGATGCTACTCTGCTGCGTTTTGTTTTAAAAGTCTCCCTGGGTCTGAGTCTGCCTGTCCTGGAGTCATCAATCTTCACTCGATACACTTTCCCCAACACTTTCCATCCCATCCTTCCTCATTTCATTTCCTTTTCTTCACCTATAACCTTCATATTTGTATTTTCAAGTTAGCTCTACACCAGAGGATATTTTTAGTTTTGTTAAATAGCATATTGTGTACTGCACCATATGGATAATTTGCCTTTTTTTACTTTGCTTTCTACTTTTTCTAACATGCAATACTTGGTTCAGAAGTTAAATCTGACACTTGAAACAAATCTCTCAGAATTTGTCCACATGTGGTTGTTTTCTCTAATAGAACTTTGTACGTATGGACTTTCTATACATTGTTTGCCTTTTGCAAAGAGGTAATGTTAGTTATATAAGAAATGGCCTTCAAAATGTCAATACAGTGTTTGAAGGTGTAGAATAGTCATGAAGGAAACAGAACAAAGATTATAGGATGAATAGTCAAATGCATTAAATATTGAAAAGGATTGAAAAAACAAACAACATTCATCAGAAAGCAGTTCTTTTAGATATTACTGGCTATTGGAAAAGAGACTACAGAAATACATGATTCAGAAATATGTGATTTCATGTTTGTGTTTGATGAAAACGTTTTCTAACAAAATAATAGAAGATGTGTCTATGCATATGAGATGAGGAAGAATTTGAAGATTTTAATTTGGTGAAAGAGTTATAAGGCTTATTAGGCTTATTAGTTGTTCTGCTAAAACAAAGATGGCATTCAGGGTAGAAGTGGATCGATCTTTTCAAACAATATACAGGATTTATAATGGAATAGTTTAATGGATTTTTTTAAAGAGTCTTGGTAGTCAAAAATTTGGAAGATAAACAACTTGAAAGTTGAGATAATTCATAATTTTTTTTAGGATTGGTAATAAATAATGATTAAAATTATCACATGGAATTTAATGTGACTAAATTTTGCTCAAAGAAGACTTTGAATTCACCTGAGACAATGATGTTTTGTAAGTTAATGAACAGAGCTGATAGATGTTAGCTGAGTCACTGAAGGGAAGACTCTCAACCAATGTATTTTGGCACATCTTCTGCCAATTCAGGGGTACAATGGCACTGATGTTTATGTGCAGTTACCTGCTGCATGGTATCTGGAAGTGGTGTATCTGAGCAGAAGTTCTGGCTTCTTTAAATAGTGCTAGTCATGCTTTGAGGGGTTTCTCAAGTTACAGCAGCTCCATAGTTTTCAAATGTTACCTGAAAATATATTGAACTTTATCTGTAAAATTTGTAAATAGTGGGAACAAATACTGAAGACAAAATCTTTTCTGTTTACTAGCTTTGGGAATTAAAGTCCAAGGCTGGCTGTTATTAAATTCAAGTCTCTCTTTTTTGTGCAGTTCTTGTGTCACTCTGTCTTTTGGGCATCTTTTTGTGTACGAAATTTCGTTTTCCTCTGTGCTTACTTCACAGAAAATTTCCATTGATGCTAATGAGAGTTATCAGGATGTTCGATTGCCCATTTACTCTGGAGCAACTCTAGTGTATGTTTTCTTTTTCAAGGATTGCATCTTATTAGAATTAATATTTTAATGAACCAAGTATTTGCTGAATTATTGCTGAAATATTTTGCAGTAAGGAATTGTAAACAACAACAGCAACTATAGCAAAACCACCAGTTTGTTGATTTAAACCCTCTGGGTAAAATGATGAAATATGGATGATTTAGCAACTTTGTGGATTAAAGAAACCTGAATTTAATGGATGCTGAGCACCATCAGCTACCTTAGATTTTATTCTCAGTTTCTTTTCACTGTGTACTTTCAAACTTAAATTGCATGTAATGCCTAAACATAGACCTAAGCACTGAACCCGAGTAAATCCCATTTAAACTTTTTGACTGAAGAAACAATCATCATCCATGTGTTTAAACAGGAAAGTACATCTAGGGAAATCAGTCACTTTGAAAGAAATGCGTTTATAGTAATAAGTGCATTTGCTGTCTCTTCTTATGAATGAATATTGAATTGATTATAATTTTATGTGTTTTCTTGTTGAATCTTTTTTTCCTGGCAGATAACTGCCTCCTAGTAGATATGCCAGTAAATAGTTCCAGCTATTTTTTGATTTTATTGCTCATGTGCCCAAATATGCAATGAATGATTCTGGAAAACTGATCTGAGGAAGTAGACCATGTTTGGCTTTGTAGTTTTGTTGTGTTGTGTGGTTTTTTTTTTTTCTTTCCTTTCATTGCTGAGAACCCTTCCTTTTTTTTTTTTTTTGGTCAAAATTAAGTGTTTATTTGTGTGTTGAGTTTACCCACATGCTTTAGATTTATATAAACATCTGGCATAGTATTATTTCAGCAATCCATTTAACAGATGACAATAGTAAATGTTGAAAGAGCAAATTTCTACATGACTTAACACTGAAGAGAAGTTGACCAGATCTGAAAAAAACCCCAAACATTGGAAGAAAGATTTTAATGCATTCGATTCACTTTTCCCTTTTCATTACACAGACTGTATGGCTTTAAGTAAAATATGTACATAATGATTTCTGTCTAATGATGATGCCTTTTCTTTTTAATACATATTAGTTGGTTTTTTTTTTCTTGTAGGGAGATCCATAGTTAAAACTAGGTATAGAAGTTGAGTTGATCCTTACCAGAATTCACATGCCTGGAAAAAAACAGATGCTGCCAAACGAAATACTGAATTCCTTCATGAGATGGCAGCCTTTCAAAGACAAGGGTTAATAAAGGGTTAAGGCACCAACTTCCATGAAATTTATTATCCTCATTTTCTTTTTGCTTAACCTTAGTCAAACCCCCAGAACGTCCATGGCTTACATCTGAACTTCAGATTTGCCCACGTGCTGGTGGTTTTGTGTACCTGAGGCTTCATGTGTCCATGTTTCACATCTGTCTGGCTCACTGAAAAAAGAGACCTAAGCATTTATCTCCAAAAAGCAGTGCTAGCTATTCTAGGCAGACAGAGCACATTCTTGCAGCTCGAGCAAAGCACACGGTTTCAAAGATGGGTAAAGTTGCAGATGTATTTATATTCAGTTTTTCTTCGTTGACTAGCTTGAAATGGCTCCACATTAAAAGGGTTGATTTTAGATATCTTAATGTACAGGCACCTTGGGATTTCATTCTCACACACACAAGTCGTATTTTCCTTAAACACTGCCTAGAGATTATGTTTAGGCTGGAATAGAAGTTGGCAGTGTTTGATTCAATGAACTATATTACATGTTACTTGTTAGTTAGTCAGCTCTGGGTTTAGAAGGTTGGCTGAATGTCGTTTTGGTTTTCAACTCTGTTAGAAGTTATATGAGTGAAGGTGCTGCTCTGGGTGCACTGGGACAGAAGAAACTTCAGCTTCCAAAAGCATTAGTTGATGCGACCTTCACAGGTGGGAAATCAAATTGTGTCAAAAGACCTACATGATGTAGTTTACCTGTCGTGGCACTGCTAGGTGTCTTATTTCCTGAGATTTAGATGATAGTTTAGTCAGACAATTAAAAGGATGCGTTTACGTCCTAGTCTTTGCCTCACGAACTAAGAAGGGCTCACCAGATACTTTCTAGCAGAAAAACTAAAACAGCACATCTGAATGACATACTGCCACTTAATTTAGTTCTCTTTAAAGATTTCCTTTTCTTACAAAAAAGAAAGTAAGATTTCTTCTGTTTACAGAGACATTCTTCTGTACTTTTTCATTTTCAACAAAGGAGTTACAGACAGATTTTCAAAATAGGCTGACTATATTCCTTTTCTTAAGCCACTGATAATTTTTCATATGGGTCAGTTGTGCGGTACATACTGCATTAATCAGGATGCTAGAAGTTAAATAGTTGTTAAAAATACAATTCTGTCAAGGACTGTAGGATTCTTAACAGCTCTGGATATGAAATTGATTAGATTATCAGGAAGATATGAAATTTGAAAGGGACTGAGAAAAGGCGGACATTTCTCTGTGGCATTCTCGGCAGTAAGATTTAAAAAAAACTTGCCAGTTAATTTTTAGTGAACTCCCAAATGCTTTTAAGTGGGTTTTTTTTTTATGATTTAACAAATTGTAACTATTTAAAAGGGTTTACATTTTAAATTTAAATAAATGAATTGAACAGCAGGGCAAGTGACGGAAGCCTTGTTTAAGCAAAGATCCATGTAGCTAAATCAAAAATTTATTTGCTTCTTTTTTGTACCCAAATATATTTTTTGAGAGTTTTATTTTTAACCCTTTTTTGTGTTATAAAGATGGGGAAATGTGTTCCAAGTAACATAGCAGGACTAACTTTTGTTCTAACTGTGTGTCTAGTCATTCTTCACCCTTCATCATCCTATTTAATCACAGAGCAACAGGATCAAAAGTTCCAACACAGGGGAATTTTATACTTTGATCAACTCAGGATGATGGACAACTTAGGAACCATCATAGTAAAAAAAAGTATTAGAAAGACCAAAGACTACTAACTTGGTTAGTCTCCTCTGTATAAGATAAAGACAGGAGTCTTCTCCTTACTATGTCTTCACAGAAGTAAATTTGATTCTTTCTACATTGGAGTGTTTGAAGATGTTTGTATTACAAGTCAAAAACACATAGGGCATTCTGTATGAAAATGGTGTATTGTTGTGACAGGCTGAAACAGGGTAAGCACATGTGAAAAGTAGTAATAAAGAGTATTCCTTCTTGTGCTTGTGCTAGTAGATTAGGAGCAAGGTGACCACCTCTTGGCTGCTCCTTCTGGAATAGTCTAGGGGGGTGTGTGTGTCCTTTTTTTCTCCTGGTTGTGGCCTTCCTACATTTTAGATTAATGAAACACAGCAAGAAATAAAATGTTGTGGAAATGCGTACTATAGATTTGAGTATGGTGTAATCAAAAACTTGTAAAAACCAGTCCCTGCATGGAGAAGCACGTGAATCTTGCTGTCTTGCCTTCTTTCCTTCTGCTAAATGAAAAATTTAAAGTTTTCTCTAGGAGAGTATGTAAAACATGTTCAGTGACTTCTACTTATGTTACTAATGAATAAGGATTTGTCCCAATATGTTACAGTAACTAACAGTCTGTAAATTTAGTACAGTGTAATGCCTTTTAGGAAGTAAAATATTCAGATTCCTTTATATCATAACTAATTTCCTTTTCTGTAAACTTTACAAACTCAGATATTTTGTCTAGAATGAAAATTAATGAGAAGTTATGCTTGATAAAGAATTTAAAGGAACTGCAAAAGTGTATTATTGAATAGTTAAAGCTATTTAAGAGAAAGGTGCAGTCTGGACCAAGTTTCTCTAAACACTTACATTCCGTTTCAAGAAATTACTTAGGAGGCTGCATCTCATTTAAATTCCAAGGTATCATCATTCATCAAAGTAAAAAAAAAAAAATGTTTTCTAATAACTGTTTGAGAAATGTGTATGCTTAATATTTTTATAAGAGCACTTAGCTATGCATTTATAGCATGCACCTATAACATATCCATTTCTTGACTTTTATGAAAAATACAAGGTTTAAATTACCTCATGTATTTTATTGATATATTTTTTTCCAAAGTAGACATTTTGTTGAATTTTATTTCCTTCTATGATATCATAGCATATATATTAATAGAATTCTTTCATTTGGGTTTGTTCAATCCAGAAATATGAATGTCTTAAAAATCATGTTGTATTTTTCTAATGTAATGTCTATACAGTCATCAACATTCTTTAGTTGCACATCTCTTCTGTAACGTGATTATTTTGAAGGTACACTTCAATGAAACACGTTCATAGGCACTGAAAAATAGAGCATAAATTGACTAGCCCTTCCTGTGAGGGTTGTTTGAACATAACTTTGTTTGAACTATACTTTTACATTTCTTGTTGTTTGTTGTTTAAGTTGGGACTATACTGTAAAATTCACAGCCCCCCCTCCCCTACAGCTTACCAATTTGCTGGGTATTTTAATTTGTTCCTTCTTTTCTCAGCTCTTGAGGCCAGGGGACAATTGTCACACTTAATCAATCAAGGACATAGCTGGTGATTAGCGAGAGTAAGGCTAAGGAATTGAGAACATTTTAGGTTCCAGCTACATCATATACTACATCCCACCATCTGAGCACATATAGTTCTCCTTGATTTCATTGTGACTCTTGTGATGGGTTGGCCCTGGCTGGATGCCAGGTACCCATCAAGCCACTCTGTCACTCCCCCTCCTCAACTGGACAGGAGAGAAAATATGACAAAAGGCTTACGGGTCAAGATAAGGACAGGAAGAGATCCCTCAGCAATTACTGTCACAGGCAAAATAGACTTGACTTGGGGAAAATTAATTTAATTTATTACCAATCAAATCAGAGTAGGATAGTGAAAAATAAAACCAAATCTTAAAAAACACCTTCCCTCCACCCTTCCCTTCTTCTCAGGCTCAACTTCACTGCTGATTTTCTCTACCTCCTCCTCCACAGCATTGCAGGAGAATGGGGAATGGGGGTTGTGGTCAGTTCATCACACTTCTACTTCTTCCTCCTCAGAGGGAGGACTCCTCACGCTCTTCCCCTGCTCTAGCATGGGCTCACTCCCATGGGAGACTGTCCTCTGTGAACTTTTCCAATGTGAGTCCTTCCCACAAGCTTCAGTTCTTCATGAACTGTTCCAGCATGGGTCCTTTCCATGGGGCCACAGGTCCTGCCAGGAGCTTGCTCCAGCAAGGGCTTCCCACAGGATCACAACCTCCTTTGGGCACATCCGCCTGCTCTGGTGTGTGGTCTTCCACGGGCTGCAGGGAAATCTCTGCTCCAGTGCCTGGAGCACCTCCTGCCCCTCCTTCCTCACTGACCTTGGTGTTTGCGGAGTTGTTTCTCTAACATATTCTCGCTCCTCTCTCCAGCTGCAACTGCCCAGTTTTTTTTTTTCTCCCTTCTTAAATATGTTATCCCAGAGGCACTACCACCGTTGCTGATGGGCTCAGCCTTGGCCAGTGGTGGGTCCATCTTGGAGCTGGCTGGCACTGGCTCTATAGGACACAGGGGAAGCTTCTAGCAGCTGCTGCTCACAGAAGCCATCCCTGTAGCCCCTCCCGCTACCAAAACCTTGCCAGGCAAACCCAGTACAGACTGCATATAGAAATACTTGGATAGTTGGGACCTACAATTTGCTCTTTTCTAACATCTGTAAATTCAGCACAGTGCAGATAAATTCAGTGGGGTTTTTTTTTTGTTTGTCTCTTTCTTTCTCCAACTGTAAAATAAGGATTCTATTATTTACTAGTTTGGAAATTAAAGTTGCGGTTCTCAAAAGTAATTTGAGATTAAATACTTAACAAATACAAATTACTGGTATGTTAGTAGAAGCAAAGCAAAATGATTACTTTTTTTAATGATACTTTAATTACAGATCACCATATTAGGGAGAGGAAAATAAAATAAAGAAAAAATTGAACTAGTGTCTTTGTTCTGCAGGTTCTTTCGTGTTGGTGAATACATCTGGGAGATTTGCGGGACAGAAAGCTCACCTCCTGCTGCCCCATCTGAAAGAAAATGATACGCATTGTATTGATTTTCACTATTATGTTTCAAGCAAGAGTGGATCTAGCCCTGGAACTTTGAATGTATACGTGAAAGTTAATGATGGTCCTATTGGTAACCCGATCTGGAACACATCTATCACTGCTACTTGGAACAGAGCAGAACTGGCAATTAGCACTTTCTGGCCCAGTTTTTATCAGGTATGTTATACGTTTTTATGAAATTTTGTTTCTCATAGTAGTCACTAGGTTCTTAATCATCATTTTGACTTAAATCAAAGTATCTTTCAGTATGTTTTGTTGATCTTTATTTTAATTATGTTTTTGTAGATGATGCTAATTTTTTTTTACATATATATGGCTGTGTTTATGTGTTTACATATATTTATTGAAGTGTATGAAATGTATGCACACACACATGCTTTAAATGTGGACAAAATAATTATATTGAACCAATTTAGAAATTTTGCGATTGATTTCAGTCAATTATCTCTGTTTATAATAAATTCACTCATTCTTTCACTTCATTAGGGGTGCTGGAATTGAATGCCAATAGATTTTATTGCAGTAGAGTCTTCAAGTTTCATTTAGATCAGCAATAGTTGATGCTTTAGAACCAGTAGAATTTAAACTTTAAATTCTAAGTTTGAGTCTTCGGTCTGAATGCAATATCCATTTGTTCTATCCAGTAGTAATCATAAATATAACAGCAACTATCACAGGAATGGTCTTCTGATTACATCCGAAAGATTTAGGGAGAATTTCACTAGAAGGTTCCTTAGGGTGCTGCTTTTCTATAGGAAAGTTTACATATTGTACAGTTGTTTACCGTTGCATAGTAGTTCAACAGTTTTTCTCCTTCTTCCCATGAAAATATAGTCTATGTCTCCACAAGCAAGTAATTTGGTGTAATAAGAGCAGACCAGTAGATCAAATGTTACTGAGGCTCCTCTCATCTTCACTTGCAGTTTGGAAAGTTTGATTAGGTTTCATTTGGTCCCCTGTGCTGAACATTGTCACCATGCTTGTGGTTTAAAGCTTTCTGAAGAAAAAACATCTTAAAGATTGAGGTTCTTTGACTGCAGACCTCTCTGGGAAGTACGATCATGTCATTTCACAATGTCATTCCAGGGAATAACAGCATCTTAATTACTGCATCAGTGCCCTGACTACTAGTGTCACATGTGGCAGAGCCTTGTTTCTGTTCCTGAATGTACTCTTTTGGGTGACCAGGTGTTTGGTGCCCCATTGTATTCTCATTATGAGTTTGGCAATGTCCACTGCAATGTACTGTGGGGATTATAGTGGATTTCTTTCTGTGGCTGCAGCAACCGATCTGTGAGGTTGTCTCGAGTGAACTCAAGCTGTTCCTTTTGAACTCTTTTTTCTCCTAAGAAAAACACAAGCTGAAGAACTTTCTGACGTCTTTCCGTCTGTGATTGTTTCACCCACAATTGACAAAGTCCTGTTCCAGAAGATGAGTTTGGAGTGCCAGGACCATCTTGTCCTTGGGACATGGGATACCTGACAGTGGGTGCAATACTTGCAGACCCAAAAGAGCACACTCATTCATTTTCTCTTGCGTCTGATAGTGTGTTCCTAGGTTGCATAGAAGGTATTGACAGAGTCCATGTTTGCATCCTGTGTTCTGCCCAAGGTGGTTAGGAATTGCTACAACTACATCGTCAGGGTTTCCTGGAGAGGATTCAGGCTAAGTTGATGGACGTCTCAGCAAACTTCGCTGAGAGGACTCATGATATGAATCTCTTATAATTGGCTGCAGGCTCAATGAGGGAATACTGGCACTTTTTCCAGAAGGGCAGACATATTAGCAGAGTTGAGGTTCACCTCAGCATTGTGGCAGAGGCTGTGTACTACCTGCCTCTCTGATGCATGAGCCTGTATCCTGATCGTGGAGTCCAAGCTTGGTTTAGCAATGCCTTTACATCTCTCAGGGTAAAAGAGCAATGTGCATTTTCTTGCCTGTCAGAGTGCAAGGAGTGTTTGAATGATGTTCTTAGTTTTAGGTAGCCCTGCAAGGAGCAGGGAGTTGGACTTGATAATCCTTATGGGTCCCTTCCAACTTGAGATATTCCATGATTCTGTGGCCTTACTGCAAGATTGCTATGTTACCGATTTGATGCCAGTGTTGTGAATGCCCTCCAGTGGTGCCAAAGAGCCTTTCTATCTTAATTGAAATAATGAGGACCAACCAGTCTGTCTTGTTAGCCATAGTGGATGGTGAGAGAAGAGTAGAGCCTCACACAGACAATTTTGTGGCTAACATTGGATATAACACTGGGCAGTTTGTAACATGAGACCTACTTGAGGCCTTTGTAAGCGTGCTGGGTGGCTCTGGAGCTCTATGTGGTGCGTGCACACTTTGCAGACACTGGGTGAACGTGTGACTGTGTCGCTCATGCCTAAGTCTGGCCCCTAATGTTCCCATCTGAGTTTGGAGTGAATTAATAGAGGAGCTTCCAATTTCCTTTCTTCTGAAAGGAGTTTGGTTTTGTTGTTTTGGCAACAGAACTGCTCTGTGAACCAGCAGTCAGTAAAGACGAGGCTTCAGAGCCTCACTCTAGCTCTGAACCAAAATGGTAATATGGGCTTGGGAATTTTAATAGGAGAAGCCCTGACTCTCACTGGTAAATTTAAGCTAAATTAATGTGGTAATAAAAATACAGGCAAGCTCTGACAGTTTTTAAATGTTATTGATATTAGTAATAATCTGTGTCAGATTTCAAACAGCATGATACATCTAACTGATGTCTGAGTAATATGGATATTTGGCCATAGAAATAAAGATAACCTGTCTAGTCCACTTTCTTCTCGAGACCTGCCGTCTGGACTGTTCACCCTTATTCATAGGTGAACCGTTAGATGCTTGGATGGGGTACTGCAGTTTAGCAAATTACCATGAATCAGCTGATACATAATAGACACCTGAGTGTGTCTGTAATGGATTCCATGTGCTCTCTTTGCCTCTGGAAATACAGAGATTTTTCCCTAATCTTTCTTTCACTGAGGAGTACAGCAAGTCATTTTCTTTGCATTTACTGTATATAGCCTGAAATAATACCTGGTTAGGTATTGCTATTTAGCTAATGTGCCAAAATGTCTTAATCTATAGTAATATCTATGGCAGCTCAAGGATTCAGTGTAAAAGAGCATAACTTCACTGATTTCACTGTAGATAAGCTAAATTCTTCTTCAGGAAGTTCTGTCTCCGTTCTGACAGCTTATGGTCAATCGTCTCCATTTTGGTTGCCTCCACGCTCTTGGAAATCTGTGATGCAGTTTCCTCACTTGCCCGGTGACTTTTGTAGTTTCTCATTGTTTCTGAACTCTTTTCATCTGTTTGCATGCTTTTTCTTCACACAGTCAGTTTTAGGGGGAGGCAGGAAATCAGCTGCAAGCAGCTGGGAGAAGGGCAGGAAGAGGAGAGAGGGTGCATGTGGATCTTCTGGGATTTTCTGAGGCGGTCTGACCGTATTGAACAAAATGAAGAAAAATTCACTCAGGAGATTTTGAAGGAATGATAGGGCTGTCTTTAACTTTTCATATATAAAAAGTTAAATTCGTAGATGAAGGGCATTAGTAGATGAAGGGACAAAGTAATGTAATCGTGTGGTTTTCTTTGTTGTGTTTTGAAGCACCTCTCCATGTAGGCATCTGCATGTTCATGAATGCCTTATAATTCTGTTCCATTAGTAGGATACCCATGAGGTGTCTGGCTGCAAATGAACCCAAAATGTACTACAGAACCCTGAAGACAAATTATATGATAACATTTTAGAGTTAGAGTTATAATATTTATACAATTCAGCATGCTTAAAGCCACAATGATATTGGTCTGTTTTGCTGTTGATTCATGAAAAACATAGGCAAAATAACTCCCACTAATGGTAGCTGACTAGAAATTAGATTGTATAGTGTGGAGGAATTTTAATCCAGCTTCTAAAGATTTATTTGTTTAAACCATGTATTATTAACACAAATATGCAAAGTGTTCAAAAGATTTAATAATTAACAGTATTTTATTATTGTAGCAACAGTTATCTAAGCTTGTTAATACCTTTCATGTTGGGTTTCAAATTAGAATTGACTCTTTAGAAGTACAGTCTCTGAATACAAAGTAATTAATTTCTTTTAGTATGCACTTCTCTTTTTTCTTGGTAATTATTTGTGTGGATTTCACCCGGTATGAAAGCTGTACTATATATATAAATCACAATGATAACCTGCATGTAACAACATTAACTGTAGTTTAATTACTGCTGATTTAAACTTAAATTGTTAAGTATTCTGGTGATTAAGGATATATTTAATTCCATAATTAACGGTCTCCTAAGTGCTACTGGTTAACATCTGCCTTTGACTTTAGGGCATGGCTACATTGCAGTCCAGTTACTGATTAAACTATAGTTACAGTAACATGAGTTCAAGCTGCTAAGCACCTTCTGAGGGTCAAAGATAATCAGCATGGCTTGTTCTTTTCTGCTGTGCCTCCTGGTCTCTAAGCTACTTGTTTCTCAGTAGCTGGGGTATTTCTACAGGAGCTAGTCTTATTTCTGTATTATAAAATCCCTTTAGGAGTGCTCCCTGAGGGACCACTGGCTTCCTCTTCTTATCGTTGATCGCATGAACAATTCTTTGCTTTACTGAGCTATTGTCTACTTGGTGTGTCTTAAGCAAGAGCATAAAGGGGTTTATCATGCCATTAGAGACAGCCTACAAACAAAACAAGGCTTCACATAATTACTAGGACCTTCACCCTCCTCCTTACTTGAATAGAATTAAGATGTACACAGAAAAAAGGGATTAAATGCTATGTAGTTTCTTTGGGTAGCGTTGAGCTTGTTTTTAGATTCTTGGGGAGCAGTTTCAGTAGGTTGAGAGACTCTAAAATTGATGCTTTGAGACACAAGTCCTGAAAAGGCTGCTCCTTGAGTGAGGAGAGGATGGGACATTTTTGAGGGGTTTATTTTTATTTTCTTTCATGTTTTGATTTTTTTTTTCCCCATTTAAATCTTTTATCAGGAGGCAAATCGGTTTTGAGTCGTTTTCTTGTTTTGTGTGTTTGGGGTGAGGGAGTAGGTGTGTTTTTTTTTTTTCCTTTTTCCCTAGGTTAGTTAATGATTCTCAGACCAATTAGTAGTATTTTAAATATAT
Organism: Tauraco erythrolophus; assembly: GCF_009769465.1. Classification (NCBI taxonomy): domain Eukaryota; kingdom Metazoa; phylum Chordata; class Aves; order Musophagiformes; family Musophagidae; genus Tauraco; species Tauraco erythrolophus. The sequence goes on along the minus strand of NC_141467.1, from coordinate 48,342,338 downwards.
TTTATGGTTTTGAAGCATTACAGTTTTGGTACTTTACAATATGTCAAATGCCACTGCTGGGTTGAATCCAGTGAGTGGCTTATGTTCCCTGCTCCTAACCCTGCAAGCACGCAATTTGGCACAGCACTGTTGCAAGTTACACACTGTCCTCCTATCGTTTTTTATATTTTGAATTTTTTGCTTTGTACTTTGCTGGGAGTCAGGCATGGCAGCAGTGAGCTGAAACAAATCTTGATTAAATAAAATAACAAACACTGCAGTTTTAAAATCCAGAAATGGAATTGAAAGGATTAAAGTTAGCTTCCAGTGGAGTAACGCTGTTCTCTATGCCACTGCACCTTCTTTAAACATAAATTCCTGTGAAGCCAGAATGAGAAAATGGGATAAGAGCCTGGCAATAATTCCTGATCTTTTTCAGTATGGACACAAAGGAGTTACATGGTATCGCTTCACACTGAGATGAGATTTACCCTTTTCCATTCTGACACTTTCTCCTGTAAATTAGGAGTTTAGGGAATAAGAAGCAGTAGATCCAATCTACCTTTTCAACTCTGGACTTAAACTTTCATTTTTTTCATAACCTGCCTTGTTACATGCCTTGCTTGGAGTTTGGCTCATGCAACGTACTTAAGTCATCAGCTAGGACAGGGAATTAAGCTTCTTGTGCAGTAAAGGTCAGGCTCACATTCTCATGTGTTGTATTTGTTGCATTCAACTGCATACATACGGTTCCTGAACTGCGCTTTGAACTCAAGAGAAACTTTGAAATGCATATTGCATTTTGAGTCACAACCCTGTGTCAGGCATCTTAAATAGCTCTTCATTGAGTTGGGTGATTCGGAAATAGTTATTTTGAGAAAGATGCACCAGGGCAGACCACATACCTAAATTTAAAAACCCCAGCAGCCTAAAAATGGCCAAGAAGTAAGCAGGTGTGCAGGTTTTGTCATATGCACAAGGGTCTGTTGTTTTCTCCTGTCTCTTGTTCCTAAACCGAGACAGCCTTCAGTAGAGAAAGGTAAGGCAACAACTTATTTAAAAACAAAAGGAGAAGAATAAGATTTAATAGGCCTTAATGTTAGGAGCTTGGTTTTCAGTGTTGCTCACTCTCGTAAGAGGTTCCTTTGGAGTTTCAGGTTGGCAGCAACCACCAAAAACATTGTTCAATGTGCTTGAGTGCATGCGTGAGTGCCAAAAGGTAGCTGTGTAGGAGTGAGAGGTGGGGAGGGAAATGGCATGAATCAAACCCAGAGAGGCCTGACCACGTGTTGGGCAGCCCAGGTCAATACGCTGTGATGGGTTTCTGCGGGACCTGGGAAGGACCAGGTCAGGAACCTCCCTTCACGTGGCTTTGACGAGGAAGCAGTCGCTCCTAGGATGACTCAAGAGGGGAAGAAGAACTCAACCCACAGGGATACACGACATTGCCGGTTCTCTGGAGGGAGACTGTTGCCAACGCCTTGCAAAATGCACTCAAGGGCCCTGTGTGCAGTAGGTGAAGCACGGCAGGCGGAGAGCAGAGCGCAGTGCGTGCTGCAGGCAGCGCGTCATGTATTCACCACTGCCCGCTGGCTGGGGGTGCCGGGGAGCAGGACTGCAGCCCAACGTTAAGTAGCTTTCCGTAATGCTCCTTTCGCTTCCTTGTTTTTGCAAAGTGCTATTTTTAAGTCGTGTGAAGTGGAGAGTGTTTATATTAGGTACAATCCACCTTTTGACTAAAAGCGTTGTAATTTTGCGACAACAAAGGCAGGAATTTACGGAGTGAGGTTGTGTGGCCACAAAAGCTGTTTATTTCTATTGTTCTTTGGAACAGACAAGTTATCTCGAGTCGCACATTTTCAGCAGTAAGCATTTACATTGGTGAGCGGGCCCCCTTTCTTTGTTCAAATGTAGAAGGGGGAAGTGGCAGGGATGAAAAGCTAATTTTGCTCTTCACTGAAGCAGGGAGAATCAGGGACAGTGCAGTGCTAAGCTGCTTCCCCGGTTCCTGTTTGGCACGCCTGTGAGAGGGAGAATGGTGTAAAACAGCTCTCAGGCCAACGCTCAGCAGAGTTTTTCCTAAGCAAATGAATTCAGTGTTTTAACCAGTTGTTTCCGGACTGATAAGGTGGCAGAATAATAGGCAAAAAATCCAGGGGCTGCCCAGTGTGACGTTGCTGGAGTGTTGTCTCTGTTTCAGCCGGGGTCTCTTATATTGCCTGCAGCAGTTGCGTCAGCCGTGAGGAAAGGCAGAGTTTGGAGGTGGGAGTAAAAATGTCAACTTTGACAAGACAAGCAACTTTTCAAATGTGAAGTGATGGAAAAAACTAGATGTCAAATCAGTTTCTAGGTTTCGTTTATAGTGAAATTACTAGCAAAACTAATCCAGATTTGTGGATAGTCTGGACATCCCTAGTATAAGCATTTCAGTGAATAAGTGAGCTACCAGAAGTGTTGCTAGCTCCATTCCTGAGCACCCTCTGACAGGGCGCAGCACGCTTTCTAGGACTTTCAGAAACGTGTTATGCATAGGATCAAATTCTATTTTTTTAGTGTAAAAAGGGAAAATGCATAGTTAAGCTGATCTTTCAGCCCATCTTCATTTGTTAATTTAAATAAAGCAAAACAGAATTTGTATTTATCAGCCTGTGAACAGATTGGAAATTATATTACTGTACTTGAAGTAGGTGTCATGTTCTTTTATATATGAAGTAAAAGGCACATCAGCGATCTCTTTGACAATGATATGTTACTATTGGCCATAGTGTCTCTTTCCATTTACTAAACATTGCATATTTTATGTCAGAAGACACCAAAACTTATGATCATAAAAGTTGATATCAGCTTGACTGTTGCTTTTAACGGAAACATGATTAAACTGACGATATTTCAATTTGTATTACTTTTCTTTGGAACATGCCCTCTTTAATGATAATAATTGTAATTTAATAGGATTTCCAGCTGGCAGTTCCTTGATACGTTGCCTGGCTTATTTGTGGTAATCACGTTTTTGGTATGTTGTCTAGAGATACGGCAGGATATGTTTGATCAGCTATTGAATCTTTGTCTGTTGTCATAAGCAGGTCCAATTCAGTTATATCAAGGTTGTAGTTTCTGCCTGTGAACTGAAGGAATGTGTTTGTGTTTAGAATCTACAATCTAGTGAGGTACTTAAAACCTCTTGGAGAGCCTGTAGCTAAGCTCCCCAGTTATGAATTATAGAAATTATTTTGAGATCTTCTACTTGGGTATTGTGTGTGTTTTCTTTTCTAGAGCTTGGGTGTTTGGTTTTGCTGGAAGTTAGGTAATTCTTTGGAAAAGGCACTTTTAGGCAACATTTTTTAAAAAATAGTTAAATCCCCATTGTCCGACAGTAATATTTTTAGCAGAAAACTTCTGACTGGTTTTGCTGGCTGCTTCAGAGATGTGCATGTGCCACATACTCCCAAGGTTTTCAAGAATTTAGCATCTCTAAAAGTGAAGAACCTGAAAAAACCTCTGCTCTGCAGTGATGGGATCATGGATCGAGTAGACCTTTCAGCTGGTTTTGCACAGATCTTCTTATACTCTTTGTGCTCCAAAAGAGAGGGAGGTTTGTTGTTTTCTTTTGTTTTGTTAAAAAAAAAAGTTGTATTTCAATAAAAACTAAAAGGTGAACTTTTTTTTTTTTCATCTTAGCAGAGAAAACTCAAAGCCACTAGGGAATAAATGAGAGATATTCGTAACTGTCCCCAACTCTCTTGTGTTTTTACAGACAGGTTTTTGCCTCCACACTTAGATTGGGTAAACTCAATGACTTTCTTAGTGGTAGCATATTTCCCTGGGAAACTTTTCTGCCATTTCTGAGACCTTGCTATCTGCTCCCTGTTCTTCACTGCCATGTTGTATCATACCTACATTAGCTGCAGATTCCAGGGGCTACCGTGGTTCTCATGCCCTATAGTCTTTGAGATCTTCTCCATTTTGAATAGTCTTGGTAGCTCTTCAGGAAATGGAGCAGTCTCCCCCTTCTTCCAAGGCATCACCATAACTATTTTTTTCAGAGCATAACTGTCGTGGTTTAGGCTGATCCGGCAACCAAACCCACGCAGCTCTCCCAGTCCAGTAAAATGGAGAGGAGAGAAAAATGTAATAAAAGAGCTGAGGATCGAGACAGGAACAGAGGAGCACCCACCAACCACAGTCCCGGGCAAAAGAGGCTGTTTTCTTTAAGCAAAACTATTTATTAACAGCTACCTACAAAAGAGAAAAGCACACAAAAATGGTTACTTGAGAGAATAACAAGAAAACAAGGCCAGGTCTTAAAAACAACACCACTCCCCCCACCTTTGCCTCTTCTTCCCGGCTCTACCTCCTCCTCCCCCCAGCGGCGCAGGGGGGCAGGGACTGGGGGAGTGCAGGTCAGTTCATTCCAAGTTGTTACTGCCGCTTCTCTTAAAGGAAAAAGAGTCCTTACACCATTGTCCCTTGATCCAGTGGATCCCCTACTCACGGCGAAGGCGTGAATCCTGCCCGCTGGGGGGCAAATCCTTACCCCATCAGATTTGCCCCAAGTGCGGGCTTTACCAGTCTTGGGCTTTTAAGGAGCTGCAGCCACTCGCTCTGGCGTGGGTCATCATACAGACTTTAAATGCGCTTCGGCGTGGGTCGTCATGTCGACCTTAAATGCGTCTCCATAGAGACTTTAAATACATAAGTGCGTAAAATGCGTAAAATGCGCCTCGACCTGTGCCCATGATTCACAATAGTCTCAGGCTCAGGCATCTCCTTTAACAAATCACCTCCCCATCGGCGGGGGTCATCCCATGGACTCTAGATGCGTACCGTGCTCAGGCTCTGGCATCTCTTCTCAACGTGGGTCATCCACGGGCTGCGAGTGGGTCTCTGCTTGCTCCACCGAGGACTTGTTACAAGGGGCCGCTCGCAAGGGGGACTCAGCCGCGGCACACGTTGTTCCGCTCCATCTTCACTGACCTCTTATCTGTGTGGCCGTTTCTCTTAGATTTCAGTCCTGTCTGGGTGAACTCGGCCTGGTGGGCGCCCCGGCAGCGGGGCTCTCCCCGAGTTCCCCAAGCGGCTCCGCCGCCGCCATCCTCGACGGAGCGGGCCTGGCCTGGCCCGGCCCAGGCTGCCGGATCAGCCGGGAGCGGGGGCCGTGGCCCCCCTCCCGTCTCCTTGCTCCTGGGCACCGGCACACCTTTCCGGTTCCTTTGTCCAACGTAAATAGAGCAATTCGCAGAGGCGCCGATTGGCTCAAGCCCCGAGGGGGACGGGAGTCCGGTCTGATGGGCAGCTCCTGCCACCCCGACCTCCCCCCCCCACTTCAAACCATAACAATAACACAAACTAAGAACATGCAACTGTTTGTCTCATTTGTTAATAGAAAGAAATGCTTGTTCTTTTTTCAAAGTTCAGTGAGTGAAAACAGGAGCTACGTTCTGGGTCTTGCATTGCCGTCAAAACTTAGAGTTACTTTGTGAATGTCACCTATCTCTCTATTTCAATTTCAAGGGTGTTAAGATGAGGGTAAGAATGATCATAGTTGGAAGAGCTCTTTCACGTCTTTGAATGCAAGTTATTCTTTCCAAGAGCTTCTACTTTTTTCTTCTTTAAGAACTGCTTCTCAAGGTAGATCCTAAAACTGGTTCCATCAGGAGATTTTCTTCTTTGTAGGAAAGAGATGCTTTGAAATTTTGAATGGTCTTGCTCTGGATGCTCTGCTGAACGCTGGGAGCAAAATTTATACTCTGTCCCTGCTTTCTTGCTAAACTTGTTTCTGCAAAATGTGTTTGGTGGCTTTTGGAATTTTCTCATTGATGTCTTATGTTTTGTTGTTGCTGCCTGGTTCGCACTGTAGGTTGAAATTTTTTTGTGGACAGAAGACAGAACTAGAATGAAAAGTAGTTTTTTCCTTGTCAGCCATATGGAGTTAAAGCCATATTTATGGCAGTTTCAATCCAGCAAGATTGAGAGGGAGAAATGGATAGAGTCTAGGAAGACGATATTTGGGAGAGAACAACAGGATTGATGTCAACGGATGGAGCAATGAGAAAGATAGGAGAAGGCAGAGGCAAGAAATGTTGAAGAATTTGCTCATCTTAAGGTTTGTTTTAAAATCAGAATCAGTGCCTTGCTAGTGTTTATTCAGCACCAGGAAACTATGATGTAATATTACGGGGCTGTATGTTATCCTTGTGACATGTTTGCATTTGGTATCATTCTCTTTCTGCTGAAAAAATTGCAGTAAAGGATATGCTATGTAGTGTCCTTCTGCATCTGTTCCAAGGTCAAGTACAGCATCTGTGCGAAAAGTAGTTTCTAAACTTTGTCTTCCTCAGTATACTACTTAGATAGTTACAAGAGGCAATTACGGTTAAATTTCCAAGCAAAAAGGAAGCATTAAACAAATAAATAAATAATCACAACCTGGATTTGAGCATGAGCTTCTTGAGCATTGGTCTGGAAATGTACCTGCTAGTGTAACTGGCATATTTTCTTCTATTCTACATAAACATTCTTGGGATGGTAAAAGCTAAGGCTGCCAAAGTTTAGAGAGGTTTACTTTTGAGTGTACTTAATTCAACAACAAGAACAGTCCATTTATTTTGTGACCTATTTATAGCCATTAAACAAACCATGGCAAATGGATCTGCTTTACTTAATTCACTACATTTGGTAGAAGATTAAAAGCATGGAAAATATATTCATAAAAGCAGGTATGTTTGTGTCTGATACCTTGCAAATCTCGGTATACTGCAGGACTTTCATTTTTTAAATAAAAGTAGGAGTTTATTCTGCAAGACAAAGAACTGAAAATAAAATTATTATTAGGTAACTACTTTGACAGATCAAATATTGAGGGGATCTGGGTTATTTCTCATTGTGAGCTATATATGATCACACTTGTAAATCTCCAAAAATAGTATTAACGTGATAAATGTGACTTATGTTCTGGTTCATTTTAATGATAAGAACAACTCGTTTTGAGGTTTTTTTGGTTGCGTTTTGTTTTCAAAACGTTCTCAACGTGTTAAAAGGGTTGATGTATTTTTCCATAACACAGTATTTCTATATTCCCTGTGTTACAAAGCTGCTAACTGAAATTCTCTTTTTGCTTCTCAGGTTGTTTTTGAAGTGGTCACTTCAGGTCACCCAGGATACGTGGCTATTGACGAAGTGAAAGTGTTAGGACATCCATGTAGTAAGTACCGATCTGCTATTTTAAACCCAGCCAGCCCTCTAAAATGAATGTGCCACTTTGCTTCAATACGTATGGAGCAAACGATACAGAAAATGTCAGAAAACGTTATCACTGCTATAAATATAGGCTGATTATGTGCAAAGCGTTGATAGCATTTGAACACTTGCACCTTATTGGCTTTAAATACATCTCTTACGTGCATCTTGTGTATGGTGCTTGGTGTAAGCCCCAGAGACTAACTGGGCAACCTAATGACTCCTTCAGAACAAAAGTCATCAAGATTTGTTGACCAGTTTTCTATTGCCATCAAAAATTCAGTGCAGCCACAAGCTGAGGCATTAGTGAAAGCAGATGAACAATGCAGGACCTGGATATATATGATTATTTTTTCGAAGGCTTAGAAGGAAGAAAACTCAACTGGCTGAGGCTTTGCTAAGCAAAGTTACTTAGGGTACTTCCCCAGGTATTGTACTTTGGCTTCACGACTCAATTCCTGCCCTGTTTTACTTGCTTATGTTTCGGATGTGTTTCCTTATCCTGTTTTTAAGGATATGTATGAAACTATCCTAAGTGCTTTAAAAATTGATGTCATAACAAAACCTTGTAAATGAAAGCTTTAGTATTATCCAGATGTAATTAAACAGATTACTTAAATGATTATTTCACAAATTTACTATTTGCTAAATAAGGTGTATTAAGATCATACATGGAATTGTAGGTTGTAATCTTACTGACTAAATGACTGAGTGAGGAAAACGACACCGATTTCTGTGTAATTATTTGCCTTCCTCTTATACCATGTTGTACTTATATGCATTTTGTGATTTAAAATAAAAAGTGGTTTATTGATTAGTACCAGAGCACCTCATAAAAATGATTTTACTGTTAGCGGCAAGAAGACACAGACATTTCTTCAAATGCAGAGACAGTTATGCAGAATCAGCAGCTGTTATTTCTGAATCAGTTAGTTTTGATAAACACAGCAGGCTCTCATGTTGTTAGGCAGTATTTGTGCTTCTGCATTCTGAATTTCCATCTTTGGTTCAAGTAGGATAAGTCTAAAGCAGCATTTTATCAGCTTAATATTTTTCCTTATACTGATTTTGAGAGAGTTTTGATGTGTGCATTTATACCAATGAATTCTCAAAACCTGCAAGTAGCTCTTGTTAATGCGGAGACTAAGTTATACCCCATAGCGCACAGAGTTCTAACGTGACAGTGTTGGAACGCAAAAGCTTTAATGAAGAGTTCTTTGATGAAGTAATTAAAATGTTAGGAATTAAGACATCAAACCAGTTACATTGTCTACAAGAAAATTGAGAAAGTGTGAAAAGTGGAATAGAACTACTGTATGTCTAAAACTTTGCAAGACTCATAATGCTATTCTTTCTGCATATTGCCGGAAAAAAATACTTCTGGAATGATTAACTCTTTAAACAAAAATTAAATGGGAAAAATAGTTGTGAGGCAATTGTCTGGGTAGTACGGACAAAGAGCAAGCAGAAAGCAAGTTGTAAGCACGTAGAACTGAAAGGCGTGGATGGGTGAGGTTTTTCATGTGTGTGTGTTTGTTTCGAAAATCTAACGCTCCTCTCCACTTAGGCCATACCTGGTAATTCAGAAAGGCTAGTTTTCTAGAGTTTAGGAAAATTGAGAATAAAACACAAATGGAGTAAAAGCAAATGTGGAAAAAAAAGGAAAAGTGACTGAGAAATGGGGAACTTCTTGAATAATCTTACTGGCTAGTCAGACATTAATATTTTGATAGGCAAAGAGGAGGATGACTTTGAGCTGAAGTCTGTCTGTCCTAACTGGGAAGTGTTTAGAAAAACAAAAACCAATATGTCTAAGAAATTTGCCATAAGGACGGTTACCATGAAAAGATTTCCTTCCATAGTTAGATATTAATTTGGGCTATTTTATTCCATCTCCTCTTTATACTGCCTTGCACTGGACATTAAGCAACCTTTTCTTGAATTCTGGTCGCTGGTTATTTATAAATTCCTTGAAACTGTAATTTCTCCCAGTGATAAGGTCTTTTAAGAAAATGTCATCAACAGTTTAAATGGTTGTGATGCTCTGTTAGAAAGTGTATGTTTAGCTTGCCAGTTTATTGCTAGTACTAATGTTTCCATGTCTGAAAGGATTGATCAGAGTCTGTCTTATCTGTTAGTATAGACAGTGCAAAAAGTACCCTTGCCTGCAGTAGGATTTGAATGGTTGGGAAATACTACCTTTTCAAATTTCTGTGTTTTTTTGTGTCATGTGGTTGACATAGAAATACACATGCTATCTTTCCTCCTTCAGTGGCCATAGTTCTTGTTTGAATATCTATTTCATTAATTAGATTATTTGTAGCTGTATTGCTTTAATATTTTACGGGGAGTGTTTTCTCTTTCAAAATGAAAAATAAGTATTGGTACAGAGAATGCATTGTGTTTTGGTTTGGTTGTGGTGGTTTTCTTTTTCTTTCTTTTCTCTTTCTGCAGTGTTGTTGAAAAGAATTGTATTTAAAGAATACAACTGTAGTTGGTGACAAGTGTTATATGTTAGTATTTTAGCTGTTTAGTGTGCTACATTTCTAAAGCATGTCCTTTATAGACACTGTACCTGGTTAAACTGAAAAACCTGTTTCCCTGACAACATCACTCAACTTCTTACCGTTTTGTTTAGTTGATAGTGTAAGTATCTAGTAGGTTTTTTTTTCTAAATGTCATTAGTTTCCAATATGATCTTTATCAATAGAGTGTTATTGTGAGAGAGATGCTGAGCTAAGATAATTTACACAGTAGGAACAATTAAATAGCACCCTTCTCTCCTGCTCTTTCCCAGGTGTGGAAGTAAATCAACCTAAATCTAACACGTAGTCAGTGATTTGAAACTTTTAAAGCAGGGCTATTTAATTTCGTTAGTGTATTATTCATAGCCAGTACTTCCATGTTGCATAAGTTCAATACTTTATCTTCTTCCAACAGCAAAAACTCCTCATTTCTTGCGTCTTCAGAGTGTGGAAGTCAATGCAGGACAATTTGCTACTTTTCAGTGCACTGCCAGTGGTGGAACGGGCTCAGGTGACAGACTCTGGTTACAGGTAATTTCCTTCTTTCCTAATGTACTGATTTCTGGGAGGAGGGGAGTTCATCCCCTCATTCTCTGAAAGGAATGTAAAACATGAAAAATGATAGGGCTGTCTGTTTCATCAGTATTAGATTTTATAGCACCTTTGAACTGCTGCATAGTAGGTGTTCTGTTGTAGAAAATGATACTGGAAGATTTTGCTCTCTTGTTTCAATGGGATGCCTTATTAAAAATAAAGGTACTGGTTTTGATGCATGTGGCAATCATGAGTAAAGGCTAAATCCCCAAGGAAGAGCACATGACATTCTCATAATGTCTATGCTGGCTAACTGCAACATTACACACAATAATTTTCTTGGCTTACCTCTATCTCTATTTAGTACTTTCAGCTAAAATTGCATTCTTATGTTTAAGTCTGGAGAGTATCAGTATAACAGTCAAATTTGACCTGTATTATAGAGCCAAAGAATCTTACCTATATTCATTGAGTCTGTAATTTTTCACTTGTTGAGTAATATAGCTTCTAGATAGGTGTCAGACCTTGATTTAAAGACTGTCTCCAACTCCTTTTCTTTCAGTAAAGACAGTCTCCCCTTATCCATATGTGTAACCTTATATCAAAACCATGCATTTTTCTTAATGTCTTTTAGTGATGAGGGTGCAAGTTCAACTGCTGTCTTGCTGCCGTCATTTCAGAGTTGTCTGTTCTCTACTGCAAACATTAGTCTGTATTTGGACTTAGCATTAGGGATCTGCCAACTTCCAGTTCTCTGTGCTTTCCATATGTGAAAAACAGCATGCTGGAAGTGGGACATTGTCTGAGAAGGAAATAAAGATGCCTAAACCAATACCTAAGGAGATCAATCAGATGGAGCTGCACTATGTGGAGAAGGAGAGATAGGAGAAATTGAAGTGATAGTAACAGGTGGGGCTTAGAGATGAAATTCTCTGTTTTTGTTTTTTAAACAATTTCAGGCTTTTACTATAGTTATCCTTTCACATTGCACTTGGTGCAAAATTTCATCAAGCATTTTGGAAATGATTCATTTAAGTATGACAGGTTAAACAGCTGAGTGGTTATAAGAAAACTATCACAGAAACGAACAAGTAAAACCACTTGAAAAGCAAAGAACCCTATTTATCTGTATATGAATGATGAACTGTTCTGTCTATCCAGAAGGAGCCTGATCAAATACAGTAGAAGGCAATGGAAATCTCCTTTTTTTTTAATTTGGATTTGCATGGGTATTTTCAGCCTCTGTGCCGATGCAAGGTTGATATTTCTCTAATGCTCCGGGCCTTTATAGCCAGTATTGCAGCATTGAATTGGTAGAATTAGAGTCCTGTCTTTCCTAAGCCACTGAGATTTTTTTGAAAGAATGATTTTCCAGTTATTAAAAGAGTTTAGCACATATGGAAAAATAATGATTGTTATTTCATCAATGGTAACCTTAGAACTTTTGCATAATGCTCTTCCATTCAGTTTTTCCGTAGATCTCAGGACAGTGTAATTTCAGCTTTAACTTCTTTGCACGGAAATTAGGACACACGTAAATTCTTTGCAAGGCTGGAATGTAATTCGTCTATTTTAGAAATTAAATATCCTTCTAGATTTTATGTAATCTAAAATCATTCTTCTTAACAGCAGTAGTGATTCCAAAATATCTTTGCTGAGCTTAGCTGAGTGATTCCTTGTTTATGCATGATTATGAGATGATTTTTTTTTTTTCTTTAGATGAAGGATAAGAAAGTAGTGGCAGATGGACTCGTTGAGGAATTTCATCTTCCTGCAGGGCCACTGTTTATTTATCCTGCCCGTATAACTACAGGTCCCTCTGGTAATCAGTCCAAGGTTGTGCAAATTCCAGGTGTGCCTTTGCGTAAGAGTATTTTAAAAGTTGACAGGATCTCCTGGATAGCTTGGATTTATTTTTGTACTTGTTCGCCAGTTTCCACAGATGTCTGCTGCAACTTACATTAAGACTGATCAGACAGCTCCATGTGTGGGATGCTGCAAATCAAGGCTATGAGATAAAGTTCCCAACAGGATTAGCTGTACTTTAGTGTACTAGGTTGCTATCGGGTAGCAGAGCCCCAGACCTTGCGCTTCTCCATCAATCATCTGAGACCATCTGGTTTCATGGTGTGATATTGAGGAATTTTGTATATGCCTGCTTATAACTCATGACAGTGCCACAGGACCATGAGTACAACGCAGCTATCTGTAACAGCTGTCCGAAAACGTGGTATCTTCTATGTCACATGACCAGTTAAACACACATGAAAGATCCTTTCATTCCTGGTAGAGGTAGAACTGATATTCAACTGCAAAACATCTTAATAAAAGACATTCTTACGTATGCTAGAGCCAGAATAAAATGAGTGCTGTTCTCTGGAGACATTTACGCTAGCCCTCAGGTAACAGGGATTCAAGTTTTAGTGGTGCTACAAACAGGTCATGTAATCTCTCTGATATGCCTGGTTTGTCCACCACTAATATTAACCACTAATATTTCTACCATCCTTTTGATGGTTCATTTCCTTAAATTTATAAAACCTTACGGGCAAACCATAGTAAGTAAATAAATAAATAAATAAATACAGTTGTGTGATTTTTATCAGGGGCTTCCTGGCCTTTCTGTCACATAAGTCCTATGAGGAGGCCTAATCTGTTTGGATTTGGCAGTTCCAAAATATCATAAGATAATTTGCTCCCAAATGATTTCCAGTACTTGCCATTTTTTTTTTTCAGATTCACATTGTTAGTCTGAAGTACATGTAAATTGTCAGGGTGAAATCACAAACCCACTAAATTCAGTAATGTTTCTGACTGTTTCCGGTGGTGGCAGGATTTTACTCCTGTACTTGTATCTCTTTTATATAGTACCTCTCAGCTTGTGTGGAGCAGAGGACTTCAAATTTAGTAGTACACATTTTTCTGGTGAACAAATACTTTACTTTTTACAGTTGTTGGACTTTGAGAGATATATGTTCATTAAAACAGGTAATTTTGACGTGGTTGGTTATTTTAGTCGTCTTGTCTTTGCTGAGTAGTTGTTGCAAATGACATAGATGTTCTTAATAATGCCCAGGACTTGAAGCAGTCCTAAGTGAAATCCATAGATCATTTCTTATTTCCCTCTTTTTTTTTTTTTCTCTTTCCAAGCCTAACCTGCTGTTATTCCCTATGGAATATGAAGTCTATTCATATATGGAGTAATATAGAAGTTTTTGTAATTGAAAGGGTGATGGGGGAACCACAATTCACAGGTTAGCTGCCCAAATTAGACCACTGAGCCATGAAATTTGTTTCAAGATGCTGTGATCAGTATGTACTCTTTTGGGAAAGGGAAGACAGAAAGCTGTTTACCTATTCCATAGTGCAGTGCTTTGCAAGAAAAACGTGTTTCCTGATCCTGCTAGACAGCCATGCACCCTAGTGCATGAGCTATGATTGCAGGCTTGTCACATAATTTGGCAACAAATTGCAGGTATTTTCAGTGATATCATTTCAAGTCAAACAAAAGGACCCAAGTACACAACGCAGCATCGTGCAAGTTTGGCTTTGTTGTTGTAACTAGTGTCCAAGTAATAAGGTCATTGCCTAGATTGTATGTTTATGAATTGATGTCCTCATTAGCTGATATTCTAAACATAAACATACCTTAAAAATAAATCTTATTACACTAATGAAGGGATATTTATAATTAACAAACAGATGCATCCCATCTGCTTACATTTTCTTTATTGCATCTGTGGACAGCACAGGTTACTGTCAGTATAGGATGACTGTTTCTGTTCCATTGAATGATTGAGCAAAAATGCCATTCCTGTGCTCTTTCCTGTGCTCTCACTATAAGGGCTGTACCAATTGCTGTAATTTTTTTTTAATTAAACAAATTCCTCTTTGAAACTGCAAGCTCCAGAAGTTGTCACCAACAATAAGATAAAGCAGTAGGCACTAAAGGAGCTGGGAGACCCAAGGAATGGAAATAACACTTCAGAAAAAAAAAACCCAAACAAATGAATAAAAACTTTTGTAGGTGGGCGCTAAAGATAGAATTTGGAAAGAAATTAACATGTGGAACACAGAACAGTTAATGGTCAAGTGAAAGCAGCTGAGACAATGTCTTCTGAAAAGCTTGTGCTAGTATTAGTATTTAGTAAATTGGCACAAGAAACACAAGTCTGTATTATAGGAGAAAGAGGGTAGAATTCTTTTTTGGAAGTAACCTTCTTTTGATGCAGCCTAGAACATTGAAAAAACAAACGTTTTGCTTTCCACTGACATCTTTGAGCCAGGAATCTAAATTGTAGCTTGCAAATTAGAATGAATTTTAGAAAAATAAAGATTTATTAAAACCAGGTAAATTTTTCCCACTGCGAGCCCAAGCTGTACACATACATTGAATTTCTTCTCTGCGAGTGTATGAAGTTGGAACTGTCATGTACTGAATATTTACATATACAAAATATTGTATTTAATAGTAACTAAAATTTAGTTACTTTACACCCTCTTTTGGGTTAAAAACTGGCTGGATGGCCAGGCCCAAAGAGTGGTGGTAAATGGGGCTAAATCCGGCTGGAGGCCGGTCACCAGTGGGGTTCCCCAGGGCTCAGTGCTGGGTCCAGTTCTGTTTAACATCTTTATCAATGACCTGGATGAGCGGATTGAATGTACCCTCAGTAAATTTGTGGACGACACCAAGCTGGGAGGCTGTGTCGATCTGCTCGAGGCTAAGGAGGCCCTTCAGAGGGATTTGAACAGACTGGATCGTTGGGCTGAGGCCAATGGCATGAGCTTTAATAAGGCCAAGTGCAGAGTCCTTCACTTGGGGTATAAAAACCCCAAGCATTGCTATAGGCTCGGGGAAGAGTGGCTGGAGAGCTGCCTGGCGGAGAAGGACCTGGGGGTCTTGGTTGACTATCGGCTTGATATGAGCCAGCAGTGTGCCCAGGTGGCCAAAAAGGCCAATGGGATACTGGCATGTATCAAGAATAGTGTAACCAGCAGGAATAGGGAAGTGATCCTGCCCCTGTACTCGGCACTGGTGAGGCCGCACCTGGAATATTGTGTCCAGTTTTGGGCCCCTCGCTTTAAGAGAGATATTGAGCTCCTGGAGCGAGTCCAGAGAAGGGCGACTAAACTGGTCAAGGGGCTGGAAAATGAAACTTATGAGGAGCGGCTGAGGGAGTTGGGGCTGTTTAGCCTTGTGGGAAAACGACTAAAATCGATGGGGAATGGGAGAACATTGTTCTCTAGAATTCAGCTAATATTAGGGCAGCTCTGACATGAAACACAGCTGCTGCTTCCAGGAATGAACAAGGCCTCAATATCCTTGAGATGGGGAGGAGAGTGATACGAAAGTATCATGGCTCATCCCTGTTATCGGGGACAAGAAACAACGGACAAGGCCCACGCAATACCCTTGAAATGGGGAGTAGAGTGATACGGAGGTATCACGGCTCATCCCTGTTATCAGGGATGAGGCGCCTGGTAAAGATAACCATAAAAATACCATCGAGGAAGTGAACCACAACCGCTGTCTCAGCAGTGATGGCGAAATTGTGTCCTTCAGCTACTAAATCACACCCCCACTCGCCTCTGAGCTGCGACCACCCCTCAAACGAGCAATTTACACCAATCCCAATTAGTGAACACCCCTCACAAGAGGAATTTACACCAATCCTAATAAAAGTTATGTATGACTAGAGTCACTCGAGCTCCACCTAAAAGATACGAAAAAGGTATAAAATGGCAGCAAACAAAGGGGATGTTAGGGAGAAGCCCCCCCACCGGAACGTCTGGGATCAGTCGACGGGCTGAACCTCTCTTCTCCCCCCCATAGGGACGCCTATTGGGTAAGAACTCTGGGTTATGCGCATTTACTTAATTACTTACTAACATCTTGCTAGCTATTTAATACTATCACTGATCAGTAATCGTTTTATATTATCACTGCAGTATTTCAATTAAAGTTGTTTTTGTAGTCAGTCACTATCACCGGCTATCCTCGAACCTGTATTCTGTCACAAATAAAATATATATGCATGTTTCCGGAAACTTTTGAATTATTATAAGGAGTTGGCCCATAGTATTACTAGTGACGATCCCTAATAAGTGGGCGAATCACCCTCCGACTCACTGAGCTGCCAAGAAAGGGCAGGGGGAGTCGGACCCAAGGGTCTCGCCTGACTTGGGAGCTGGTATACTGGCCAAATTACCTCCTGTTTGTCTATTAGTGAGGATCCCACAATAAGTCAGACGAATCACCCTCCGACCTGCTGAGCTGCCATAGAGAGGGCAGGGGGAGTCGGACCCAAGGGTCTCGCCTGACTTGGGAGCTGATAGACTGGTCGTTTTGACCTCAAAACGTGACAAGCCTGGAGAAGAGGAGGCTGAGGGGAGACCTGATTACAGCCTACAAATACTTGAGAAGGGATGGTGGGGAGGTGGGGGAAGGGCTCTTTACATTAGTGATGGGTGACAGAACAAGAGGAAATGGGTATAAGCTTAGTCAGGGGAGATTCAGGTTGGATGTTAGGAAGTGTTTCTTCTCTGAAAGGGTTGTCAGCCACTGGAATAGGCTGCCCAGGGAGGTGGTTGAGTCCCCATCCCTGGATGTGTTTAAGAATAAGGTGGATGATCTACTTAGGGATATGGTTTAATGGGGATCAGGGATGGTTGGACTCGATGATCTCTAAGGTCTTTTCCAACCTAGAAATCTATGAAATCTATGAAATTAAAATTACTCTCAAGTGAAAACTGCTTAAATATTAAAATTAATGTTTCCAAGGCAATACTTGGGAAAAAATTTGCCTCTGCAGCCTTGAAAGTTTGAACCTCTTAAACCTGCCTTTTTTAAGCTACATACTAACATCTCTTTTTTTTTTTTTTTCCCCGACTACAAAGTCACCGTCTTGTTCAGTATAGTGGATGTATTCATGGATGTAAGGATGTGGGTTCCTTTACAAAAGTATATTTAGGGCTTCACTTTACTTACTAAATACTATATAAATAAATTTTGAAAACAGGTTTATCCATTTCTGTTGGAATCTTTTTTAATAATCTTAGTGCTTCGCAATATTAAATTGTTTCTGTGGGATGGATTGGTATGATCTTCCTTTTATAGTTGAGGAACAGAGATACTGGGAAATGAAAGTAGTATATATCCCTTACTTTTGGAAACCATCTCTGAGACATCTGGACCTGACTCTCTGTGTGTAAGGCACTGAGCACTTTCCATGCTCAGCGTCCACTGATGTTAGTTGCAATAGTGAATGGCCAGTACTTCGGGGAATTGACATCAAAGACCAAAGTTCGGCATCTAGAATACCAGTGTACAGTTAGAAGAGTTCCAGGAAAAGTTTAAATGATGTGACACAAGGTCTCGTTGGCAGAGGCATGTCTGTTAAATCATGGAATCACACAGATTTCTGCAATTGACGTGTTCGTTCCTTAGCTTCTGAGGTCTGACTCCATCGCTTCATTTTCCCACCCACATCTGCTGCTGCTTCTGATTTGCAGCTTGTTCATTCAGTTCCCTCTGTGTGCTACTTGTTCTTAGAACGATCTAGAGTGTGACTTCAGAGAAATGAAGATGTTCGGATGATACCCAGGTGTCAACGAAATGCCATTTTAATATGAAACCCAATCATTTTGATATTAACATCTACAGATGTTTTGTAGCATCACTAAACACGTGGCAATTGCAGGTTTTGGAGACTCGTACCTTACTCCGTGTGGGTAGCCTTTCTTGAGAGAGATTCCTCGAACAGTGGAAAGCTACAGTTGATGAGAAAGAGAGGTCATCACTTCACTGAAGTAATGTATTTTTCCTAGCATCATTCTAAAACATGGTTGAAATGCACATAATTATTTAAAAATGTAATTCTCAGACACGTGACTTTTATTGCAGAAATACAGGTAAAAATTTGTTGAAGATAGGGAAATAACAATAGGATCTCAGGATATGTCTGACAGCCGTAGTAAGCGGCATCATCAGACTTAAAACCAGCAAGAGGCTAATGGGTATTCTCTGATAAGAAGGAGAGAGGGTGAAATCTTTCATACCTGTGCTTTATGCATGCAGAACACATGCTACTTCATTTGCAGCGAAGAAACTAAGAGAAATATCACTCTAATGGGCAATCTTCTCTACCCTGTGTAAACAGTTTATTACCTGTTAATAAGGGATTTGGCTTTTGTTCCTGTCTTTCCTGAAAGCTGTTTTTCACCTTATTCAGTGTTTTGGGTTTTTTATATCTTCAGTAATCTTTTGCTGAAGCTATTAAGAGTATGAAAGATTTTATTCGTCTACATACAAAACTGTAAAACCTGTATGCATTATTTATTATTTATTCAAAGGAAGAGATACAATCCTGTGTCACAGAGAGTTCTGGCAAACAAATTGTTTTCCTTAGGAATACATACACACGCGCGCATACACACACACACAAATGAGAAGTATCAAAAACATCCTTGTGAGAATGTAGAATCAGTGTGATGACTCCTGGCAAATTATGAAAATAAAACATATTTATAGAATATACAAAACAGTTTGCGTCTGTGTGCATGTACTTGTTTATGTAAATCACATAAAGTATCCCAGAAGGTGAACTGAAGTCCTACAGCTTCATAAGAATTTTTTGTTATTCTGTAAACTCTCTGAGGCTTTCCCATAATTACCATTTTCGTTGCTGAGTCTGGAAGCACTTGAGGAAAAAATATTTCAGCCATATTTTGAGTACTAAGATAATGAAGCAGTATTTTACCTGTTAAAATTAAATCATATACATATGTAACAACTTAGTAACACAAACAGGTAGAACTATTAATGTAAACTGTGCAATGAGATAGGCCTAAAGATGTTGTTTTGAATATTAAAAAAAAATGTTTGGGTTTGATCAGTAGGTGCTTTTGTGTATTACGGGAGTGCAGGAGATCATTCTTCCTCCTGCTTATAAATAGCTCAGTCTTCTAACTGATCAAACCACCTTGTACACAGCAAATTGTCTGGAGTCCATTGTCTTGAGGAGAGCTTTAATGACATTGATCAACTAAAGATTTTTGCCAAGACTAAACACATCGTGATGCATGTGCATCCTGATGTGTTTTTTTGTAGATAACCTGAGATGATTTTAATGTTAGAAGGATAATTAGTGCCCTGTAGGAAGGGGCACTGTCTGTTATTGAACAGATGAAAGTTAAACTTTTTTTTTAAAGTCTGGTAACCATTTAATGATATTTCCAGGTTTTAGTGTGTTAATTTCTTTGTGTCCCACTCTGCACTCCAGTATATATGCAGTGCCTTTCTTCTAGTCAATATTGTATATTTTCCATTAATTAATTAACTAGTTGTCATTAATCAGTTTTAGTTTTTTCATTAATTGCGTAGTAATCTCACTATATGACAGAAAAGGTTCTATGAGCACCAGAATATAGGAGTCTTGTGATGTGTGTCGTGTTTGTGTTATTCGATGTCTAAGGAGCCGTGATCTTTGATGAAAGCTTTTCCTTCAGTATCTGACTTTTATATGAATTGTCTAATGCCTGTAATATACTTTATCTTATGCTTTGGGTAACCTTGCAGAACTGTGCTGTTTGTTTTTATAGACATGGTAAGAACTGAAATATTCCTTCATGTTTGCCTGGATTTTTCTGGGAGACTTTAAGTTCTTTGAGGAGAAACGAAAAATTAACACATGTATGGATGGCCTGACCATTCTTACCAATTTCCTTAAATTAGGCTAAAAAAAAAAGAAAGAACAAAACAAAACCCATGTTTATATTTGGGTAATAAACAAAAAAACCCCTTGTGTGCATGTTAGCAATTGTGCATAGCATTCATTATGTATATTGGTTATACTTTATAATGGATAATAATGCATCATAGAAGCAAGTCACTAGTAGCGTACCCTAGGAATCAATCCTGGGACAAGTACTGTTTAGCCTCTTTATTAACAACCTGGATGATGATAGAATGCACGCTCTGCAAGTTCACAGACAATACAAAGTTGGGAGGAGTGGCTGATGCACCAGAGGGTCTGGCTGCCATTCAGAGGGACCTTGACAGGCTGGAGAAACGGGCAGAGAGGAACCTCATGAAATTCGTTAAAGGGAAGTGTGAAGTCCAGCCCCAGGGAAGGAATAATCCCATGCACCACTACACACTGGAGCCTGACAGGCTTGAACCTAGCTTTGGGAAGAACCTAGTGATCTTGTTGGACAAGTTGACCATGAGCTAGCCACGTGCCTTTGCAGCAATGAAGACTAATGGCCTTGGGCTGCATTAGGAGGAGTGTTGCCAGCAGATTGAGGCAGGTGATCCTTCCCCTCTGCTCAGCACTGGTGAGACACGTGTGGAGTGTGGTGTCCAGTTCTGGACTCCCCAGTACAAGAAAGATATGGACACACCAGAGGAGGAGTAAGGGACTGGAGGATCTGACATGAAAGGAGAGAACTGGGCCTGTGTGGTCTAGAGAAGGGAAGGATCAGGAGAAAACTTGAAAGGAGTAGAGATGACAGAGCCAGACTCTTCTCAGTGATGTCTGGTGCCAGGACAAGAGGCAGTGGGCACAAGCTGAAATAAAGACAATTCCACTTAAACATAATGAAAAAAAATATTATTGTGTTCAAACACTGGAATAGGTTGCTTGGAGCATCTAGGGAGTCTCCGTCCTTGGAGATACTAAAAATGCAGCTGGATGCAGTCATGAGCAACTTGCTGTAGCTGAGACTGCTGTGAGCAGGTGACTAGGACTACATGATCACCAGAAATCTCTTCCAGCCACAGTTATTTGGTGACTGTGATAATATTTAAAAATCATCATTCTCGTCTGTAGCGTTTAGCAACTTTAATGATAAGGAAATACTGACATGGAGATTCTTGCTTGAGGTGAGACGTATGCCTATTTACACACACTGGTTTTCAGTAGTTGATTGGATTCCTTTTTTTTTCCCCCATTTTAACCTCTTGGTCTGTCTTTTCTGTTAATTTCTATTTCTGTCAGTTTACACTTCTTATTTCTTACTTTACTTCTGTCAATCATATATGAAGAGAAAGTAAATTCTCAGCAATAAGAGCACACAAAGAAAAACCAGCAAAGCCATTGGGATGGGGCTTTGACAGTCAATGAACACTGACCTATTAAACCTCTGATCACACTCAAATTCCAGCAATTTATGTGGGAGGAGTAGTATTTTGCTAGGAGAACATCAGAAATACAAAATCATCTGTTAATGCAGAGGCTGCAATCTAGGACTGTGTATAAAATGCCACTAGTATAGGATGCGGCAAAAAGAAGCTCCTTTTTGTATGATATCCAAAAGCAAACTAAAGAAAATGCAAAAAATAGGTACTTCGAAGCATCCGTGGAACAATGCATTCTGTTATCTGTATCTGTTCCTCCTCACTTACATAATTTTTACAGCACAATTTTACGAACATCTGCATACAATATTGTGTTAGCTTGTTGAATTTGCATTTATTTTAATTCTGCTTGAGGTTTAATTTGCACATACTCTGTCACAATAGTTTTGTAGGAGACGAACTTCAATTTTTCCGATTTTCTGCATTTTAAGAGCTTTGATAAAATGTGACAGAAGGATTTAGTTTAATTTGCATATTCTCTTCCCCTAAAGAGAATATAAGAAAGAAATGTAACAAATCTCAGCTTTCTAAACATCAATTCAAACTTACAAAATTTTAAAGTATATTCATGTGTATTAGAGATCCCACATCAAATGTTTTTAACAAAGACTCTGCATTTATTTTGATTGTTCCATTCTAGCCATGAGCAAATGTGTTCTACAGGTTTTATACCTTAAAAAGTATATATTTAGATTTATTAAATGTCAAATAAATTTTTGAATATGTATACCTAAACTTCTAAACCAGTTCCTGTTACAAAAGAGTTGTTAGGTTAGATGCTCATCCTTCAAGGGAGACGAATACATTGCTTATGTGACCAAGCTTCGTTGTGAACAGTTACATCTCTTCTTGCTGGGCAATAGGGCTGAAGGCTTCATCACACTTAAAGTAATACTCTTCTCTCTGTTGGGATGCAATCTCCCATCAGGGACAACACCAGCCAGGCTTTTTTTACCTGGATTTACGAGAATTATTCTTGCATGTCTGTAGATTTGATCAATCTTTCTCTGATGCTAAGATTTCTCTAACAGAATTTTCAGTCACTAGTGGTAACAGAGACAGAGAAATTTTAAAAAAGGTACTGTAGATTGAGGGGAGAGAGGTGCTTAGCTCTGTAGTGGTGCTAGTCATCCATCAGGTTGCAGGGAGTGATAATAGGTAGTGTTCTTCAAAGGCCTTCCTTCAGCACCTGTCTAGCAAAGGTGGATGCTGCTCTGCCAAGAGTGTGCCAGTGATAATGAAATACACATTCATTTTCAACTAGTATACGGGCTGCTTATGAAGGGAATACGAAGTCCAAAAACTTTTAATATAGATATTAAAATTTTTGTCTTGAAAAAAGCCTTTTTATCACAAAAATATAACTGTTAATCCTCTTTCTCTTTGGGAATCTTCCATGACCAAAAGGGATTCCAGGGGAAAAGCAAATCTGAAAAATTGATGAATGTAGGAGTTTTCATTTAGAGATACACTGGAAACTCTGTGAAATCCATGAGGGCCTTGGTTATGGATGTTAGCGTGCAAAACCTGAAGACAGTTGAAGAGAGCTTGGCAAAGTTTGTTTGTGAGTAACCTGGAAAATTAGTAGGTTTTGATCCTCCTCATTTGCCGAAGGTGCCCTGTTGCACCTTATCTCTGAAGAGTCAGAAGTGTCACCTAAGAGAGCCGTTATTATTTTTATTTAACAAGGACGATATGAAACTTGGAATATGAACAAAAAGTTTTTGGTAATGGGTAGTTGTTCCTTCTTCTTCCTTTTCTCCCTGTTTTAGAACTGTGTGTCAAGTATTCATGAATGATCAGATATTAATGAATTGACTACATACATTGATTTGCAGGTAATTTGCTTACCTGCAGATGTTTATGGACATATGCAAGTTAGAGGGGATGCACATAAATCTATCTCTCTCCTCCATCCCTATCCATCTGCACATATATTATCATTTGATGAAGTGACCCGTAAGAAAAGTTGTTCTGGGATTACCTTTATCAGTCTAACCTTTTTGATATTCTTATCTGAGTTTGAAAATGAAGCGACCCGAGGAGTGTCCTCTTTTCAAGAAACTCAGTGATGTGTTAATCTTCCAGTTATTCTGGAGTGTTAAATAATATAGTAAATGGTGGTGAGCAAACCTGAGATAATGAAACAGTTGACCTGTGCCACGGGGGGCTGGTTAAATTCAGCTTACTTCTAAAGAGCATGTTAGGTATGCCTGTTTCCGAACCCTGAAGACTGCCTTGATATGAAGCACAGTTCAACAGCAGTGGAATCACTTAGGGACGCATATGAGTAAGGCAATTGATGAACTAAATTCAATAAGCTTTCTGTGCTATGCTCTTGGACCTTTGGGAGAAAGAAACAGTGACCTTTACAACGAATGCTGTAGTGAAATGTACGAACTTGACTTCTGGGAGGTATCGTGTTCAAATTGGAGTTGAATGGAGGCTTTTTTTATAAGACCAAGGGCTGTTGGAGCTATTTTGAGGCAAGGAGAACCAAAATAAAGATTAAATTAAACCCAAAGGGAAGATGATGGGAAGGAAACAGAGCATTGGAGGAGGTGTGTGTTGGGGGTAGGAGCTATTAAACTACGTGACTGACTCAGTAAATAAGACCAAAACACCTCCAGCCAAAACCCTCTATATTAGGTTCTCTGTCACAAAAATCAGTATGTCCCTTACTTATTACTGGTTATTACTGCTATGGTTGTCTATATTCACAAATTGCACCTTGACTGTTGAGAGGTTTACTATAGCTTCCTTTAACCATAGATATGTGTCTCTTATTGACATTTATTTCTTCAGTTTGGAAGGATCTTTTCAGCAGGTTGCTGCCTTGCCCTGAACAGGGCATGTTTTTTCATCATCAAATATGTGTGTGCTTCCTTCTTGGCTACTTCTTCCTTACCTACTTTGTAGGACTCAGTATCACTTTGGTTTTTGCCTGGTATTCTGGTTGTGTGTAACTTTGGAGTAGACTTCAGGTTGTCCCCAGAACTTGCACGTTGGGCTTCTTCATCCTGTACCGCTTTTCTTCCCAATAAGATAATGTGTTTCCAGTGAAGAGAATGTGGGACACAATCACACTGTTTTTTAACTGTCTGTGATGTGCTTGGATAGAAAAGGCAGACAAATGCCTACATTAGTATATTTTGCATTGTGTGTATGGATGAAAATTACGCTAATGATCATTCCTTTCTCATTTTCTCCTCATCACTCTGCTCCTTCCCAGCCCCTCCTTAAGCCTGACATCTGCAGAACTCTAAGCCTGAGTATTTAAAATCCTACGATGTCCTCTTCATTAGTTAGCAAGGTGTTCATCCTAACTCTTGGAATTTTTAATATAAATAAAAGGATGCTGAGAAGTACTTAGCATTGCATAATGCAAAGAATTAAGATACGGTATTAGATTAAATGACTTTATAAGTAGGGCTACGGGTTCAGCAAAATGCTTAGCAGATAGATGGATTGTTGCCATAATTTCTATCCAAAGTATAAACCTCTCAGATATAGAGAGATTTCCTAGTGCTTTGTTTTCTCCAGATGTTTCTGAGTATGTAGTTACCTACAAGTCATCTTGTATTCTATTGTGTGCTATTAAAGATGAATGGAAAGAGTTGGAATTTTTACATATTTTGTGACTACTGGTAAGTTGTTAGAGAATACTAACTCTTCTCAATCGCTCTGGAAATTAATGTAAAAATAAAAAAATAGATTGAGCAAGATTTGGCTGGGTTTTTTTCCTTTTAAAATCTCTATATAGTAATAACAGATTGGCTCCTGTGAGAATGATAAAAAATAATTTCAGTATGTAAATACAGAATAACCACTTTGGTTAAATTGCAGTGAGTTTAATGACTCTAGACAATGCAGTAGTGCCTATGTTTACTTTCTGTATGTTTAATTGTATCTTCAAATAGATGTCATTGTTTAATATTTGATAACGTGATTACTTGACGTGTAAGTTTACTAATATTTTACAGTATTACCTGGCAGCTCCAGCCAGCATTTAAGTTTAGTCATAATAAACAGAATTTTATGGAGAGCTATGTGATTTGAAGAAAAGGCTCAGTTATCAAACATAAAAATATTGAAAGCTGAAATCTTTCTTGAAAGGTAAAATAGTAACATTTTGCTTGAATGCCCATTAGTTACACATGCAGAGTCCAATTCTGGCTCATAGCAGAATAATTCCAAATAGGATGATGATAATCTTTTTCCAGATGCTTTTTCCAGCATGGCCTCATTACTTGAATGAAATATATTTGTTAACTTATACAGATGGAATAAATACAGGATAATCACAGGATTCGTGGTGGTTCTAATCTAAGCTGACAAACAGTTGTCTTGGTTATGAAAGCAGCTCTAGAAATTCAGAGGTAGAGCCAACGGTCTTAATTATTGGAATGATATGAACTCTGCGAAGCAATTTTGTTGAGGTATTAATTACTATTTGATTTAGATTTTATAGATATTTTAAACAAAATTACTTCTGGCACTGCTGATGTTATTTGAAATCCCACTGGTATGACTCTAATTACAATTTCATAAATATGCATATTTGCAAGTGGAATAATGCAAACTCTTTCTTTTATTAAATGTATGAAAAGCTGCTTAATCTACCTGTATGGACAGAGGGTGACTGACCGATGTTCTTTTTAAGTCTCTGCTGGCAAAATTGTTGAAACATGCCTTGAGAGAGATTAATGCAGTGGTAGTGCTGGATATAACATCCCAGAACTTCAATCCCTTTGAATTAATGCTGTATTTTGTTAAAAGTATTTCCGAAAGGTTTAATATATATCTTGTTGCTGCTAAATTGCTGTTCATTTAGAAGACTTTAGAGTTAGTTCATTGCCTAAAAGAGACTGTAAGTCTAATTTAAATAACCATCAACCTATTTCTTTTCATTCTAGCTTGCCTATAACGGAAAAATAATGTGCATTGTAAAGTGCTTTAAGCTGTCTCTGTATGCATTTAGTATGCTGGTACTAGGAATATGGATTTTCAAGATGTATATATCCTGAGATTAAATTAAGATTTTTTTTAATATTCCTATATATTAAATAACACATTGTTTAATAGAAAATTTATTCTTACAAATGACTTGCCAGTTATATATTTTCATTAGTTGGCTTAAATAACAGGTTTGAATATGTGTGTTTCTTTGTTTAAAAGCTTTCTCTGAGCATTTGAAAACATCCAAGTTGCTCAGCAGCCAGTGGAACCTGCTATTTTCATTTTTGGATCTCAGCAGCTTGCAGTCTTTGTTCTGTGGGCAAAATCCTTCTGCTCTAAGAAGGTTAGATAGCTCTGCCCTGGGGATGTGGCCTTTGTAGTCGGAGCAGGTCTAGCATTAAGTGATTGTGGCAGTTTCCTCTTTCCAAAGAATGAAGTGTCCTGTTCGCCGAGTTCTCCGAGTCCCAGAGGCAGAAAGAGCTCGCAGGCTTCATCGGTAGTAAAGCCTCAATCTTTCACATGGCAAAGCAGGGCTAAAGCACAAAAGTAAAGAGCCACATTTGTCTTTGAATTGTATTTAAAACAGACAAACAGAGAAATCCCACCCAGAAAACACGAGGATACTACGAATTTGCTTGAACAACCAGTTTTAGTGGGTTTTAATATAGAGTACTGTAGTGTTGCGTTGTAAATAATGAATTTTATACTCTTCTGAATGGGGATTAGTCAACTAGAGACTTGCTGTTTTTTTGTTTAATTTTCAATAAAATATGATGTGTTTGTGAAGAGTCAGACTTCCACATAAAAACAGGTAGTTTGCAAAACCTATTGGTAAATTTCAGAATCTATCTTAAAAGAACTGAGATTAAGGTTTTAATGACTATAACTGGTAAAGCAATGGATTGTAAGTGATCTCTTTTATTTGTGGGATTTCAGAATGTTTCACTAGTGACCGTTCAGAACTTTGTGAATGCTACTAAAAATAATTATTTGTAAAAAAAAATGTAAGGGGATGTACTAATATGTTCACTAAACGAATGGTTTTTGATATAACTAAGTTATTTCTAGCTGTTCTAAATGAAATAGCTATTGACAGCACTAAGAGCTTGTCATTTATCGTACAATGTGCTTAAAGGAGCCTATTAAATATGAAAAAGAAAATATTATTGGCATTCTTCTCTAAATTTTGAATAGTTAACTAATCCATAAAAGTGACCACTGTCACACCTGGCAGCTGCCTGAAGGCACTGTGCAGTAAGTCGGAGAGAACAAAATGTGAATCACAAATAAAGGGAGCAAAGCTGGCCCTATGGGTACAGTTAAAACAGAAGCCATTCTGTATTTATATATCATATTATAAAAAGCATTTTTTTCAGTCTAAAAATAGCCTTTTTGTGTTTGTCTATTGCCGAAATAAGTGTCTGGGAGAGGTTGTAGGTGTGGGTTTGTTTGGGTTTCGTTTTCTTTGGTTAGTTGGTTGTTTTTCTCTGTAAGGTGCAGCTTTTTTTTTTTCTTTAAACTCTCTTCTCTAGTGCCTGTGGATTGAACTTTTCTTATACTTGAATTCATTACCTTCATTACCATTCCTTTATTCTCAGGCTTAAATCAATTAGGCAGCTCTCCTACTCATTTGCTGTTGTCCCAGAAGGGAGAGAAGACTTGCTCTCTTGAGCTCTATTTTTTTCTTGTGGAAAGTAAAACAATTATGTCTCTTAGTCTTCATCTGTTCCAAACACTATGTTTTTCCTTGAAGATATTTTTCCCAAAGAAACTAAAGAAAATAATCTAGGGTTTATTTCCCCTTTGAGTTCTAGTAGGAAATGTCGTGCCAGTGATTTCTGTGGGACTATTTGAGTTCTAATATATAATTAGACAATCTCTACTTTGCTTCTGTGAGTTTGTAATGTCTAAGAGAAGCCAGTCAAGATAATTTTAAATAATAATAATCTCACATATACTTTACAGATATAATAATAAATACTTTTTATTCTGGTTCTCCTTAATGAATTTTGAAACCACCATTAGTAATCATTTTCACGTCTGGGTTTTGATAGGGGGCAAAAATGCTCAAATGCTTTGTAGAGCCAAGCTGAGTTACATTTAAGGCTCATGTAGCTTGTTCATTTGAACAAAATGATGTGTGCCTCTGAAATGTGCTTCGACTTCTGTCTTTTTCAGTCAAAATTATTGATGTGAATGGATAGCTTGTGTTGCGTGGCTGTGTAGTCGATTATTTGATCGAAGTAAGATTTCCTGTTGTAGAACAGCAGTTAAGATGTTTGAAATCAGGCGAGATTAGTGTGTTTGAGAATAAGCAGAATATGAAAAAGATTATGAGATCCCAGTGAAATAATAACTTATTATAAATGCTGGATCCCATTTTCATTCTGTGTATGCACAGAAAAAGATGGGAAATATGTCCTATGGGGCCAGGTATTTGAGCAGTTCCCTTCATGGACTGCTGGCAGTTTATGTGACAAGCCAGGCTGTGTTGTTCAGGATTTCTGCTTGCCATTGGGAGGTCTGAGGGGGTCGGTGTGGAAGGAGACAGTCCTCTGTGTGAGGCCAGCAGGGACTGTGCATGCATTGTACCTTTCCATGGTCTCCTCTCTTCACAGGCTGTAGATTAAGGTGGAAATTACACTGCCTCATGGCATTACCTGGTCCTTCCCCTTCACCCCTTTCATAGAATCATAGAATGGGCTAGAAGGGACCTTCAAAGGTCATCTAGTCCAACCCCTCTGCAAGGAACAGGGATATGTCCAACTAGATCAGGTTGCTCAGGGCCTCATCCAACCTGGCCTTGAACGTCTCCAGGGATGGAGCATCCACCACCTCTCTGGGCAACCTGTTCCAGTGTTCTACAACTCTCATGGTAAAAAATTTTTTCCTAATATCCAACCTGAATCTACCTCCCTCTATTTTAAAACCATTACCCCTTGTCCTATCGCAACAGGCCCTCCTGAACAGCCTCTCCCCATCTTTCTTGTAGGCCCCCTTGAGGTACTGGAAGACCACTATAAGGTCACCCCGGAGCCTCCTCTTCTCCAGGCTGAACAGCCCCAACTCTTTCAGCCTGTCCTCATAGGAAAGGTGCTCCAGCCCTCTTATCATCTTTGTGGCCCTCCTCTGGACCCTCTCCAACTGGTCCATGTCCTTCTTATGTTGGGGACTCCAGAACTGGACGCAATACTCCAAGTGAGGTCTCACGAGGGCAGAGTAGAGGGGGAGAATCACTTCCCTCGACCTGCTGGCCACGCTCCTCTTGATGCAGCCCAGGACGCGGTTGGCCTTCTGGGCCGCAAGAGCACATTGCCGGCTCATATTGAGCTTCTCGTCCACCAGTACTCCCAAGTCCTTCTCCTCAGGGCTGCTCTCGATCCATTCTCCGCCCAGTCTGTATTTGTGCCTGGGATTGCCACGACCCGGATGTAGGACCTTGCACTTGGCCTGGTTAAACTTCATGAGGTTGGCACGGGCCCACCTCTCCAGCCTGTCGAGGTCCCTCTGGATGGCATCCCTCCCTTCCAGCGTGTCGACGGCACCACACAGCTTGGTGTCATTGGCGAACTTGCTGAGGGTGCACTCCATGCCACTGTCCACGTCACCGACAAAGATGTTGAAGAGGGCCGGGCCCAACACGGACCCCTGAGGGACGCCACTTGTGACCGGTCTCCACGTGGACATCGAGCCGTTGACCACAATTCTCTGAGTGCGGCCATTGAGCCAATTCCTTATCCACCGAGTGGTCCATCCATCAAACCCATGCCTCTCTAGTTTAGAGAGAAGAATGTCGTGCGGGACAGTGCCAAAAGCTTTGCACAAGTCCAGGTAGATGGACTTTCTCCCTTTACCAGCATCCTGTAGCATTTCTTGGGTGGAGACAACAAGAAATAATTCTTAAAATATTTACACGGTGCTTCAGTTGTGGTATAACTTGTGAGAATCCTGGTAACTGCTGGATACAGGTGCCCTGCATGGAAGGGTAGGTGTATCGTGCAGGCTGGAGAGCAGAGGGGCTTATGCACACTCTCAATGAGCTGAGCTAGTTTAGGTACTAGAATTTACCAGTGTGTGGCTGGCTGTATGTTATTCTCTAGAGAATAACTTACCCTGTTTCTTGGCAAGATGAAATAGCCTGTGTAAAGCTACCTGATGTTGTGACTAGAAAAAAGGAAAAGCTAGTGTGGGTGGATGTGAAGTAAGCACATGCTTGGCTATGCATGGAGTCCTAAAGAGTCTGAAAGCTGCAGAAAGACGATTTAAAACCATGTGGTTTGTGACTGGTCAGCAGGTCTGATAATTAGGATTAATCAGTTATTGTCGTAGGTAAAAAATAGTGTTACTCTTAAGAAATACTCATGCTCCAAAAACATAATTAACCCACTCTGCTTGCTTCCTGGTATCTGCAGCCATTCTTGCTAGAAGGACATTACAGCAACAAAACCAGTGAAAATAGTAGTTTCAAAATAGTAGTTTGAAATGCCTCTTTCCAAATTTTGTTTTTGATAACTGCCATGCCACGTCAGAGAAGCTGGTTTATCTGCAGGTCAGAATTCTAGGAATTTTAAGGAGCTGGCAATTATCTGAAGTAATTCTCAAGTAATAATTTAAGACTGAGTAACTTCTAAGGCATGATGGGCATCTTAGAAGCATTTTTTTCTTCTAAATAAGCTGTGCATCACCCACGGATTTTTTTTTAAGAGGGACTAACTCTACAGTACTCTGCTAGAAAATCTGTATTTACTGTTAGTTGTGCTGCTTCTTTGGCATTAATGGCATGATTGACTTTGCCTTGGTTTTAGGACGTATGGATGAGTTTAATTTTATGTGGCTGGTACTTGAAACTCTCGGGTTATTACTGATATTTTAAGGGTGCTTTCAATATGGCGGCACGTAAAGGCCATAACAAACTGAGGTCGGTATTTCCTATATAGGTCTTCAATTCTGCTGGACAAACTAAAAATTCTAGGGCAGAAAACCAGACATCACCAGCTGTGTTGACGGTGTATAGAAGCTTGGAAGTGCAGGATCCTTGCCCTGCTTGAAGCTCCTAAAGTCAGAAAAACCTACTAAAAATAGCTGGTGTCATTACATAGCATCAAACTGTGCACATCTTGCTGAAGAGCATCTTTTGGGAGGTGCTTGTTGGGGTTCTTCCAGTTTCTCTTGATGTTTTGATAATGGCCGTAGCCTTCAGTATGTTGAAATGTACGTATTTGTGTGAAAAGTACATCATTCATGTTTGCTTGTTTGAGTAAATGTTGTCACGGAATTTTGTATGTATTTTTTTTCAGTGATCTCTAGTAATTCAATGATTTTACATTTTCTGAGCGTTTTTCAGTGTTCATAGTGCATGGATCCTATTTCATGGGTAGGCAGAGTACACGTTCTGATGAGGATCTGAGAGCCAAATCTCTCTGCCCTCATCTTTGTGTCAGAGGACATGGCAAGTTGTCATCTCTGCCCTCTTCTGTCTGCTACCCTCTCTTTTTCCCCTCCTCCAGCCTTGCACCAGATCACATGACGGAGCAGGCCGGTAGCATGGGACTTATGCTGGGCCTCATGCTCCTCAGCTATCACATAGCTCATTTTCTTGTGCTGTGCATGCACTATGTTGAATTGAGGGCGAGACACTGCACAGAGGTTGAAACCGCCCAGTTCCCAATATCGTGCTGAGGAAGTGGGAGATGGAGACCCCTTCCACCTTGTTGGTCGTTCGCCTGGTAGATCTGTGCCTAGTCTCTTCCACCTGAGATGCAAATAACCTCATGTGTAGGTGCTACTATAGGAGAACCATCCACTGACATTTCCGTGCAAGCTGTGCAAGATACATGTGCCAAGTAGATGCAGAGGGGAAGAGAAAGCGAAGACTGAGTATGCTGGGTTTCATGTTTCTTTAAAAGAAAAAATTTTAAATATTTGTGTAAAGCAAGCCAAGCAAGTAAATGTTACATTGCTCTTAAATCTTTCTATTAGTTAATCTATAAAGAGTTGAAAGCAGCTGTTCCAGATGAGTGGTTGCCCACTGATGATGAATGTTTTAACTCACATGGGAAGGCAGTAAAGTCTCACACAGCGTAAACATCTGTAAAAGTAACATACAGACTTCTGCTTTTATCTTGCCTCTTCTCTTGGGAAGCTTGAGAGAAATAAAATAGGCTTTCAGTTTTTTTTTTTTTTAAGTATGACTAACAATATTCTTTATTTTTATTTCTTTGCCTAGGGTATTTATGTAAGAGACGCACCTTTGAAGGACATAAAAGTGTTCGACGGTCGCCGATTTGTAGCTCTTTTTAGCGTGGTAAATGCCACAAAGAGGGATGCTGGCAACTATCGCTGCATGATTCGGACAGAAGGAGGAGTTGGTGTATCAAACTATGCCCAACTGATAGTCAAAGGTATATCACAATTAAAAAAATCAGTATGTGCATGCTCAGTGTATGGAATAAGGACCTCTAATTGCTAATTCAGTAAGAATGTCACCCATAGCCTGTAAAAGTCGATAAGAGGTTCAATAAATAGACTCTGTTTATGTAAATCTGGAGTCTATCCAGCTGTAACAAGAGAATGACAGAAGCAGCCAGGGCTAAGTAACTAGTTACTTGTTGATTGTTGTTTTAAATAATTCTCCAAAATGCACTGTTTAGAACTACATGTCTTTAGGAGTATATTTACAAGATTTTTTTTTGAAAGTATGAACATAATACTGGCTATCTAACTCCTTTATGAAGATTGCATTCTAAAAATATATTTACTGCAAAAGATGGAGCATTTACATTAAAGTGAACACATAAAATACACTTATTCCAATGTAGAGAGGGGTGTTTTTAAAAACAGCAGGAAACACTTAACTGTAAATAGAATGCATACAGATATGTCCATCCTTATTATAGAAAACTGCACTAAAACGATTTTTAAACATTTATTATGTTTAAATTGCATTTTAATTGCTTCTTACTTTTACACTAGTAATTTTGAAGAACAAAATTTTATTTTTGTTCTTTCCGAGACAGAAGCAAATTCTGTAGCACCTAAGCTGTGGAGCCACATTATTGAGTTATGTATCTTCTCTTTCTGGTCTATTCTGTGCCTAACAAACAAGAAGTGAGAAGAAGAGCTAAAGACTCTTTTTCTCTTCTTTCTGAAAACAGTTTGATCTGTGTTGGCGAGGAGTGAACAAGTGCCCTAAAACTAAATCCACCACAGGTGTGGAATTTTCCTCTGGGAGTTAGGATGCACACACTTGCATCTATTACGCATCTTCTTATTTTAGAAACAGTATCCTTCGTGACTGGACTTGTCTTCTTTTGGGGATAGCATTCAGATTATCACGGATGATGTCATTACAGCTGTTTTAATAGAGTTAAAGAAACTTAGAGGCTAAGGAGTAACAGGAGCAAGAAATTAATTTTTGTGTATACCTTCTTGTCAGTCTGCTTTCCAAATTCTGCTCTAGGTTTTTATCTTTTGGGTTAAGATACAAATTAACATTTCTCATGACTTAGTCATCTAATTAAAAAATTAGTACCTATTGCAGTATAAGAGCTCATACAGTTCTGGTTGTAGACAGCAGACTGCAAAAGGGCTTTGTTATTAGTTGATCTGGGATTTGCTCTTTTCTTTCTCCTAATTTTTTAATGATTTTTTATATTTATAAACCTATATGGGATTTCTTAGGACTTTTAAAAGATGTGATCCTTTTCCTAAAGGCAATTTGTATGTAGGTTAATAAGCAAGATGTGGGATAACTGTTATATCTGAAAATGTAGGATGGATCTTTTTTCTGAAGTCAGTATAGAAAGCATGTGTATGAGAAGCTAGCAGTAAAAGAGGGATTTGAAGGACAGGAGGCACGGTGGCATAAATAAAGAATCAGGCCAAGATGTTAAAAAAGCAAAGCAAAAGTTTTGGGGAAAAAAAAGATGAGACAAAGTGAGAAGAACAATTGAGTTTACATTACGAAGACATACAAGAAAGTTAGCAGTTAGGCTGTAGATGAGGTTTTTTAATGATTTTTTAATTAAATAAAAATTGAAGGGGATATTTAGGAAGAAAAGGAGGAGTGAAATAATAGAGAGGTGATACAGTTAACACAGTGTTTGTGAGATGAGCAGGAGTTGATTGGCAAGGAAGATTCCAGGGGTTCCAGGTCAGACTGGGAAATAATAGTTACCAGTAGAAGATGCAAGAGAGCCAAGGAGTAAGAATGTTTTTAGTGGATGTGTTTTAGCAAAAATTGAGAGAAGCAGGACAAGACGAGGAGGAAGACGTTGCGAATAACCAGTGTATGAAGGTAACATGAAAAAACAAATTGTGGTATGAAAACTTAGATGAGCTATTTGAATGGAGAGGTGAAGAAAGAAACAAATAGAGAAGGTGAGATGCGAATATAATTCTAAGGCATGGTGAAAAAAATGAGGTTATTTCAGTCCCAGCAAAGATAGCATAAAAAGGAAATAAAGGAGTAGCCAAAAATGGGAATGTGTGTAAGTCAGGAAAGAGACCAAGAAAGAGTGGAGTATGAACCCCAACAGGAATGATGAAGCATCTTTTAGACCTATCATCAGTGGAAGTGAGGAAGAACAGAGATTGCCTGAAGGAGGCAGATGGAAGATTGACTGCATCAATGACAGGAGGTACAGAAAGCTGAAGAAGTTAGATTTCTTTCAATTTCTTTGATATAGGGTGTTTAAATTTATTAGCACTCCTTTTGCAGTGCAGTAGATGAAATTATGAAGCGTATCATTAAAGCATTTGTACTTACCCAGATTCTTTCAGAAAATTTGCACTGGGCACTGTGAACAAGTGTATAGCCTTCAGGTGTAATCCCATTAACTACTTGAAGAGTACCTGGTAAAGTAATTATGGTGATCCCTGTTGCCTGTATTGGAGCTTTTATGAGACCACCTGCAGGTCATTCCTTCTGACCTAAAAAGACACATTTTAAACATTGTGCTGTAAAACCTTAGATGACTATACTGAAATAGCAACATTAGGGGCTAATTAGTAAATATGCTTTCTTGATGATGTATAATTAAGGAATTGTATTTCCTAATTTTTTCAGAAGCTTTTCTGCAACGTTAGTTAGAAGAATTCAAAGATAATGGATTGATTTCAGTGCAGCTATATCTTTTTCAATCCACCATCTTTGATACATCATGAAAATATGTACGTTTACCCATATTGCATGTAATGCTTAGTATACTTGGGAATTACTGATGGGTTAATAATAGTATGTGTTGAAACAGTGGTGTAATTACTCCCTGCTCTTTGTTGGAAACAATGAATCTAATTCTCTTCTCATTTACGCTGGTGTAGCTAAGGTGACTTAAGAGGAATTTCCCTGGAATTTCATGGCTAGGATGACAGGAGAGTCAAACCTAGTGTTTGTAAGTTAAAGAGAATCAGTTCTTCACATTTATTTCACTCTGTTTCATCCTGATTACTGAACTAGTAACTCAAGTTGCAAATAAGTAAATTCTGCATTGGATTTGGGATTTTTCCGAAACATCTTTGCTTTTAAGTATGCATATTTGCACAGAAGAGTGGGTTACGGAGTGTGTACAACTCTGTACAACGTTCATTCTACTTCATTGTAGATATAGTTTCACTAAATGGGAAATTACTCTAATTAGATTTCAGTTACTTTCTTATGTAAAGCTTGTTAAGGTTTGTAGTGCTGCTGTGGCATGATGTTGTGTGGCACTGCAGACCATGT
Source organism: Tauraco erythrolophus (assembly GCF_009769465.1). NCBI lineage: Eukaryota > Metazoa > Chordata > Aves > Musophagiformes > Musophagidae > Tauraco > Tauraco erythrolophus. Next base: position 48,306,247 of record NC_141467.1, on the reverse strand, counting down.
ACCAGAACTTTCGAAATCAGTGGAAAGGCCACTTGTGTCAGGTGCTGCAAACCAAATCTGGAATCATAATTGGATAGGAATCAACTCTTGAACATGAGAGATATGAAAGAAACTGTCAAGCATTCCTTTCCCCCCTCCCACCTTTTTTTTTTTTTTACCTGAGCAGATATAGTTATAGCAAGGTTTAATCTGTATGGGGGGAAAAAAAAAAAGGTAATTAAAGAGCTGTCAGTTAATCCCATGTTATCTTATTAAAGAACTGTAAACATGAATATTGTCTAGTTAATGAGCAAAAAGCCTGTCTGTGAACAATTAGTCTGGCCTTAAACGAAAAGGAAAAAAAAAAGATTTTTTTTAAAAAACTTGTTTGTGTTATCTTACATGCATTTTAGAGGATGGTGAAATAAAGTATTGATTGCTCTATTTAAATAAATCCTGAAGAGGAGGTTTTCAATTTACCCGAGTGTTTGTTCTGATAGGAAAGGCTGAAAAGACAAGTGCCTTGTCATTGTCTGTGCTCAGACTACACAGTATCCTCATCTAAGTTTGTCAGAGAATTGGATTGAAATGTCACTTTATCTAACGAGAGACATGAAATTGGCCTTGTCAGATCACCCATTTATTGTAAAAAACAGCAGTTCGTATCTAATAGGTGACATAAAAGTAATCAAACATTGAGCAAAAGGAAAATAGTAGGGTGGAATTGATTAGATGTATTTGGTGAAGTAAATTAGACTTCTACATACAGTCCCTAGGTTGAATTTTTCTAATAGCAGGCAGATCCAACACAGATTAGATTTAGGAGAACAGAATGAGCCTGTCTGAGCAGACATGAGATTATTACAGAGTTCAGACTGCTTATTGAGTTCAAACAAGGTAAACCTAGGTGTCAAATTGGTTAAAAGGAGTTTTGTTAGGTTTTTAAGCAAGGGCATAGAAAGGTAACCATCTGTAATGCTGGCAGCTTAAACATCTGCATCTTTCCAAATGGAAAATTTAACACCAAGGACAGAATCAAACCTCTGCTGGACCTCTAGAACAAAGACTTTATTCTGGAGAGCAAAATCATTTTAAGATCAAGACACAGTAAGAAAATATTAAAGATTGCTTATCTGTTATATCAGTTGTTCTCATACATTAAGTATACATAGGTATTTAATATCTTTTTTCTCTTTCAGCCTTTCATACTGGATCCATCAGCCTGTCTGTACCCATTTTTACAAACAGTGGTGGTATTAGGACTTACTTTTGTGGTTGCCTGACAATTCCTATCATGAATTCCTGCATTCAGATGTTCATATTTTGGCAAACCGACTTCAGGCTGATGTTTTCCAGTGTGGCTGTGTGCCACATTGAGGTTTTCTCAAAACCTCCAGCCAAAACAGTTCAGCCATCTTAGCAAACTTGCCATAGGAAAGAACGAGTGATGCTGGGCTTTGAAGCAGGAATTGATTTTGGGGAAGGGAACAGTTGTGCCTAGTTAGGGTTGGGTGGTGGTGGTGGTGGTACACGATGGTGGCTACACGATTTAGCAGTATATCTACTGATATCCAACTAATTAAATTGTACCTGCATAGACTTATCACTGTATAGTACAAGGACATTCATTTTTCTGTAAAGTTTCAAAGTATGTATAAAATACAACATTGATATTTTCTTAATTGATGCATTTAAAAGTAATTTTAAGAACATTGGGATACTGGGTCAGATCAAATTTTCATCCTCAATAGTCACAGTAAAGGAATAGTGTAAAATTAGCTCATTGTGTTATGCATCATACTCTTTAGAGATATTGTTTAATTAAATAATTAAATGCTTTGGCAGGAATTATTTAAAGACTTTTTTTGAAAAAAATATTGCATGAAGAACTGTGCTGTTTCAAAATCATTGCTGTGTCTTTTGTTATTGGTGAGGGTATTTGTTGCCCTTCATCCATAATTAAGTGCTGCAAAATGGCACTGCTCTCCATTGCTTCCAAAAGGAAGAACTTATTTGCATGCTCAAGAGCGAAGCACAATAATATATATATGTATAAAAAAAAAAGGAAAATGGAAGAAGAAAATTCTTAAAGCTGTTGATTTAAAGACTATAAAATTATTATGATTTCATGAGTTTTATAATAATTAAGACTTTTTGAATGTGGATATAGCATCAGAGATGGTTGATACCTTATTTTTATCACTTCACCTAGCCATGATGTGCTGAACAGTATCTTGTGGGAATGTCTTTGCCTTGTCTTTGTAACAGTTACTATTTAATTAAAAAAAAAACTTAGCTTGCAGGATAAATGTTTCTTCCCTGTTCCCCTGCAAATGTAGCAGAGCTCTGTTCTCCCACTCTCTCATCTCAAAAGAAAAATTGAAAAATGTTATTGTTACTATTGAAGTAGATTTTTTTCATTTTTCAAGTCGGCTGTTCCAAGCCACAGAGAAGAAATGTCTATTTTTTTGTGTTCTATAACTCACTTAAATCTCAGATGTTTACATTGTCTCCACTGGCAACTCTATGTGATGCCTTTCCCCTCCCTATTAAAATTTTAAAAGCACTGCAAAACATAAAGATGGTAGGATCTTGTAGAAAATATTTGGAAACTCTGTATAATTTAAAGCCCAAAGCAGTGTAAATAACAGAGTTGCCATTTCAAGTATGTTTCCAATTAATATAGAAGCGCATAAGAATAAATAGTTTATATGCATGTACGGCTAAATTTGTTTTTATCCTCTGCATAAGAGAAGAGCTGCTCCTTATCATAAAGGCTCTGTATTTTTCTCATATTTACTGTAAATAATCCATTTATGTAGGGTGACATTAGATCATCTGCATAAAACTTTCTGTCATCTGCAGACCTCTCGCTTTGTAAAGTGGCCACTATTTTCTTTCCATAAGGGATTATGCTTATTGCCATTTGCCACAGAATTTAAGAAGAGGTCTCCTGCCTGTCCAGAGTGTAAAAAGCATTAAACTTGAAATTATGAATAAACTTACCTTTTTTTTTGAGTTAATACTCCATTTTAAAAGCCTGTCTTTAAATGGTTTCACAGTACTGCATAGCTTTGTTTAACTGCGTTTCAAGAGAAATCTGCAAGGAAGAACTCTTCTTTAAGCTAAACCTAAATAGCCACTGCCACAAACTTGTTTCTGCAATCAGCTGAAATTCTTTCCTTTAATGTACACAGCTGTAAAATCACAGGTCTATGTAAAATTTTCATAGAAGTATTAATCGGAAAATAATTTGCATGGTATTTATTTGAGACTACCCCAGTGGCCACCAGTAAAACTGCTTTTAGTGAAAGACGGTTGTGCTGCAGTCTGATACTCACCTGATTAAGTGATTCAGATTCCTCAGTATTCTAAAAAAGTTCAATCCTTCTGCCTAAAGAAGGAATAAATGAGTAAGTCAGAAGAACAACTTTCATACTTTTGTCATGAAATCAGCTCATTATATTTGGTAGTACACCGTTTGTATTAAAGTGTCTGCTTAACTTTGGGTCTCGTGTATTTAACCAGTCACTTAATAACGAGCATCATATTTGTAATGAAAGGTTCATTATATGTAACCTTGATCTCTGGTAAGAAGACTACTTTTAATATTAAGCCACGTTACAAGTATTAAACTGCAGTATAGGCAGGCTTCGCTGAAATCGTGCAGCTTGCATTAACCTTTTGCACTTTGGTCACAAAGGAATGAAAAATATGCCCTGAGGGATAAAAAGACAATAAAATACTGTCTATTTCAAGTATTTGTAATACTTAGAATGAATTGATGTAAGCACTAACCTTAGTGACCTAACTCCTGAGTTTGCATTTTGAATGGCACTTGAACAGCCTTTAGTAGCGTTTGAAACTTGAAAGTAATTAACTGTTCTTTCAGCATGGCTAAGTAACTGCCTTAGGATGCTCTATAAAAGTTCCATTTCATGTCTTGGTTCACAAAACAGTCTAATGACTTAAATTGATGCTAAATCATTTTGAGTCAAGTCAGAACTGTTTCAAGAAGTGCTATCGCTGTATGAAACCATAGTTTATATACTTCAGGAACAATAATTTCAAAAAAACTGCAGTATGTGTCTAACCGAAAGATGACAGCAGTTTGCCATATATCGCTACTGACGTGTAACAGGATTTTCCCTAGTGATTTAAGAATGTAAACTATATTCTTTTCTTTATGTACTGGAATCTACCACAATATGTTAGGCTGGTTTTGTGTCTATTCCAATCAGCAATAATTAGTAGACACCTTTGGAGACATTCTGGATTGTTTCCCACTGTATCACGTTCATGATAGTAATCAATTAATTTTGTTAAGGTGAAAGTATATAATGCTGATGCCTATGTTTACTGTTTTGTGATGTCATATTTCACCAATTACTAACAGATTACACAGATTGAAGATTATGTACAAGTTTACAGTGCTAATTAGAAACACTATCTGAGGCATAGCTAATCTTCAGTGTACTTAATGCTCTGTGAGTTGAGTGTTCTAAATGAAAAAACATAGCATATCATAGGATAATAATATGTTGTTAAAATAGCAATTCTGCTATTTCTCAGGAAATATTAATACTTATTTCCAGAGTTCTTTTCTCCCTTGTGCTTCATTTTCATATGTTCTTTGCTTTAACTCTGACTTTGAAGTCTTTGAGAAAATGATTAAATATATAAATTCAGCTTCCTTTCTGTTTGACTATCTATATCTCAACACGTTGGGAAGTGGTTAGCAGAAGAGGATGAGGGAAGCTTAGGGTAGACAGATATTCTATGATCATTACGTATTCTGTGTAGCCTTAAGAAGGTGACAGTGTTTGCTGGTAGGTATGTTAAGAATATTGGATCAAACAGTGCCTCATTAGAGTGGCCTGGTTTCATTCTACCTGAATACATTTAACCAATGGGAAAGTGAACTTTATGCAGATGTGATGCCTGAAACAGCAGAGTAATTTCCTTGTTAATCAATAGGAAAAAAATGAATTTTTTATTTACCTTTAAAAATAGATGATGTCTGCAAATTATTTCTGCAGTCTGATTTAAAATGAGATGTCCATCATGTAATAAATGAAAGTGGTTTTAAAATTTTGCTCACTTCTAAAATCTTTAGAATGCAGACTATCAGAAGATCACACACATGCTTGCTCTGTGAGACAGAGTACTGCTTCTGTGTGGGTAGTTAGTGAAAATAAGCCATTACATGAAATAGAATCAGAGTCGTAGTAAAGACTCAAGAATTCCCCCAGCTCTCATTTAGAAGCTTTTTCTGTTTAACCAGTATATAGGACTTGAAAAAATACTATATTTATTCTGCTGACACAGAAGTCTGAAAATCTGAAGGCTGAGTAGTACAGTCTGTGAGAAATAAGGAATAAAAAATTCATTTTGTTTTCATGCAGAAATCACTGTTCTGTCTGTGTCTGAGAATACACTACAATATCAATTTTAGCTTAAAAATGTTAGTTTTCAGTAGAATTTATGTCCAGTAAGAACTGTATTTTGATAAGAAAACCCGAGATCATCTTTCTTTTTAAATTGGCATCTTTCATTTTAAACTGGAAGTTTAAAGTTGCCATGTGATGTCTAGTGAATAGAATTCCAGTTCCACCCAATTTGAAGTTATATGGTATAAAACAAAAGCTTCATGTTAAAATATCTAAGTGCATAAGCAAAAGAGTTTGCATATTGCAGTTTATTGGCAATAAGTTAATCTGTAGTGATGATTTCTTCATACCGATATTTTTATGCAATCTTCAGCTCTAAGACGGTACAAACCCCATTGTTTATTTGAATGTTTTAGAAGCAGAAAAAATACCAGTACAATCATTGCTGCTTTTTGTAACTTCTTGTGCTTCAGAGCCGCCAGTTCCCATTGCTCCTCCTCAGCTGTCCTCAGTTGGTGCAACTTACCTGTGGATACAGTTGAATGCCAATTCCATCAATGGGGATGGACCCATTATTCAAAGGGAAGTTGAGTATCGAACTTCAAGTGGAAGCTGGTATGACATACAACCTGTGGACTCCACAAGCTATAAGATCGGGCACCTGGATCCTGACACAGAGTATGAAATCAGTGTATTACTTACAAGACCAGGTGAAGGAGGAACTGGATCTCCTGGCCCAGCTCTCAAAACAAGAACAAAATGTGCTGGTGAGTACTCAAAAGTGATTGGAAAGTTCTAAGCATCTTTCTAGGATTGAAAATGTAAGTTATTTCACTATTAGTTTTTACTGTCTACCTTAAAACAGCAGGCTGCAGGAGTTAAGACTGAATGCTTTTAAGTATAAGCTGTTCGCATTTGCCACCTACGATGACCTTGAAACCAACCTTCAGTGCTACTGTAGATTGTAGATTAAATCGTGCCTTTCCATGCCTGAAAGTGGTCAGCGTAGAGCACTGTATAAACAAACCACTTTTACTATCAGGTACGCACTGAGCTCTCTCCATTTCACAACACTTACGTCTTGCCACTCTATGTTTGGGTTTCGGGTTAGGGTTTTTTTTGGCTAATATCCCAAGCTTGATAAGAATTTTGTTTGTTTTGGATAAAGTTTGTTTTTTTCCTTTTTTCAATGTCAAGTATATCAAATTTGTAGATAAAGTAGAAAGATCCTGTGTAACAGCAAAAGTGTGCACTGTTAAATCTCAATTAGCAGATGAGGCTTAGCAGAGGATAGCAGAGGACTGCTTTCTTGAGTGACTGACAGTGTGTCTTTTCATTAAATGAGATAGTGTGATTTGTGTTGCTGTGTAGCATTCTTGGCTCCTTTTTGAATGTTATAATTAATAGTGCCGACTTCGGACTGTAAAAAGATACAAAGTAGACATACTATACAAAAGCAATTGTACAGTAATTTTCAGGAAGAGTGGCAGTGATACTAATTTGGGATTCAGCCACTCAGAAAATAATAGAGTGTACTGTGATCTGAAATTTTTTTTTTGTCAGTGTTATTTTCCCTCAATATTTTGAATCTTCTTTCTGCTGCTGTAAAGTAGGTGGAAGATAGGCAGAAGAGGAAATAGGACTAAGCGAATAGGACTTAGCCTATTGATCCTAATCTTTTAAAGAATGGCTTGGTATTATTTGTCTTTTTAACAGGAAAAATTGCATACTTCAGTAGAAATAATGATGTATTTCCATTGCATGTGAAAGTAAAGTTACTTCTTGTAAAGTTACCTGGCCACCTGTCAGTGGCTAAATGACATTTCAGATGTCAAACACAGAATGAAATTTAGTTGCTGTCAGAATCCTGGTGTTATGTTTTGAAGATGCAAGCTTATATGCAAGTACTAACTCTTTGATATTCTTTTTGGGTTTTTTCGTCCTCTCATTACTGGAAAGAAGTATTTAATGAAAAATACCAAAAGCAGTACAGTTAAGTTACAATAATAGCTGAGTATTTTGTGTTTATAAGATTTTCTTTACTAGACTAAAATAACTTAAAGTCAAAAGTGAGGCATAAAAATTAATTAAGAGTTCCCTTCAGGAGGGTTTCTGGGTCACTATGCCTTTCATAATAATGTAAAATGATCTGTCTAGACAAGACAAGTATGTATTTAATACACAAGTACTTCAGTTATTTTAAAATTAAACCAGTTTTTCTCATAGTTTGATCATCTGCTTATATGATTAGATAATGTAACATTGGATACTCTGTAAGTGACCCTGTCTGTACTGAAGGGTTAGAGAGTGGGGTGGGTTGAATCCAGCCAGCAGCCAAGTACCCACACAGCCACTCAGTCCCCTCTGCCACAGCACAGGGAGGAAATAGAAGGAAGGCAAGAAGACTCATGGATTGAGATGGAGGCAGTTTAACAGGTGAAGCAAAAGCTGCACTTGCAAGCAAAGTGAAATAAATTTATTCACTATTTCCCATCAGCAGGCAGATGTTTAGCCACTTCATGGGAAGCAGGGCCTCGGCACACACACGTATTGGTTACTTTAGAAGACAAACACCGTAACCATGAACATCCCCCCTTCCTCCTTTCCTTGAGCTTTGATTGCTGACTGTGGCATCAGATGGTGTGGAATATCCCTTTGGTCAGGTGGGGTCAGCTGTCCCCAGGGTGTCCTCTCCCAGCCTCTTGTCCACCTCTGGTCTACTTGCTGGCAGGACAAAGTGGGAAAAAGAGAAAGCCTCGAGTTCTATGTGAGCACTGCTCAGCAACATTCACAACACTGGTGTGTTATTAACCTTGTTTTCTTCACAAACCCAAAACACAGCACCATACAGGCTGCTATGAAGGAAATTAACTCCCTCCCAGCCAGACCTAGTAGAGAGAGAAATCCAGAGCTTTAGTTATATTTGAGAACATCGTATGCTTTCTGGTCTTTTCAGTGGTACATACTGTTGAGTATTAAAACATGCGTTCAGTCTCATAAACTACTATGTACTGGAAGAATTTTATTACCTGGTAATGTCTTCTAATACATCAGTGTTATTTGTGTTTTCATTAAGCTAAACAGTAACCCTCTTAAATTAAAAGCAGAAAGCGATGGCTGACTGAAAAATTTAAATTGAATGATGATATTAAATCTGTCTCTACAAATTGGCTTTTTTTATAGCAGGAGATCCTGCTTTGAAGGTGTAGTGGTTATTGGTTAACTGTTAGCAAGTGACATGCTAATAACTGGCCCAAGGGCTTAAAGAAAGATGCTGATAAACTAATAACAGTATAATTAAACTGGGTAGGAGTAAAATAATGCCAGTCTCCAAAGCATACCACAGAATTAATAAAACAGGAGTCTTTAAGAGAAGAGTCATTGCACCTTTTTAATTACTGTGATAATTGTATGCTGCTTGCCTGTTCCCTAGAGGTCTAGTGAACCACTCAGAGACTTGAAGCAGTATGCTAGACATTCAATAATCTTAATAGTTCTCCAAAGCATTTGAAATATGTTTTCATTTTAGCACAATGAGATTTCAGAGGCTTGTAATAGACAAGTCCTATCTGTTACTTTAGTAAATAAAAGCATCTATAATTAGTATGCAAAGAAAAAAATATCTCCAGTCTTGGCTGCATCACCCTCAGTGGAGCAGCTACATACTTTCTGAAGCGCCTTGCTTCCTTTTGATGAAATGTAAGTGCTCTTTCAGTGTAATATTCAGGAAGGCCAAGGGATTACATTCAGGTCTAGGATAGCTTTAACCTGGAACGTGGAGTTCAGGTTTGAAGAAGAGGAGTTTAGCAGATTTTGGCCATTGCGAACCACAATTGAGCCAGACTTAGAAAAAAGATTTTTTTTACTTGTTTCAAGGTCTGAAATCGAGGCTTCTCAGGTTGTCTGGCATTTGAATCATCAGCTGCTGTGCCCAAAGCTCCCTCTTCCCACAGCTGTCTCAAATGGTGTTAGGAACCTAGAAGAGTGCTGCCATTTAAAATAAAAGGGAGGCGGAGGGAGATGGGAAGAAAATTCATCAGAAGCTACGTGACAGAACATTAGAACATTTCCATTATACGATGTATCTCAAATTACTCTGATGCACATTTTCACTCTGGTACAGTTGTAACATAAGAATTCCAGAGTAGTCACCCACAATTAGAGTTATTTAGGGGTAGGATATCAGAATGCTTAGTGCTTTAGACACTGGTATCTTAGGAATAAGACTGTTATCTCGGTGTGAAGCTCACAATGCCAACCACTGCTATAGAGACCTCAACTACCCAGCCATTGCTAGCAGCTAAATAGCTGCACAAATATTTGAACCGAAGGAATCACCTTGTATGTAAGCACAGAACCAACGCTGGCTCTGCCATATGGGATATAATAGTTTTGAGGATCTGAGAATTAATAGTTATATAAAAAAAAAACCCTATTATCCTCTGCTGAAGTAGATTGGGAATCCTTTGGTGCCTGAAAAAGTCCAGAATCAAATCTTCTCTAAATCTGACCCAAACCCAGTGGAACTGTCCGTAGTAAAACCTAAGTAGGAATGTTGAAGGATTAATAAGGTAGACTATGTTTTGTAGTTTGCTCTTATCCATATCAATATTTCCATGGGTAGAATTATTTATTTGAGTGCTTTGCAAAATGTTTTGGTTTTGACTTGTGTTGCACGATACAAATCTTGAGGCAGTATGTGTCCCTGCACTCTGATGGTGAGGCCCCAGTTAAGAGTCTCCTGGAAAATCCAGAAGTGCTAACTGAGCTCCTGCAAATTTTTTTGCTCTGACCTCTCTGTTATGTAACTTTATTTCTAAACAGTGTTGTTCCTTGAATCTGCTGATGAACAGATACAGCTTAAAGACAGCTACCTTAGGAAGACAAAGTGAAATAAAATCCTCTATGCTGTTAAGGGAGGGGATTTTTAAGGCCTTCTAGGGAAAATCATTGCCTTTTCTCGACATATTTATTTTTTTACTGTGATATTTGAAATAATCCTAGAAAATTAGCATCTTGGAATTGGTACTCTATTGGAATTTAAGAAAATAAAAAATAAATAAACAGACTGCCATGAAAGAAACTTCTGATGGCCTATCCCCAAATTGTGAGCTTTTTTAACAGAACTCTACTTGTCTGTGCTAAGACACAATTATTGCCTTGGAGTATTTGCAAAAACAATCGCTGTCAATTTAACCAATAATTTGCCAGGCAGAGAATTCACATGTTCCTCATACAAGGAAGTAACGGGAATATTTTAATTAACATAGTTCATTTTGCTGTCTCTTCTACCTCTTCACCCGAGCTTGTCAGGATGAAAGCTGTTACTCTCAGTACAATTGAGCTCTTGAATCAGTGCTGCAGGTTAGTTGTAAACCGTCTGTTACTCCTAAAAGGCTTGTTACAATCTGGAAGAACAGAACAGAGGAACTCTTCAAATCCCCACTCTTAAAGATTATTCTTTTTCATTTTATTCATTTTGCTCACTGCTTTGGCTTCAGCTGGGTAATTTGCCAAGGTGTCAAAATTACTTCAGTAGTTATTTGCTGCCCACTGGTATTCACTGGCACTGTGAAAAAACCCACATGTACCAAAATGCTCACTGACAGAATGAGCATCCTCTTCCCTCTGATCAATTAAGACCTCATCTCCTGTTACCAGATCCTGAAAATGATCAGATGTGGACCAGAGCAACAACCCTGTTTTTACTTGGAAATGTTAACCAAGTTCCCTGTGGTCTCCTTTTCATTGCTAAAAGGGGTGCATAATTTACAAGCATATGAGGTCTATAGCCATTTGAAAAACTGTGCAGAAATGCAATATTCACATAGGCAACATAGATTCACTCTGTAGAAAACTGTAGCCTTATCGAAAGCCAAAGTATAAAACTCTTAATCTTCCTCATCTACCCCTTTAGATATTATATTATACAGTACTACTATCTTATACAGTACTTTGCTGTCATGTACTCTCTAACTGATCAGTTTGCAACAGACAAAAGTATCTTTAGGCAGGTGATACAGGCCAGCAAACTGTCTTGAACCTTGTGTGCAAAATCAGCGTGCTCAGGTGCGCCGGCTAATACTCCATGCCACCATTTTTCTTCTGCCCCATGACATGGAGCACTTGCCAGGTCCTACAAGATGGACAGTCTGCAGCTTCTAGTGTATGAGATTCTGAATACTCAATCATATTTGCTGATGGTCTTCCTCATTTTCCACCCTCTCATTTCTTCTGTCATTAATTAGTTAGAGTCTCCCTTTGTCAGTGTTCATACCCTAGCCTGTCATATCTCGGTGGTACTTACTGCGTATTTCCATGTCCTTCCCCATTCTATATCGCTATTAGGAAAGATTAATTCCTTCCTAAGATCTTCTCTAGGTTGAAACAGCGGCTGCCTTTCTTTGTCCTTGCAGGCTCTTTGGATCTTTTGACCTTCTTGTCTCCAGAAAAGAGGAAGGATCTTTGTGTCACTAGGAATTAAGTTCTTCCTTCTTGTTGCTATACCTTGGGGGACTGCCTGTGAACAGGTTCATTTTTTTTTCAGGCATATAATGAAATCTTAACGTCATGTAGTTTTGTGATCATAAGAAAAAGTCAAATTGAAGCCCTACTGCAAGTTCTTTTCTACAGCTCTTGAAACTTGGCAGTTTCTCAGAAGTTTGAACCAAGGTTGTACAGCTGTGTTGTATCAGAGGTAGACCTCAGATCACAGATACCTGAACCCTGGGGAGGAGGGTTGCAGATATTGCACCATTTTATTTTCCATGAAAAGCTCAATAGTATTTCTAAAGTCACCATTCCAAACCTGAAGCTGTAACACACTTTAGTAGGAAGTTGCATTGATTTATCAGAACAGGAAGTCCACAGTGAACTTAATGTTTCATGTAGGATTTTATTGTGAAAGTAAGTTACAGGTTTAATAGAAATTTGAAATGAAGAATACCTACTGGATCATCCTTTCTCCTAATGCCTTTCTGATATACAAATCATTCCCATATAAGGAATGGACTTTCTCAAAAAGTCTAAAAGCTAGTATTGGATTTTCTGCAGTGTAGCAGGTGAATCACAGCTTTTGGAGGTGCAGAAGGTAAGCTCATAGATTTTAACAGAATTCCAAGAAAATATTACCTTAAGCTCATAGATTTTAACAGAATTCCAAGAAAATATTACCTAGTGAGATGTATGTCCATGTCTCTGTGTCAGTTATCACTTACTTCTGATTAAGAAACAACAAAAAATGCATCATCTTGGAGAGGGCCCTAGTGAAAACACAAATGATGTCCATCTGCAGCTACTATATGAAGGTTCTTCCTTGGCAACCACTTGCCTGGAAACAGCCACCCAGGTTGTTCCTTACTGAGCTGATTTCTCTGATGCTGTCTTCCAGAACAGCCTTCTCTTGTGTTACTGGAGATTTTGGACCAAGAAAAAAACAAAATAATCCAAATTCTTCCCATAAGAAAATCTCTTTCAATCCAGTTCTCCTCTTTGTCTCACACTCTAAAATTCCCCTCTGGGAGCGCATGAAAAAAAACAACAAAACAGTAAACAGCAGTGAATACAGCTGCAACAAATGCCACTCTTATCTTAAAGAAGACTGAGAAGGAAGACCCAGGGAAGTACAGGTTGGTCAGCCTCACCATAATCCCTAGGAAGGTGTGGAACACCAAGATTAGTATCTTGGAAAGCATTTCTGGGCATACAAAGGACAGAAATGTGATCAGGAGAAGTGGTGTGGTTCAGCCCAGCCCGCAGCTGAGCTACTACCAGGTCACTCACTCATTCTTCCCCCTGAGTGAGGTGGAGAGGAGAAAAATGTAACAAAAGGGCCTGAGGGTCGAGATAAGAACAGGGAGGGATCACCCACCATCCTTGGCCCCTGGCAAAATGGACTCAGCTTGGGGACATATCGATTTAATTTGTTAGGGTTCATTCAGAGAGGATAACAAGAAACAAAACCAGATCTTAACAACACCTTCACCCCACCCCTCCCTTCTTCTTGACTCTACCTCCTCCCCCAGCATCACAGGGGGACAGGGAATGGGGAAGGTCGCAGGTCAGTTTGTCACACATTGTATTTGCTGCTCCTTCCTTAAAGGAGGAGGACTCCTTACATTCTTTTCTCCTGCTCCAATGGATCCCCTCCTCATGGCACAGTCCACAGACTTCTCCAATGTGAGTCCTTCCCGCAGGTTGCAATCCTTACCCATCAGATTGCTCCAGTGCCGGCTTCTTCCCCATAGAATCACGGCTTCTTAGGGAGCTACCACCCACTCCAGCGTGGGGTTCTCCACGGGCTTCAGGTGCCTCTCTGCCTCATCGTCAGTCTCCAGCAGCAAACGGAGACCATTCTCTATGACCTCCTTCAGGCACAGGCATCTCTGCTCCAGCGTGGGCTTCTCCATGGGCTGCAGGAGAAGTAGTGGGCAGTGAGTCCACTTGCCATCTTACCATGGGCTGCAGGAGAATCTCAGCTCCGGCACACCTCCTCCCGCTCCATTGTCACTGTCCTTGGTGTCTACATAGCCATTTCTCATTCCTCTCTCTGCTGCAGCCGTGCTGGACCCAACAAACCTCCGCAGTCCTGGCAGGACAAACTCCGCCCAGCAGGCTCCCCAGGAGTGGGGCACTTCAGAGGTCTCCAAGCCACGCTGCTGCGACCATCTCCAGTTGGGTGGCGGTGGCCCAGGAAGATTCCTGCAAAGATCTAGGTCTGTTGTCCCTCTCTCTGACACATGGGCTGGAGTGTGTAAAGAACGTAGACACATTCTGGTGATGATAAGGACACGCAGTACGAAAGTTGACTGTGAGATAGGTTTGTTTTGAGAAGTTCTTCATTACAATGAGGAGAAACATTTAGGATTCTTTCCTGACAATTATAGGTGGATTAATATGGGGGTAGAAACTGAGTGTTTGTAAAAAGAACTGCAAGGTAAGACTATCTTTGGTTGTGTGAATAGCAGTCATATAAATGGAAACTTAGTTCTTCACTTTATTAGATTCTCATTTCAAAACATTTGCAGAGGAAGAAATTAACCTGCTCTTTGAGACAAATGAACCTTCACCATCTTATAGCAAACCTGAGGGGTAAAATTATTAATTTCACATTTGCCAGGTAGAGGGAAAGTGAAGAAAACATAACGACCCTTGAGAAAAAGTAGATAATATGATTTTCTCTATGACATATCTCCATCTCCAGATTTGTTGCACTCTCTTATTGGTTATAAGGATAATCTCAAAAAAGACACACAAAATTTATTTTACCCAACTTTGATTCAGGAAGAATTTCTCAGTCTGGAGTGAAAAACCCTGAGCAAGTTGAGAGTTTACTGGTTATAAGCAAAAGACTGGTATGTGGGCACCTTTAATAGAAGTGGTAAATTAGGTGTACTTGTGAAAAACATTGATAGAGCATTCCTTAGTATTGCTCTATTCTGAACAAATTGAACATGAATGGTTCCATGGATGCTTTGGATCTCTCTTTTTAGAAGTATTATTACTGCACATTTAAATAAATGCCTTGGTACTCTATTACTAAAAGTAATTAGAAATACAGAAAAGGAAAAGCTTTGGGTATAGATGCCTTCTCTGTGAACTTCCACAGGTGCTTTGAATTCATCCTTGACAACCTTCTGCTGAGCACTTTCTCCCCTCTTCTGAGGGCAAATTTCACATCAGTTATTCCAGTTTTCACATCCAGTTATGCCATACTGCCTTCCAGTTATAGGCAAACTTCATTCTTCATTATTAATAATGCTGATCCTTTGGCAAAAACATTAGTAAATGGGACAGGAAAGGATGGCTTTTCATCTGACTTAGTGAATGGAGACAGTCTTATCCAAAACCAAAGCAAAATCTTTTATATATTTTAAGTGGCCAAAGTATATTTACTTATTCAATTTATAGCTAAAAGAATAACTAATTATGCATGCCTGAGTGTGTGCATGTGTGCATATGCATACACATACACATATATAACCTCATCAATCCAGTTCTCTTCCTCCTTCATCTATATGTATGGTTGTATCATCCCTATGACCAAAGGGCATTTAGGCTCTGAAGAATAAGTTTTGTAATTTAAAAAGATAGTTGAGTGAACTTCTTAGTGATCTGTTTTAAGAGCCAGGAAAATAAGGTGTCCGTAGATAATGAAAGCCTAATTTCTGAAAGATTTGTCCACTAAATATCACCACCTTATGATGGTAATCCCATTTTCCATTATGACAGACCTGCAAAAGAAGAGGCAGCACCCAATTAACCAGGAATCTTCTATCAAATGGAGTATTTGATGTTAGACTTCAGCTTGTTTGCCCTGAGCCTCTTGAATGAGGACACTGGTTTGGCACTCATTTTCTGGAATTAAGTTCTGGAAGGACTGTGTCAAATTCGTTTAAATTTGAAACAAGTTATTTGAATGAAATTTGCCAGTGGTTTTAAAGAGTATTGAGAGATGGAAATGGATGAACAGACAAGCATTTAAGACTCACCCTTTTGTTTGAAACTGTTAGACCAGGTGCTGCCCTGCCTGACAGCTTTGGCCAGTTGTAAAAACACACAACTGCATGATTCTATTGGATCACCTGTGAAGCATGAAACATCCAGGAATTATGTAGAAACATTGAGATACTTAACTTTTGAAAATTTACTTACAAAAAAGTAAAACCAAGGGTTGGCAGAATGAATGGTGCATTAATTCTACCTCATTTCAAAGGAAAACAATGACACCACTCAAGTGCTTCCATTTTTTTTCAGTGCTTCGAAGGCATTTTGGCTTTGCAAAGCTGTTTGTTTTACAAATGTAGAATTGTTGGATGCAGAATCCAGTCCAGCCTCCTGAAGCTTCCCAGGAAGAATAGCTGGTGCTGTGAGTTCTGTTTTTTCTGGTACTACTTTTAGCTGTAACACACAATTACAACATTATAGCTTACACTATAGGCTAGATGTCTAGTCTGAGACCTGAAATCAGAGCAGATCCTGATGAAGAAATATACTGACTTTGGAGGAAAAAAAAAAAAAATCTCTTCAGAGCCATAAGTCACTGTAAATAGGTAGTGTTGTCCTACAGTCCAAAGATCTCTTCTGGTCAGCAAGTGTGCATCACATTTCTGTTTGCAACTACAAAAAAAATAAAGTTGAGATGGTTTAAAGAGCACTAAGCCTCTGTTAGTATAGATTTAAAAGAATAGCTTTGTTTGGTAATTCCTCTAGTAACTGCTAAGTGTATTGGTTAGGCAGGGAGAGGCATCCCTGTGGAACTGATGCTATTCCAGACACTTATGGGAAACAAATGTTTGAGGGAGGAATGCTGCTCTATATTTTTTTTTGCTACTCTGCCTGCATGGCTAGATGGATTCTGGCCCAAAGAAAAGAAAACATTTGACTGTGAAGACATTGAGCAAGCAAATACTTACATATTTAAAAGGAAATAAGAAATAAATTTGAGAAACACAGTGCATAGCATTATTATGAAGTATTGTATTAAAAGAAAAAATCCAGGTTAAAATAAGGCTGCCAATGAAATTAATGATTTAGGGCTCTTGCATTTCAGTACTCATGTTCTTTCATCCATAGGGTGATCTTTTTTAGAATGAGAAATATGACCAACCATCTAAAATACTTCTAACAATTGTGGTTTTTTTTTTAAATTTATACTCCTGGTGTCTTCATTTAGCTGTTTTTCAATATCTACCATCCTTTGAGCACCCTTTTTATTAGTTTTAATATATTAAAAAATCTCCATGCATTTAGTTTATGCTTATTCATTCTGTTAAACTTGATCCTCCAGTTCATTGTAAGGAAAAAAAAAGAGGGTTTTCTTTTGGGAAAGGGAGAGTTCAGTTTTATGCATTAATTCATGATTCATTACTTTCAAGACTGAAAGTCTTTTGGTCCAGAAATTTTGCAGTAGAAAATGATGTTTATAGTGGACTGTTATCTTTTAGTATTATACGTATGGGAAAATGCATGTAAAGCAAAAAGGCAATAATAAGTGTTTACTCTTGACACGCAGAAGTGCCTTTCATTTCTAAAAATTTATGTTCTTCGGAAACAAAAATCAAACTGTCTGTCAGTTGCTCTTTATTTTGACTGTTTCTGCAGATGTTTTGTTTGCAATTAGCTTAAAAAAAAGACACCAAAAAATATTCAATAATTTACTTAATTACTGTTGTACAGCATTGAATTTGAGAGGATGACCCAATGTGTAACTGGCATGTTTGGCAAAGTAAATGAAATAAAAAACTTTTAATGACCTGAGCATAATTATAGATGACTTTGGAATGACAACTGGCAAAAATTGTACTATAATTAAATTTCCATTATAAAAGTTTCATCTTTTTTTGTCTGACATGTAAGGCTAGATTGTGAAGAGTATTCATTTATAAGAGTAAGAATTAGAGAGCTATAATTTATAATTCAGGATAATCAATGAAAGCATTTCTTTTGTCAAGAAACCTTTCACTGACAAATAGCATTGCATTGTTAGTTGTTTTAAAAAAAACCCTAAAAATTCTTTCATTATTTATTTCACTTATTGTGAAAGGAGATGAAAAATTCTGGTGGTTGAATCAAATCTTGCAGTAATTCAGAGTAATAATATGCAGATAGGGCTTCTCTGTTTTTCTCTTTATTAACATTAACTTTGTCTCAGTCTATAGCTAAGATGGTTCATGAAGAAGTAGGATCTTTACAGGCCGTTATATCAAGATTCTATTTAATCTTGAACAGAGTTGTTTCTAACACAAGAAGTGATAACGTATTCTGATTTTCAAACTTTCCGGTTATTGACTGAGGTGGACCCTTTGCTTCCTGATACTGGAGTCTCAAAGCAAATGAATAAAAACGTTATGAGGCTACCCTGTTCATTTCTACGTATCTTTCAAAGGGAGCTCCAGCCTAGATTAGTATTTTGAGAAGTTTTGGCTCCAGATTTTCAACGGCAACCGCAAAGCTCAGAATCACTCATTTTACTAACAGATGGATGATGCTTCTTCCATACACTTGTTTGAGCACCGTATTTACAGAAGTATTTAGTGTGCTTTTGTTATCATTATTAATTAGACACAAGTCTACTCATTGTACACTGATTTCTCTTACTCTACTATCTATTCATTATTTAAACAAAGTGTATATGCCATTAATCTCAAAATATGATTCTTACATACACAGAAAAGTTGGGCTCTTGACTAAGTAAAAATGCCTTTCATCTTACCTGTGAATCTGTTAAAACCATGAATCTATTTATGCTCTATTAGCATCACAGAATAGTTTGACATGAATCTTCCAAAGCTAGTTTATTTTATTCTGTGTCACAGTGACACTATCTCTGCTAAGCAGTTAATGTACAATATTATACTGAGTTCCTAAAACAACTGACTTGAAAATAGGCTATTCTCATAACGATAATTTTCAGACACTGCTAAAATTCAAAGTGATCATTTGCTTCTATGTGCACTACCACTTTACTGTTAGTCTTTTGGCTTACAGAGCATTGCTTATGAAAGCAATCAGAGTTAATATCTTGAAATCTGTCAGAAAAGTACTGCTCCGCACTCATTTTCATGCTCTGCAGTAGCTGCTTCCTGGTTGTTGCTGCAAGTTGCTGAGGCCAGTTTGTAAGTCTCTTTCTTTTCGTTCAGGCCACAGGCTTTAATCTCTGCAAACTGATTTATGTCTTGATTGTTAAGACTATATGAACTGCAATTAGATAACTCCTTAAGATTTTATTCTGCGTGGAGCTTTATAGATGCACAGTTCTCCAGTCGATCAGACTAAAGTTTTTTCCTTAAAATGTAAAGGTTTGAGCTATCTTCTGTTATTGAGAAGTTTTAAGTGGCATGTCCCTAGATGTCTTCTGTAACGATTCTAGTCTAAGTTCATGTGACAACTTGAAATGCTGAAGCGGCAGGGCAACACAATATCCTGCCTTTGCAGTGTCGTAAAGATGCGTGAAGAAGAAGATAGCCCTCAGAGAATTCTGTGAACATGAGTGCATCATAGATCCACATAAACGTTTAATTATTTCTTCATGGGGGAGTAACTTAACATCTTGATAAAAAATGAGTGCATCTAGTACAGCTGAGCAACTGATTAGAGCAAATCTTTATGAAGTTCTTAGATTGTACATAAATGGTGATTTAGTTATCTCAGATTTACAGCTCATAAATCTAGATTTATTCTTATGAGCAGAGGTAACCAATTTCTTTTTCTTCTTAATTTTTTGCACAAGATTATTTCTGGCCCTAAAGGGATGATGGAACTATTAAATGATGATGGAAAGAGATGTAGCATTGGATAAATTAATTTTAAACTGATTCTTAGAAAAAGCTGAACTATGTTTGCAAAAATTTGTCCAGCATGATGAAAGAGGAAGAGTAATTGTTTCAATCTAAATTGTTAATAATCAGCAAAGTTACACAAGCAGTTGGCAAGAGACTGATAATGAAATGTATGTGACACTATGTGCACTGGCATCTGTAGGCGTGTACTTGCTTTTGCTATTTCTCATGCAAAACACTAAATTTAAGGTTACCAGATGAATTCAGAAGATATTTACTTGCTTTACTTTAGCATGCAGCAGCTGATGTCTGGCTAAAATAAAATACGTTGAATATCATTTAAAGAACTAGTGAATATTGTTAATTATTCAGTATGAAATATTAAGTTACAAAAGATTATATGCTATTGAGATACTCCTTTCAAAGAAACTTAAAGTGATGTTGTTTGTCTTAGATAGTCCAAAATTGACTGTGAATTCAAATAAGAATTTTGTCATGCTATAGTAAAAGTACAGGGCACATGCTGTAGAAAAAAGAATAAATTTTGCCTGTTTTCAGTTTTAAGTTTCCACGGGTTGCAAAACCTGTAATTTTTGCTGTCTGGGAGAGGGAAAAAGACTTCAACAGTATTACAGTGGTAACTGTATATGTGTCATAATCTGGACAATGACACATAATCAGTGTCAAGATTATGAGTGGAATCACTTTTCCCAGTGAAAAACAGAAGCTGAAATGTGCTGCAACTCAGGATTGCTCTAGAATGAGATAGCCTGCAGAAAGATACAGAAGCTGTCATGGGTCAGTAAGCCTCAAACCTTTACCCACTCAGACCTTTAGACTTGCAAAAGCTGATGCTCTTTATAACCACATCCTAACTCTTCATACAGAGAAACAAAAGGGCTGAAGAGCAGAACAGCTTTGGTGGGTGGGTGGGTGAGCAGAAGTGAATGTGGAATCAGTCTCCTATTGAGGAGGGAAGAGGGGAAGGAGTAAGCTCGTTTCAGGTAGAAGCTGTCTAGATGAGAATCAGGAGACCCTTGAGTCCTGTGCTTTCGCAAAACTTAATTTTTTGCTTTGGATGAAGCTCATTAATCCAGTCCAACCTGGGCCCGCATTTTTTGCTGATTTCCAGCATTTTCTTTTGCTTATATCCATGGAGAAAACCTCTTTCCTCTTTCTCATTAACTTTCCTGTTTTATTCATCATGTTTGACACCAGTTTTGAGAAGCATTTCACATATAAGCCGTATTACACTGTAGGTCACATAGGCGTAATCCTGAAAAGCACAGTTGATAAAGCAATAATTCAAATAATATTAGATTTTTTTTTTTTTAACTCATAATGATCTGTTAGTGAAAAAGAAATTCCGAGGCAAGTCTATGGTATTTATCAGGATTAGTCAGAGAAGCAAAAAACCCTTTTGTTTTCAAGGTACTAATAAGTAATCTGATTATGCTGTGTAAACGTACTGCCATCATGCTGTTATTTCAAGTCATTTTATTTTGGGAAAAGTAAAGGCTAGGCTAATTTTGCCTTCTGCAATCAAATTTGGAAAGGTTTTGTCAATATTTTCGTAATAAACTTCCTGCTGACTTTGCCCCGGAACTACTATGAGTAATTTGAGGAAATACTGTGGTTCCATAGACAGCTTAGTGCCTATGGAAACAATAAGTGTTGCTCCCATAAACTTACTTTCTAAGATTTGGCAGAAACGTAGGTTGCTAATTGAGAATTATCTCCAGCTCTTGTATATGCTATCAGGAACTGTGCTTGTGCTGCTGAGTGTGTATCTCCAGTAACTCCTGTAGTCAGCATGGAAAGACAGACTTTTCAAGAGCCTGATTTCAGAGCAGGATCCAAAGTGTTCTTTTTCATATTTTAAATGATTTTTTTGTTGTTTATCTTTTAAATTTTATCACCTTTCTGCTGACAATGAAACTCTTCTAGGGAGACTGATCCCCTTCATCTGTCAAAGTACCCACAAGTCTCCTTGGGGATAAAGTTAAAACATTCTAGGGTGAAGATAAGATTTGCTGCTCCTATAAAATATGTAAAGACCTGCCCTGACTATATACACAGTGATACTATCAGTCCTAATATCCATTGACAAAGGACTAAAATCAGTTATTTTCCTAAAATGAGGTCAGAAACACCTTGTTTAAAGCTTCACTTTTAGGGCATTGTTGATTAAATTCTGTGCTATAACATGAAATAGGGCTTTGACTTTGTGAATCTAAGCAGAATACGTTCTTACTCTGAACAGAGAAGACGAATGTCTCCTTAATCTTCCAGATTGTGTCCATTCATTTTTAGATGGACCATTGCCAAAGTTAAAGTATAACATTTTGACCCTTCACACTCTCAACAGCTGTTTCAAGGATGGTACTATTTATTACATCAGTGGAGTTAGAAGTCTTCCAAACATCTAATATAAACAAGGGAAATTTCCATACCAGAAAAAAGACCAAATTCTGAAGTTAGTTGCTATGGATTTTATGCAACTGATTTGAAATACTGTGAGAGGTGCCAGCGAAATGTGCTGCTTAAGTATAAGCTGACAACAGTAGCATTACCAGCAGAGTTTCATGTTCTGGAAGAAAGGCAAAATAGTTTTATCATTTTGGTAGAAAGATTTGCTTCATTTTCTTTTTTAGCACTTCTTAATGGAGGGGAGAAGTTCTTTGGATGGTCTTTTTGGTCAAATCTAGTGAAAAAGACTGAACTATATTCCTAAAAATATATGTAATACACTGTTGTAGCTAAATTAGTTCCCAGATTACACTATGCCGATACTTTACCTATATGTTCACATCGTTTTTTTTCAAAAAAACACCAGGGCATGTTTTGAGTGTAAAGTTTTTGTACACAACTGCAGCTGAAAGGTGAAAACACATGCAGGTACATACTGCTGCTAGCCAAAATAGACAAGAAATTACAGTACATGTACTGAGATTACTTACTTTTTATGTTCTCACGATGTTTTAATGCCTCAAAAGATGATTTACTTTATACGTAAGTGACATCTAGAAGAACAAATCTGTGATTTTTAGCCACACACCCTCCAAACCTAATAGGAGAGACAGGACAAAGCGTTTGAACAGACTATGGGGGACTCAAAAAAGGGTGACAGAAGGGAAGAAAAAGCATAGGCATGCCAGACCTCCTCCTTCCCTACCAAAGTACATCCTAAGTTCAGTAGATTCAAATCTGAGATGCTTGATTTTTTTTAAAACATGTTGTGAATGTTTATCAAATTATTTTTAGAACGTCATCCTGTGCTGCCTACTTCTTCACTTTGTTTCTTCTTGTAACTGCTCAGTTTGACTAGAATCTTTACTTTTTTCCTCTCCTTCCTCTGCTGCATATTTAGCTTCTAGTTTAGACAAACCATCCCTCCTTAGCAACGCATACAGAATCGCATTACACTTAAGTCCCACTGAAGTAAATATGCACACCTGGAAGAATGTGGCAGACTTTATGCTGTTTCATTTTACGTTGTTTGCTTTGGTAAGACTGAAAGAAGTGAAAATATTAAAATATATCTTGTTTTAGAGCGCATGTTTGCTTTATTCTTAGTATCCTGTCCACAAGAAATGGGAATGCTAGAAATAAAGCAACTAAGGGATGATGATCTAAGGGTGAGGATCTTTATTTCTTTTTTTCCCCCAGCTTTGTGTAGGTAATGATTTAACAAAAAAATCTGGGCTAATGCATAAGGGATTTAAAAAATTTCGAAGTACAAGAAATGTTCAAAATAGTTCTTTAAAAATACAGGCTATTGAGGCATTATTTGAGAAAAGACATTGCAATGCTTCGTTTATAGAATGATGAAACTAACTTTGTAGTGTTTTCAGAAAGCAATGTGAATTGTCACCGGATAGAAGAGATTTGGCAATAGCAATGACCACGAAAACATTCCCAACCTTAGACACTTAACAAGCAGGCTGGGATTTTATAGATCGTGCTATGAGCACCTCCATTTCTTCTTAGTTCCACTTTTGAGACTATAAACTTCTCTGAAGCTTTGGCTAATTGACTCTTTTAGTTGTGATCCATTGTCCTTGGCCAACCAAGCTCTGCTGAAGTCTCCAAAGGAAATACCTACAAATAAAGGAGAAGAAGCTCTTTTCTGTCCTGTGGAGGAATTATATTTGGCATAGGCCCTCCTCTGGTGCTTCAAGCAGAATTGCCCTGTGAAACAGATCAGAAGAACCCCAAAGGGAATATTGTCAAAGGAATCAAAAGAAGTGTGAATGTCCTGCATCATCTAGTTAATCTTCCTTGTAAAATAAAGAGCTACTTCAGAGCTGAATTTAATCCAAGGAACTCTTGATAGTTTCTTTGATGTTTTTTCAAACCAGGGAACATTTTTTTTAACCTTTAGTTTCAGCATTTAAAGGGCATCTGTTGTTGATACATATGTGCCATTTGGCTTCTCTATGATCCCAAGAATTTGTAAAGCACTTTTGAAACTTGTGGTGGTGAACTTTTTTCTTTAGTTGGATGACACTTTCATCCAGCCATCATCCAAGAGCAGAGTCATTTAGAATACAACCAGGGTGAATTGTGAACTCAGCACACATTGATTTGCAATAAATCTAGACAAAAGCAATCTCATCTTCAGTAGAGCACTGAATCCTCCAGGGATTCAGATAAACACTGAAAGAGACAGATCTACTCTTTCAGAAATTAGATTTAGAAAAATGAAAGCTGTATTTCCACACAGATTTTGAGAGATGCACCATGTTTTGGATCATTCAGAGCTGACGATTTTTTTTTTCCCTCAGAGGTTTTGCACCTGCTCAAACAGTGCTAACTTCAGCATGGAACCATTCCCAGATTCAAAGGAGCATCTGGGATCCAGTTAATAATATTCTAGTTGACCACAACCCTGTGTAACCCTCTGTACAAGGAGGTTCCACTGGCAGACAGCATTGGAATTCAAAGCACATTCAGAAAAGAAGTAAGCTTAGGAATTTGGACATTAGCCAGAAGAAGGCACAGCCTCAGCATCTTGGAACATGAGAGTGTTAAATCAGTGAGGAAAGTCCCTGATAATGAGAAGTCTTTTAGGAAATAGTTCCTGGACTAGTTTCAACTAGTATTTTTGCAGAAAAACATAAGGAGGAGTATTGGCTTCCCAAAGGGTTGGATTCCGGCCCCAGCACATATGCTTTCCCATAATTTTTTTGCCAGTTCCAGTTTTCTCTAGAAATGTAGAACTGAAAACTATCATGCGGATAACCGACTGTCCAAGTAGATTTAGCCATAGATTTTTTCACTAGATAGACACAAGCCAAGATATTTGCTTGGAGGCCTTTTCTTTTTTCACAGACCAGTTTCATTCAGACATACTGCTTTGCTTTTGAAAGTCAAATTTTGAGAGAAGTCAGAGATTCAGAGAAAGCTATTTTTGGTGTCTAGTCTTCTAAGAAAGAATCATGAAATCGGTATTTCTAAAAGGGGATGATAAGAGATTTGCAGCCTGTATAAATCCTATTACCATGCAGATATATAGTGAAATTTCTCTTACGTCATGGATTGAAAGATCTTTTGAAAATACAGAAGTGATACCTTATCCTTTTATGGAAAAAATTAGCGAATTTATTCAGCCACTTTTTATAGAACCAGATCGTGCTATAATAAGTAACAGGGTCACCATCAGGTAGGAACAGTACTTGCAAATCTTAAAGGTCATGAATTATATCATAAATGATTACTTGTATAGAGATCTGCTGTCAAGATACAGTTATACAGAATATAGCTATTCCTTGGAAAAGTGTTTATAGCAAAAGGGAAAAAATAAGAGGAAATAGATAACAATCTTTTTAACAGTCTGCAAGTTGTGATATTTCACATTGCAAAATCAACTTTCTTTTACATGCATACAAGCAGCAAATGAAAAAAATGGTAGGGAAAAATAGAGGAAAAAGTGTTTTCATTTTCTTTATGAACTTACTTTAATCTAGGGGAAGCTTGGCAAATGCAAATGGCAATTCCAACTGCAAAAACATCTGAAATATTTAATCCAAGTGTATTTTAACCACAAGAATATTTTCCACATCTTGGACTAATATTATTGCATTGGTACTAAACTTTTCTGAAGTCCATTCGTTAAGACGGAAGGAACATATGATTAAATTCAGATGTTAGTATGTTTTCCCTGATGGCTAGTCTGTGGTTTGTAGAGCTGCAAATGTTTCTCTCCTCATAAAAGAAGCAATTCCTTAACTTGAATGATACCTGTAGTTAAGCGTGGTTCCAAAACACATAGCGCTAATGATGTAGAAACTAATTACACCACGTGACTTTCCCTGTAATGACTTGTTTAAAATCAATCTGTGACATGGCTGTGGATCTTATTCTTCATGTATTTTTCATGCTTTTATTTTGCTGTGCTTGATTCTGTTACCAGTTCATGATTTCCTTTTAACCATTAGGTATCTGAAAAATTTGTGTTGTGTGGTCCTTTCCTGTCTTTTTGATGACTATACTGGTTTAGTGCTGAACCAGCTCTACTAGACTGCAGACAAAAAGTCCAGATCTTGGGGATGTACCTTCTCTGCAGGAGCTTTGCTGTTACCAGAGTATTTGGCATCACTGTGAACACAAGAAGTCTCAGGCCCTCATCTTTAGTGGACATCAAAACTGTCTGGTCTTGGGTGCAGATAGTGGTAAGGACTAACTTTTGTGTAAAGCTGCTGGCAGAGGCATAATTTCACTAGTGCTTTGTTTTTAATTGATATTTCCCTCAGCAATGACTAGTACCCTCATGCACTCTTTAATTTCAAAATTAGTCTTTGAGATAAGGTGAAGGTTAGAGCTCTTGATTTGTACTTTCATTGTTGTTGGTAAATCAGATGGCTTTAGAATGATTAAGTAATGGGAAAAAGTGAAAAGTTTAGTGACTCACTCATCCGTATGAGTAAAGCACAGTTCCATGTTTTTTTTCTCTCCCTCAATATCTGTAATTTGCAGGCCTCCATAAAAATTTTAACAGCCATACAGCTGTGCCATTACTGTGTACAGCACTCTGGGTAATGCATATAAGCCTATTGACCAGAGGCCTGCTTAGTTATCTGCTGAGGATCACATAGGAATACTTGACGGAGCCCCGGAAATCTCAGCTGAGAAACACCAATCTTGGTGATTTATAGAAGGGTTTATAGTAAACTATGTCATCTAGACTAAATTGGATCCTGACATCTTGGGAATTACAAATTTTGTAAATCCACGTGATTGCTATTCAGTTGCTTAGGATATGTTTTCTAGCAGATGGTTCAGACCTGGGCTATATTCTGCATAAAAAGGAAGCAATACTGATACATCTTCAGGCTTGTAGCTTCTTAGTGCAACACAAGACTCTTTAGACTTTTTCATTTGACCGTCTCCAAACGCTCTGCTCGGAATGGCGTGGGTTAAAGGAATGTGCTGACTAAAGAACAAGGAGAGACAAAGAAAATGGAATTACATTGTTCTAGGAGTAGAGGGGAGAGATAAGATTTCTGTTAACCCAAATTAGGTCTGTACAAGTGTTCCTAAGAGAGGAATGCCTGTAGGCTGTGAGCTGGGCTAAAATTCCTCTCGGCCTTGTTTCTGTTAGAGGTTAGAAAACACGATGGTGTTTTTTGGAAAAGCCATGTTGCAGTGCTGTACTGCACTCTCATCGGAGCGCCTCAGGTGACACGTAGGAGGTCTCAGAGCTCACACGGGCTGCTGACCCCTCACACCCAGTAGTGGGAAACCCAGTCATGCCCACGGAGGCACAAAACGAGAGACTAGGGCTTTTCATCTGAGAGCCTCAGTTTCAAGACACTGTGATAAGATCAGAAATTTGCAGTAATAGTGATACAAACATTAGACTGTATTTGCTCTATTTACTGTGAAGTGTTTATATTAGTAAATTTATTGTACCTAAAATATCTCAACGTAAAAAGTTTCCTCATCTGAATATTGTAAGGGTTTTCTAAACTTCAAATAAACAGTGTGTGCCATAATTGCTGGTCATAATTGATACTTATTGCTCAGCATACAAAAAATGCATTCCATATGGTAAAACTTGATTAGCAAGAAGCATCTGGATATACTTGCATTGTGAAGTGTTTTTGTTATTCTTCATGCAATTTGATCAATACCAAAACAGAGGTTATATTGTGCATAGAATAAGGCAATGTCATTATTGTTGGTGTGCTTTATTTATTTACAGTTTTAAACTAGTTTTGTTTTAGTGACAGTAAAAAGAGATGTTTTCAAACATTAAATATAACATATGGCTTGTTTCTAAGTATCAATAAGGAATACCAGATAACTGGGAATGATTTTAAGAATGAAAAAAAAAAAAAAACCTGCAAAAACTTTAGTCAAGGAAAAAGAGGAATTACTTGTGAAAAACAAGGAAGAATTTGGAAAATACACTTTTGCTGTGTTTGTGCTTGGTAAAGTTTACCAGCTGAGTTATGGTTCTATAGTAGAAGGAATGGATCCTGAAAATGCTCAGTGCTTGCACAATACCCTGAGACATTAGACAATAACTTTTTGAAGATTTGAGTTCTTGGAATACAGTCATCCTACAAACTTGTATAGCCAGCTCTTTCTGAAATACTTATGTTCCTCAATAACGAACACAGGTAAAGCTTTGTTTATGATTGTGTGCACCAGTGTCTTAGCATGTAATTTGTTCTTTCTAGACAAATCATTTATAGTTTAAAAGAACTTTTCTAATTAGGGATGTGATATTCTGTTCTGTTCTAGTTTTTCAATAAACATCAAACCTGTTCTGGAAGGGTTCATACTCTTTTATGCAAGCAGAATCCTCCTGAATTTGTATACCCTTTACAGATACAGTGCAACTTCACAAATTCAGGTAGAGAAAATGATATGCGATGATTTCCTTATCTTTGTTTTTTTGGTTGTTTTATTTTTTTCCCATCTATCCTTCAAAACCAAGATCCTATTCGTATGCCATTAACCAATAACTCACTGCAAAGGCTAAGGAAGCAAACAAGTTTCTAAAGGTAGTGTTAACCCTAAGCAGTAATTATTTGGGTTATAAAAGTAGTAACTATATTATAGAAAATAATAACATACTATATTATAGAAAATACAATATCTGCTATAATATTATAATTTAGCTCTATTATTACCTAATATTATACTTTTAGCTATATATGATGGCTATACCACATAAAATTAGTAGCTGTATTATATATGTTGAAGGAAATGTATGAAGCTATGTGGTGTGTAGACTAGGAAGAAATTCTTGGTGAAGCCCTCAGTACTAAATATTTATTTTGCATTTACTGCCTTGGCTTGCTTATTTCTCAGCTAGTATTTTTCTAGAAATAGCAATTTCAATTCTAATGATCTGCCATCACAAAGTACATTGCTAGGAAACTGAGACACGTTTAGCCCACAGTTACCCTTTGGTGGATTATCCAGCTTCACAGCAGGTTGTGCCACAAATGCAGAGACTGGAGCTGGCTGCCAGTGAGCTAGCTGGGGTCTGGAAGCTGTGTCGCTGTGTTTGCATGAGACTGTGCTTTGGAGTCCTCAGGCTGAATTGGCATTGCCTCCTGAGCCTATTCTCCACAGTCTGTCTTTTCTCCGTTACACTCATATTGCACGTTCCTATTTCAACTTTGCAGTGGCCTGATTTATGCAAACGTTTTGTATCACCTAGAGAGTTTTTGTTCTCTCTCGGTTATGTCATATTACCTGTCAGAATTATCTATTCTGAACAATAGGTAATTGATTGTCTTCATTTGAGTTGCTCACAGCCATGCAAACTCGACTAGCACTATACTTTATGATATGTCTCTAAAGCTGTACTGGTTTAATTGGAGTTCTGGCCTTGGACTGTTTTTTGAGGCATGAGCTACAAGTTGGCCAAATGCTAATCAGACAATGTCTAGATACCGTGCAGCTTTGTTAACCTGGAATAACGTTTAACATCAGTGTCTTAGAAGATGCTGTTATTCCAGTTTTGCGTGTGAGCCTGGTTTAGCCTGAGTAAAATCTGTGTGCACTTTCTTGATTTTCAGATCATATTAAGGTAACTAGGAGGTGGTTTATGCTAAAGAAGCCATTTTCAAGCAAATTTGAACAAAGGACTAGAGTGTTTATGTGAACTGGTTAAGATTCGCATCTTGCCGGTTCTCTATTTATGGAGAAGATTTTTTTGTTCTCAGTAGTCACAAGTATAACTGCTCAGATCTTTTTCAGTTGCAGGTGGGCACACTTCTTGCCTTCTCAGCCAGCCATGGTGAGAAGAAAATCTAACTTAGGGTAGTTTCCACAACCTTAGTCTGAGGTGGTTTGGTGGAACGTTATGTCTGTAGACACTTGAATATGGCCCATCAATCCTGAATCATAATTCCTATAAACCTGTTATAATGTAGTGGAAAAAAATTTAGGGTTTTACGTGGTTTCATGTGAGCTGTGAAATCCTACTCATCAGTTTTAATTTAGTCCTGCAAAGCAGGAACAAGTCCCATGTTTAAAGCTTTAAAGGATGTTTAAAGCTTTAAAAGCTTGTTGTCGTGAGAAAGAGTCATATTCACATTTTCCATTCTTAAAAATAGCTGCTTTGGTTAAAAAAGAGGTTTGACAAATCTCACTCCTCCTGAACCATTGGCTCTAAATGGCGGCAGGAAGTCTGAGGTATCAGGATTATAGCTTCTGCTCTGGAGGTCTGAGCAGAGGCTCTTGGGTTGCCAGACTTGGTGACGTACGAGACATGCACTGTTCAATTGTATGTCTGTTCAGTACCTCTTCCATCATGTTGTCAGATTTACCTTCAGTTTGGAGACACTTGCTTAATAAACATAAAGGTACAAAATGAAAATAAAACTGGTTTCTGTAATCATTATGACCTGCATACACAAACTATAGCAGTTTTGTTGAAGGGCAAAGTCAGATAATGCCCAAAAGCATTTTAATTTTTACAGCTTCTGAACTAATAGGGGCATGCTGTGACTCTGGAGCATATTAACAAACTGAAATCCTTACTTGGGTGAAGCTCTATAATACTAACTCAAGTATAATGCAAATTTTGTAAGAAAATAAAGCATTTTAATTTTTAATGCTGTCAAACATCTTTGTAATGTTCAGGAAAGAGACAGAATTTCAGTACTGTTCTGGAATATTTTTGCAGAATTATCTACCATCCATGCCTGGTTATGCAGATTGCAAAATTTTTAGATGGCATATGCCCTGACAGGCGCCCTCAGAGGATCAGCATGTATTTTCGTGTGGAGATGAACTGTAAAATGTAGGTGAATAGTTTTCAGCCTGTTACAATTTGTATATATGGTAGATTAACAGAGGAACATTACCTAAGTAGTCTTTGCCAACTTAGTGAGGTGCTAATATTGCTGCCATG
The DNA here is from genome assembly GCF_009769465.1 of Tauraco erythrolophus. Classification (NCBI taxonomy): domain Eukaryota; kingdom Metazoa; phylum Chordata; class Aves; order Musophagiformes; family Musophagidae; genus Tauraco; species Tauraco erythrolophus. The sequence goes on along the minus strand of NC_141467.1, from coordinate 48,275,219 downwards.
TTAACTACCAATATCAGATCGTCCTCCTACGTATCATGGAAATTGCAGACTATCAGATGTGTACAGTAGGAGGTTGACAGTGAAGTCCTGTACAATGCAAAATAGATGTCAAAAAAATCAATAAACAGCTGCTGACACACTATGGGAAAATTAATGGGTGAGGAAGACAGGTGGTGAAATGTTTCATTTTTAAGCTTAAAATAAAACTTCTGAGAAAAAAAACCACCACTGTTCTTTTTGTCTGTATATATTGTTTTAGAACATACCCATATAGAAAAAGAAAATCTTCATACTGCACTGTGAGTGTGTTAAAAAAAAAATATATTTTTTTAACTATCCTTTTATGAACTGTCTAAGAAAGTACATGGTTTTCTTTTCCAAAGTGGATAGCTGTCTTTTCCATGAAGTAATAGTAACAAAAATATCTTCTGCTGCTTTTCATAGCTTCACTCCTTTCTTTGGAAACGGGTATTATCCTTAAGACAAACAGGGAAAACCTTCTCTGCTTGTTCCACTGTACAAAACTGCTAATGGCATCTATCCATGGCTTTATGTTGCACAAGAGTTTGAAGAACTTGAGTGTAGACATCAGATTTACCTGCCTGAAAATATATGGCTCTGAAAGCAGATACCACTCTCAGTTCAGTTTGTGGAGCTTGACTCTCAGCTTGTGTTACCCAGACACATGGGGCCAAAGGAGGAACATCTCTGAGTCCTGCATGTTCAACTAGAGCACTATTTCTCAGCTCCACCGTGGAAAGTTGAGAGCAGACTTTTGTCCTCTGGCCTCGTGTCATATCAACATCAGCATCCAAAAAGCAAAGTTAAGAGACGTTTGGTTCTTTTTAAATGCTGTTGGAAGTGGCTAAAGGGATGATGATGAAAACACTCAATGCTTTTCAAGCAGGCAAGCACATTAATAACCTGCAAAGGGCAGTATGCATGTTACCTAATTCATTTCCTCCAGCAGTGTGGAATTGCATATTGTGATCGGAATTGAAATTCTTCTTTGTTTACGAAGCTTAATATTGATGAAATCAATGCAAAAAGCCGTTTTTAATTGCACAGAAGACTGAGAAGGAGCCATGTAATTTGTTTACTTCCGAGTCTTTCATTTGTCTTAATTCACTGCCACTTTTGAAATATAAAGCTAACTTTTGTTAGTGTGTACCTCCATTCATGCACATTCATTTCACATTCACACCTTGAATTTTTTTCTAGCCACACACATGTAACATAGTACTTTGCTCAAATGAAACTAACACTTAGAGGAATTCTTTTCCATCGTTGTGGAGTTAGTTTTGTTAATTTACCTTCATGACTTGATGAAGAATGGAAGAAAGAAATAAAGCAGTAGTGGATACGGAAGGAAATTATGAACCAAGGAGTAATCCCGGATTCTCTTGTTGCTTTGCCTGAGTTACTTTCCTGATTCTCTTGCATCATTTTGTCTACTCTGTTCAGTCCACTTAGTCAAGCTAGACCACAGATACATTTGCTCAAGTAAAACAAATGTTATTCAAATGCCAGAGTGTTAGGTTGGTGTGTGCAGTTGGTATAATAATTTCTATTTTTTAAAAAAATTTTTTATTCCCACTATACATGTAATATTAAAGAAGAAAAGATAATATATTGGTTAGTAATGGAAATAGCAGTCCAGGGCAGGCAAACCTACAGTTAATTGAGTATTTTTCTTGTTGCTTTTAGTCATTTTCAAACGTGATTCTGGTAGTCTGGGCCACGTATATGATAAAACTTTATTTAAAAATACTAACTAATCATGTTTAATTTATTTACCTTAAGTCACAAGGCTCAGTTCAGTTCCCTAAACACAAGCAACTAGTGAGTATCTTTGAAGATTCCTTGTAGTGTCCCTCCTGGTCTCTCTTCCAGGCCAGGGAGGCAGAGGAGTCTTCCATAGAGTAAGTCTTATCTGAAATCCTTCTACAGATCAGTCAGATATGCTGCAACGTTTTGGGTAGCGGTAGGCACCTATGTGTAGGCAACTAAACTGTGCCCAAAAGCACTGTATAGAGTCACTCTCAAATAAATCGTATGGATGAATTTGTTGTTCATGCATTTATATTTTCAGATTTTGCTATTTACTTACGTGGGTGAAAGCTTGACAGATTAGTGCAGTAGCATCTTCATCCTCATATTGCTTCTGCAGAAGCCAAACATTTATATTCTATTACTCTAAAGTGCAGAAGTATTACATAGCAATTAGAACTGTGAGGATAATTGCCTCTTACGGGTACGTTATGCCTCAGTTGTTTACTGCTAAGTGAAATGTGAAAAGTTGATATCAAAGTCGGCACTAATAAAGGCGAGAGCTTGACAGAAGGGAACCTGTTCCTTGCTTGTAGGTTCTGAGTGAGGAGTATTCTTTTTATGTATGAGGAATGTGAGTCTACAGTCAGGCAAGTCTGTAGATCTTGTCAAAAAAACCTTCTATTGTGGAAAATATACACCATTCCCTGCGACTGTTCAGCATTTATGTTGCATCTCAGTAATGTATTGCTATGAATCCAGAGGAAAATTGTCAATTACAAATATCCACTTGCATGCTCTGGTAGCCAGCCAAAGCTTTGAAGAAAAGGGTTTTGCTCGTCTCTGTCCTTCACATTTCATTTCTAAGAATGTTGTGCAGTTTCATCTGCAAAACTCGTTTTGATAAGCTCACTGAACTGCTGAAATTGTCTCCTTTCAATAAATCTACAATTACACATGTTATTTAGAGCATCCAGTGCTGGCTAAATCACAGTATGAAAGGGCATAAAATTTGTATGTGATAACAAGTACAATGTGTACAGTTCGTTCTACACTGACCCCAATCACTGCTTTGAAAGAATGGCTTACACAACGTTTACAACATATACTAGACAAAATAACATACTGTTATTCACAAATCCTACTACTATTTTCCTTATTTCATTCTTAACAGTAAAAAGAGAGTAAACTTGTTTCTTAAAGCTTCTTCTGGAGCATCCTAAATCAAGATTTCGCCTTTTCCACCTTGCTCTCCAAAGGCACTTTTGGAGTTTAGAGTATGAATTTTTGTGAAATATAAAAACATACCAAGATTTCAGCAGTGAAAGATAAATTTTGTTTCTGTGTCCATGACTTTTGGTGAAAAATAGGAGAAGCTTGTTTAGCTTTGTTAAACATTATACCCTGTGAAAAGGGAAAGGTAGAAATGTAGCCTATGCTTAGACTGTGGAGGGCAGGATTTGGGGTTGGGGGTTGCCTCTTCTAGGCCTGTGCTATTGTCCTGGTCCCTTCTGTTGTTTCGGAATCACTGCATATGCAAGAGCCTTACGTAAGTAATGTAGCAAATTTTTTGGATCAAAGGAGATTAAAGAATACGGTCAACCATACTGGGGAATTCTTACTCAAAAAGCAAAGAGATGTGAGAAATATTTTAACTGTAATCTTTATAACACTAAGTATTTTTAATGAACTATCCAGAATGAAAAACAAGATGATCAGAATCTCTCCGTATCTAACTATGTAAAAAAAAATGAGTTTCAGATAAGATACAGTTAGTTATCCAAGACGTTTGTCAGAGGTATGTAGAGATATATTTCTTCAGCGTTTTAAAATATAGACTATGAGAATTTTTCCTTCCTGGCATAGAGTACATGTTGTATATGTAATTAATATTATCTGATTTTTCACTTTTTCTCTGCCATCCCTGTATCCAAATTGGTTCTGCAGTCTCTGATTTTATCTTCCATTTTACTGAGACTGTAAACAAGGCACAGGTGCTATCATTTAATTTCATATGTATTTAGCTCCTATGTCAATGGAATATTGAATAATTATATATTCTAGGCCCACTGGTAATATAAGTGATTTTTATTATTGGTGTTAGATTAGGCACTACTAGGAGAGTATTGTCTGCTTTGTTGATCATTTAATGATATAACATGTTATTATTTTTAATATATTTAAAGTGTCATGTTTTTGTTAGTAGGCTACTGTTGAAAAACTATATTTATATAGTACCTAAAGTGTCTGTTCCCTTTCAGAAGATGATTTTTTTTTTCCTCTGAAAGGTTTCTATCACTTAGGTTGCCTTGTTGCTTTTTTTTTGTTTCTGTTTATACACTAGTCCACTATTCTCTCTGGGAAACTAGTGTTGCATTTTAAACCAGTCAAGTGAGTCACTGGATTTGGCAATGTACGTGTGTGGAGGGCTTGAAAGGAATGATGCAATTGATTCCTTGTATTTATCTCCGTTGTCCTCCTTCACTTTTGATAGATGACCATTCAAGAGATGAGTAGTGGGTCAAGACTTTAATAAAATGGAAAGCTAACTGTTAAGTATATTAAAGGTCACTGTGGTGATTTTTAATGCTCATTCTTCAATAAGAAATTATTATTGTCATTTTAATGTGATGCAAGTAGGGATGTACAACCTAAATAATAGAGTAAAGGAACATTTTTGAAGCAGGTAGTACTGAAAAAATGTTGCTTGTTTTTTTATTTCTTCTTATTTGTCACACACCATTAAACGACTTTTCCTCTAGGCTAAACTAGACATCTGCTACTTTGGCCTACTTATCAAAAGGAATGAAACTTTTATTGGCATGACATCATTACACTTAAGCTTCTTTAGAAGATGGAGAAAATACCGACTTGAGGAATCTAGGATGCCATTTAATATCTAGGTGAACTACATCTTTTTTACAGAGAGAAGTGCTAATTTGTAAATGATCACCTCCGTGTGCATTCTTCTGCACCCACACACAAGCCCCTAGAAAGATTATATCCCAAATTTTAACATCAGAGTGGCCACCAACCACACCTTGGGAAGAAAGGAGACTAACCAGTCAGCAAGAGCATGATGATGATCAGGTATTGCCAATGGACAAGCTAAATTTTCCTTTGTCTAGATTTTTTGGAAGCTCTAGGTACTTAGTTCATACATAGCACTGCATTTCAAAACGTAAGCATGACAGGGCACAATTAATGGCAAACTTCTGCTCAGAAAGAAAGCAGCTATCTCTGTTTTCTTTTTTGAATTTCTCATATTTTTCACTAAGGAAAATTGTTCAAGGAAACAGTGTCATATTGAGTGTCCAAGGGGCTCACCCAAAGCAAACTACATTAGTTACTGAGCACTATGTTTCAAAATTATTGTGCAATACTAATATTTGAACATTTCTTAGTAAAAGCTATGACAAAAAAACCCCAATAGAAATTGTTTAGGCTTTTTTTTTTTCCAAGTTCTGTGTGTCACCATGGTTTGCTTTTCACAGGGTCCTAGAATGGAAAGATTCTCTAGAGGCCTTCTGTTCTTTCGCTGTCCCAAAATATGCTATATAGCATGTTGCTGTATTTCTGTTCTTTGTGACATCTTTTTCTCTAGCTTTCTGAAAGATCTCAAAGGAATGAAATTTTGTAATTTCTTCATCCCACCTATTTCAGCAGTTCATGCTGATAGAAGTTTTCCTAATCTCTAAGATCAGTCGTCTTTGCTGCAGTACAAACCTGTTATTTTTCAGCTGTAGACACAGAGAAAAGGTTATTCCCTTCCTGAACATGACATTCTGGTTGAGTCCTAAGTAATCCCAGCAGTGGTTCTTTTTTTCACATGTGATACTGCTAAATCGTAAAATCAAAGAAACATCACAGAGTTTTGTCTGTTGAGGACATCCAGTCCTATCTCAATCTCCACACAGTCCTTAAAAGGCTGGGTCAGTTTGCTCAGAGCTTTTTCAATCATATTTTGAATATTTCCAAAGATAGAGATTCCACAGCATCTCTGGGCAACCTCTTACAGTGCTTGACCACTGTGAAGAATTTTTTTCTTCATGTTGAGTTGGAATTTCCAAGATGAGAATTACCTCTCATCCTTTTGTTTTTCACATCGAAGAGTCTGATGCTTTGTTATCTGCAATTCTTCATGTATTGGAGTACAGCAATTAAATATGCCTTTTTGACTGAGAAAGCCCAGTTCCCTCAGCTTTTCCCCATTATTTGATGCATTCCAGCCACTTTATTTACCCTCGGAGCCATTCCAGTTTGTTGTCAAATCTCGTGTACTGAGGAACCAAAACGTGCACATATGTACAGCCTTACCAGTACCTTATACAGAGGAATAATCACTTTCCTTCACCTACTTGCTGTGGGCTTGCTAATCCAGTCCCGTATATAGTTAGCAAGGGCACATTTCCTGTCTCATATTTGACTTGCCATCCCGCGGGATTTCTAGGTTTGAAGAGCTGCTACCAAGCCTGTTGGTCCCCAGCCAATCCTGACACCTGAGATTATTCCATCCTCAGTGCAAGACTTGGCATCTCTCTTTGTTGAACTTAATGAGGTTGGGCAATTCCTCTGGGTTCAGCTGATTGAGATCCCTCTGATCGATAGTCATGCCTTCCCACATAGCAAGTGCTCCCCTGATTTTGTCATCTCTAAGTTTTGGGGTGCATTCCATCCCTTTCTTCAGATCTTCAGTGAATATACTGAACAATGTCAGCTCCGGTATCATCCCCCAAGGAGTACCACTTCTAACCAGCCATCAATTAGACTTTAAACTGTTGAACAATACTCTTTGAGCCTAATGGCGCAAACTTCATACTAATTCCGAGACTGTCTTCTACAGAATTGCAGCTAAAGCAGTTGCTCTCTGTCTGAGATTTGTGCAATTCAATGTTCCTGCCTTATTGGAGTATTTTGAAGTTTTAACTTAGGAATAGTGTCCTGATGGTTGGTGACGGGGTGGGGTTGTTTCTGTTTTTTCTCAGATTTGGTGACCAAGATCATCTCAACTTTGATGTTGCACACACAATTAGTGAAAAATTTTAATAGCACCAGATCTTAGACAAATCCCTTTTAGCTACATTTCACTTTGGCAGGGCAGCAGATCACTATATTTTCAGTGTAGTTTTTCAGTGGATTCTTTCTTTGAGTCCATGATGTAGTATCTTTGTTTAGCCTTAATTCATAAACCCTCTTTAGCTTGTCAAAATCTTTATTAAAGTCAAGACAAGTTGTTTCTGAACTCAAGGCCTGCTGCCTTGTCATAGAAAGGAAACATATGTAATTTTCTATGTGCTGTGTTCTCATCAAGTCTGTATTATCTTCTAGTAATTTGGCAGGGATGAGGAGTTGATGAATTCTGTTTTGCATGTAGTCTGGATAGTTGTTCTGTAGGCCTATAATTCTTCATGTATCTACCTTTAGAGTTTTTAGAAATAGCCTTTAAAAAACAAAAAAAATACTATTTTTACCTTTTTGAGATCTTACACACAAGTTTCCCAGAATAAATTCTAATATATTGAACACCAGCAGTCAATTTTCAAGTAAAAGGATGAGCAACAGGTCTAGAGGTTTGAAAATATCTAACTTATCTGAGTACCCTTCAGCATACCCATTCCTTCCTTAGTGTAGGCTGAGATCTTTAACCCTTGAATTTGTATTTTTAATAACCAGTAGGTCATAGTTGATTTTTTTAGTAGAAACTAAAACAGAAAGGGCATTACATACTTCATTTGCCTTGATGTCCATACTGAATACTTTTCCTTTTTGTTCAATAGCAAACCAGTTTTCTCTTTGGTGTTCTTTTTATCATAGTTTCTGTGCTAGTTACACAGTTCTGCTACACCCTACTGAATCCATCTTTGCGGCCAGGCAGCTGTACTTAGTGATTTGACCAACTTCGTAATATTCTTCCTTCTTGTGTGTAAGGTTTGAAAGTACAGAGAATTTTCCACTTGAGTTTCTCACATTTTCTGATGGACAATTAAGTTTCAGGTAGCAACTCAGATAACTCCTTAAAATCATCATCTTTGCTCCGAAGAAGATGAAATCTCCTTTTCAAGATTTAGACACCTATGAGAATTTCATTGGTTATAAAAGAAAGTGTCCTGGTTTTAGCTGGGACAGAGTTAGCTCTTTCTTTTTAGCAGCTAGAAGAGCTCCGTGTTTTGATTTTGCTCAGAGGCTCACTCTGAGAAGAATGTTGATAGCAAGCTGATGTTTGTAGTTGGCCAAGGACTTTTCAGTGTGTCATGTCCTGGCCCAAGTGCAGAAGTACAGCGGGATAAGGGGGGAGCATAGCCGGGACAAGGGGGCCACGATTCCCCTTGTGATTTGTGGTGGAACTTCAGATTGAGGGCCAAACTGGCCAATTAGCATTCCATATCATGCAGCGTCATGCCCAGTATAAAAGTGAGGGTCAGCCGGACAGAAGGGCTTTTGCGCTTTAGCTCTTTTGCCGCTTCTGCTCTTTTGCGCTTGCTGCACTTCTGCTCTATTGCCTTTTTTTCCCTCTCTCCCCCAGTACTCCCACTCTCGGAGTACTCTCTCTCTCTCTCTGCCCCTCTCTATTTCGGGGCCTCGCGTTCGTCCGGGATTGCAGCTTCGGGACGAGACGGGCTTCGCATACGAGGGGGAGGTGAGCATCCACACTGTGTATTAAATCATCTGTATTAAATTGTTCTTATCTCAACCCACGGGTTTCCCATTTATCCTTTAATTCTCTCCCTCATCTCTGGGGCTGGGGGAGGGCGAGTCAACGACTTTGGGGGGAGAGGTGAGCGGTTTGGTTGCCGGAGCGGCCTAACCCACGACAGAAAGAAATGCAAAAAACCCTCCAGTCTCTGTATGAAGAAGTGCATAGCAGATTTTTGGACCTTGTTGCTTAGGTGTCTGTATTACTCTGTGGACTCTCAGGACTTGTTTAATATGCACAGTCCAAGTACAGTTTTTCTGCAAGCCCTCTAGTGCATCTTTTTTTCTCCCTCTTCTCCATTAAGAGTATTGATTATCTGTATTTTTCACAAGAAAAATGTCCATCTGACCAACCATAAGCTACTTTACCAGCACAGAAGAATAGAACCCAGCGTAATGCTTTACTGTTTGCAAAATTTGTATCGTGCACTGTAAATTGAAGGAGTAATGACCTGCCTCTGTGGTTTTAGACGCAACTGTCAGTCACAATGAACACTGCATTTTCCTCTCACTGAAATGTGTATCGGTACAGTATAAATGACTTGTGTATAATTTGGAAAATGTATATATGTTTGTTTCCTTAGAAACCTGTATAGTACCACCCTGAATTTTATGCTGTTTGCTGTTTCAGAATGTAAATCTTTTCTATTAGCTGTTGATTTCCAGAGAATTTAGAGTCTGTCCATATTAAAGAGCTCCAGGATATTGTAGAGCTAGACAAAAACAAATAGCCAAGATTTAGCGTTTTTTCTTACGGCTTGTCTCTTTCATATTTTTGAGTTATAATACATGGCTAATGAATGCAAAGTGGGTTATTCTATTTACAATATGAAAAGTACAGTATGAATATATAGGATTTTCATTCCTAGGTATAACATTATCAGTGCAGCTGAAAACAACACAAGTTTGTTAAAGCTAAGTAAATTACATAAATTTATTTTCAATTGATATTTTCCATATAAAAATGATAAATTCTTTTTCTTTTGAATAAGTAAAATTGCTTCTTTACTTAAGGAACAATCGAGAAGAAATAGAGGAATTACATGTTATAGGGAGGAGACAGAGAAGAGGTTTCTGGGATTAGATTATCAGAAATGTATTCCTGTAAGTAAATGGACCCCTTGTAATGTTGGTATATATGACGCATTGAGATGTCAGATTTTTCTGGAATATACGTTTCACAAAAATAACCTCACAAATCATTATAAATTTCCACTTATAATTCCACTTGTCCATGTTTACAACTGACAAGGTTCACACAACTGATATGTACATTCACGTGCATTTTTTTGTTCAGCTATAATTAGCAAAACCAGAGGTTTGTGTGAAAAAGAAGTCAGATTTCTGATCCCTAGTTTAGTCACTTAAATTCATTTTGAGTCAATTAAATCAGAACAGCGTGATTTCTAGAAATACAGTTCACTTTTTGCTCCTGCTGAAAATGCCCCATTTGTTCTTCGGATGTAAAATGGGCTGATGGTTATGATCTGTAGCTGAAGGAGCAAAAAATGATTTTTTGTTAAAAGTATGAGAAAACAAGTGTACCCTTGATCTCCCAGAGGTGTTGTTCGTCTCGGAGGTGCACTGTACGGTGGAAAGTGTCCCCATGTGTCTAAGACTCAGAAGAGCTTTTATTCACAGGCTGCTTTGGCAAAGCACTCTGCATTTTAAGGAGCTAATTCTAACCCCGCTTTCCAGTGATCGTAAGGTTACAGGTGCAAGTTTTCAACTTGCACATACAGAATAAGGCACCTGCTGAAATGATGAAACGCAATGATTGTTGCAGTACCTTTTACAAAAGGGTGTTGTGAAGCGTTTCTGCAGCAGTTAACAAGCATCATGGCCCTGAAGAAAAACAGGAAAAAGAGCTGGGGGCAGAACATGAAAATGGTGGCAAAAAAGACTCAGAGGAGAGAGAGCATTGATCCACAGAAAGAACAGTCAAGGGACAAGGGTGAGGAATCAAGATGAAGAAAATAATTAGAACAAGCTTAGTGAATGAGGAGGGAATTATAAGTATCTTGACTGGGGAAATATGTGGGGAAAATTAATATCTCCCTGTGATGAGAAGGTTAAATATAATAAAACAATGCATGGGAAATTGAAAACAGCCTATATCAGGGTAAAGTGATAAATGGCACAACATGGTTCTGCTATTTGAGATGGACTAAGAGAAATGTGAGGGCCATAGAGGACATTATCTATCTGGACTTATCCAAAGCATTTGATGCTGTCCCACATGACATCCTTGTCTCTAAACTGGAAAGACACGGTTTTGATGGATGGACCACTCCGTAGATAAGGAATTGGCTGGATGGTCGCACTCAAAGAGTTGTGGTCAATGGTTCGATGTCCACGTGGAGGCCTGTGATGAGTGGTGTTCCTCAGGGGTCAGTACTGAGGCCAGTGCTATTTAACATCTTTGTTGGAGACATGGACAGTGGGATCGAGTGCACCCTCAGCAAGTTTGCAGATGACACCAAGTTGTGTGGTGTTGTGGACACGCTGGAGGGAAGGGATGCCATCCAGAGGGACCTTGACAGGCTGGAGAGGTGGGCCTGTGAGAAACTCGTGAAGTTCAACAAGGCCAAGTGCAAGGTCGTGCACGTGGGTCGGGGCAATCCCAAGCACAAGTACAGGCTGGGCGGAGAATGGATTGAGAGCAGCCCTGAGGAAAAGGACGTGGGAGTGCTGGTGGATGAGAAGCTCAACATGAGCCGACAATGTGCGCTGGCAGCCCAGAAAGCAAATCATATCCTGGGCTGTATCAAAAGAAGTCGAGGGAAGTGATTCTGCCCCTCTACTCTGCTCTCATGAGACCCCACCTGGAATACTGTGTTCAGCTCTGGAGTCCCCAACACAAGAAGGACATGGAGCTGCTGGAATGAGTCCAGAGGAGGGCCACGAAGATGATCCGAGGGCTGGAGCACCTCTGCTATGAAGACAGGCTGAGAGAGTTGGGGCTGTTCAGCCTGGAGAAGAGAAGGCTCCGGGGTGATCTTATAGCAGCTTTTCAGTACCTAAAGGGGGCCTACAGGAAAGCTGGAGAGGGACTTTTTACAAGGGTATGTAGTGATAGGACAAGGGGCAATGGATTTAAACTTAATGAGGGGAGATTTAGGTTAGATATAAGGAAGAAATTTTTTATATTGAGGGTGGTGAGGCAGTGGAACAGGTTGCCCAGAGAAGTTGTGGATGCCCCATCCCTGGAAGTGTTCAAGGTCAGGTTGGATGAGGCTTTGGGCAACCTGGTGTAGTGGAGGATTTCTCTGCCCATGGCAGGGAGTTGGAACTGGATGATCTTTAAGGTCCCTTCCAACCCTAACCATTCTATGATTCTATGACTTCATTTATGCAGGACAACTCAAGCGTGGAGGCTTTCAGAACCCAGGGACTGAAGTCCAGTTGGGTTTTGATAATACTGCAGGGACAAAGAGAACTGGCCTTGGTAATAGGCTGAACGTATAGGAACTTAGAGCGGGTTGATGTGAGGGAGCTTTGACTTCTTCCTTGCTCTGCAACTGGAATTATGTTCTTCCCTTGTAGACTTCTGCCCATGTTATTACTTAGCTATTAGGTCTGTGGCTTGTGATTCTGAGTTTCTGTTGTCTGACCCTAAACAGGTGCTTCTTCTTCTTTTTTTCCTCTCCAATTATATAGAAGTAATTATTTATTCATTGTTTTCGTTAAACTTTAATAAATACATGAGAGACTAGCTAACATTTTGCTTGACACATGTTAATGACTCCCTTACATCTTCATCTGCTTGAAGATAACTGATGAAACCTACTGGAAATTAAGGCTATAAATTTACAGATAGGGATTTCAGTCTAATCAATATTTTGCTGGTAATTATAACAGTTTATTCTTATGAAGTACATTGACCATAAGATGGAGAATCAATGTCAGGAAATGAAAAACAGGTGTCAGATTTGACAGGGACATTGCTGTCATGATGTCTGGAGGACAGTGGATTGTGTCAGCAAGCGTAGCAGTAATTCTGTCAAATATGTGAGGAACTAATGAAGATGTTGAAAACACTGGTTCTCACTTGTGAGCTTGAGTCCTTCAATAATATGTTCATCTATTCTTGGTTTTCTCTCACATCGCTTCTCCCTCTCTTTTCTTTCAAGCTTCAATTCATAATACAAAATATATGCTCTTTACCTCAGTGAGTTTCTTCTGTATTATGTTCTGAGAGCTGATTTTGTTTAATTATGGCATGAGGAAAGCAGTGCAGTGTGCTTCAACATTCCTAACAGTTCCTACTCGGAAGAGAACCAGAGCTATGTAGTCACGCAAACTCTAAAACTCTAAGCAGATACTAAAGGATTAAAAAAACATGGAAGGACTGAGAAAGAGAACAGAGGGAGCATAAATGCAAACACATTTCTTCATCAGATCCATAAGCACTAACAGAAAAATAAAAGTTCTTCTAAAGATGTGATTTGTACTCAAAGATATAAACAAGTGCCAGATTAAATTAAGAAATAGGAAGCTTTTCTCCAGTGTATCAGAAAGCTCTGATTGTGTGGTCTGTTTTCCTCTACTAGTTCAATTTTACCTACCTACAAGGAGGCATTTTAATAGAAAGAAAGAGGCTGAACAGAACAGATCTTTGCTATTAGTTATACTTCCTAAGCTTAGGAAACACTTTCGATAATGTGCTGAAAGCACACTGGCTGATGAAAAATACTGTTTCTAGTTAGGCTAATATGGAAATAATGGCATCATTTTGGAAAAGAGTCTTTCCAAACTCTATAGGGCTTTGCAGCTCTAGAAGTGTGGAGAGTTCAGGTCTGGCAGCAGGTAACAGTGGTCTTTTTAGATCAGCTGCTCACGTTACACTGGGAGTTGCTCATCGTTGGAGCTATCTTTCTGTGGCTTGACAAGTCTCACTTCCTCTCGCCTCTTGTGCGATAACAGGAGGTGCCCTTGCCGCTCCGTCACTACTAGCTGCCAGTATCACCAAATGCATCAGCAGCTGCTACAACTCTCATCTACAAATTGTGAGACATATCAACAATATGATGTCACACTGTTTCTCTGTGAACAGTTAGAAGATGTCAGTCACGTGCTGCCAGCTTACAACTGACATGTCTGCACACTTGCAGTGCTTTGCAGCAGACACACTTGACCTTTAATTCCAGTTAATACCATTAGAGTGACTAAACCACAAAGTCTGGATATTTTAGCACAATTCTTCTTGCAAAAGCAAAGCAAGACATGAAACACATGCAGAGCTCCTCTCTCCTTGAGACTCCACATGTCACCTGAGAAGAAGAACTGGCATGGGACCAGGAATTATGGCCTGTCTTTTAAGTGAACTTGAAACTACTGCCCACTTTCCTTATCAGAACTGCTAATAAAAGAGGAGCTTTTGTTAAAGATGCCATGTCTTTGGCACAGACCTCCAATTAGGCACCTAATTCACCTTGTTCCATAATAGAACCTTAGGCATCTGAAGACAAAGCCATGAGGCTTTTAGGCAATTCTCACCTTATGCATCTGGGTATCACTAGTTAGTCAGTGGACTGCTGAGGGAAGCTTTACAATGAACTGAAAAGAAGGAATATACTCCTATTTCCATGGTTTCTAGAAGGAGAAATCAGTGTATTCCAGAAATGTTATTTTCCTGATGTAACTGTATGTCTGCAAAGCAAAGCAAAGATTGCTCCTAGGGAATGAATACTGCGTTCAATTATTGTGGCTTTATGGTATTAGCTTCAAGCAGTGATAATGCCCTTTCAGTACTCCAGTTAAGGTCTTAGACTCCCTGGAGAACCTTGATGTTCATCATGAAATCTCAGGCTGCAACATTCTTTGTTCATTGCTGTTTCATTTTCCAGTAGGGTGATCTGTGAACTTAATGCCTTGTCTTTTATCACATGTGGAAGCCATATGATTCATGTAGATTAAATCTTTTGCCCAGTGGATAAATGTGGATCCAATATCTTATCTCCAAGTGGATATTAAGAGCTGAACAAATGTGCTCCTCTTTGGTAATGCAAGTTGCCAGCCTTCTACCTTACAGGAAAATGACCGAGCAAAACTGGCTTCTTCACAGAAATTGAATTGCTCCAGGAAAATGTTATGACAGATTACAAAACTAAATTTGTCATCAGTCTGGTAGAACAGCCTCATTGCTTGACAATCACAACAATGTAGTCATTATATGGACTTTTGAGGTGTGTGCTGCACCCATGCCAAACCCTAAGGTTACAGTGGTTTCCTGAAGAACTTGGCAAAACATCACATGGAAGCATATACAAGGCAGGAATATCATTAGCACCAAACCTACTGTGCCTCCCTTTGCTTGGAGTCACATGTTTGCAGGGCTACGTTGCCAAAGAAGGAAAGACAACAAAGCTTGTGACAACTGAAGGGAATGTTTTCGCAGGCAGAAATTGTCTCCAGATTGAGTTTACAGGCTAAATCAACTGCTAACTTTATTTCTTGAATAAAGGGACGTAGATTCATGGAGGCTTCTCACTATTCCTAGAGACAGGCACGGTAGTAAATGCTTTCATTTGATAGGCAACACCTTCATAACTTTTGGCAATAAAAAAATCAATGATGCCTAACAGCATAGACAAGTTGTTTTACTCGTGAAGACGTTGAAATGAATGGGTAAAATCAAAGCTGTATGCTCAAGTCTTGGTCGCCACATATTAAATGCTCATGCATTATTTTGAATTAAAGCATTTCTCACATACAAGGCAGACTAGCTGTTCTGTATCACAATGTATACCTAGCTGAGTTTTAAGACATAAACTCGTCTTGATGTACTTTCAGGGTTTTACAAAACATCCAAAACCTACAATAAAAATCATAGAAACTTTTCACCTTGTGAGAGCTAAGTAATCATCAAATATTTAATGAAAGTGAATGCTGACTGCATTTTATCATGCTGGAAATTGGTATGAAAGATTAAAGAACCATCATGTAGAGTAACGGAAAACTATTAAGTGAAAATACACACTTAACAAAAAAGAGAAATGAATTGAAAAATATCTCAAATGTACTGCTTCTCTGAAGATTCAAGGGCCTCAGGTTTGCTGTACTACTGTAGATGGAAGGGCCTCTAGTTCTTTGTCTTCTGACTTTACAACGAGTACGTTTGCAGATACCCTAGGCAATATGCCTGCCTTAGCTTTGTAACATTGTAATTTGTCTTTTGTCAAAAGGATAGATTTATTTCTTTTGCACTCACATGGCCGAATTCTGCCCCTGGATGTGTACATTAGGTATCAGGTTGCCTGAACTGAAATGCCAAGAGTGTGTTTTACTATAGGCAGTGTTTTACTATAATACAAGATTGAGATGTTAGCCTGTGGTCACAAGGTGAGCCATTTGCCATCTAATGAAGTTGTTTGTATTTCGGATGCAAGTGAAACACACGCATTTTAGAAAGTAGAGTCAGTTGAAAGAAGAAAGGAAACCTTAGAAATTACCAGTTTTATTTTGTCATATGCCTCAAGCCATAAATGTTTGATTTATACAGGGCACTTCTGCTCTTCTTCAACCTCAGATATTGTATTATAAAAGTTAAATTTTCTATTTCCACAACAGTACTGAAAAAATATTTTATTTGCAGAAACAAGCTCAAACTGAAAAGCAATGACTATTTGCAGCCTAACAAGTGTATGGATTGTGCTATCCTTATACATCTCCGATTGGAACAATTGCTGAGTAAAGTTGCTAATTAAAGATTTTTTCCTTCCATTTTCTTCCTCTTTTTAATGGTTGTCTCTTACAAGTCCTTCTGTAAATAAAATGTTCCCTTTTTTCCTCCTCTGGAATCAGGCCTGCAGCTTTCTTTCCTTAAAAGTCAGCCTTGTCTTTGCTACTATTTAAATTCTGTTCCATAACATGGGTGCTCACCTGTAGGTGCTCAATGTAGTGTGAGCTGCCCTTTCCTCCCCACCATTGGGAATGTCCCTTCCTGCCATGCCAGCTATTCTGAGCAGTCGTGCCTGGACCGCCAAGCTGGCTGTGATCTGTCGTAGTCTGCAATGGCTTTGGACAGTTCTGTAGATCAGCAGCTGTCAGGTGAATAGCCCCATTTTTTTCACCACACATGCTTATCAATAAACATCTCATATGAGAATGCAGCCATAACCTTGATAGGAGTCAAGAACCCGAATCCTGTATTTTGTGATACTGTACTTTTAATAGAAAGAGAGTTTTGCTGTGCCAGCCTAAGTCCTGATAGTGCTCCCTCTTTCCCCTTCTTCAGTTTGTATCTTCATGTGTGTGATTTTTCTTTACTTTCTTTCCGTAACTCCTATAGTGATACAGTTCTATTTCAACTAAAGAGCAAGCTATTTAGGAGCTATTTTGTCTATTTTCAAGAAAGTGGCCAATGATATCAAATTTTTAATATGCCTTTTTTATATTACTTAACAATAGAGTTCAAGATAAAAATTAACGTAATGACATTGCCTTACTTAAATTTTGGATGGGTAGATGTATTTTAAATTGAAACAGCAATCATTAGTGTTACCATATAGACTGCCAGACTTAAATGCATATAAAAATATATTTACACTGGAGTGAGATATCTGCAGATCGCTGCTAAAGTTCCCTCTTGATAAGACAAACAGCTATACTTGCCTCTAAATGTAGTACTAAAGGCATACAAAAGACAATCACAAAAGCACTCAGATTGATACCAGCATTGTTTGTGCAGTTCTGTAGCTTTACTGAGAAACAATAAAATTCTTTCAATTTTTGTAACTAAATAAAGGAACTCACAATTTTCAGGGATGTGATGATACTGTCTGGCATTTTTCTGACTGTTGATTATGTGTTTGTAATGGCATTTTTGTAAATATAGTGATCTTTATAATTATTACTGGGTGTTATACAGGGAGCTCCGTATTAGTCAGTGTTTTTGGTAGATTGCCTTCACTATGTTTCAGATGTTCTTCTTCATTCTTCATTGAAACAAATAGGGAAAGCTTAAATCAGCTATTAGGAATTTTCTTCCAGGACATTCCAGACTGTGCCTTAGGCAAGAATAAAGTATTTTCATGTATATATAGGACAGCCTTCACGCACCTATTTCTTTTGTCTCCATACTATTGCTATATTTGTTTCGTTGTCCATATGTTTCCCTCTTGACTTAAGACATAGCTCTGTGTTTAGGTCAGGATAAGTATTTCTGTTTTTAAAATTTGAAATGAGTTGCAAATTCTTCTGAAGCAAATGGGTTTGTTTATTGTAGTTTTAAATAGCTTTTCAGTTGTACTGAGAGTAAAATTGCTTCAGCAACATACAGTCATGTTGGTAATCCTGTGGTCTGCTGAACACACTGTAGAGAATAAAGTGTCTATAGTTATAAACATAGAATCATAGAATCATAGAATGGTTAGGGTTGGAAGGGACCTCAAAGATCATCCAGTTCCAACCCCCCTGCCATGGGCAGGGAAACCCTCCACTACACCAGGTTGTCCAAAGCCTCATCCAAACTGGCCTTGAACACTTCCAGGGATGGGGCATTTACAGCTTCTCTGGGCAACCTGTTCCAGTGCCTCGCCACCCTCTGAGTGAAAAATTTCTTCCTTATATCTAATCTAAATCTGCCCTCTTTCAATTTAAAACCATTGCCCCTTGTCCTATCACTACATGCCCTT
This sequence comes from Tauraco erythrolophus, assembly GCF_009769465.1. Taxonomy (NCBI): domain Eukaryota; kingdom Metazoa; phylum Chordata; class Aves; order Musophagiformes; family Musophagidae; genus Tauraco; species Tauraco erythrolophus. The sequence goes on along the minus strand of NC_141467.1, from coordinate 48,257,118 downwards.
GTAAAAAGTCCCTCTCCAGCTTTCCTGTAGGCCCCCTTTAGGTACTGGAAGGCTGCAATAAGATCACCCCAGAGCCTTCTCTTCTCCAGGCTGAACAGCCCCAACTCTCTCAGCCTGTCTTCATAGCAGAGGTGTTCCAGCCCTCGGATCATCTTTGTGGCCCTCCTTTGGACTTGCTCCAGCAGCTCCATGTCCTTCTTGTGTTGGGGACTCCAGAGCTGAACACAGTATTCCAGGTGGGGTCTTATGAGAGCAGAGTAGAGGCTTTACTTTTGTGAAGAGATTATTGCAACATCATAAACGACAGGATTACATCTTGAGTCATTTGTTCATGTCATTGGAAACCATAGATGAAATTACTCCCTTGTTTTATGTGAATTCATGGGAAGTGCTTTTATATGTGGATCATGATTAATGCCTGTGAAGCTGCCAGAAGCTTCCTGCCATTTGTAGCTAACTACTTGTATTTTTAAAGTTGTTACTGCAAATTTGTCTAGAGAAAATTTGGATAGGTGATTTGGCATAAACTTGTAAAAAGAGATGCCATAACCATGCTTTAGACTTACCTCTGCTAGAAGGCAGAAACTCCATAATAATAGATTCAGCTTTTTAAAACCCTCTTACAAATATGTAAGGTGGCCTCGCATAGCACACATAAACACTACCTTTTTTGGTCTTCAACCTATAGCATTGGCATATAGTGCTTCCCTCTAGTGACAGGTGACATTCTGAGTCAAAGTGTAGTTTAAATATACAGCCTTTGCCTTTACTCGGCTGTTTTTTCATATGTCCTGAATCTGCTAAATTAAACTATCATCTCCTACTAAGAGGCTTTCTGATGAGACATTTGGCACTTGTACTTCTTATCCAACGGTTTGGTTAACTTGAAGCTTTTTCTAAGCATTTCTACATGGCCATAGGAGTAACCAAACGTTACCAGCATCCTTGAGCTCCCTCATTAGCTGATTACATGTCTGTCTGTGGTGGGTCCCCCATGCTTCCTGGAGGCAGTTGAGGATAGCTGGAGCCTTTGTTCCACTCCTGGCTTCTTGCTGCGTTTTCCAAGGACAATGGAGAGAAATGAAGAAAACCAAGAGTATGTTTTCCTCTTTATGTGAGCCAGTGGCTTTTACTACACCTGTCACTCAGGAAACAAGACAGCAAGGATGGAGGTTCTTGGGATGCCTCCAAATCATACAAATTCATGTCAGTCATGGTATTGGGCATATGCCCAGATGTACAGGATAGTCCTGTGGTGATCATCTCTCCTGGGGCATTTGCATGTTCAAACACAACCCTAAGCAGGAGCAATGAGAAGTTCCTTGAATGTGATAGGAGGTTACATACATACCTTACATACCCCAATCTCCTGGTGTTAGTATCATATTTTGACTTTTGGTGACTATTTCTTATTTGATAGGAAACTTGAGAGCGCTTGAGACTTGTCTGTCTTACCTCTTTCACCTTCAATAGTATTTTGTCAACATTCCTGTTCTATTAAGGTGAAACTTGCCTTTCGTAGCCTACTTTCACTAATGGGCTTCAGGTAGAGCTGGGAGCTTTTAAGGTCCCATTGCTGTAGGCGGAAAGCCACTACAGGGGTCATATGGGCCATAGGACTCTGTGGGGAACAGCTATGCTGCAGCATGCTTGAGAGGGCAAAGAATGCATGTCTTCTGAACTTGCAAATCTTTCCTCAGTGTACTGGGCCACAGAAGGTTTGCTGTGACAGCCACACGTACGGCTATGCAGTGACTGAATTCACCTGCGAATTCAGACAGAGAACAACTACGCTTAGGCTTGTAGAAGGATTTTTCTTCTCTCATTTTAGCCGATAATTTAAACCAGATTTTTTCCAAGGATGGTTGTGTGGTCATACTGAACAACTGTAACACATCCAAGAATGATATTTTTTGTTATCGTCACAAGCCGGTGTTAGAAGCAGCCTCAGATCAGTGAAGTTAAATAGAAAATACATTTTTACCATACTAAACGTTAGTATGTAAATGACCACTTAAGTGGTTCCACAGTGTTGCCTACCGAGTTTTTTCTTCTGTCCTAAGCAAGGACTGCAACAGAAGGGACCAGTCCCTCCAACCTCTGTTCACCTATGTTCTTAATGGTAGTGTTAGATGCAGTGTTCAGTGAAAGGGCTGAAGTGGACTTAAATGCTTCTGAGTTGTCATGTGAATGCCTTCTGCTTTAACTCTTAAAAGGTCTGATTTTTAATGTTTTGTTTTGTTTTTCAGTTGGGAACTGCTCTTGTATTAGAATACTTGCAAATACACATTATAAGATAGTGAAAACCATATACATAAGGAGTAGAAAAATCCTGGTCAAAATATTGTCAGAGATCTAACAGTAATGTGGAGAAAAGCTTCTTGAAAGTTCTGTCCATGCAAACTCCCTGTTTTATTTAATTCTTAATTAAAATCATTATTCTCTAGCATATCTAACTATTTAGCAGGAGTAAAAAAATGTCTGTGTCTTTAATAATTTTGCAGACTTAAAGAAATGTAGTTATCAGAAGAAAGATGTTCTTGGATACTTCCTTTTTATATGTCTTGAGTAGACTTTTGTAATTTTTAAAAATAATATTAATTACCATGGTTACATGCTGCTACTGCTGATACAATTTAAAACGATTGCTTTCTGCTCCAATACTTTGCACACTGTGAATTAATCAAAAATTAAACAAAAAAATTTGTATAGTGTGAAATTTCTTGTCTATTTTAGTCTGCTATTTCCTGAGGTTGTGATACTGTATTCTTCATTTAGGGAACACTCACGTGTACCTGGATCCGACCTAAATATTCAAACTGCCAAACCCATCTGTGGTGGGTTGACCTCGGCTGGTTGCCAGACACCTGTGCAGTTGCTCTCTCGCTCCCCCTCCTCAGCAGAACAGGGGGACACAATAAGCTGGAAAAGCTCATGGGTCACGGTAAAGAGAGGGAGATCACTTACTAATTACCATCGTGGGCAAACCAGACTCAACCTGGGGAAAATTAGTTTAATTTATTGCCAGTTGAAGTAGTAGTAGTGAGAAACAGACAGATGGAAGCACCAAAATTCCCCCTCCTCACAGCTGTGCCCTGCGGTGGGTCGGTCGGGGCTGGAGCTGGCCGTGCGTGGCACGGGGCAGCCCCCGCTTCTCCTCCTAGAGGCTGCCCCACAGCCCCCACCAGAGTCGGGGCACATGCACCTGGTACACCGTCCCAGCTCACCTCTTTGTCTGGAATTAAGCCCGTACCTTCCCTGACACCAGCTTGTTGGCGTTTCCAAAGTCACGTATTAGCGAAGCAGACTGCCACATACATTTAGCTTCAACACGGCCGTGTGAACTGGTGAGTGTCCTCCACAGTGGCATAGCTAGAGGCGCCCTGACTTTCATCTTGCTTTCCTTCCAACTTTCGGAGCATACTGAAAAAATAATAATACCACCTTCTGATATAACACCTCTGAGCCATAAATGCCAAAGTGCTTTACAAACAGAGGATTTAGTTATTCAAATCGGAAGCGTTGAGGGAGATTTCTACGATCTTCCTGTGACAAGTGCTTAATCCAGAAATTGAGCTGAGATTTCGGAATTCTCAGTACAGGGATCTTTCCACAAAACCTTATCACCTGTGTGAATAATACCAATCCACACAGACTTCAGCTGATGGGTTGGATGGGGCAAGTGAGCAAACAAGCTCTTGTTGACCTCATGTCTTTCATATTGTCTTTCTCTCAGTTTTTTTTCAAATTTGTCTCTACGGTTGACCTTTGAGATCCAGTCGGGAAGATCTTATGGGGAGTGTTTTGCACCATCTAGTTCAACAAGAGCAATTAATGTTTGTAACATCTTGTTGATGGCTACATTCTGTGTTTTCAGATTAACTATTGAAAATTGAGTTCTGAATATCACAATCCCATTTACAAGTCAATTAAATTATGTCTTCCTACAAATATAGTGTAATTTAAAATGCGGTTGTGCTATTGGCAGTATTACATAAGCACAAAGCAGATGCTTAGTTGTCGAGAAACTTCTAGCTGAAGTTGGTTATACATTATATGAATTTTTCTCAATTTTCTGTGCATATGTATACTTAATCCAGCAAACCATTTTTATGTGCATGTAGATTACTGACAAAAAAACAAGCATCATCATAATTCAAGGTTATAACAGGCAACTCTTAAACCATTCTGCAAATGCAGAAGCAGCAGCTCTTCTACTGTTGCCTTCTCATTTGGTACAATTCTGAGTTACAAATGAGAGCTTTTTCTCTGAATGCATTTCCTATCATGCAAATGCAAATTTCGATACTTCACATGTGTGATTTATATCTTTCTGATTATTTCCTATTTTCTAATATTAAATTATTTAAAAATGTTATTTCAGTTTTTAAATACGGACAACTCTGTGGCTATTCTATGACTGAAAGCTCTAGGAGCTGCTGATTTTGAGCTGTTGTAGGCTCTTGTTGCTTTTTATGCCTTTTAGTTTTGGAGGGTTTTTTGCTTACCTTTTACTCTTTTCCCAGTTTTGTTAATCAAAAGCATCCTTAAAGATGAAAACCTGAGCACTCCACAAACTCCATGTAAATTACTATCCTGAATTTTCTACCTTTATAATCGTGATAGAGACAGGGGAAAGCCTATGATGAGAAACTTCTGTGCTTGGAAGAAGACTGCATGATTTATAACAAATATCAGCAATTTATAAGTTCAAATTAGAGTAACATATAAATAGTGACTGTATAGAACTTACTTTTTTATTACTTTACGTATGACCTTTTTCAGACTAGCAATTATTTTCCATTCGTTCAGTTCAATTGGAAAAAGCAATGCTTAACAGACTTTGAGTCCTGGGTCACTAGTGATAGAATTAGTTTTCAGATGTATGTAATTACTGTCGCATGTAGCTCTGTAATTTGTCACACCAGCTTATTTCTGATGGACTTTTATCAGTCACCTCTTCTCTGTTTTCCTTGAGCTGTGTGGTAGAACTGTGACCCAGGGCTCCTGAGTGACCTGCGGAACTGGCTTATGTCTCAACAGTAAGGCAACTGCCTGTCTTTCACCAGTGAAACTGTAATCTAGTCCTGGCCCCTCTCCTTCACTCGGGATCGCAGGTACTTTAGCAACCTCCCATAACCTCCACTTTCCTGAATATTTGATGACTGCTTTGTGTTCTTCCGTGTCAGTTATGGTTCTGGCGTAAATGCACACGTTCTTTAATCCATTTGACAGGACCAAATTTAGATGAGGGGAAGGAAGCAGAAGGACAAAACCAAATGCAAAGTGACCCGTAGCGATTAAAGCAGGGGATGCTGCAGGCAATGTAGGGAAATGTAGTCCTGATAAATGATTAATCTTTATGACTAGAGAAAGGAAATAACAACACAGGCTCAAGATTGTGTGTGGAAATAAGTATGGCTTAAAGGAAATAAACATCACAAGCTTAACTAACCTGTGATATGCATTACACAAAAACATGTTTTTTCATATTTTCTTCTTAATTCTGTGCTTGTATTCCTTTGTCTACTCTTTTTGTCAATAATATCACATGTTCCTGTATCTGAGGCAGACATCAAAGTCCCACGTATATGCATCTTTGTGGGAGTCTTAAGACTCTCCTAAATCTTTTGAGGAAAAAGACAATTCACTTTGAAGCAGTTTATCATCCACCCTAGCCCTCTTTCCCAGCTCTTCTCCTTTCTCCTCCACTGGAAGTTTCTTTCCTTGTTACAAATGTGTCAGAAGCAAGGATGGGCTGGTTTCGTCTGTATTTCATAGTACAGAATAACAGTATATATTCACTGCATCAGCAAGCATATTTTCTTATGTTTGCTTCTTCCAGGGAACGGTATGGCAGAGAACGCTGGTGGCAAGTAACTTCTTCAGCTGTCACAGGAAAATTCAAAGAAATCTGCCAGAGAGGGAGCAATTCAGGGAATTCTTCAAGAAATTTTCTAGATGTTGTGATATAACAGGAAAAAAAGGCTGAATAGATTCAACCAACAAAGTCAACAGTGTATACTCTTAATGTAGGCACTTTTCAAGTACTTTAGTGTATAAAGACAGTATGTATAGTTCTTGAACAGGAAAGATAATTAGCAAGAAATGCCTTTCATACAAGGTGGCCTGATACGCAGAAGAACAAAAATTACCTTACCTATATAATTTATGTCAGTTCTTATATCATACTAAATTAAAACATCTAAAACTTGATGAGTTGCCTGGATAGTATAGGAGAAGTTGGTGTTTTGCTTTTGAGTGAAGTACTGTTCTTGTTTGTATTAGCTTGAGAAAGGAAGCAGAATTCAATATTGCAACTTATATTGAGGCCAAATTTATTAGTTGCCGACAGTATACAAAGACAAAGATGGTAGTTTAGATTGATGGGTGAAAAAGCACCTTCATTTACTTAGTAGGTATTAACTCCTCAAGCTTGTGTGAAGCTCCTGGAAAAGTCCTGAGGATGGGCCTAACCTGAGGAAAGTTAAAGGCTGTATCCAGACTGACTGGGAATTACATAGGACGTTCTTTTGGGAGAAGGATCTTGTCAGAAATTAAACAGATGATCTTCTCAACTTTACAATACTTACCTCTAATTTAATAGTGTATTTATGTGTTAATAGTAGTTAGCATATAAAAGTGTAGTAGGAAGACAGAATATTCTGTTCCCTTTTGACAAGTATATAAATTCAAAATTTCTTCTACCAGTTGTTACAGATAATCTGATTAATTTATCAGGTTCATGCATCTGAGAGTTATTTGTCAAAACCGATCTCACTTTACATCATTTGGTTAAGGTTGATTGCACATGTCAGATTAGAAAGAATGGTAAATATTCTTTTTAGACAAGTAACATTGATTGGTGGTATTTTCTTTTTTACGTAGATTTATATGACCATGTTGTCCTGTCATCTAGGTTCGATAAAGGCCTGTTCTCAATCCCCAATTTAGCTAACACCACTGTACGTAACAGCTCTGAATTAATGTGGTTTGTCAGTAGCAATAGGCCACAGTGATAACCAGAACACGCTGCTACATCTTATTCTGACTGATCTATGAAACAGCGTTGCCCATTTATTCTTTTGTGTAAGGTAATAAACAGTCTCTGGGCTTCTACTTTCGTGGCAGGTATTGAGCAGCTGAAACTTTCTCTAATTTACAGAATGTTTTATCTTTTCTCCAGTTGACTTCAGGGGCAACTCAAGAAGCTGTACCATAAAACTTAATGATTTCAAACACACTAATGTGTCAGACAACAGAGCAAACAATGCGTGCTTTGCCATTAATATTAGTCACAATTAGAAGGTGATTAGGACACTTACTGTACAAAAGTGCATGTACTATATTAGTGTATAAAGAGAATGGTTGGCCATACTACAATGTCATAGATGTATTCCAGCCATTTCCAGGAAAACAAGCTAGAAAAAAGATTTTTCCCTCACACCAGAACTCCTAATGTTTATACTGGTCCTATTTTTTGACCAGCGAGGAGAAGATTGTATGTTATGTTATGCCATTTCCCCTATTCATGGTGCATGGTCAAATTATATCTGTTATTCTCATGAATATTCTTAATTATGAGCTCAAATTATGTCTATTGTTCTCATGAATATACTTAATTATGAGCCAGTCACCTGCACCGTCTCTTAGTATATCTGAAAGTTTCTGCATTGACCCTGTATTACCAGACGTTTTCATGTTCAGTGAAGACAATACTGTTGCATGGTAACTGTGAAGGAGTTATGTCAGGTAGCGACAAGAGCAATCCCTCAGACCTTCAGCTTCCTTTGTGTTGTCCGCAGCTTCTCAAATATGAGCAGCATCTGGACTGCAGGCTGTATAAATTTGCCTAGAAGTCTGCCAACCTGCGCCAACTTCTGACAGGTGCCACAGGTGTGGAGGTACATGTCTCCTTAAATGCATCTGTGTCAGATCAGGAGATAATGACATCTGGTTTGTTAACGCATCGCATATGGACATGTGATAGGAAGGGACAATAATGACACTGTAAACCAGCCATGTGACCAACTCAGAAAAAGAGTTAACGCCTGTGATAGATTCAGTCGAGAGGGACAATACATGCAAGATAATTTTCCTCAAAGATCTTTCTGAACCAGGAATCTACAAAAAGTAGATCTACCAAAGGCAGCATCTACCGTGAATGGGCACTTTATTTGCCATCTTACCATAGTAATTCTTCTAAGAGGTATATGTCACAACCTTTGATTTCTTGTTGGTTTACATATTCATGGAGGTTCCTGGGGTGACGTTGGGATAAATTTTCACTGCCATATGTGTGAAGTGAAAAGTATATGTCTGCACTCTTTATTTTTCATTTCTCAGTTAGATGTGTGCTTCCTGCACGCAAAAGAAAGAAAACCTTAAGAACACATGCTTGTCTGTCTTTCGAACTCTCTAGAATTAGCTTGTCATGAAATGTAAAACTAATGTGTAGTTGTAAAAACCACTGCCAGAATTTTCCTCACTACTGGCTGATGGCTAAGTAGATTTAGAAATGAAAGGGGTTATTATAAAGTGATTACTGAATAGCTAGGTATGTCATTTTAAACAAGCAACTAAAATCTCTGTTGCAGATTCGAAATGTAATCTTGTTTGTATCATTCATACTTAAAATCTGATTTTGATTGTGGAGGGGTAATCATGTAATGTAAGTAATTTGACAAAAATATATCGAATTAAGTTTTTCTTTCACTCTTTATTTAAATGTATTAGAATTTAAATGACTCACCATTCAGAGTATACCTATAAAATGACAACAGCATAAGGAAATACTAGATTCAATTTTCCTTGGTTCAGATTTAAATTTTACTATAAAGGGAAAAGTTTGTATCAACTCTCATGAAAGAAAACATTGTATAGAAACTAACACTTAAAAAATGCTACTAACTTTAAAAGGGTGTTACTGGTGATTAAAACAGTGTTACTGATGATTAGATCAATGTATTTTGCAACTATGAAAGTCACCTTGAAGATATAAGCCTCGTGGGATACGTGTAGCCATGAGTTGGAGAATAAGAGATTAAAAAGTTAAGGAAACTGTGTCATGCAGGATCGTATCACTTGTTCATGTTTCTGTATCCAGTGCTTGTAATAATACATTACCAAAAGCTTAAATCCAGTGTCTCATCTGGTTCCAAGCAACAGCTACTCTTACCTTTTGTAAGCTGTGAGCTGATGCCTTGGATGCTTATTAGAATGTGCTTTCAATGAATCTTCTATAATTGGCTAAATATCGTGGTGCTCTCCCAAGAATTCCTGTATTTTCAGCTCGTGTTTCAGCTAGAAATATCACAAAAAGAATTCTCCTGACGATAAACTGGTATTGGTACTTAGGATCCTTCCTGGAAAAAGTAAACCTCTACTATACCTCACATTTGAATTTGAGAAGTAAGGATTCAAGCTGACCCATTTTAAGAACTTGGGCTGCTCATTTTACTGCTGTGAGCTGTGAGTATGTATTTTATGGGTTTTTGAGCTCCCGTATTTTGGAACTAACCAGTTCTGGCCACAAAGTACAGAAAAGCCTGTTGAGTGCTGTGTTCAGATGGGTTAGAAATGAGAATGAGAATTAGGATTCCACAGCTTTTGCTGATGCTTTGTAACCTTCAGCAGATAATTAATTTCTTGTGACCTTAAGTTTCTTTGTAAACTGGGAGAAATGCTGTTAGTCGTACCTCATACAGATGCATAAGGTTTAACTACACAATACTCTGAAGCACATGATAAAACAAAATCACTGGAAGCATGATCTTGCATCTAGTTCCACACTGAAGAAGAATGATGTTACCTATAATCTTACTGACAACAGGATAGTCTGGAAGATGGTAGCTTTTCTTGTTTGCTCAGTAGACTGCTGGCATCTCTGGCAGGAAAAAGAGGCTAAGTATGAGCACATGCCGTAAATGAGAATCTTTCAGTTCTCAGATGCTGGGAAGTGGTTTAGTCCAGAGACAGAAAGCTATCTATGGTGGGATTGCCTTGAGATGTGATTTTTTATGCTTAAGTCTTGTCCTCTTGACACCTTCTCTCCATTGTGACACTGTGGATGCTGATCATGTTAGTAAAGGTGCTGGGGGAAATGTGGGCAGGAAGCTTATTCCTGCCTCTTGATGCTCTTAAGTGTGCAATAACTTGGAAGAGTGCTGAAGGTATCCCCACAGGCTGCTGCTCAAAGTTAGCATCCTGATAACTTCAGAGTACATACACCCTGTGTTCATCTGCCTTCACTCACGTTTTGACTGAGAAAGGCAAATGAATATAATTAAAAGAATATAATTAAAAAGAAGAAATTTTTTTAAAAAGAATGTAATTAAGACTGCTGGCCTGGATAGGCACACCCTCCTTTGGGTTAAAAACTGGCTGGATGGCCGGGCCCAAAGAGTGGTGGTAAATGGGGCTAAATCCGGCTGGAGGCCGGTCACCAGTGGGGTTCCCCAGGGGTCAGTGCTGGGTCCAGTTCTGTTTAACATCTTTATCAATGACCTGGATGAGGGGATTGAATGTACCCTCAGTAAATTTGCGGACGACAGCAAGTTGGGAGGCTGTGTCGATCTGCTCGAGGGTAGGGAGGCCCTTCAGAGGGATTTGAACAGACTGGATCGTTGGGCTGAGGCCAATGGCATGAGCTTTAATAAGGCCAAGTGCAGAGTCCTTCACTTGGGGTATAAAAACCCCAAGCATCGCTATAGGCTCAGAGAAGAGTGGCTGGAGAGCTGCCTGGCGGAGAAGGACCTGGGGGTGTTGGTTGACTACCGGCTTGATATGAGCCAGCAGTGTGCCCAGGGGGCCAAAAAGGCCAATGGGATATTGGCATGTATCAAGAATAGTGTAACCAGCAGGAATAGGGAAGTGATCCTGCCCCTGTACTCGGCACTGGTGAGGCCGCACCTGGAATATTGTGTCCAGTTTTGGGCCCCTCGCTTTAAGAGAGATATTGAGCTCCTGGAGCGAGTCCAAAGAAGGGCGACTAAACTGGTCAAGGGGCTGGAAAATAAAACTTATGAGGAGCGGCTGAGGGAGTTGGGGCTGTTTAGCCTGGAGAAGAGGAGGCTGAGGGGAGACCTGATTACGGCCTACAAATACTTGAGAAGGGATGGTGGGGAGGTGGGGGAAGGGCTCTTTACATTAGTGATGGGCGATAGAACAAGAGGAAATGGGTATAAGCTTAGTCAGGGGAGATTCAGGTTGGATGTTAGGAAGTATTTCTTCTCTGAAAGGGTTGTCAGCCACTGGAATAGGCTGGCCAGGGAGGTGGTTGAGTCCCCATCCCTGGATGTGTTTAAGAATAGGGTGGATGATCTACTTAGGGATATGGTTTAATGGGGATTAGGGACGGTTGGACTCGATGATCTCTAAGGTCTTTTCCAACCTAGAAATCTATGAATCTATGAAAGAAGCAGCCTTTTTTTTCCCCAAATTTGCTCATAGGTAAACAGGCATAGTCCAGTTTGCAACATATAAGATATATATATAACCAATTATTCCTTCCTATTTTGGATTGCGGGTGACTATCATTTCAGTTTTACTGTCTCATAGTTCTTTCTCTCATTAGTGCTGAAGCTCTGCAGGGCTTGTATCCCAACACTTTTTAAAGTGTCAGGGAGTACGTTTAGAAGACTGATAGAAGTGCTGCTTTTTTGTGGGAGGCATCTGTTCTTGCAGGAGAGACATGTTCTTTTGGAAATGCTATTAGCAAGTAACAGTAAAAGATTGGTAAGAATTTTAAATACCATAACTGGAAATCTATCTATTTCTACTATTGTTTACTTTCACCTAAATAATCTTAGTAACTACTGCTATCAATTTCCATGGCTGCTCCATGAAAAGCAGTAGAGATATCCCAGATGAAACCAATGTTTCAAGTTTTTTTGAAATTTGCAGTTGTTCTTTGCTGCTTTTAACATTTTTACTTGCTGCGACAAAACACTGTGGTCTTAGGTAAGTGAGATAACCAACCTATAATGTGCCTCTCTTTAGTCCAAAGGTTGCTTCTGGATCTTCCACAGCCTTGTGTAACTTAGTCTTTGGTATCACTTCAAAATGGTTAGACAATTACATAAGCAACATAGTATTAAGATTTTGATTTTGCTCATTTTATGAGTCATTTGTCCCTTTGTTTCTTTGTTTGCCTCCTCTTTTTTTGATTCCTTTCTTTTATAACCCAAATAATGGACAGTATGAAAAATCATGAAGATAAAGTGCCCCTTTTCTTCCTCTAGTCCTAACTACAAAGTAATTCTTTCTATTAAAAAATTTCATTGTTGCTTTGGATTTGAGATGCAGCTGTGTAAAACCAATGTGTTTTTATTAACCTCAATAAAAATTTGTTAAAAAGCTGTGAAATTACACTATCCAGAATCTTGCCCACTGTTTCTTTCCTCACTGCACTCTGCTGTTTTTCGTAAATTGAAATTCAAAAAACCCTGATCTATTACCAGATTTGATAAATAATGTGATATTTTGAGCAAAGAAAAGCTCTTTTTGAACTTCAATCTGTTCTTGAAGAACTCGGACAAAGAATAATTACAGTATAAAAATCAGTCCATTATGGTAGAATGGGATCTTTCACAAAACTCTGACTAAGTTTACAAACAACCTCAAATTGTTTGCAGTCATGTATAGATTGGATATCAAGTCAAATCAAATAAGGACAGGCCAAACAAGTAAAATATTTTACCTAATTTCTTGTTTGGTGTTGACTGTAGAGACACAAATCGTAAGACTTGTTTTCTAAAACAAACTAAACATTGTTACTTTGATAGCAGCTGGCTCACGAGGCGTATAGTCTGTTCCCTAATAGCGAAATGGTATTTCACCCCTATAGATGAAATAATATTTTGTTACCTCATGGTCTGCACCCCGGAGGTATAACATAATATCTAGACTACTGAGGAGCAGCAGAACATCTGTGTGTCTGGAGAACTGTAAAGTGAGTAGAGAAATCTGGCTTTATAGCCTCTGCAGGTGAGATTTTACCAAGTAAGGAGAAACATGGATGAAATATTGTGTGCTTAGACATATATAAAGTAAGAATTGTAATCTCCATTATTAAAAAATGTTTAAGTGTTTAATGCTGTAGTTTCTCTGCAGGAAAAAGTGAACTTCCCGTGTTTCCTCCTCAGCTATTCTGTTTTGTTCTTCCCTGGAAGGTACTTCTGATTCAGTAAAGTACACTGACAGCCTGGGCACTTTTACCAGTGCTGGTGAACTCTTAAAGTGTGTGTTTGACTTAAAGCACAGGTAGCCTTGTTTGAAAAAAGCACATGTCTTAAATTGTCTCCTAATCAGATGTGGCTCTGATTTAGTGTGTGGAATCAAGCCTAAAGTTTATATGTTCTTATGGTCTACATCACTGTAGTACACAAGTTCCTTGCAGGTGTTCATGAAATTATGAACAGCCTCTGATTCTGATACAAGACTACTATGACTCCCACTTTAGTTGGAAGGAATTGATGTGAAAAGCTGTTAAGTAATTTGAACAAGACTGCTTAGGCAATCCTTGACAAAGCGTGAGCATTTGATTATTATTAGTTAAATTTTGTGTTTAAGAGAGCTGTAGTGGATCATATCTTAAATCTCAGATGATTCTGGTTTCATCTTAAATTTTTACATTTTCTTGTTCTGTTCATCCTTTACTTCCTGTGGAAGGACGATAGAGTCCAATGCGGACTTTAAATCACAAGAGTTGAGATTACGGAGCTAAACCACACTAGTAGTTTGCCTAGACAAGAAGTAAATTCTTCATTCCTGTTGTTCTGATGTCTTTCAAATGGTACCTAACGCATACGAGATGTCTGCAGCTACTGAAGTATCAAGGAGTGGCAGAAAGTCACCATGCCATTCTTTTCTTCATCCCTTATTTCGGGAGGTCTGTGCAGTCTGTGCTGACAAGACAAAACTTCCAGTCTGAGTTTTCTTTCTAAACCCAAGTTTTGATGATCAACGACAGGATGCTAAAAATACACTTAAATGTTCTCTGTGATTCTGAAATTGAGTTTCTGAAAAAGCATTGTACTTGTGGTAAGAAGTAAAGTGTGAAGTTCCAGAGAAATGAGCTGTGAATTGCAGCTGCAGTGGAAATTGATCCTGTCTGTCAGTCTCTGCTTCATATTCTCAGGAAAACAGAGCGGAGCAGAGAAGGAGCCAAGATCACCGATTAAATGGAATGCTAAAGTGCCAGGGGCTAGAACCGGGCTTGCTGGTCCCTCAGGTCAGAGCTGACACTGTCAGACTTCACTGCTTGATACCCTGCTGAAGCTGGCAGAAGGAGAGCGGTATGAAAAATGCTGCAGGCGCCAGCCGGGGAATTGGTAATAAGAACTACCTGCCTAAACTTCAGGCATGACAGGCAGCGTGCTCCTTGGAGAGGAAAACCTCTGCTCTTACGGATTGGTAGGCCTTTTTTTCCCCATTCACCTCATGATTCGTACCAGTGAGGCATAAGGAAATAGCTGGAGTACTCAGGAACAGCAGAGGCTCAGTTCATCTAGAGAACTGCAGAGCGAGTAGGGAGGTCTGGCTGTATAAACCCTCTGCAGGTGGGCCTTTATCAAGTAAGGGAAAAAACAAAGCTTCAGCAAACAGCTGTTGTGGTATGAGGTGTGTCTGTTGCATACAATATAATCAATATGGCATATAGAATCATAGAATCATAGAATGGTTAGGGCTGGAAGGGACCTTCAAAGGTCATCTAGTCCAACCCCCCTGCAAGGAACAGGGATATCTCCAACTAGATCAGGTTGCTCAGGGCCTCATCCAACCGGGCCTTGAACGTCTCCAGGGATGGAGCATCCACCACCTCTCTGGGCAATCTGTTCCAGTGTTCTACCACTCTCATAGTAAAAAATTTTTTCCTAATATCCAACCTGAACCTACCTCCCTCTATTTTAAAACCATTACCCCTTGTCCTATCATAACTGGCCCTCCTGAACAGCCTCTCCCCATCTTTCCTGTAGGCCCCCTTGATGTACTGGAAGACCGCTATAAGGTCACCCCGGAGCCTCCTCTTCTCCAGGCTGAACAGCCCCAACTCTTTCAGCCTGTCCTCATAGGAAAGGTGCTCCAGCCCTCTTATCATCTTTGTGGCCCCTCCTCTGGACCCTCTCCAACTGGTCCATGTCCTTCTTATGTTGGGGACTCCAGAACTGGACGCAGTACTCCAAGTGAGGTCTCACGAGGGCAGAGTAGAGGGGGAGAATCACCTCCCTCGACCTGCTGGCCACGCTCCTCTTGATGCAGCCCAGGACGCGGTTGGCCTTCTGGGCCGCAAGAGCACATTGCCGGCTCATATTGAGCTTCTCGTCCACCAGTACTCCCAAGTCCTTCTCCTCAGGGCTGCTCTCGATCCAATCACCACCCAGTCTGTATTTATGCCTGGGATTGCCACGACCCAGATGTAGGACCTTGCATTTGGCCTGGTTAAACTTCATGAGGTTGGTACGGGCCCACCTCTCCAGCCTGTCAAGGTCCCTCTGGATGGCATCCCTCCCTTCCAGCGTGTCGACGGCACCACACAGCTTGGTGTCTTCTACCCTAAAAAAACTGATTTCAGTTATGATTAGCACTGTGAAATGACACTTCTCTATCTAGCCATCATTTACCTTACCTGATGCAAAGTAACAGCAGCAGACCATTGCTAGGATGACAGCCTTCGAGTACTAGAAAAATAGTCTCATGAAAGTCTCATGAGCCCACAGCATCATCTCTCTATCATGCTTACTTTTTCACTTGAAGTTGGGAACTCCATAGGAAGATTGTAAAAAGATCCTGTAGAAAATAAAATCAGTGAAATGAAATCATCATGCTGTGGTAATTAATTCAGCCTTCCCTTTTAAACCGTACTCATTAGCTTTCATTCTTTTTGTGTTGCTTAACAGTTTTCTTTCCTCAAGTATCCTGCGTCCTTCATGATGAAGAGCATGTACTTTCCAGTGTATTGGAAGCAGTGTACTGTGCTCTCAGAAGCATATCACATTAAATATTTCCTTTGGGGTATACAACAATGCCTCCGGAGAAGCTCAGTGCTAATTTGATCAAATGAAGACTTCTTTTTCTATCTTTTGTTGCAATAACTGCTATTTTTCATGACCGTTTTGAGCCACATGTTCTTTTAATCTAAAAATTCCATTGTTACCTTAATCTTTTTTCCTGGTCAAAAGTAGACATGTTTCTCTTCATCTCTTCCCTGCTTGCTGTATTAATTAACTGAATTTAAACAAAAATTGTCATGTACCTGAAGCATACAGATTTGTTATGACTGAGAACTCAACTATATAGAGCAGATGGGAACTGATATCCTCAGGTCTGTAAGGAAGTCATGTCTGATAAATGAAAGAAGTGTGGTATTGGAAAGAAAAATAAATAAAGCAAATATAGTAGTGGTAATTCAGGAATTAAGTTTATCTGATGAAAGAAATAATAAGGCATCATCTATTCCACTAACAATGTCCATTTGGAGAATTTAAAAGTGAGGTTGAGCACACAAAGTGGGTAAATTCTTTGGAGTACATGCCTGTATCTTCAGAGCGTCTTTCATGGACAAACCTTTTTGGAAGATTCACCCTCACTTTCTCAGCAGACAACACTAATCAGTGGTTGTCCCACCTAGTGCATCATGTAAGATCGTGATTTATTTTTCCCTAAATGTCTTTCTCTGCTGTGTCTCAGCGTGGGTTTTTTTTTTATATCTTACCTCTCCCTCCCTTTCCACTAAGTGCTGTCATTGACTGGTTGACACAGTAACTGATTGACACACTATGCTTACCCCACCAAGGGTCGTTAGGGCCCTATCAGTTGCATAATCTCTGAATGAATGGTAAGTAAAACAGATATGAGCTGCATAGCTATCTGATACTATAGATTAGAGAATCAAGTCGGGAACCAAAGCAACCAGAGTATTTGCCTTGTCTGATGAGCTTTATCCTGTGAATATCAACAAAAGCTGTCTTGTCTCCATCTTTTACAATCTAATCTCTTTTTTCCCTTATCTGTTTTGTTAGAAGCGAAAAT
This sequence comes from Tauraco erythrolophus, assembly GCF_009769465.1. NCBI lineage: Eukaryota > Metazoa > Chordata > Aves > Musophagiformes > Musophagidae > Tauraco > Tauraco erythrolophus. The sequence continues at coordinate 48,240,087 of NC_141467.1, read as the reverse complement.
GTATCTGTCATTCTCATAGCACTGACTTCAAGATTTAACTAGAGAGCTAACTTGTACTTTTTGTTAAGGTAACGTGACATAAAAATATCTTCCTCCTGGGTAGAAATCTTGGATAGGTTTTGATCTGTTTTTTTGCACAGCCACTCGATTTCAGTTTTAAAATGCTACGAATTATTTTTATGTCTCTAATAAAATGATTTGTCAGCTCCTCTGTGTATTTTCTGATGTGCCTACTATGGAACTAAGCAGACTGTTCCATATTCTTACAGCTGGGAGCTTTGTTCAACTGCTTAATGTTGTATGTCAGGGTCACCTCAATTTTGTTGATTTTCTAGTCCTATTCGGAAAGCATTACCGTTACACAGCACCCATCAAATTTCCTTTGCTAGTCATAGTCTCACCTAAATGAAGAAATGCTTAGAAGCTGATGCAAAACTGAAAAGAAAAAGAAAATTCCTTTTTCATGAAATTTAGGTCTGAATTATGTAGAAGTAAATGCCTAAGGAAGACATGAAACTCTTAGGACTTTCCAGTCTTTGACATTTGTTTCTCATTGATCTTAATTGTTGTAGCAACAGAAAATATCGCAAACACCTCAGACGCCAGGATTCTTTGCTGAGGTATCTGGGTATGGAAGCAGGTAAATGGCTTCTATAATGATTTACCCTTGGTGAGGACATTTTTACCGGTCAGTCCAGTCACTAGAAAGGAGACCAGGATTGGATCGGTTCTTGAATTTGTTTTGCTTTGCCATTTTGTCACCAATTGGCAAATATTCCACACTGGTAATCAACACTGCTGTGTAGTGGCAATTAGTTAAAAAAAAAAAAGAAGCTGGAGGATTTAAAAGAGAAAAAAAAAATACCCTTTTTGTACGTGTTTGAGAGAACAAGCTATTTCTTAACACCTTTTCTTCAAGGAGTTAAGATGAATAGCATCTTTGAACAAGGATTTCAAGCATGCACGGATTTTATTAAAAAATAAAAAGATGAAATCCTGTGTAAATTGTTTAGAACATTCCTAGTGAAGATATGTTGATTAATAAACATAAAAGAGGGAAGATGCATATTAATTTGTTTACGTACAAGAGGCTTCTAGCTCATTAAAAGTCTTCTAAGCATTTAACTAGTGAAGCAGTGGATAAAACCAGACATTGTCTTTAATCTTGTTGAGGGCTTCAATATGAAAAAAAGCCTGATTATTGCTAAATATGTATAATAGCTGTGTTAATGACAGTGGTTTGAAAATGTGGCACATATGTCAACTCAGTGGTTTTGCTGCAATGTGGTGGAAATTTTTTTTCTATCACTATTGCTGGGACCAGTAAGACTGAAGAAAATTTAACTTTATCAACCACAGTCTTTGATTCTTGTATATAGATAGCCATAAGTTCTTGGATATCGTTTTGTTAGATGTGATTTATGTCTGGTTATCAAATGGGAGATCTCTAGGAAAGCTCAGATGCAGTAGGATATCGGCTGATGTGCCTCCTGTCTGTTTCTTTTGATTCTTTGTTGAACCCCTACTACAAACTGAGGTATTTGTACTGTTTATTTTAGATGTGGTAAAAAAAAAAGCACAACAAAACAACAACAAAAAACCCCAAAGAAGTTATTAACAACTCATGTTTACAGGAAAAGAACCCTATGGGCTATTTTAAAGGAATTGAAATATTAACTTAATGTCCTAACCAAATAGAGATTGAGTGATTGCATTCAGTCTAACTTAAAAACAAATGAATAAGAAATAGCTGAAGAACCACTTAACACTCTTTCTTTGGGAGAAAATCACCAGGTATTTGTAAGTTTTCCCTAAAATTACCTCTTCTTTTTAGATACTTCTTTTGTGAAATTTTTTTCTCTAACAGCATTAACACAAATTAGTTTTAAAAAACCTGATATATTCATTTTTGTAAGCAACAGATAAAAAAGTAAGCATCATTTATACTGTATTGTGCAGTTTGAGTTTAAGCATAAAAACTTTTCCGTATTTTGTTTGCTTTTCATTTTTCATCAGACTGTTCTTTCTCCTTTACTCACTGTTTTTTTTCTCTGATTTTTCATGTACCTGTATTTTTATTGTCATTTGCACTGTGAGAGAGAAAGCAATGACTTTCTGTTTCTGCTTAGATGTTATATTTATAGAACTGTATAGCTTCTTATTACTCGTGTTACTTACTATTATAATATGAATAAATGCTCATACCAGAATTATGTTGGTAATTTTGCAGATCCAATGCATGGACCACGAAAACTAGAGGTTGTGGAGATCAAATCTAGACAAATCACAATTTGCTGGGAACCATTTGGATATAACGTTACACGTTGCCATCGGTACAACCTCACAGTCCATTATCGTTACCAGGCTGGAGGACAAGAGCAAGTGAGAGAAGAAGTAAGTTGGGATACAGAAAGTTCGCATCCCCAGCACACAATTACTAATCTATCACCGTACACAAATGTCAGCATCAAGTTAGTGCTAATGAATCCCGAAGGACGAAAAGAAAGCCAAGAACTTGTTGTACAAACTGATGAAGATGGTAAGTTTTTGTATTTACATATACATATACATTGTGCATGCATACTGCCTGACGGTCAATACGCTTTTCTATGTAAGTGCATGTTCTACTTTCACTGAAATCTGTAGTAGATTTTCCACCAACTTCAGCAGTTTTAAGGCAGTTAAGCGTTCATTAAAAGTGTTATAATGATCTTTTACATCATCTAGAACATCACACATCATTTAATCATGTCTTCGTTAAACTCAGAACTTGTGCTTGAACTTTGTTCTGCCTCTTAAAAGTTTCAGTATCAGTTTCAAGGAATTTCAGGTGATTGTCCACAGTATCCTCCTGTAAGCTTTTCTGTTGAGTGATATGCTCAACATTAAGTATTTGCTCTTGATTTGTGGTTTCAATTTCTCTGGCTTTGGCTTTCCAACAACTGGATGCTGTTAGTTGCTTTTTCAGACAATATGTTCCATATACAGACATTCAAATATATAGATATTCCCTTCCTTTTAGTAATTTTTGGCTACCTTGGGGTTTTCAAATATCATTTTTTATTTTGAGCAATAATGTAATTTGTGTCTTTTTTTGAAGCATGCACAGCGAAATTGGCTACTGTGTCTCTGTAATACTCTAGTAATATTGCGTGAAAAGGTTATACCGTCCTCCTGAGTCCTCTGTGGTATTATCATCATTATACATGCAGAGAGTTTACTGGAGCTCTGTTAGCTATGATACCAAAATGGGACTTCCTCATTGAATTGGTCATGCACCAGGAATCAATTTCACCTTTCCAGAACACTCTGTGCTGAGGTATAGCCCCTTAGGGCCCTCTACAAGTGTATCTTAGGTTTTTTGACCTTGCTTTTAGCCATTTTAAAATGCATGCTGTTCAAAGAAACCTTATCAAATGACTGGCGTAGCTTTGTGTAACAGATCTGTCCTCCCGTTTTTATCATCCGCGATCTGAACAGGAATGGCTTTGTGTTTTCTTCCAGCTTAATGATAGATTTACTGCAAACACGTTGGAAAGATTTCTAGAAAAAACTTCAGCGATGTTGAGTTCCTCTTACAATAATTACTTGAAGTCTGTCATTGAAGCCTATTAAATCTTTTAATATAAACTGTATTGGGTTTGTGTAGTACTAATTTCTAATCAAAATATATGAGGGAATAAATTAAACAATTTAGGAATGTATAGTTGCTAATGCAACAGATTTGACAAAGCATAGCTAACAAAAAATTGTTTAATTAGAATTAATTTTGCTGTCATCCTCTAATTTTGATTCGGTTCAGTTGTGGGATGACAAAGCTAAAGTCCTTATTATTATCTGGGCCATTTTCGTATTTTCTCTAAGATTTTGAGCAATATTTTCTTATTCCTGGCCCTCTGGAACTTTATATCATTCCGAGATCTATGAAAAAACAGCATCAGTGATTGAAAGAATATCTTGGACAAAAAATTTTAACATTGTAGTATACCACACACTTTCAGTAAGGTATGAAAGTCTGATGTAACACAACAGAGTATTCTGACCCAAATAATCATCATAATTTCTTGAATCACACAATCATGTAGATTGCAAGGGACCTCCAGAGCTCATTTAGTCCAACCTTTTGCTCAGAGCAGATCTAGTGAGAGGAGATTGCTCAAGGTCTTGTACAGTTAGGTTTTGAGTATCTCCAAAGATGGATATCCCATAACCTCTCTAGGTAACCTCTGCCAGTGTTTGACCTCCCTCATGGCATAACTGCTTAGCATTTATGGCCTTCAGATAATTTTAGAGGGTTACCACAGAGTTTTGCTCTATTTCGAACTTATTTGTACTGTATTTAGTTCCTCCCTCTTTACATATAAATCATTAACCCCATGATTCCAAATTAGTTTTACCACCTCTCTCCTACTTGGAAGCAAGGAAGGTTTAGATTGCAGACTTAAGGTTGCCCTAAAGGCATAATAGTACTGCTCCATACAGGGCTGGTAAGCCAGCTCAGAAGCCATCGCCTGTGTTCTTGGAGCTTCCTCTTGGTATTGCAAGGGACTCTGTGAAGACCTATGGAGAGCTGACTATGAAGTCTCAACCCGTGTAAACTCCCAGACCAACAGCATGGATGAGGAGGAGGATAGTGCTCTACCAGAGGGAGCAAGAGGAAGGAGTCACCAGATATCTTGTTTTCAGATCTTTCTATTCTTTAACCATTCGGGTAAATTTCATTAAGGGATCTGAGAAGTCAATTCAGCCACTGCAGCGAGGAGTTTCCACCTTCTTTCTCTAGCATGTGGAAGATGTTAAGTGTATCTTCTTGCTGGATTTTCACATACAGTTTGTGGAAAAGTGCTAACTCATCAATGCCTGTTGCCTCAAAACAGTCCCATGTGCATTTTTCAGGATTTTCTTTCACATTCCATTGCATGTGTTGTTACAAAAAAACTGCAGGTACATATCCATATGCTGTTTATGCATCTCCTTTTCTGAAAACTGCATTGAGGTTGGCTCGGGGATAAGGCAATTGTTGCAGAACAAACAGGAAACAGAAGTAGATATGTGAGAGTGGTTGACATGCCTTTTATCAGAACCTTCTGACATCCCTGACTCTTCAGAGGTCGTTCTCATAAATTAAGAGACTTTAAGAAAAAGGAATAACGTCAGATTTTCAGTTTGGCTGCTTCATAATTTCCTTATGTTCACCCTGTTGTGTAAGTCTTCAGGCCTTCAGTCAGTGAGCATCGCTGTTCTATGCAACATGTGGTTCATCTTTCCAAGCTAACCATTCTAGTTCAGTGTGTTGAAACTATACCTTGTTACTTCCATGCATGTCCATTTTCACCTATGGATGTTCAATATGTTTTTCACTGTGGGACAGTAACTCTGTTGATAAGTAGGTATGACAAATAGATTTTATTTACAAGAATTTATATTTGAGATATTGCCTAATTACTTATGAAAAGCTGATTTGTCCTTTTCTTTCATGTATAGCGTTTTATAGGAGTAGTGTGGTTCTCACTAACTCCTTCTTACACTGAAGGTGATGCCTGTCTTTCCTCAGTGGCACTATCTTGTTAAATAAATAACTTTCCTCCTGAGCTACTCTGCCTTTGCTTCAGTCGTGGGATAGTTTTTATGCCTCAATAGTGTGAATATGAAGCAGAGTGTCTACTGAATTTTTTCTCAAAACAGCATTTTTTCCTTTTTGTATCCCTTAGTCCCGAGTGCTGTGCCACTGGAATCCATTCAAGGGAGCACCTTTGAAGAGAAGATTTTTCTTCAATGGAGAGAGCCAGCGCAAACATATGGTGTGATTACTTTGTATGAGGTACCTAGCATTTTGCCGTGTTTTAATTTTTATGTATAGTTTTGATTTTCAAAAGTGCATGATTGCTAAGAATTTTTTTTCCCAGTTTATGTAAAAATCAATCTTCCTTTTGAAGATAGTAGCACTTACAAAGTAATAAAATCAAATATATAATGTAGGAGTGAATTATGAAGGACACAAAATGTCCCTGGGTTATCAGCTTTAAAGAAAACTGCTATTTTCAGAATCTTGTCATATAGCATTCTATCGAGTAATGTAGATCAAATATTTAAAAGATTGAAAGACAGATCTTAGTGAATTTTTTAAAAAATAGGAGACATAACGCAGTGGTGACAGTCAACATCACATTTAGATAAGACTCATTACAGGAAGCCTATTGTAATAGAAACAAGCAGGCATAATTAAAAAAAAAATCTAGCATTTTCTAAATGCAAATTCAACAAAATTATATGTTGTTAGATGTCTAAAAATCGCTGCTTTTCCTCATGTGGAACCTCTGCCTGAATACCTTTTAGAAAAATTGACAAAAGACTGCACAGATTAAGCTGTCAGACAGTAATCACTGTTAAGCTTCTTACCTGACCTTACTACAAAATGGTATTGAAATGCTTTGTTTAAAAAAAGGCACCTGTCGTGGTTTAACCCCAGCCAGCAACTAAGCGCCATGCAGCCGCTCACTCCCTCCCTCCCGGTGGGCTGGAAGAGAGAATCAGAAGAGTAAAAGTGAGAAAACTCCTGGGTTAAGATAAAGACAGTTTAATAGGGAAAGCAAAAGCCACGCACACAAGCAAAGTAAAACAAGGAATTCATTCACTGCTTCCCATGGGCAGGCAGGTGTTCAGCCATCTCCAGGAAAGCAGGGCTCCATCACACGTAACGGTTACTTGGGAAGACAAGCGCCATCACTTCAGATGTCATGCCCCTCCACCTTCCTTCTTCTTCCCTCAGCTTTATATGCTGAGCATGTCATCATATGATACAGAATATCCCTTTGGCCAGTTTGGGTCAGCTGTCCCAACTGTGTCCTCTCCCAACTCCTTGTGCCCCCCAGCCTACTCGCTGGTGGGGTGGTGTGAGAAGCAGAAAAGGCCTTGACTCCGTGTAAGCACTGCTCAGCAATAATTAAAACATCCCTGTGTTATCAACACTGTTTCCGGCACAAATCCAACACACAGCCCCATCCTAGCTACTGTGAAGAAAATTAACTCTATCCCAGCCAAAACCAGCACAACATCTAAATGAGATACAGTGTAAAATAAAAGTTAAATTGAATAGTAAGCTATTGATACTGGTTTGGAAACTCTTTTATTGTAAGAGGATAAAATGTTATGAAATAGTATGAATTGGTTTTTATAAAACTAACTACTTTCCAGCTAGTTCAGGAGTTGTCTGTCTTCAGGGATCAGAATGTTTTAGTTAATATGTTAACGTTTTTATTGATGTTAGGCTTTACATATATAGAAACATACAGTAGTGAATTATCTTTCTACTTACAAATATGCATGCATGTCTAATTACGTTACTGAGGACTATATATACTGTATACATGCAGTTCATTCTGAAGTATGTATATGTACATAACTCCATCAGCTGTAATGGGAGTTGTGCAGGTGTATTCAGAGATAGAAAAGAATAGCTTGGCCAGACTGTCTTATAGATAGGACCGTGCAAGTCTCTGAACTTAGAATTCCAATAGTGAAGAGAGAGAAAAGAAAAGAAAAAAAAAAGAAAAAAAGAAAAGGAAAAAGAAAAGAAAAAAGAAAAGAAAAGAAAAGAAAAGAAAAGAAAAGAAAAGAAAAGAAAAGAAAAGAAAAGAAAAGAAAAGAAAAGAAAAGAAAAGAAAAGAAAAGAAAAGAAAAGAGAAAAAAGAAGAAAAAAGAAAAGAAAAGACAAGACTGCTATCTCCTTATACTGTTTATCTAATACACCTCAAAGCAGAGATGGAAGGACAAGGCAATCAGTTAAATTAGAAACTCAATTTCATTAATTTTTAAGTAAAAGATACCAACAGACAGAGGCAACCTTGTTTTAAAGATGCCCGTTCCAGGTGGCTGGATATTAACAGACACCTAGTTGCTGAAAGCTTGTTTGTCAATACATTTTCTGCCCTCATATTTGCTTAGAAGCCTAAAATGTATCACAAAGGTTTTATAAATATGACTGTTAAACTACCTGGAGGCCAACAAATGTACACAGTGAATCACATGGGACATTTTGCCTATTTTAAATGTATACTCCAGGTGAAATATAAAAGCATACTTAAGATCTATTTTAGCTAACTGAAGTAGCTCACAGGATAAGATCCAGACCTGTCAGATGAAATGTAGATACCTGTGTTTTATGGGTTGATGTAAACTATCCATGATGTCTCAGTAGGCACCTCTCTGGCTGATTGTTGTGCTGTCAAGGTAATGCATCCAGCACAGCTCCAAATCACCCAAGCTTGAGAATTAAGGTGTCTAGCTCCTGCCTGTGCATTATTGCAAGCCAAAGCTTGGACAAAGAGGTGTCTAAGCCTTGGATGTGGATACATCGATAATTCTGATCTAAAACTCATGGCCACTAAAGCTGCTCCTGCACAAACATGTATACCTCCTCTTTCAGGAGGAGGTCCCAGGGTCTTGATCCCAGCAGACAGATGAACTTAATGTGCAGTCCTGAGTCTGCATCCCTGCTCCCAGAGGGAAAGTTGAGACTCACCTCTGTGTCTAGCATTTCTTACTCTGAGTACCTAACTTTCTGTGTTGTTAAAAAAATCTCATAACCTAGTCTGTTTTCTAGGGCAGGCAGTTGTTTTTAGTGCCTGAAGGAGATAGTCTTTTAATATATGTGGTGGGAAAAACTGTGTGTTGAAGTATCAAATATTAAAGTATTCATTGCTGTTGTGAAATTAAATGCAAATCCAGTTATTTTACCAGTATTTAAATGGAAAAAAAGCCTTTAGATGAAGAAATGACATAATGACAAATTATACCATTTTGCTTCTCTGTCACCGGTACAGATCCACAGTTGTAGGAATAAAGGGATTAGTCCTTTGGGCAAGGCTTCATCTAAATTTCATTTTTAAAGTCCACATCCAGAGAGAAAATGACCCTCATGCCCTTTTTTTTTTTTTTTTTTCATCACTGCAAAACTGGACTGGCATTAGCAATGGTGGACATAAGAAATTAATTTTCTAAAAAAAAAAAAAAAAGGAAGTCTTACAAGTAGGAGCAAAATACAGTGCAAGTTCATTTTAACCAGGCGAAACACTTCTTTTTTTCATGTGTTCTGCATGATCCATGGAAGATTTTATTTCATTACAGAACATCAGTGCCACAATGTGCCCTTGTGGCCAAGAAGGCCAATGGCATCCTGGGGTGTATTAGAAGGGGTGTGGTTAGTAGGTCAAGAGAGGTTCTCCTCCCTCTCTGCTCTGCCCTGATGAGGCCGCATCTGGAATATTGTGTCCAGTTCTGGGCCGCTCAGTTCAAGAAGGACAAGGAACTGCTTGAGAGAGTCCAGCACAGGGCCACAAATATGATTAAGGGAGTGGAGCATCTCCCTTATGAGGAAAGGCTGAGGGAGCTGGGTCTCTTTAGCTTGGAGAAGAGGAGACTGAAGGGGGACCTCATTAATGTTTATAAATATGGAAAGGGTGACTGTCATGAGGATGGAGCCAGGCTCTTCTCAGTGACATCCAATGATAGGACAAGGGGAAATGGATATAAGCTGGAACATAGGAGGTTCCGCTTAAACATGAGGAAGAACTTCTTCCCAGTAAGGGTAACAGAACACTGGAACAGGCTGCCCAGAGAGGTTGTGGAGTCTCCGTCTCTGGAGATGTTCAAAACCCGCCTGGACGCGTTCTTGTGTGATCTGATCTAGATGGTCCTGCTCCGGCAGGGGGATTGGACTAGATGATCCTTTAAGGTCCCTTCCAATCCCTAACATTCTGTGATTCTGTGATTCTGTGATCAGCAACTTAGCTATCTAACAACTAAACACTGCAAAAAATTTATCAGAATCTAACATAGACTGCAGAGTCTCTGATAGCCTGGTATTATTTTGAATAAAATTTAAGTGATGTTTTGCAAAGTTCAGATAAGAATCATAGAAATATACAAAATAGAGTTAAAGGAAGCAGCAAGAGGTCCTTTAGTTCACGGATCTGTGGCAAAACAGGATCAGCTGTATACAGAAGATAGTTGTGATGTAGTGGTCTAACCTGTCCTTTAAAATCTCCAAAAAAAAGTTAACCTACTCTCCCACAAGCAAACATAACAACACTTACCATCACAAAGGGAGATTCTTTTGGGCAATATGTAACCTTAATTTCTTTTCTGCTAAAAGTTCAGATATTTGGTAGTGTAGTCTTCTTCTGTCTTCTGCTATAATTAGGAGGGTTAGTTGAACGGTTTTTAAGGCACTTTCAGTTCAATTTATGGATGAGGAGTTTTAGGGGATCTGCCTATATCTACCGAAATAATATTGAGGTTTATCTAGATGTTATCAAAGTTTTTATTGTTAATTTTCAGGACTTTATTGATGTTAGATTGGATGGGTCATATAAAAATCAATTTTCATTAAGTCAGAGGTTTTAGGAAATTGCATGTATTTAGGGTGTGTAATGCTGACACCTGGATGTTTCTATGTATTGTTCTATGTGTCGGTATTCTTAATTATAATGGTACGGAATAAATATAGCAAAAAGAATGTCAGTTATCACTTTACATAATAAGACTGTTGGAATTATTTGCATACACATGAAACTTTAAAAGTGAAATGGAGGGATGAATCATTTTGACTTTTTAATTTTTTAATGGATTTGTTATTTTTAAATTCTCATTACAGTGCATGGAAATTAGTAATTAATAGAAGAAATCTGGATCAAATTTTACTGCGGACTTTTATTAATGCTTCTAATGAAAACTAAAAATACTATTTGAATCAAAGAAGGAACTGAGGATACAGTATACACTCTACATATATTACTTAACATTTTATCTCTCCTTTCCTTCAAATGAGGGTCTGACCTAGGTACAATATAATAACCTGAAAAAATCCAAATTAGCAATTACAATAGCTAAGCTTCAGACTAAAATACAAGCTTTACCCACTTTCTGAAAAATTTGCCTTCAACTGCGTTCATCTTTTATGGATAATCTTATTCAGAGCAAAGTGTAATTATAGTGAATTCAGCTGGAAGTGGAGTCTACACCTTCTGTTATTCACTTATCTGGTTTTACCTGGTTGTTTTGGTTTTGTTATTGTTGCTGATCAAAACCAACAGTAAGATGGATTCAACAAATGACACTGTTAAAGCCAGCATCTTGAAGGAATTAGTGTAAGCCTGAACCCATCCTTTAGAGTTGTAATCTAGCTGCCTCTAAGTCTCTGTATCTATAAAAGTAATAACTCATACCAGTTATGACTGAGTTTCTGAGTCCCTTCGTGAGATTCAGGATTTGAAGAGCATAAGAGAGAGAGACAGCTTATCATAAAATGTCTGACAGCGCATACATCAGAAGGGTTTGCTGGATAAAGATGCAATCTCTGTCCGTCTGCTCAAGGCAGTTTATAACTTTCTTATTCTTTTGCAGATCACCTACAAAGCAGTCAGTTCCTTTGACCCAGAAATAGATCTATCCGATCAAAGTGGACGAGTCTCAAAGCTAGGAAATGAAACGCACTATCTCTTTTTTGGACTGTATCCTGGCACTACCTACTCTTTTACCATCAGAGCCAGCACAGCTAAAGGCTTTGGACCTCCAATCACAAATCAGTTCACCACTAAAATATCAGGTACTTGATTGAAGAGTATTATTGTTTGCTTATGATAATGACACGGGTGGTTCTTTTGTTTTTTGCTTCTTAAGGATTTAACAAGCAGCAAATTGAAAAAGTAAATTACATGTTCATCCCTGAAGATGTCAAAGTGACATATATTAACATATCTGAAAAACTTCCAAGTGCTTAAATATCAGCTAGTACTTTGAAATTCTTATTCACAACTGTAACTTTCACCCAAGAAAGCCCGTGAATTATGTGCCTGCAGTCAGTGCCAGCTGCTGTTGCAACATTTAGCATAGGGTTTTTTGGACATGAGGATGAGGTTTCCATTCAGAGCTTAGTCATCCTTGACATGATTCTGAATTAGTACAGTAACGGTGCTGGAAAATCTCTTTAATGAGCCATGAACAATTGAGAGCAGAGCAGAAATACTATATGTCTAGCGCTCACTTAGAAAGTGTAGCTAACTGCCAGCCTGCTTATGTTCCTAGCAGGCGTGTGGACTGAAGTGGATATAAAACTGATTTAGACAAGAACATCAGGACTAGTGGTTTTCAGATAAGAGCGGCATGGCTCTGTCACTTCTGGAGATCCATGAACAGTATTTTAAAGCCCTCCCAGAGGCACAGGAACACTTCATTTCTCTAGCTGATGAGATGTAGTACTATTACATACTCTAAAATGCTTTTGTAATTGATAAGAAAATGTTTTGCAAAGTTACAGTTGAAATCCCTTTATTCTTCACTTCTCTACAATCTTCTTGGGAATTAAACTAACAATTGACCCATGGCCCATGGATAATATTTACAGAAAATTGCATTATCTGTTTGTGGTCAACTTTGCTTTTCAGAAGGGCTAAAGGAAAGCATTTGGGTGCAAAATCTTCTTTCTCTTTTACTCACAGTCCATGTACTTTTCCTCATCACTCATTTTCTATCCTCATGGCATGAAAAAAAAGTAACAAGTGTTAACCACAAATAAAGTGATTTCTTTTTTGTTATTACAGGAAAGAGCGGTTAATGCTAGGTGGAAATTATGGCCAATACAGGTGTTTGTAGAGAAAAAAAAAAGTTGTTAATTTTCAAATTAGAAAGTTACTCTTTATAGAAAGTCTAAACACAATTGACACTGATCAGTAAAGACGGGGTTCATTTCCATCCCCTTTCCTATACTAGGCAGAAGCTTCCTCTGTCAGAAATCAATTTCTGACATAGCAAGACTTGATATGATGACAGAATCAACCCTTACTAGAATGAGGAAGGAAGGAGACTGTTGAGAGTGGATGAGAATCTGGGTATTTGGGAATAATGCTGGATCTTAAATTGTTTTTTCTTAAATTTGACATGTCACCAACTAAAACTCATTAGTGTGAACAGACATTGCAGGCATGCTTAGGAATGAGACTAACGTCTAAGGTACCATGTGGCGAGGTCCTGCAGGCTGTCTTGTCTGCACTTCACTCTCTTGTTACTTCACGTTAGTTACTGGACGAACAAGGAATGTTTATGACTTGTCCATGGATAGTTAAAGCCAATCTCTTGATGAATTCAAAATAGAAGCAGAATGTGTGCATTTCTAAGTATCATTGGAAAATCACACCTGAAATGTTATCTGTTGAGGATGGTACCCTCTTTGCAGTGCTATTGGCCTGTGCTCTCATTGTCTCACTGGAAGGCTTTGAGGCTCTTGATGTGGCCAGTGTTCTCCATGTTCCAGGTGGAACAAAAGTGCTGAACATTTATGGATGAAAGGTCTCACTACTTTTTAGAACAGAAGAGGTGGCAACAGTGCATTCTGACCAATTTTTGAGCTGTCTTGTATTTTAATTTGTACAACTCTACAGACTGCATTTTCATCTGAATAAGACACTTTGTATTTCCTGTCTTAAGTGTTTGAGTAGTCCTCTTCTGTACTGTAAATAGTTACCATGTTTCATTCTACAGTTGCGTGATTGGCAGTGATGGATGAAGTGATCTGTATGTAAATACGTATTGCCAAAAGCAGAGCATGTAGCAGTGTGTACTACCAAAATTGATGGGTGGTCTGTTAAAAGACTGGTTTTTGTTGCATATAACTTTGCAAAAAGTCAGCTGCACAGGTGAAATTTTGTACACTGCCTTTCATACCAAGAAGAATTTCATCCATTTCAGGAACATGGCTGACATCATGAAAAATTCTGGTGATCGATACATTACTGAAGTGCTTTCAAACGGCAGTTTAAATATTTAGCAAGAAGAGAGACATTACTCTGAGCCTGAGCCATCACTCTGAAAATCTGTCCAGATTTGGGCAATTTGTAAATGTTACAGTTTGCACACAAACGGTGGAAACTTGACAGAATTGAGCAGCGAATGTCACCACAGATGCCATGCTCACTAATTAGATTTAAGTTCTCCAAGCTTTTAAAGCCTTGCCTGTGTGTTCATCAACTCAGTGTGGCCCAACACAGACAGAGTCTCTACAGGCCTTACCGTTTAGCTCATCTCAGCTTTCTGCTGCTGTTGTGCAGTTGCAAAAACTTTGAAAAGGAAGAACATCTCCTGTTTTCTCTGTTTATTGATAGGCTCCTTCTTTGCATGTGGGCAGCGTGGAGGAGAAAGAGTCCTAACCTAGGCAAGAAAAAGTGTAAGAATACATAATGTCCACATATCTGTGGAGAAGAGAAAAAGTAGCCAGGACTAAAAGATGGGACTAGGAGAACCACAACACATATCCTGGAGAAGAAGACAATTTTGGTGGAGGGAGACTAGGATTAGTAAAGAGTATAAGTGAGGACCTAGGAGTCATAAGTTAGGAAGGTTACAAGACTTGTTAAGATGTAAGCAGGAGACCGGGGGTAAGAAATGACAATAGTGTTCCAAAAACATTCAGAGTTCATAGAGCTTTTTGGAGATGCAGTTACTCTGTGCTTCCGTTATTTTCAGAATGGTCAATTTGAGAATGGGGCATTATGTGAACAAGTTCTGGGTATTCAAAACTGAAATATCTGAAAATTGTGTCTGCATCTTTAGAGAACTGTGTAATATTATGCCTTTAGGCTTCTCAAAGTGGGTACTCAAATTACTTAAAATTATTAATCTAAATGTTTGTGCCTTATATCCAGGATTGCAAATAGAATAAAACCATCTCAGATTACAAGGGGGGTTTCAAAGATTATTTTTTTGTTTGTGAAGCATTTCAAAGCTGATGAATATCAATGAAAAGCGATTAAGATGTTGTTAATGTTTTCACAGCAGACTGAAGAGTTGGGGACAAAAGTGTTAATACAATCCTTACTTGGCTATGTAGGGCAACCTGGATGAAGGAGAGAGAAGTTCTTATACCTTTCAAGTAGATGCAGCTACTACTAGGAAGGTGAAAAGAAGTGGAAAATACACTTGAAAGACAAGACTTACATTGTTGGAGCTGTTTAATTTGCTAGAGGAGCCTAGAAATTGATATTATCTGTATGTGGAGCATAATATACTTTGAGTTAACTTCATCAGTATGGTACGTAAAGTATCCAGTGGCTGGAAGATGAAGCTAAACAAATTGAGATGCCAAATAGGTCTTCACATTCAAAATTAAGTATAATTAGCTATTGGAAGAACCTGCTAAAGAAAAGATCTTCTCCCCTACCAAATGTATTTTCTTTTTCAAGCAGGAATTAGTTTAGGGAAGTTCACTGCCCTGCATTATTTCTTTGATCAGAAAGGATAATTGCAGTGACTACTTTTTGCTTCTGTAGCCTTTAAATTGTTCAGTTGTGTATCATCATTAACAACCGGACAATAAGGATACAACAGGCTGCTAAACAACCAATTAACCGAGCAGCCTTCCATCCAATATAATGATAAAAATGTGACTGTATGATAGCACTGAAAAAAGCAGCAACAGTAAAAGACAATAACTGAGGCATCGTTTGTTTTAATCACAACTGTAATTCCTTAATGAAGACACAGTTTGCAAAAGTGCTATTGAGTGTGGCTTCAAACTAAAATAAGCTCTCATGGTGATAATCCTGCTTCATTATTGTAAATTATGTCTGTGGTGGGCAATAGACGCAGGACAGTTAAAATGCACTAGTTAAAATTCCAGGAATGACAAATTCTGCGAGTGCATCCTAATACCACTGGCACACTGAGACAGCTGGGCTCAGTTTCAAAAACTATAGTCAGTTCAGCATGCACATTTATAGATGCTCTTCTTGAGATAACTTTTCATTTCAAGTCATTCATAACTTTTCAAGTCATAGATTCTCAATACTTTCTGCAAACTTACTCCTACTAGTATCTGCTTCCTGTCTTGAAATTGGAAGTGAGCTGGAATTTCTTTGTTTGATTGGGGTTTTTTTTTTGCTAAATTAACAGTTGTTGCATGCTTGTGTTGTAACGGAAAGCATCTTAGACCTATAATATGGTCTTTATTTTTGAAGAAGTCTTTAAAATTACCTATTCAAATAAAGATACAGCTCTTGAAAGAAGAAATACGGGAATAATTATTATTTTTGCCGCTTTTCTTTTCTTATTCTAGCACCCTCTATGCCACCGTATGAACTTGAAACACCTTTGAATCAAACTGACAGCACCGTGACAGTCTTGCTGAAACCTGCACAGAGCAGAGGCGCTCCTGTCAGGTACTGGGGGAAAAATCTTTATAAAATTAAAACCAAATTGATTAATTTCTTGAACATGTTTTCTGGGGATTTTCTACACAGCAATCAGTGTCTAAACTCATGTCTGTATTAGCTCTAATTAAATTAAATAACTGAAGAAAACGAAAGTGCTTTGATGTTGAGTGTTCGTGTATTGTTTAAAGGATTTGATCCAGATGCAAGTGGCTTGTTCTTTGAAGATAAGGAACAAAGCCATAGTTCTGTTGTGTGAGTGGCTTCTTTAAGGTAATTGCTTACTGCAGTGTTATAAGTTCAAGGGCATATCACATTTTTTATGCTGAGCTACTGTCTTTACTATTCACTCTTCTTGTTTACTTCACAGATTTAAGATTATCAACTCTTAGGAAGTTAGCCAATTTAAAAAGTATGTACTGTAGCATTCATAAAGTATTTACATTTAATTGACCATGATAGCAGAAACAGAAAGAAAAAATCAACCTGGAAAACCAGGAGCTCAGATTCTTTATTGTTATATAGTACCTGTTAATGAACTTCCAATTTGCAGAGCTTTATTTCACTGCCAGATACACAGTACTGTGTAAGTCTTTCATTGATTAGAATAAAAGATTCCTGCCTTTCAGTGAAAACAGAGGAATGGTTAGGATATTTTGAATGAGAACCAGTAATGAGCTCAATATTCTGAATAAATTAAAATGCAGATGAGAGAAGTGTAGAATTTTTTTTTAGAGGTTTAGAATGTTTGTCCTTTTGGCTAATCATGTATCATCAAAATAGTTAATTCTTTTGTCACTGTAGGAAGACTTTCCACCTATAGTGAATAACTAGCAATTATTTTCATTGTGATGCTAAGATTTTTGGTAATTTCTGTTTGTTTGAGAAATATAGATCTGGTATACTCATATATGCTTGAATGAAAATAAATTTTCTTCAGAATATTCAATGTTTTGTATAATTAGGGGCTTTTACTATGCAACATATGCATTATTGCAGTCTATATTATATTTATGTAGGTCTGCATTTAGGAAATGCCATCCTGTTGGTCATTCAGATAACTTTATAAAATGAAAATGTAACACTCTAGGGAAGTCTGACCCAGCTGAGAAAAAAACATAAAGCAATTAAAGCAGATTTAATGAAACTGTTTGATTCAGCAGATTAGATTAGAAACAGAATGATTTGATGTTTGTCTTACTTTATCTCACAAAGCTATAGCGTAGTCCTGAATTCAAACATCTGGATTAAAATAATACCAGTTGGAGTAATTGTTGTTTAAACACAAACATATTAGACCATTAATAAAAAACCAATTTAATTCCTTTTATCTGCATCATGAAATAAAGATGATTGACTCTTATAGCAGTGGCAACACATCAGAAACTTCACTGGTAAAGAAAGGAGCTAGTTAGGATATTCAAGTGTGTCAAATATGGGGATGAGTGGTTAGGAAAATAGGAGGGGAGACTTAAAGTAACATGAAGCTGTTCAACTGACAGATGAACACACAGCAGCAAATTTACCCAGGTCCTTTGCAACAGGTCTTAAAATAAAGTGAATGCTGACTGCAAATGCACAATGTAAATAATGTATGAAGCAGAGAGTGAAAATTAAAGTAAGGATTTCTTAATACTTTTAACATTTTATTGTTCATTGCACTCTCAAGCACACAGTCATTGCATGGATTGCAGGATACATTCTGCATATAGATTTTATCATCTTAATCTGTATTCATTGGGTGTTAAAAGTTTAGTCATACTTCATTTATGCACACCACTAAGCAAGACTCCTTGTCTATTGATTCTGCTACAACTACCGACTTGGTTAATGCAGAGTTTTGAAACTGCACTAAACTTGCAGTGTAAATGATTGTTGTTGTTTTATTGATCAACACATCAGCCATGTCACATAAAATTCTTTAATTCCTGAGATGGATAAGGAGAACACAAATTCCACCATTCAAGTCAACCAAGCCGATACCTGAGGTCATTCAGAATACCAGTGTTTTTCTGAGATTAAATTATTTTTCTCTACTTAAATATGAAAAATCCTGATACCTTATACCTTATTTAGAGTCCACATGCAACCAGTACAACATAAAAGGAGAGAAAGGGTAATACTGGTTGTTTAAATGTTGATTCAAAAAGCAGAGTATATAGAAATGTTCAGGAAGCTCTGTTTACAGTGATAAAGTACACATTGATCATGAAGGCCAAATGGCATTCCAGGTTGGTTTAGAAGTCATAAGACTAGATGTGATTAAAATGTATTTTATCAGAGTTTTAATACTACAAATACTGGTTGCGTTGTCTTCAATTTCAGGTCCAGCATGTTTTATGGCTGTTGCTGGGTTTATTTCAAGGAGATTACTTTGGAATTATATATGTTTAAAGCAGTAATGCATTCAGTACTGATGAGTGTATGCACTTCTTTAACAGCTGGCTAGGCTATTTTGATTTTTAGAATGTTTGTAATTTGCAAGGCCTTTTTTTTTTAATTTAAGACGATGGCTCTGTGGAAATTGTGTAATGTATATCTTATTGTGGATATTCTCTTTTTCAAAGGTATGTACATGTAAGAGTCAGTAAAGTTTTAAAGAATTTGCATGTAAAGAGTACAAATGCAAATATTTTTTCTATAAGGACTCTTCAACCTTTGTTGAGGGACTCAACTCTTCCAAGGATGTATCATTTGTACTTCTACTTCTTCAAGGCAAGTTAGACTAAAGTGTAAAAGACCCTGGGGCCACATTGTCTGCAGTTACATAGGCTGGTCAGTTCCATTTACTTTAACTAAGGAATGCTAATTTATTGCAAAGTTCTGGCTCATATACAGGAATGAAGAATGTAATGCTCGGTGACTGCACGTGTTTAGTGTTATTTATGTATTTAACTGTGTTAGAAAGAGCTTTAGATTGTTTACCACGTTCTGTTTTAAAAGATTCTTGTGACCTTCTCTGGAAAAGTTTTCCTGCAAGCCTTTAGCTTCAGTGAAGAGAAGCAAGTTTTCTTCGTTGCATAGATTTCCATTCAGTCTTGCCATGATAAAGGTTGAGTCTTTCCACTTCTTTTATCTCACAAGCATAATCAGCAAAACGCTGTCACCATACCACCCTTCCCCTGCTATTCTCTGCCATGTCCTCAGAAAGCCTTAAGAGTAAACATCCCAAAGGTTTTGGCCCAGGTAACACCGGAACCACTTGGCAATAGCAAGCTCTCTGAGAGCAGCAGACTGGGGAAAGGAGCAAGAAGGATAAGACAGAGGGCAAGACCATCCAGGCTCTACTCTGCCTCCTGGTCTCTTTCTCATGTTACTTACAGAGTTTCACTCAGCTGGATTTTCCCCATTAAACCCTTCTAATCAGTTAATGGCCCATTCAGCTGCCCTTTCTGCTCTTACAGGCACCACAGACTGTGCTTTCCTCTTCCAGCCTAAAGTGAGAGAACAGGAGTGCCGGGTGTGCCAGCTAGCAATGCCCTGTGGATGCAATACTTGGCGTTTAGGATGCCAGAGTACTTCCTGCACTGAGCATTTGGGATCAGTCCTGCAGCACCTGGGACTGGAAGGCCCAGACAGGATGAGAAGGCATGACAGAATTGCAGCAATTGTCAAGCACTATAATTTAAAAGTACCTTAAAGAAAACATGCAGAAGAAAACCACACACAAATAAACTTTGAATTATGTGAGCTGAAAGCTGAGAGTGTGCTAAAGTGAAGGCAGTCTGTGTACTCTCAATTCTTCCGCTTTATCATCATTGTGCCCAACTTCTCCATGCAGGTTGAGTGCTCTAAATAAGAGCAACTCTACTGGGGAAATAAAGCAAATGTCTCTCTACTTGACGTGCTTAATTTTGAAATGTATTCTTAATCACTCTTCCCTGAAGAAGTAATGTATATTGTATTTCAACCCAAAAGGCTATATTAAGTTAAGTATTTTGAAGTGCAGCTGAAAACTAGCGTAGTAATTTCAAACTACTTGTTATCTAAAGTGATAAGCACTCCTTTCTACTACTTTATTAGGTAAACACCTCATGATTGTCTAAATTCAGACTGTCTAAATTCTGTAGAGATTATATTTCTCATTGGCCTAATCCAGACCTTTAAAGGCACCCTCTAAATACTGGGTTCATTGTCACAGGTGGAACTAAGGCCATCCCCACATGGTCACTGGGATAGGAACAGCATGATTCAAAGGAAGATAGATGGTATAAAGAAACCTTTGTCAGCCCAAGTCCAGGGAGTACTTCATTCCGTATGTGGCTTAGCCGTTTCAACAGCATGCATAGTATAACGATTCTTAAACGAATGACAGAGGGCACTTAATTCCTACCCACTGACTAGCAACAGGAAGGAGTGAATTAAACTGAGGTGGTCACCTTTGAAGCGCAAAGACTCATATGTAATGCAACAGTTCCCCACTGGCACCATCATGTGCTGCACACAAAGCAGAGGTCACATTGCCTTCCCATCCCTGACACACACATTGCAAGGAAGGAGGACATGTCTTAGGGCCTCATCTCTTTGCTTTGGCATGACTGGTGCCACAAGGATCAGCCTTCTACGTGTCTGGCCATCCCCTCTGCTTCGTCGCTGTCTACTCACTTTCTCATAGGTTTGCAGCAGGAATTTACAGTCCTTATGTCTTGTCAGTGAGGGCATGAAATACTGTTTAGAAACTTCCATACAAAGCAATGGGATCATAGGAAGCCTGAGAGATCTTTTGAAGGACCCTCCAATCTGACAGACAGCCTTCCAGAGAAACCTGTACCTACCTCTGTTCTTGAAACTCACTGTCTTCACAAAAATTCTCACCAGATCAACAGAACAGCAGATTAAATGGTTTCACTGGCAATCAAGAAATCCAGACAAAAGCCAGGCTGTTGGGAAACGCATGGCAGATATCATTGGAACTCAAAAAGCAGCAGGGCTTCGAGCACTCTGAATACAAAAGTTTCAGGCTATTTTCCACAACCTTAAAGAGACTACAGGACACTCACATTGCTGTTGTGAGCACATGGCAGCCACGGGGCCAGGCCTCAAAGTTGGAATCTACTTTTCAGGGCAGAAGAGATACTGGTATCCCAGTCTGAGTTTCTGTGTGGCATGATAAGAGTGCAGCATAATTCCCATGCATGAATTATGGAGGCAGACAGCACGAGTATGATTATAAATTCAGGATAAGTGAACAAATGAGTTCTGAAATGGGAGAATGCTGATTTGCACAGTAAGAACATGTTAGCATTCTACATGGGCAAAAATACGGCAACAGCACATGCAAATAAAAGCATTGCAATATCTGTATTTTTAGCTCTGTCCTCTCACAATTCCTACCTAGCATGTTATGTAATGCTAGCATGTCATTGTAATTTCCTTCTATTCCCAGTGACACTACATGGCAATGCAGTAATGAGAAAAAAGAAAATCTCATGTACACACAGCTGAGGAGAGAAATATCAAAACTGCATTAGCCAGGAGAGATTTGGAAAGCTTCTTGATAATGTGGAAAGTCAACTTTGGCCTTTCAAGAGCTCGCTGATAAAGCAGTCTAGATATTTGGTGGATTTATGATAAAGAAATGTTTATATTGAAATAATGTTACTATACGTGTTCAAGTAGCATTACTCACTAGTGTTCTGAAATGTCATGTTCAAAATACAGCCTTTTGAAATACTGTGAGACCACAAGGTCAAGGAGCATGAAGGGAACTTACTGTTCATTCTTTAATTTGCTTGCCACAAGCATCCTTTCTATTGTTTAAGGGTCTGTAAACATAAAGACTTGAATTGTATGCTGTAGGGTCAGCTCTTGCCTGCAACCTGTATTTCCAAAGCATAGTTTTACAACCTGTAAGGCAGCCAGTAAACTTGTTTGAGGATGTCTGTGATACAGAAGGGACAGGGTTTTATTAATGCCCATAATTGTCACTTCTTTATAGCAACAAGTATAATTATTTACAGCAGAAGGGTCAATTTCAGTTTCATTGAGGGAACAGTACAATAATTGCTTATGCTGTAAAAATGCTGTAATTCTTTTTTGTTATGCAGTAGAACTTGTCCTTGGATTTTTACTGTGACTTGAGTTAGAATTTATGGCAGGTGTTGCCTGGGCATGCGTGGTGCAGTTTCACATGTTGTGCTGGCTTGTTCAGAAATTTCCATGGTCCTTTTGCTGTGACTTCTCACATAGTCCCTGCGTAAAAAGAACATTGATTCTTGATTTCTTTATTTGTGTCACTGAGAACCCAGCATGTAAAGCTATCTGTCATTTAGCATTGTGATTAATAAAAATTAATCTATGATAAATAAAGCAAGCTAGAGCAGTTCCAGAATAAAAGAGAGGATAAATTATTCCATAGAGAGAATAGATTATTCCATATCGCTGAAGAGATTATTTTTCAGTTTCGTAATGCACCGATACTTTCTCACAGGTTTTGGTTATAATTAACAACTGAAAAATTTGCTGCACTGTTATGGGGCTCTGCTTTTTTTTTTTTTTTTAACCTTTCTTCTACATGCTGGACTTAAGTAGGATTCAGTGGAGACCATATCTTTGCGTAATTTCTAATTATGATCTTTGTATTGCTTACCTCTCATTCTGACAGTGTGATAGTCCAGTTTAGTTAGGCTAGTTCTGTGGTAACATCCTTTGGACCACTGGGTTTTTCCAGTCTCTCTGGTGAATGCTAAGTCCAGCAGCAATTCAACTGGTGAATCATAAGCTCTTGGAACTCATATCTTGTTTTGCTGGCTTTGGACTGCCAACTTCAGTCAGAATTGATAAAACATGTTTTTCTTAAATCTACTTACTAAAACGAACATTTCAGTCTCTCAGTATGCAAGGAACAGAACAGTGTCATTTTTCCATGATCCCTTTCCAAGGAATGACTACTCAGTGCTCAACTTAGCCTTCTTAAGTTCAGTCTTTAGGCGTGAGTGTTTACTAGTACATTTTGTATGCCCTGTGCCGTTCTCTGGTACTGAGGCTAACTGGCTGAAAACAGGCCATGTTCATACTGCTGAGCTCCCAGGCACAATGACCACCTACAGACTTCCAGTTGGGAATGGGCCCTGATTCACGTCTAGAAATTCTGGGGAGAGTGGTAGCTGACTGCTGCCAAAACACTACTGGGGACCTTTCAAATCATGTACCAGGGAGGATGGTATTGCATTTCTCTGTTCAATCTGCTGGTACGCATGTAGCTTAGATGGATTTTAGGCAGCTCAGTGTTAGCAAGTCTGAGCCACCAGCCTGTTCTCAGGTATCTCTATGTTCCTAGTAAATGAGTAGAAACATCAAACTAGGAGCAGAAAGTTCCTAAAGCTCCTCCTAAGCAAGCAAGAGACCTGATGTCCTTGTTCCTTTCTCACACAGCTTTTAATGTATTTTATTTTAGATGGTCATTGAATGAAAGCAGAAATAATGGACAGAATAAGGAGAGTCTCCATTTGATTAAACAGATTCCTTTGTGAATGCTCACCTTCTGGTTCTGATTATTCTTGTATTTCTGTCTGCCTGCTAGACCAGCCGCAGCAGGAGACCACAGTAATGCTGTTCAGATGACTGGAGGGTGGGAGCAGTATGGTGAAAGCCTCTCAAGTTGAAAACAGTACTGAACCCTGGCCTCCAGTTTCTAAGAACACGCTCAAATCATTAGTTTATTGTGAAAAATGCTGGCATGACTGCCACATCTCTCAGGAGACAGCTCAGACATTTGTATCCTGAGTAGATGTAGACCTATGCAGTAAAGCTCCAAATGAAGTGCCTGTCAGGTCTTTAAATGTAAATATCTACTTCTCGCTGAGTTTAGGTAGTTGCTCAACTACAGGCACATTGATCACCCATTGAGACAGTATGAGAGGTCCAATCCCACCTTCATGTCAGAGTAGCCCTCTGGAGTTGTAAAGAGACGTTTCTCTCTCCCACTGTGTGTAGGGGACTCAAGTGTATTTCTGGGCACTTGCCTTGAGAGAGAGAGGTGTTTAATTTAGGGACCATAATGAAAGAGTTATGAACATCACTGGAAATTACTGCAGTGCATGATTTTTAGAAGTATACTCAGTTTATACGTACCTGAGTTCAAATGCAGAAAAAAACAGAGCACTCCTTGAAAATGTAAGAAAGAGATGCTGTTTCTCTGCGTTTACTGAAGTATGCCAGGGATTTGTTTTCGTTTTACTGTGCGCTGTGGAAGGATTGAAGGGGGAGTATGTGAGTCAGCTACATTTCCCTGAGTGGTTGTTGAACAGGATTATGTGGGAATGTACTTTCTGGAGATATTTTAAAGTCTTTTTCCGACGATGTGTATCACAGCAGCTGTATGTTAGTTTGTAGCCACAGTGCTGTGTGACCCATTCTGAATTCCTATAATACTGTGGTTAGGAATTGTCAGGCACATCTAACTCATTGCTGTCCCTGGGAGTTTTCACTGTTGATCTTACTGTATATTATGCATGTGTGCTTCCCATATCCTTAATGTCAATGTGAAATTAGATTTTCCACTGTGGTTTATCATCTCACTACAGTTCTTTTGTTCTTGTGGAGGTTTGAATCTCATCAATATTTTTTGGTCTCGAGCACTGGTTGCCAAAGTGAGATGTCCCAAGTGAAAAGTATGGAGTTGCTTTTAGTGATTGCCCACCCATTTGACTAAATAAGCACTCAAGTCAGTCTTGCAGGTCATATTGGAAGCTGTAGTTGCTTGGCCCCTGTCAGTACTAAAGCCTTGGCAATGTTACATATCAATCTTTCTGTGCTTTAGCCATGTCATATACTTGATAATTTTTGTAGTTCTTGAGATGCAGTTGCTTTTCTTTCATAAGTATTTAAATTACCTGTGTATTTTTAAGTGGCTCACAAAAGCTCTAAACCAATGGCCATGGTGTAAGTACATGTTTGTTGTGCTGTATTATGAAGTACTGAATTATCAACTGTATTTATATAAATAACATTTTGCATGTTTTGTTTATAGATATCAGATATAAATGTAAGACAATATAATCCATTTGGTGGTTAAAGTAGATCCTGCCTGCATCACTGGATTGGAATGCTGCACAGGAAATATTAAATAGTCTTCAGGACTAACCTCCTACAAATAGGATGAGATGCAAAGTTTGCATTTTATGAGCTAGTAACAAGGATGCATGTTGTAAAATAGAAGCTTATTTTTGGAAATACTAGAGGAGAAGAAAGCATGTATTGATGGCTTGTGGTATGACTGTGAATCTTCAAAACATGCCAGTACTGTGAAATAGGCAAATAGACCATACACAGCAGGTGAGGTTTCCAGCGGAGATGGGCAATCTATAGGTGCCATTGTGCAAGATGCTGGCAGGACCTTGTGAACTCCTATACCTAGTTCTGATCTACCAAGAAATACTAATTTACTCGCAGCACAGCAGCATAGTGTTATGGCATAAATGATCAGGGAACTGGCAAACCTGTGTTACATGTGGAGGGACAGACAGAACTAGACTTGTTTCAGCTAGCCAATTAAGGCCAAGAGAAGACATGGTTGTTTTCTAAAAATGCATCAGAGGAATTTTGGGAAACTTCAGAGAGGGAAAAGAACAATTTCAGTTCAGAGGGCATGTAAATAAACAGTTCAAATATAATGTCTCTATCCAGTGGTGAATTGAAGCTCTGAAACAGGTACAGATATAAATGTCAGGAAGGTGGTGCTAGATAAATTTTTAGAAATGATTATGTGATGTGGTATTGTGTGAGAGTTAGTCACATGACACTGTGGTGCCAAAAGTCCCTTTTCAGTTTTCTATACATGTCAAGCCTCAAAAAAGCACAAGCTTTTGTCAAGATGCTCACACAGACTAGGCTTGTTTTCCTCGGGGAGCCAAAAGTCAGTGGGGTTTTTCTCATAATTTAGGTTACAACACAGGAGTAACCTGTACCATTTTAATTGCTTTTTCTGTGGATTCTTTGACAACAATGTATTTTCATACTGCCATTGACCTTAGGATTTTTTCTTCCAGTATTGTGTTTTTTGAGCAAGTTTATACAAGCTCTTTATTCACTAGCAAACACTAAACGGCTGCATTAAAAAAGATTCTGTTACTAATACATAAATGCAAGGCAGGAGGACTATGGTTTCCAGGACATAGTAATTTGGGGGTTTTCCTTACTCTCAGTATAAATAATATTTGATTGACCCATTCTATGTGTATTAAAGCATTTTGATCATGCATTGCAAGCAAATGAATGCTTTTATTTGTTATTAAGTAGTATTAAAAGAGATGAAAGAATAAAAAGGAATGCTACATGAAAAGAGGAAGAAAAGCTATAGATGTGGTCCGAGTGAAACACTGTCGTTTCCCATACTGGATTCTGAAAGTATTCATTTTACTGAACATTAACATGAAAACTTTCTTTCTGTTACACTGTTCATTTAAGCAGGAAAGGAAATCACTGGCATTTACAACATGCATCATGACTCTAAAGCATTGCTAAGTAAAAGCTAATCTGCTCAACTGGATTACATTAAATGACATAAAGGAACATTAGAGTCACTTACTGGGCTCTACAACTGAAAACAGCAACTCTTTAGGCAGGAGCAGTATAAATACCTCAGCCTAAAACAGTCTCAGAGAGCGGTAGGGTGGATGTCTAAGCTTTATAAAAATGTTGAATTTAGGGAGAAATTACCATGGGGGAATCAGACGAGGGGGAATAAATTAACCATGTTCTCACATCTAGAGTTGAAGCTGTTTTCAAGATTAGTCTCATAGGGTAGTAGAAGCACAAGGCCAGAATCTCATCTGTATTTAACAGCTGTGCTAATCCTGAGCTGTACAGAATCTTTTATCTACAGCCAGATTTCCTGTGGGAAGAGCTGTACAATGTCATGCTGCCAAGGTTTCTATGCCACCTAATCCTACCAGAGTTGTTCCCAGTTCAGGGAGAAGGAAGAGTTATACCTTCACTAACAGAATAGAAGGTCAGCCTTGTATTTATCTGCAGAAGTCCTGAGAAACTGGGGACAATGCTATGAACACTGACTGTTTTTCTGTGTCTGCCTGCATCACTCTGCACTGCTGATTAGGAGTGCCCTGCAGAGCCTTTTTGTAGAGAAGAAAGAGTGAAAATGAACACAGACAACAATAATCTCCGTTTCCAAATTACTGGACCAGGACCCACTGCGCTTAAGTTGTGGAAAGAGATGATAGCATTGAGAGACGAGAATTTTGTTTGGTTATTTTTCTGTGTTCCTGCTCTCCCACAGCAGAGTCGGCAGGAGAAAATGTGTCTGTGCTCTGGGTTGCTCAAGTGACAATGCTAGGCTTTCCAGTTGCAACTGAAACACAGGCACGTGCTGCTTTCCACCAAGTCTCCCATGAAAGCATAGCATATGGTAGAAAGAGCAAATGGACGAATGAGACAACATCTTAAACACCGCAGCAGATCTATTTGAGCTCGTCTCTGCCTGCTCCGTGTTGTATCCGCCGGTTGAATAGATCTAAAAACTATATCCTCTGTGAGTGTGTTAATAAGCAGTAAACAGTTTTCAGGCTTTGAATCAAAAAACCTGTTGAAATCGGCTTGTGTATCATTCAGCTGCCTCAGCAAATATTTTCCTTTCTGTGCTGCATGCAAACCAGCAGGTTGCAGAGCATCCTTGAAAAAGGGAGAAGACAGGCATTCTCCCTCTACTTTTAAACTGCTCATTTTAGTATGTGTATTTACCTAATTCCCCAGCCCAATTCAGTAGTGAGTTTCCAGTGCATAGCTTTGTAGAACATAGAAACACCTCATTCTATCAGTGTTAGCATTGTGTCATTAATCCATTAGCTGCTCTAAATACTACTGCCTCATTTCTATGTAATATCCAGGCCCCTTGATCAATTTGCATGTGCATATTATTTTGCATTTGTAAATAAGAACTGTGCAACTTGGCATAGTTACGCACATGAATGTTGTTATATTTGCAGTGTCCACACCTTATGCACACTCTCCAGGGCAGACTCACAGCATTGCAGGAGTTTATGGTTTACTAAGAAATACTGAAGTAGAGTATTGCTTGTGATCAGTTTGCCTTGGTGGAAGTGAATTTTTTTTTAAATTTGTAAACTCCTGAAGATATTTCAGTGGATATGTAGATCTTTATGTTGTGATCTTAAATATATAAGCTGTATGTTTGTTTTTCTTATCTTTTGCAGACTGTGCCTCCCTAGGAATTTGCAGAAAACAGAATGAACACCAGTGCTCTAGGATGCAGCATGTTATATAATAAACATAAATTAGGAGTTGAATGCAGGAAATTGAGCAATAGTGCATCTTATTTATATACAGATTTAGACCTGAGGAAATCTTCCTGTTCTTTAAGACTATCACATTATTTCTCAAAGTATCTTTTTCATTATACTTTGTCTTTGTGTAGCTACTGATCTTCTTCAAGGCTATTCAGGAGGAAACCTGTGGTTTGCAAGTGGCTCTGGATGTCTTTGAAAGTAGGAATGATTCAGAAAGGCTCTTGCATGAAGACTGCCTCTTTTTCGGTTACTCCATTCCTTCTAATTCCAGTACAGTGTTTTATCATATTATATCCAGCAACTCTGAACATTGTAGAATGATAACAACGCAGTATAGTATTTCTTAAAAAAAAAAAAAGAATCCTAAATTATTTAGTTGAAATGACATAACACATTCATCTCATGCAGATTTAAAGAACTAGTAATGTCATTGTTAGGTGGGAGTCTGCCTTCCTGTTTTCTCAGGAATCCGAGTGAACTAGTCATTTAGACCTTGCTAGATCTATTCTCTACCTAATTTGTGAAGACTGGGTAATAGCACTGTGTCATATTCTGCAATAAGAAAAAGAACCAGTTTGCACCGTGTCTTAGGTAGCAGGAAGTAATCAAGTGGAATCTGATGGTTCAGATACAATCAATGACTTTGCTGGACCGGAAAATGTGTTGTAATCATAGAATCATAGAATGGTTAGGGTTGGAAGGGACCTCAAAGATCATCTAGTTTCAACCCCCCTGCCATGGGCAGGGAAACCCTCCACTACACCAGGTTGCCCAAAGCCTCGTTCAGCCTGGCCTTGAACACTTCCAGGGATGGGGCATCTATAGCTTCTCCGGGCAACCTGTTCCAGTACCTCACCACCCTCTGACTGGAAAATTTCTTCCTTATATCTAATCTAAGTCTGCCCTTTCAATTTAAAGGCATTGCCCCTTGTCCTATCACTACACACCCTTGTAAAAAGTCCCTCTGCAGCTTTCCTGTAGGCCCCCTTCAGGTGCTGGAAGACTGCTATAAAGTCTCCCTGGAGTCTTCTCTTCTCCAGACTCAACAGCCCCAACTCTCTCAGCCTGTCCTCATAGCAGAGGTGTTCCAGCCCTCAGATCATCTTTGTGGCCCTCCTTTGGATCCGCTGCAGCAGTTCCATGTCCTTCTTGTGTTGAGGACTCCAGAGCAGAATCTGTTCTAGTGAGAAGCAGACGTACTATTTGCAAGCAGTAGTGAGCTTCCTTTGAATATCAGAGAGTCAGGCATACACTTTTGGAAATGCTACTGCTGATTCTGATAAGATGGTCTGCGTGATCTCACAGGTTGTTGCATACTGGTTCACATGTGTTCAGACTCCTGGAATTTCCTTTTGTTTCTTCCTTGTTGATCTGTATTTCAGTAGCATTGTGCATCAATATTTTCCCTCTGAGACAGATTGGAAAGAAAGGATCAGCTCTGTCATGGCTTTCAGTTTTGAATATTTCCTTCGGATCCCTTCAAACGTTGTTCTTTTTTAGACTAAATTATTTTAGACAGTTTTGTTTTCTTTAATTTCTTTTAATCTGTGAAAAGACTTCATTCCTTTTTCCATGCTTTCTAGTTGTTTTATAAATTGGCCTTGGCAACCTGAAAACCAGTGCGTTAAATGGTGTAATATTGGCTTATAAAAGCACCTCACTTGCTGTATCAAGACATTTTTCTCTCATATTTATGAACTTATAATTTTTCTGTGTTCTTTTTAAAAAGAAATTAAGCAAAGAACATAAAGCTGATTAAGAAGCTTGAAATGGTCTTCGGATTGTTCCAAGTATCATAAATGTAAATTCATTGAAAATATGTTTTCTGGCTTGGTACCAAAATATATTGCCATAGTTTCAGCAAAATTCATTGAAATAGAAAACACTTTTAAAAACTTAAACCTTCAAAGATTCAATTCTTCAGACAATGAAAATCTTATTTTATGATATAATGGCACATTTTAGCCTGCAATAATAGATAAGATTGCTCAATTCGTAAGATTCACTACTGTGCATAGGATTTCAAGGTCATAGTATTTGATTTGGACTAACTTTGTGCTTGTTTACAATCTGGTCACATTCTTTTAAATCTTTGGTCGTTCATCTGACTCCACACTCAGGGAAATCAAACAGATGAACAGAAACATATTTATTAAGAAATCTTAAAATAATTTATATTCATTCCACTGCTGGCATTTTTTGAAAAAACCTTGGCTTTCTAAGATGGTAGGACACACATGCTAGATGGTAGGACACACCTGCTACAGTTTGGCCCTGAGAAACTGCCAATCTGACTGAAACAAATACTTTTAGAATAAACTGCTGGTTCTTATCTATTCTTATACCATGTAAGGTGATCGTTTTGCATAGCATGTATGATATCTAACCTTTAATTATAATTCTTGTGTCCTTGTGCTTGTTTTAAATTTCTAATTACTAAATTGCAATGACATCAAAGAAAAAAAAAGCTCAGATAAAGAAATTTTTAAATTAGTTAAGTCAAAAAAATCAGCAGCAAAAATCTTTCATCTTGACCTAATTTACTGGAAATTCTATGCCTGATGTGAAGATTAATAACAGGTGGCCTTTTAGGGAGCACTCAGCTTGAGTCTAATGTTCTACTTGTTCTTTTATTATCCTAAACCTCTGTAACTAAAGGATTTTTTCACCCTGCCCTTTGTTCACGATATGGGACTGTAATTGAGTTCATATTTCTCACCCAACCTTTCAGCTGTAATTAATATTTTATTACATCAGATTTTATCACTAAATAGCCTAGCAGCAGGGTATTGAGACACACACACACTCCCACACACGCGTACACACACAGAAGCGGTAGTGACTAATGGATGCCAAGCAAGTTGCGTGTAATGAGTTATGGTTGAGAGAATACAAAATACATTCATGGTACCCAGCTAATATTCCAAAGCAATTTAGGACTGATCTTATCTTGATCAAACCAGGACAAAGAGAAATTAAAGTTAAAAGAATGAAATATTCAACATTGTGTTATTATATCAAGCATGTAGCATCTAACAAAAATTATCTGTGCAGGACCAGCTCTTATCAGTTTTCATTATTATATTTTATGAGCAAGAATGCTTTAGGTCGTACGCTTTTTGTACTAAGAGTTACACACTGTTCTCTGAGCTTAGCTAAGCATGAACACCTCCACAGCATGACAGATGTAAAAATTTGAGCATTTAAGTTGCTACACTATTTCTTCTTTAAACTGGAATAACCAAAATGCCTTCCTTTGACTACACTGCATACCGAGGGGGTTTTTGTTATTCTAAACTGTTCTGATGGAAAGAAGGTGGTTTTAATATAAATTTTGAAAGATGGAGGCAGTCTTATCATATAAATAACCGTAAACATGATTGGAGAGAAATGTTTCTTAAACGTAGATAACTTTGATGATCGGTGGTTTTCATTATAAAAGCCTCCTACATAGTTTGGGGCTAACTGGCGTTGCTGTTCCAGGCAGGATTTTACAGAAGTCTCCCTTCCTCTCTGCCTCTCCCTCTATGCCTCTCCCTCTTTTCCTCTCTGTCCCTCTCACTGTCTTGCTCCTTCCCTCCCTGCTTTGAATAGATGATTGCTGGAAAATGTACTTAAATTGGTTTGTTAGTTCTTTGATATCATCAGAAATAGCCTATTGAAACGTAACACTTTTTAAAAATTATTTTTAGTTGTTTATACATAACAAAGTAGCCTAGATAATGAGTAGGCCCATCTTCCCCAAGGGAGAGCTCTGTTGTAGAGAGGTGAGGAACTAAGTCTCTTCAAATGGCCAGGAGAAGAGTTACAGTGTGTTTCTGGTTACTGAAAATCATAGTCTCACTGGGTATGAAGGATGGCCTAGGAGATACAGCACTGGGGCTCGATGCAAGTGAGAGCACAGTTTCATTTCTGGTTCTAGTAGGGACAGTCTTTGTAGCTTCCTGCAAATCAATATATCATGCTCTTTCCGTTCCTATCTCTAAAATTAAAATAAATGGAAATCACATTTTCCTGTCTAAAGGAAAAGAGGAAAAGATATCTATGTATGGTTGTGAATAACTTGGCAATAATGAGGAGTGTCGTAACAAGCAGTTTTATGTATAGTTCTGTAGAGAATTTTTTTTTTCCCCTTCACCTCTTCCAGGATGCCCACCAGAAGATCTCAGAATAGTGCTTTTGTGGAATATTTTGTGGAATTGTTATCCTCACAATCCATGCCTGGTTTTTATTCGTTTTAAAGCCATGTTGTGAGCCAAGTACAAAGGAAGTAGGAGGCATCCCTATTTTATGCTGCTCTGTAATGAGTGCAGTCTCAAAGCCCTGGAGAATCTGAAGCCTTAGGTTAGTTCAGTTTAGACCAGCACCATTTAAGTTAGTGATACTGCTGCTTGGGCTTTAAATTAAGAGCGTAAAGCCGTGTGGAGTGAGATCAATAGTATCTGATGTCTAGAGGGACTGAGTCCTTCTCAGTAGAAATCAAACCTGTTCACTGATAAAATAAAGGAGGTGCTCGTTGTTTTGTGTGTCCAACATAACATATCCAAGATAAGAATTAAACTTTCTGGAACATAACTTAAGTTGAAGTTTACACCTGACTTTATCCTAGTTTCCTAAGAAAACAAGGCTTATGTATCGTACTGTGCACCTGTCTATGTGTTTCTTCCTTCCCTGATTAATATTAGACCTCTTTGAAATTTTCAAGCACATATGAAATAGTTTAAGTGTTGCACAAATAGTAAAACCAGACAAAAATAGAAAGACCCAGATTAGTGTCTGTGCTGAAGGATAGGCTGTGTTACCGTCTGAACTAGTTAGTTAATCTCATTTGGTCGTTAGTAGAGAGCTACAATTCACATACCAGCAAGTCCATATGTAGCCCAGAAGCAGCCACTGCATGTGTTGCCTCTTTTCCAGGCAATATTTGGGAGGTACTAAAAGGAGCTGAGCATATTGAGGGTGGGAGCTGGGTATCACAGATAACGTGTGGAATATAGATGGGATTACGGCATGTTCTTGGGTACACGTTCTGAACTTCTCGCTGTAAAACTTGTCGCGTTTAGGTTATTTATAAGGCTTTGAAGCATCTACTGTTTCAAATGGCACTTAAAGAACCCAGTATCGGATCGATGTAAATGGGATGTTGTTGTCCCATATACATGAAAGAGGTATCAGCAGAGAAGCTTTATGTTTGCCAAAAATATAATGGTGACATAGCTAATAGAAAGACTATCAGCTTCTGTATACCAGAGTTATTTATAGAAAAAGTGGAGTATCGGTTGGTAGAGTAGTTAAAAAAGTACTCAGTGGGTCATTGTAAGTGTGAAGAGATGTTGTAGCAGTCGTTCTTGGATAAACAGTTCTCTCTCCCCCAATCCTATGAAAGTATATGATATGATTTCATAACTATATTATGAAATATAGTAACTTTATAAATTACATGCAATATGTATGTAAATGGTGTTTGATTTTACAAACATTGCGTGTAATTTATAAAAATTAGCTGACTATAAATTGTTACAAAATGTTTTGTTTAAAGTGTATCTGTATTAGATAGTCTTTGTTTTTATTTGATCTTTCTTCCTTCTACTTTTTGTTTCATTTCTTGTTATCAAAGCTGATGGTACATCTCAAACTGTTTTCAGTATATTATCTTCTTTATTTTCCTTTATTTTCTTCTCTCCTTCTCTACATTCCTACTCCATGTGATCTTTTGTATTCTTAAATATTTCAATCTTTCTCTGGTTTTGTTTGCTCAGTTTTTCTCTCTCTTTTTACATGCATAGTTACTTATCTGCAAACTGAAACTATTTAAATATGTCTTTACAGTCTTTTCATTCGAAACATTTTTTTTCCTATAAAAAAAACGCACTGTCAAATCTCCGGTGCTCTCCTTACTGTGTTACTTGCAGTCTATATTTAGTAGCTAGATCTCTTGGATGCAGTATGGAGCACATTAGGGGAGATCTGTAATCAAACATGTCTTTTGCTTGTCCAGCAAATACACAGTTAATAGCTGAGGGAATTTCTGAATATAGAGGTCTTTTGCCTTGTGTTGCTTACAACTGTAGAAAATTACTTTGAAGTCAGTGTGAAACAGTGCCACTATAAGAAGGTTTTATTTTATTTTCATTTTGCGCTCACTTTATTCTGTGCAGGACTACAGAATATGTATAAAATCTATATATTTTCTTGATGTTTGTGAGTTTGAAGAAAAAGCAGCCAAATACATGAATCCACAGTAAGTATGGAGAGCACAAGCCACAGAGAAGTTCTAAGTGGTTCAGAAAAGTGTGTTTCTGACCATAGTTTTTTTCATGGCCTGCAATATTTAGAACTCTCTTTTTTTCAGCAGAAGAAATAAGAATGAAAAACTTTACCTTCAAAATGACAAAGGAACTTATATGCTTATCTTTATAGAAAAAAAAAAGGTAGAATTATGTGGTTATTTTTAAGTATGGAGAGTTGCTAATACATTGTCCCTCATCAAATTGATCGTATCAGTATAGAGTAGTAGTCGGTCCCTTGGAGAGTGGGAGTGGGGAAACTTTATTTCACGATCAAGGAATTTCAAGTGTAGGAACGTATGTAACAGTTGTGGAGCCATAGTTGTGTCCTTGTCGTCCTGCTTGCTGTAATTCTGACAGTCTCTTACACTTGTATACCAGTATGATAGTATCACTCTCAAGTCCTAGTTGGGCACCAGTGTTTAAATAATTAGAAATAATTAACCATGGGGCTCTATGTCCAAGGAGAAAAAAAAATATAAAACTCATCAATATTTACCAAGGGTTTGGGGCAGTTGGGATGGCTAAGAGAACGGTTCTGATTTCCTTGTCAGTCAGCAAATCTGAGTGCGCAGCACAACAGCCTCTTGTGCCACAATTATTGTTGGCATTATGTCTAACTGCCACTTATATGTGCGTTGATCAAATGCTTCTTACCAGTTTGAGTAAGGGTAGGTTAGCATATATATTGAATTTATTGATTTTTGCAAAGGACAGACTGGACAAAGTTAAAACTGCAGTCCATCAGCATGCTATATATTGTAAAACAGAATACAGATTATCTACTACCACTTACATGTTGGCAATCTTTTATTATCCTTCTAAAACAAAAGTATTACAAACGGAAATCCTTAAAAGATTTTTTTTCTCTCTCTCCTTCTTCTTTTTGATTTATTTACTGGCAAAACAAAGTTGTATTTTGGGTCATCATTTATGATAACTGAATCTAAAGGCAGAAACATTTCACAAAACATTTTGTGAATGATACATGATTGCCTGCAATTACAAAGCTGAAGATCTGCTGGACACTCTCTTCCTCTGACGTAGTGTGCTTAGATTCTCTAAAACAGTGAATCTGTACTCTAGGAAATAAAGCAAAAAATTAAATACACTGTGTCATCAGGACTAGGTGGCACCCATTTGGCCACTGGAACGTGGAAGGAGTGTGTGTTATTGTCTCTTTTTCCTTTCTTGCAGATTTTCTTCTGAGAATTTTGGAGCCCAGGCTCTGATGTTTCCCTTAAATCCTAGAGAGTCCAAACTCACAAGAGAGAAATTTATCAGTTCTTCTGCGTTTGGAAAAAAAATTTAAATCCATGATGAACTTATGGCCATTGCTTTACCACTTTCAGAGCCTATCTGACTCTTCTGCAATTAAGATATTATGTAGCAACTGTTTTCCTTCTCAAAGGAATTGTACGCTTTGTCATATCCTCCCCTAGTGACTGTCCTTGGAGGAAAGAAGCAGCAAAGTATCTCTAATTTCCTAGTGACATAATACTCCACATATGAGAACTGTAGGGATTTCCTGTGTAAATCTATAGGAATGCTAAGGAGAGGTTTGCCTGGATGTATCTTTCCCAGAAACTCTCCCTTTGTAAATATTGACTATTAAGTCTTTGTGACTGTCCATACAAAAGAGTTGGGCAGTCACAAAGCAGCTTAGGAGTTTTACATTAAAAACTAGATACCGTTCCCCAGTGGACTTGAGTCTGTGAAGATAAAGCTTATTACAATACCTGAGAGTTTACCTTTGGCAGTATCTCTAGAGGCTGAACCTAAGCTGTCTTATCTCCTCCTTTACAGCTGTTTAGGTTTTTCTGCTTTGATTGATCTGAGAATTAGGGCTCCTTGCACAACAATGGAGGTGCTGTATAATATTAGTCTCTCTTGTGTTCACTCCAGTTCTGATTCCGAAAGATGTATGGCTTTTTCCAATTGACTTTTCCCATGGGCTGGAAATTTCAAGTGCCAGTGATAGTGTTTCCTGAGAATGAAGACAGACCCTGCATTGATGAATCTAACCAGACTTACCTCTTGACTTGAAAAGCCAGTAAATAAAGTCAGATGTGGAAGTAGAATCATTCCATTAAAGTTTCAACAAGCTGCTAGCTCAAAGTATTTTCTTTTCTCAGTCTCTCTCCTACACTTTGGAAGCACCAACTGTCCTGCAGACTAAGAAACCTGCCAAAGATTGTGGATTTTTTTTTTTACATAAAACTTCCTGACTTAAAGTAAAGATGCAAACAAAAAGTTATAGGTATTTAAGACTCCCTTCACTCACAAAAAGAAAAGGCAGTACGCCTTTAACACTGGTATGTCAAGCACTTCATGTGAACAGTCACAATAATTTTGATTGCTTCTGTGTTGCAAATATGATTTGCAATGCTGTCTAGTTCACCTTTTTTCCCCTTTATAAATTGAATCTTAGTATATTACTTTAACAATACTTGCATTGTTGTTGGCATTAGTGCAGCAACCTTAATTTGGAAGTTTTGTTTGATCTGTTTGTTTTTCTTTACTATTAAGTTCTGTATGTTCATATCTAAACCTTATGTTCATGCAAGGTTGTTTTTTTTCAAGCTGCTTCATTTTTCTTCTCCTTTTAGAAGCTGTAGCAGGCAAGGCTGTATTTTGCTTAAAGCCCAGAAACTCTCTCATCTCCCAGATAAAACGTTACTGAAATAGAGGGGGCTACCTTGAACAGGCTTCTCCATCATTAGTAGGCATACTCATTTGTCCTTTCGCTAATCAAGACCTCTCTGGTCTTATTTCTACTCCATAAACTTCAAGTTTATGAAGTCGTTGACGTAATCCCTATCCCACCTGTAACAATGCTAATTCACTCTCAGAAAAAAAAAAAAAAATTTCCAAACTCATACAGGTTGCTTCATTTCTAATGTTTGGACAAGAAATGTCACGACTCCCAAATAAACTACCCATTTTATGTTCTTTCAGATTGTCCTTGTCCAGAGACCATAGCCTCCCTGGGAACAATTATTACTGTACCCAGTTCTTTCAGCCTATAAATGTGATCTTGAATATAGCAATGATCTCTTGATATGCAGATAAAACACAGTTGAACAATGTCTGCTTCCCCCTTTGATAAAATGTGCAAAGTTCTACAGTAGTCAGAGGGACAGGACTACTGTTTAGCTGGTTCTCTGGCTTCACATCTGTACTGAAAATGACTGCACATGGAGTATATTTTGTTTAGTATATATTATACGTTGTTAGAACTCCTGACCTACTGGCAAAGCCTGTGTAGCTATGATGATGAGTCACCTGATAAATCATGGATTGTCATTATCACCTTTGTTTAATGCCACCTATAATAAATATACAGACACTTGCTCAGCAGGAGGAGAGTTAGTGACAATTTCTTGTAGCCTTCTTCTATTTGCCTACTAACTGTAAATTTCATTTCCCACTTCCATTTCAAGATATGGTTTACATATAATTTCTAGTACTGTAAAATTTTAAATTACAGAATGAATTACAATACTCTAGTGCAATATAAGGGCAGGAAGAAATAGATGAGAATCTCCCAATATTAATCCATATAATATGAAAGGAACATGTCAGAGACAACTGATGACAGAGATTAAGAGGAAGTTATATGACAGATTATATGAAAAAATTGTTCAAAGATTGTCTTTTTTTAAAGAAGCAGTGTTAAACTTGTTACGTAACCTGTCATGAGCAAAGGTATAGGATGCTTTGGGTGCAAGACATGAATGAAACAGATGATATTTTTTAAAAGTGCTTATGACTTGAAAATCAGTACAATAGAAGAACTTTCAGCGTCTTCAAAAATACTGGTAAAATTGTAGGGACCCTATAGACTTATGATTTGAGCAATCGAGTTGGTTTTGGGGATTATTAATTTTGCCATCTATTGGAACTTCAATATTTTAGGAGAAGAATGCAGTGAAGTGATTCTAGCATATAGATAAAATAAGGCTACGGGAAAAGTAACTTAAGTAATGGTCAATATGTAGATTAAAGGTTATTCTATTGTTTGAATCTGTTAGAATTAAAACAAAGTGAGCATGCAAGTCGATATACAGAAGTAGATCTATAAAAAGTACCGGTTATATACGTTTATAGCAAAGCGTGAGAGTAAAAAAAGACTGCAATGAGCAGAAAGCTTCAAATTAGGCTCTACAGTGTC
This sequence comes from Tauraco erythrolophus, assembly GCF_009769465.1. Lineage (NCBI taxonomy): Eukaryota > Metazoa > Chordata > Aves > Musophagiformes > Musophagidae > Tauraco > Tauraco erythrolophus. The sequence goes on along the minus strand of NC_141467.1, from coordinate 48,201,164 downwards.
ACTGTTAACAGTCTGCAAAAATAGCCCAACAGTTTACACAGCTGATCAGGGCACTGTTAGTGGAGCTTAACAGCTTTGCAGGCTTTGTATGTTTCCTAGGGAAAAAAAAAATATTTTTTCAAGGGTAATAGAAAGGAACGTCTTCAAGTGGTTTTAGTTTTTGAACAGCTGAAGCAGGCCACAAGGAATAAGAAGATTCCCATTCTTATTGTACAGCTGGAGAACTGAGGCACAGAATATTTAATTGACTTGCCTGGGGTTGCCCACAACAGTTGTATTAAAGCTAGTAAATAAATTTAGATAATCTTAGTCTAGACTCAGTTCCTTAGGCCATCTTTCTTCTGTAAAATTACTTTTAAAAATTTTTATGGCTTCAATTGAATTGCTTTCAGTTAGGTAAAGCATCAAGACTGTTTAAGAGAGAAAAAGTAGAGCTGACATTTCAATAAAGAAGTAATCAAGCTTGTTTTCCCTTTGTTTTCTGTTTGGAATTACTTTTGGTGAAGGTGTAATTATAAATTCATAAGTTTCAATTAATAATACCTGGATTGTACATGTTAAGAACTTCTGTAGTAAGAATCTGAAGTCCATGCTTGTATCCATAGACCCTTCTTGGAAAATTAGTCTCTTTGAATGAGACTTTGATTAATTAAAGTTGATTTACTGCATTCCAGTAATGCGGCATAATGTCCTGATTCAGCAAGTTACTAAAACCCATCATTTAATGTACTTAAGAACAGATATACACTTAAGTCTTCTTTTGAATTGTTTGAATTCTTTGGTTCATTTGTCTAAATATTCTTAGCATCTTTGATTACTGTGTTAACATGTTTTCTTTCTTCTTTCATGTCTCTTTTTCAACTCTGAAAAAAAATAAGTATATTTAGCAGACATGGATAGATCATTTTATTTAAGCAACCCAATTTCAGAAAATATCTAGATGCCTGGTATGTCTAATTTCTAACCAAAATTACAGTTCTTATTATGTTTGGATCTGTATCTCTGCATAATAATTTAATTTGGAGCTGGTTTAGAATTGTTAAAATAAAAAGTAGCTTAAAAATTACATCAAATTTTTCTTTTCCCAGACACCTTTTTTAATCCCCAAATTTGAAGTATTTGAATCCTAATTTGAAAATAATTCTCATGTGTTCCTTTCTTGATGCAACAGTAAGTTTCAGTCTATGTAAAAGTAGATTTTGTGTTCAATTTCCAAGGCATTGGAATTCTATAATAGAACTGCATAACGCGAATTAAACTTAAATTACATTTCTTTCCTCCAGAAAGATCAATCTAAGTTCTTCCAATAGCCGATATGCTTTTGACTCCTTTCTCTGTAGTGTAGATTTTATTTTTTGGATTACAGGGAGGAAGACTTTATTCTCTGAAATGTAGAAGTGTGGGAAAGGAATAATGCAACTTCAAACTAGCAGGAAAACTGGCTAATACTTAAGAGAAAGAGTCTTGGTGCAGTGCTAGCGCAATTCACTAAGCTCGAACCCTTTTCAGTGTAGGTAATTCAGCTGTTATGTATTAAAGAAAGCAATTTTAACAGTAAGAATTAGAGGAAGCTTTTGGATTATAATTGTAATTGAGGTAATTTTGTAAAATTCATTAGCAAGATGATCTCATTTGTACAAATGTAAAACGTATCACTCATAAAGTTCTGTCAGGTTTCCGTTGACCCAGGTGCTTATAATGTGTTAATTTACATCAGAGAAACAGCAGTGTGTGGAAATTGGACAGCAGACAGGATTTAGTTATTTTTCATTAGCACTTGGACTTTGATAAAGGGGAACAGAAAGAGCTGCTTGACCTTTCAGTGCTTAAATTATTGAAGAGCAAATAGATTTGAGGTCTAGATGCTTGCAAATCTAATTTGTCTTGTGGAGTAAGGATGAAAAGACATTTTGAGCTTGAAATTGCTCCCCTCGATGTAGTTCTTTCTTTAATGTATCTGAAGATTAATAGATGGCAGGCATTTAAAATGTAATATACAAGGAGTAGTGCACGTATTATAACTAACATGAATTTGCCAGAAGAAAAGGAGCATTTTAATGACAGATTCATTTCTAAAGTATCTACAATCTTTAGCTCTAATCACTGAGTGAAAAATGGAAAGAATCCTCATTTCAGCCAGTACTGAAACAGGTCATATTACCTTGTCTGGTCTGAGGTCAGTCCTGCTGCAATAAAAAAAGTAACAATACTCTCCTGAATGCGACAGTGGAATAATTTTGTTTACTCTCCATCATGCTTTAGTGAATCTGAGGGATTCTTATCTTTGCTGTGGTATTAGGCAAGTGTATCCAGCTTCACTGCCTTGCAAGAACAGGTGTTTACATCACCTTGAACTTTTTTTTCCAATACTCCATTTAAATTCACAAATGGTATTTATTGTAAATTAGTAGCTATAGGAGGCAACACACTCTCTTCAAAGCAGTGTGGAATCCCAGTTCTAAGCAACTGTGTTTTGTTCTAGAAAATTAACTGCTAAAATCATGTCAATCTTTGATTTGGAAGAGAAAAAAACAACATTGTAATGACAGTGATATATTTTTAAGCTTAGATATTTCATGGCGAGTTTTTTACATATCAATTCTCATAGGATCAAAGAAAGTTTGCCATGTATTGACCATCATTTACTACTCAGCATAGTATTAATCAACTAATGAAATCCTTCTGCTAGATGTGTAGACTTTGTTGTGCAGAACTGCAAATGTACAGACAGTGGCTTTCAATTGGGTCCTCAAGACATTTGTTTGTCTCCCTGGCTGTTCCAAATTTTACTTATACATGGATAGACTTCTGCATGGGATTCAGCATCGAATTTAAACATCTTAATTTAAGTGTCCACTTGTAGATGTCTACATGTGAGTTGAGTATTTAGTTTTTATGGTCAGTAGAGCCTAGAAAGCAATTAAGTTGACCTAAAAGTAAACACCTCCAGACTGGTCTGGTCTTTAAGATCTGTTGCTTGTACTGACTAGCTCTCCAGTGACTGAAAGGGGAGTTTACAGATATATAGACATCTTCATGAAGACATTTAAGTGTCTTAACATTAAACTAAATCTCCACTGCGCTGAAAGCCTATATTAGGCAGAAGAAGAGGTTTTAAGCATTCTGAATGTTAACTTTCTGGATGTTTTTTGTGAGCATAGGAAATGCAGCATCTCCTACTGGAGGTGCTAGATCTTAAAAACATAGTGAACAGGGTCTGTTGCATGTGATCAGTAGCTCTGGTAAAAAAACAGTAAGATGGCCAAGAGAATTGACATTGTTCTGCCTCTTGGTGATATTCAGCTATGATGGCTCTGTAGATGTAGCATTGTGCTGTCTTAGAATCATAGAATGGTTTGGGTTGGAAGGGACCTTTAAAGATCATCTAGTTCTAACCCCCCTGCCATGGGCAGGGACACCTTCTGCTAGATGAGGTTTTTTCTCAAAGCCTCATCCAACCTGGCCTTGAACAGTTCCAGGGATGGGGCATCATTCAAGCACACGACATTACCGGAATGTGCAAAGGTAGCTCAAGTGTAGAAGCAGTACATTAGTCTGGTTGTGTACCGAGTCGGCAAGGCTTTCCGAGAGTGCGAGAGCTGGAGAGCTCTGTGCCAGCGCTCACAGCAGCCTGAGTCATCTGGCAGAGGCCCAGCAGGTGCAGGAGCTCACTAGCTATGAGCTGGTTTGGTGACTGCACAAAGTCAGCTCTTTTATTTCTAAATCAGATTTGCCTGCAGAAGGGGAATAGCCATGGCTATGCAGTGATATGACTGAGCTAATAAGCCCTGTTAGGTCCAGACTGAGAGCTGCAGAGGCCCAACCCAAGTGTCCCTGTACTTTGGGCAGAGTCTTCTGTAAGCAGTACCGTCTACCTAGAGATGACACAGTGGGAACAACATGTGAGATGACTGTGTGGATATTTCATCTTTAAGGGACATACCCTACCCAGAGATTGCTACTTTTTATGAATTATCAACTTGAAATATCATAAATTGTTATTAGATGTAGCTGATGTGCAAAATGTGGACACACTGCTGCTTTAACATCAGTTACTTATACTGACTTACTTACCAGGATTCAAGATTCCAAGAGACAAATAATGATTAAGAATCACTGGTCCCCAGTGAAGCAATAAACTTGCAAGCCAGTCTTCGTTAGAGACATGAACTTCCCACTTCACAAATTTGAAAGCACTGACTCAGGCTTTTGCAGAAACTGCAAGGGTATAATGATTATACTGTTTGCATATACAGCAGAAATCACGATTTCTTTGTTCCCACTTGAATGTCCCTAGCACCTTTACAGTGGAGAGAGATGGACTGTTCCCTGTAGGTCCCATCACAGCAAAGAATGCAAGTACAAACTGAATTGCTTTCAGAATGCAGAAACACTTAAAAACATGGTTATCTCCTAAGATGTGTAAAAGTGCTTTACTGAGTAAGAATAACTTCCATCCAAAGAGTTTTATTCTTGCCCAGTAATAGTCAATATGCCACCGAAATTTGAAAAAGACTGTAATTTACTCTATGTGTGCTTTTATAGTTATAATGTCAGCAGTTAAGCGAATACTATTCCCCACTTTTTTGTAATTCGTTTCTTCATTTTTATCTTACTACTCATTTCATTTAGTTTAGACAGGTTAGAGGATGGAACCTGTAGCTTTATACTTACTTCTGTGAAGAAAATGATACTTAATTCTACATTTTATCACTAATTAGGCAAGCTTTTTTCTGTACAAGAGTTCAAACAAGAAAGTGTTCTGGGTATTTGCTATACAAAAAGCTGTGGTGTCTATGGCTAATTTTGTTTTTCCAAAACAAAATGAATTTATTTAGATGAATGAATCTATTCCACAAATTCGTAACACCTGAATATCAAAATGACATTTTCTTCTGTGGCCTTTGCTTTTTAACAGTTCTTTTTTTTCCATAAATACTGGTATGCTATTATGGTTTCAGAATCAGTTGACTGCCCGACTCCTAAAATAACCCATCTGTTTCTTTTGTTCTTTCTCTTTCTACACTCTTAGCGTCTATCAAATAGTGTTGAAGAAGAACGCCCGCGGAGGACCAAAAAGACAACTGAAATCCTGAAGTGCTACCCAGTGCCCTTCATTTCCAGAATGCCTCGCTTTTGAATTCCCAGTACTACTTTGCTGCAGAGTTTCCAGCCAATGGTTTACAAGCTGCTCAGCCTTTTACTATTGGTGATAACAAAACATACAGTGGTTTCTGGAACACTCCTCTTCTTCCTCATAAGAGCTACAGCATCTATTTTCAAGCTGCTAGCAGAGCCAATGGGGTAAGTCTTACGACAGGTGTGGTTTTATGCAGTATTTGTGTGTAAACAGATGATTGGCACCAACTAGCAAGACGCTCAATTTAGTTGCTAATGAGAAAATGAAGTAACTGTGAAATTTAACACACTGAGTTTAAAAAATAACAGTTTTCCTAACACAATATTGCTTAATGATTAAAGGTTACAGGAAATAAAAGGGGAAAACAGCACATTTTGTCAAGAGCAAGTAGGCACAGTAGTGCCTCACCATTCTGTCTTATTATCTAAAAGCTGTCCAATGAGTGTATTTGGCTTTTTTTCTTTCTTTTTTTGTTTTTCTTTTCTTGCTTTGAAGAGGAGTGTTGTGATTTCTTTTGTTAAGTTTAAGCCAAACTTGATTGTGGATTTTAGCACATCTGTCTTAGCCTGTCCAATCCCATTAGCTTAGTTTGTAACATCTTGAACTCCCGTTTTCTCATTTGATTGCCCTGACTAAATTAGAAACCACTTTTTTCCCCTCTTTGTGAAAACAGTAAAAGAAAATAAGTAGATGGAACTGAAATGAAAGTGCGTAAAAGGTCTTCGCAGATCATGTTTCATCAGGCTAATTCTTCCTGGAATTGTTTTTCATTTCCTGGACAGACCTACCCAGAGCCCTTCAATTCTTGATAAGCTTTGGCTGTCTGTGCTGACAGCCTGGAAATGTTTTCTGCCAGAAACCATAATGGTCTCTTTCACAGTGCACTGACAGTGCAGAAATGTGAAACACCATTGATTGTTTTTTCTTTCTAAAATTGTCTAGCATGATGCCTCAAACTATACTATCTGTAAGGAAAAGAAAAATCTCCCATGGTCCTAAAGTCGACAAAGGAATAAAGCTGAACACTTGGCCTGTGCTTTTGTGAATCTTCCACGTATTTTCTACTTTAGGGTTTCTTAAGTGAAATGTTTACACACCATACCCAAGTAGTGTTTGTCCATATTATGAAAGAAAGTTAGTGTTGCTTAATAAGCAGTTAAATATGTGATGAGGCACATTAAATGAGCACTTCTTTAACATTGTATCAGTACTTTTAAGAATAGAATCATGGATGAATATCTTTGCTTAGAAACAGAAGATATGACCTTTTTCTTCTTTATTTGACACAGGAAACCAAAATCGACTGCGTCAGGGTAGCCACAAAAGGTATGTTCATATTATGTCAGGTATTCTGCATTTCATCCTGCTGACCTTTCCCTTACATGGCCTTTGCAAACTTCCAGAAGTGTTTATATTGCTAAAAGGCATCATAAACCTATTACAGAATGTCAAATGATTCATTTGTGTCTCTAGCTGAAATATAGGAAGTTTGTTTGTTTGTTTGTTTGTAATAATAAACATATTACTCAGTTGACTACTCGGGCAAAGAGTTGTTAAAATATATTTTGTGGGTTTTTATATGATCTCACAATAAGTGTGTTGGACTTTTCTATATATAATAGAATTGTAAAATTGACAATTGCAGAATGCATACGAGCTGCTTATACATCCCATATTGAAAAATTGCCCCTTACTCATAAGCAATTATTTTGTCTTAATTGCTTTATAAAAGAAAAGTGAAGAAATCATATTCTTCATTTTCATGGTACAGATCAGATATATTTATTGGACTGTCAGCACATGATACTACCATTTGTTAGACAAGTTTGTATAATCGAGACAGTGCTAGCTATAGATTTGATCCCAAACAGGAAATGATAAACGTGCTGCTGATATGTTTAACTTTGGAGGCTAGGATCTGTCTATGATTATCTTTGTAATCTCACAATTTTAGTACCGTTAGCTGGTGACAACTTCAAAGCCTGAAAAAGAAGTGGTGGGATAGTGTGATTATTTGGAGATTGTAGTAGAGGAAAAGGAAAGAAAGTACCGCTGTGAGTAGAAACAGGTAATACCACCTAGGGGTTTGGCCACCTGGTAAGAGTATGAAACAAAAGCTACTTCATCCCTGTCCCACCGTTCCATGCAGGAGTTCATGCATGTCTCATAACTACTAACTAACTGATTCCACCATGATTTCCTTTACATGTAGACTTCACAATTCCACCACCAGCACTGACTCTAAATAGAATGAATGAGAATCGCATTACTTAAAACTAACAGTAATGTTAGCATACAGTTGCCTCTGTTTAAAGGCTGGATCCTCCCTAATGTGACAAATACAGTTTTTATGGCTGTTTGAACTGGTTCCCAGAGTTTTTTTCCAAATCAAAGGAAATAGTTTTAATTCTAATTTACTCACTGACTGCTTACTAAACCATAGAAAACTTTCAAATATCTAAACTAAAACCCAGTAAAATATAGATGAGAGATTAATTCCAAATTCAAGTGGAATTCTGTGTTGTCATTTTCCAATAGCTTCAGTGATACCAGGAGTAGACTACATTACTTCGGAAATCATAATAGTTGGTTAGAGGAATGATTTTAAATTATTTGAAGATTTGTATTGCTAATCAATAATGGATGTTCAACTATTTTCAGTTATTTGACTGAGTGAAAAATCTTACTCTCTCATTTGAGAGGCAAAGGTAACTTTATGGATTGGAGTAGCTCCCATAGCAACAAGCTACTTTGAGCTTACCCATTTGTCAATGGAGAATATGAGAAATGAAGCTTTTACTTTAAACAAATCTCCATGCATTTCTATTGTGAAGCGTGTTTCGGAATTCTTTGTAATAGCTTTGTGGAGCCTGTAAAATAATGTGAGGGGTTGTTGTAAGGACTTTGAAACCAGAGGTGTCCTCAATGGCATTTGTAGTCCCTAGTGGAAATCTTAGTTGGGGACTTCTGTAAAGCACTGATTTCCATGCTTGCAAACTGAATGTCTGTATTATATTTTTAAACTATATTCATTTTTAAAAATAAAATAGACACCATGACGTATTTTAATATGATATTAATCATGCCTGTTTGTACAGGTTTTTCCCTATGGATTTAACAGATACTTGAGAGAAAAACAGACTTCTGTGCCCTTTGGACTTCCCACATATGGACTAGAAAAATAGCACAATGCTTAATGTCACCACACTTACAGTGGGACAAACAGAGAATTGTCCTCTCCCATTCACCTCCCCATCTGTCCATACCCCTGCAAACAGCTCGGTACAACATTCGCAGTGCTTGTGCTCCAAGAAACAAAGGCTGCTCTGACCACTGTGCCTGATCTCTTACAAACACTTTCCACTGAGTTTTGTGACTGCAGCATAGCTACTAGACAGTAAGCTACTTAAGCTCCTTTATGTGCTTGTTGTGTCCATCTATTTATTACAATGCTTCTTACAAATAAGGCTGCAAATGCTCTCCAGTATAACATCTAGTTTTCATATACTAATATAATTTCTGACATGTTTGTATTCTGGGCTTCTGTTATCTTTAAAAGTTCGAGTTTAGCTGGGTTTTAAAGCTAAAAGGAAGTGATTTAGGCCATTCACTTATAAAACTGGTACGATCCTCTTTTAAGTTAAGGTCTGATCATGAAAATACATACAATGGCCTAGTGTAGGCCATTGGAGTTAGTAGACATGCTCTAGAATTTAATACGTGTGTGGGAAAGCATATACTTTTAGGACATAATCAAGGAGTTACGTACCTGGTTTTGAGCACAAAGAATAATCTCACTGACTATATTGCAACTATTCTGTCTTAAAGTAGACCTGTAAGTATTTTGCTGGGTAAAGGCCTATGCCATAAAGTATATCCTGTAAAACAAACATGACAGTGCAGCCAACTGTCTGCTTGTTTCTTGATTCCCTGACTGCAGAAAGCTTCGGCAATTGCCTTGTGGTGGAATCTGAGGATTGCACCAACTGCATCGGCAGCCCATCCTGGGATCCAGGTCACCCAAGGCAACCTCCAAGCTGCTCCACTGAGCCAGCTGAATTTTGGCCAAGCCACCTTGTTGTCTGTGTTAAGGGAATGTGTTTAGCCTGTTTGAAGTCTGCCCTCGGGACCAATATGGGAGTTCAGAACCTGACATGAGCATAGCTATATAATTTGCTAGCTGTATTTCTTTTAATTATTCCAAGTCTGGATAATCTAAAAGTTGTTGGCACCCTGAGACTTTAAGATCACTGAGATTCTGTTTTATCACTGAGTTTTGCAGCCTTCATTCCATGGCCCACTGTACGCTTTTGTATTTTTTTTTTTAAATAAATGGGTAAATGCAGTATAAAGATACAGAGCTTTCTTGCCCTGGATCCAGCAGAACCCGAGTAGGTGCTTCACTTTTCACTCCAGTTGATGTCAACATGAATAACGTATGTGCTTACTGTCGAGCATGTGCTCAACTGGCACACACCGAACTCTGTTGCTGGATCAGAGCCAAAGTGCACTGGATAGCCTATTATCATACTGACAGTCTTCTTCTTAGAAGAGTACAGCCTAACTCTCAGAAAGTACAGCCTAACTCTAGTGGGTCAAATGCATGTGTAGAGTCTGTAACTGAATAATACTTCCTCATTCCATCAAGTATATTTTAAACAACCTCAATTTGTAGCGTTTTAAAAAATGCTCTTGTTTTATGACCTTTACATTTTTACAAATGAAACCTCTGTTAAATGTGTTCTTTTTAGAGATCATATAAAAATCCTAATTGCACTGACTGTAATTTAGAATCAGAATATTGAGTTTTGTAGAGCTGAGAGTTCTGTTTCTGCTGCAGTCAGAAGGAACCTTGTCACTGACTTTGCTAGGAGAGGGATCAGGCAGCATATTCGTGTGACGCGGAGTCTTCTGATTTAATTTTCTGCGGAGAAAGGCTTCTAGGACCTTTGTGACTATTTGGTGTATATACAAATGCAGAGGCTGCGGAGTTTCGGCTCCATTTCTTTGACAAGATAATTAAACAAACAAACAAACAAAAATCAGGAAGACATTTTTGTACCAGTGGTAATAAAGGTTGTCGTATTTTGCTTGAAATATGGCTTCATATACCTACTCTTTCTTCAAGCTAAATGACTGTAAAATCTCAGCAGACCAAGTTGAAAACATTTCCAAAACTCCTCCAAGTTTATTGCTATCAACTTTGTGGTGTTTGTGATTTATATTAAGACTATATTTCCTGATATGACTTACAACACTGTCTGGATAGAAACATCTTGGTTATCTCCGAGGATTCCAGTTCTCAAGAGGTAGACATTACTGTTCTAATTTTGCAATATTGGAAGGCTTTCATTAATTATGAGAGAGAAAAAGGTATTATAATATTTTAAATCCAATAGCAACAGTACTGTAGCAGCTACTATCAACACTGCATTTCAGTGTTGCAGAGGGATATTTCAAAATATTATGCAGCAGCAGTTTTGAGTTTAATTGTCTGCAGATGGTAGATGATCTATTTTCCTCACTCGTTGCCACATTGCTAATAGCACCCAGGCTGTTCTATGTAATGAGTGATCTTTCATATAATTTTGTCCTTAATTTTCCAATATTTTTTCTTTGCATCATTCTCCAGCTGCATCATGTTGGATCTGACCTTTTAATTTTTTTTATATTCCTTAATATATATGTATCATAATGTGCTTAACCATTTAGAGGCAATCGTTAGAACTGCTGGCAAACAAAGAAATATGAGGTTTATTAATGTGAGACATGGTAATAGTTATCTATACCAGTCAGTGATTGTTACAGCCCCAGCAGAAAAGTCTGAATACTTCAGGCACACAAACAATTCAGGTTTTTGGCTTTTCTTGTCTTAGTGGCAAACCTAAACTTGAAACTCAGACCTCAGACAGTTACATACATACCTTACTAAAAGCACACCAACTCTCAGTGGTCATTCGTTGTATGCTGAAAGTTATGTGTAGTATTCATTTGCAGAAGAAAGATCCAAGTGGATACAAAAAAATGAATCTTAGCTACCTCAAAATACTTTACATGAAAATTACCTTTAAAAGAATTATAGGGAAAATGTACTATTATCAAATAGGAGAACAAAAAGTGAAACTAGTTCAAATTACCTGGAGAGGTTAATACTAGAGTAGTCTGAATAGGCAGTTAACTTTCACTTAGAAAGCCCAGTGCTGTGACTAGCAGAGCCAAAGAGTCTCCAGTTTCCTCAAATGCATTATATGTAACTAATGTGCTTTGAGTCCTGAATGAAAGTCACATGCAAAAGCTTATTAATTTACAGAATAACCAAACTAACCAATAACTGAAGATGAAAAGGAACTTGGTGGGAATTTTTTGGGTTTTATTTGTAAGAAGTTCAGACAATAAACTATTGACCAAGATTCTTCTTGCTGGCCTAGCTTCAGTCTGGCTTTTTTTTTCCCTCATGCATGCTGACCTGGAAATCTTCCTTTGCCTTAGCTGCGATAATCGTGACTCAGCTTACAACACCATACATTCGCATCGCCCCTGCTGCAGGCGACGACCAACTAACAGGTCAGATGTTCAAGTATAGACAAGTCATCATGCCCATTTCATCTCATTTTCTTTGGCTCCTTTTCCCTGACTGTTTCTTCATTCTCTGCTCATAAATACTTTTCTATGTTAAAAGTTTCTTTTTGTTTATAAATTTTTCTTCAGCTCCATTAAATTAAACTGTGTGCTTTGCACCAAAACTTACACATGCATCCCTGTATGTACAACTCCACTGCATGTGCCCATTGTGTGTGTGATCTGTGGAATGTTCCTTCAAGCCTGATGTTGTAAAGAGACCTAGTCTTGCTCTATCCGTAAATTAAATGACCATTTAATTATAGCCATATATCTGTGTACCAGTTGTTTTTTTTTTTTCTGTGTTACTAGATCAAGACACTAGAATTTCTAAATAATTAAGGCTCAAGAGTTGCATGTGTGAGTTAGGACAAAGATCTTGCATTAATTATTTTTTTACTGCAAAGTGTTGGAAAGATAATATTTTCTGGCAGCATTTCAATATGCAAAAAATTAAAATGAAATAAAATGGATTCCTTTTTAATTATGCCATACAGGAGTTCTAGGATTAAAACAAAATAACCCAGCATGTCACATATGAGAATGAACAAGACTGTAAGGTTTTTAAATCTATTAGTCAAGGTAAACTCAGTTCGCAAGTCAGACAATTATTAGGCTTGAAGGCCTAATTTTTTGTGTGTGACTTGAAGGCCAGTTCAGAATGTACCAGAAAATCTTTATGAACTTGGGGAAATGATTCATTTTGTCAGAAGATGAACACTTGCATAAAGCTTTAAGGGATTTGGAAACCTTTTTATTTTCAAACAGAAGCAAGGAGCATTAAAAAAAAACAAACTTCTCAGGTTGCCCAGAGAAGTTGTGGATGCCCCATCCTTGGAAGCGTTCAAGGCCAGGTTAGATGAGGCTTTGGGGCAACCTGGTGTAGTGGAGGATTTCTCTGCCCATGGCAGGGGGTTGGAACTAGATGATCTTTAAGGTCCCTTCCACCCCTAACCATTCTATGATTCTATGATTCTATGATGCTATGACAAAAACTCTAGAATCTAAGGTGAGTTTGATGGAATATGTAACAGGGGAAGTTAGACCTAGTCCATCAGCGTTTAGCATGTGATAAAATCATTGCCTTTTCCAAGAATACTGGCATACCTACTTGGGAAACATGTAAATGTAGCTACCAAGATGTCTAAGGGAGGAGGAGGAGTTCAGATGCTTAACATCTGGATATTGCTGTAGTCAATAAGAGACACTTAAATGATTCAGCTTAAGATAAGAGGATTAGTGACATGTCCGCTATAGCTTTTAATTCTGGGGTATGTGTTATAGTAACAAAGCTGAGTTATCCGTAATGCCCAAGATGCCCTACCAATCAAGACAAAATTGTTGCATGTGTGTTTGCGTTATGTAACACATGAACTAACGAGAATAATGTATTTAGATGACGCCAGGAAGTACTAGCTTGTTCTTCTTAGTGCTGCTTCTCAGAAGCTCTGTCCACATACATTTTTATAGCTCAATTACTTTTTACTTGAGAATGCAAAGAAACCTTTGAAGAGACAAAGAGCATCTCTTCCATATCCTTGAACTTCAACAAGTTTTTATTTCTTCGTCATAGGGTTCAAATAAGTTTATATATATTTCCATATAGAGAGTTAAATGTTTTTCTTCTCTTATTGTGTTTTTATTTATTTTAATGCAAAACCGGGTAGCTACAAGAGACACTGGAGATATGCCTGGTCCACAGGAGGGAGATGGCTGTGGTCATTAACAATGAGAGAACAGAGATATAGCTAGCATAGGACAGCCAGCAAGGTATTTATTTGGCTGCTTTGTCACTGGTGGCTCATAGCATCAACACTCTGCAATTGTCTTGTCAGATTTGTGACTTTTATTTCTTATTTTTAAAACCCAAATAAATCCGTTCTATCAGGACTAATTTTTATAGTGAAAAAGAAAGTATCAAATGATACCTGCAAACAACATTTATGGCTAGCTGTGAAATGTATTAAAAGCCTCTGAAATCCCCTCATCATTTTCGCAACCTCTTCTCATGCTTGAAAGACTGTGTGACCTAAAGGAAAGAAGCATCTTCCCCCTTCTCAGTTGCCGCAACTGCAATAGGGAGTGAAAAAGCTTCACCCAGCCCATGTGATTGGTCTCATGATAGCAACAGGAATTCATGTTTTCCTACAAGGGCATACTTTGTAGGTGTCCCTTGGGCAGGCTTTTCAACTTCAGTACAGCAATAATGGTAATGAGGAACCCAAAGATTTTCTTAAAGGAGGTTTGCAGAAGCTGGACTGGACATGAGGAAGCAGGGAACGATGCACATTCTCATTGCACTTTTTTCCTGCATATTCCCAAACTGTGGAAAGGATTTACATATAAAAGGATTTCTTTATGTGGAAATCATAGGACTGTTGCTAACCGTAGTTACTAGAAGCCTTGCAGCTGTAGCTGTTAAATAATGTTACTTAGCATTTTCTCCTGAGTGCCTTTTCCTTTCGTTACATTTGAGATCAAGAAACTACTTTTGTCTTTTAGCATTTGAGGAGATACATAACTGGCAGTGGGGAGGTCAGGGTTGGGATTTTTCTTTTTTTTTCAGATGTGAAGTTGATGCTTCTTGCATAATGAAAATTCACAGTCTTGGCTGCATTCTTGAATATTGTTACCAATTTTGAAAGGTCTTACTCTTCAGAAAGATCATGATAATATGGCTCAGCTTTCAAGCCAATTCTACTTGCACTCATTTCCTCCACCCTCATCATCAACTCATCCTGGCCCTTACTGGTGCAGTTTATAAACAATGCATTTTTAATTCCTCTTTGTCCTTCTTTCACCTTCCTTTTCATATCAAAATAAGGTGACTTCCACTTATAGGATTACCTGGTATTTGCCCTAAATATCTTGACAGTCACTCATTGTTTCAGAACTCCTTTACAGCTTGTAGCAAAGGGAACTTTTCCTTGCAGTTGCACTTAAATACCTAAGTTATAGTATAATACAACATGCTGTAAGTGCAGCTGTGTGATTTTGATTCTTACAAGCCAAATAAGCAAATTAGTGTTAGTATTAGTGAATACATTATTATCTATTATCGTTGATTCAACAACTTAGTAACTAAGGAGTTCAAATTTGGAGCATAGTGTTTAGCTGTCAAGTGTTACCCTTACAAAAAAGTAACTAACTTGAAATCCGCTTAATTGACCCTATCCTCCAACACATAGGGAGAATATGTATGTAACATCTGTTAGCCAGAAGAAAAGACTGTGTATACATGAAGCCTAATAGTCCTCATGATACCATCTCCAAACAAATACGGTTTAACGGCGGAGTTGAAATCATGTAGAAGGTTAACAAAAAACATATCACATACGTAAGTGACTGTATGGTCTTGACTTTAAAGTTGAATAACAAATCCATGTTTTGACAAAGCCTGAAAGCATTTGCAGTTTGCTTCACTGTTTTGTAAGAGATGGTTCATGTAGTAGTTTTAAATTGGCCATATTTGGTATTCACTTGGCCCTCATCTATTCTGTTCTGTCTGCATTCTGATAAAATAGCATGCTTGGAATTATGATTAGGGTGTTCATTCTTTCAGGCATTTCTTAATTGTTGAAATATGTCTGAGCTACTTATATTTAAATTAAAGTATTCCAATTGTGATTTAGTGGAGCAGCCACTACTGGATATTATTAAGACTGTTTTCCATAGAACGCCCTTTTTACTACCTATTGTTAATTACACATGCAGCTGGAAGGGAGAGTTCTGTATTGTACACTCTTGTTAGATGAAGTTCTTGGTATAAATTGTATACAACAACATATGTCAGAAGTTTTGTGGAATAACTGATACTTAAGAATTTGGAAAAAAAAAAAATTAAAAATCTTAAAGCTGAAATTATTTTTACCCTGCATACATTAAGGTCTGGATGAGCAGCATATTTTATAACCATGTTAAAAGCAGTCATAAAATAATCCCAATGGGTTTCTCCTCCCTTCGGAAGTGAGCAGCATAATAAAATATACAGATTCCTTCAGATACATATTCAATACATAATAAGATTTATTGCTATAGTCTGGGTTAGATTCTGTTCTCAGCTGTTTCACTGCAAAAGTGAAAAAGAAATCAACTGAAATCATTGATTAAATCGTGACATCATTGAATTATTTTTTTATGTCAGGGAATTTACTCCAGGTTTATACTGCATTACTGAAAAATCAGTTTGTTTATTAACACAAAAACCAACAGCATGAGTTTGAGAAGGACTTTTTTCTTATTCACCTAGTTTGTTGGAAAGAACTGGAGTAATTCCTTTAGCAGCGTTTGTGGTTTCTCCTTTATGATGTAATGCATTTGAGGTATAGCAACATGGGCTGGACAGACATTAACATTCATTTTTCTCCATCCTGAACCACGTAGCATTGGTTAGAAGTATTCTGACATGTTGAAACTTGAAGTGCTGTTTTGGGTAATGGAGAACCCATGATTTCCTAGTTGAGACTACAGTGCTGTCTGTAATAACAAAGCTATGTATGTGCAGATGTGTCTGTCTGCAGGTTCAATACACCATCTTAGGATTTGACTTTTCTCTTGATACTTCAGAACAGCATTGCATGAGTGGGAGTTGTGTATAGTTATCCAGGGGAGAGTGAGCACCTTTGTGGTGTAATGTCAAAAC
This sequence comes from Tauraco erythrolophus, assembly GCF_009769465.1. Taxonomy (NCBI): domain Eukaryota; kingdom Metazoa; phylum Chordata; class Aves; order Musophagiformes; family Musophagidae; genus Tauraco; species Tauraco erythrolophus. The sequence goes on along the minus strand of NC_141467.1, from coordinate 48,184,764 downwards.
CATATTATGATGCCAAGTGACAAGAAAAGCAGAGTGAGAGTGGATCTGACTCTGCAAAGTGAAATTCTAACTGTTTTTACATGGTGGCCCCAGCGTTGTACCAATTGTTCAAGGATTCTGGTCCTCTTGCTCAGCTGGGCAGAATGCAAAGCAAGAGGAAATCTTCCTATTTTCTGCAGCACCGGCTGAATGCATTTCAATGGGCTGGAGTGTCACTTGTGATTTATTGCCCATTTTTGTTCTTTTATTTGTTATATTTGTCATTTTTCCAGTGACAGTTTCATCTATAAAACAGTATAGTTACAAGAAAATGTTAAGAGGATACAGGAGTCCTATGGGAGCTACTGTTTCCTTTTCTCCTTTTTTTTTCCCTAGTACATTACAGAGTCAAATGTCAGGTTTTCTGTTTTTAAGACAGTGCAGCCAAAGCATCTAGGATTTTAAACATAAGTACATTTTTCACAGAGCACCTGAAGAGGACTTGAACAGTTAGACAAAGAGGACCTAAAAATAATGCTGATAGCAATTCACAAGTACTGAAGTAACCCATAATATACATATAAGCCCTTTCCAGATGTAGACAATAGAGAACCTGAGCTGATTAGAAGTCAGTTACCTATGTGATTCTGTTAGCTATATTAAGTACTCCAGTTCATGTTTTACAATAATAAGAGTTCCTACAAGGTTTTCTTAAAATGAATTAGCACCCTTAGTTTAGAATGTGTTCAAGTCATTACAGAAAAGCCAGAGGGTCTGATCAGGGGTTCAGGACCTCCTCCCATTCAGTTCCTCTTACTCTGAACAGATTGCGTTGGGGACAGTGGGACCTTTGCAAGTCTCCTGTGTAAATAGGAGAGTAGGAAGGATAAACTGCAGAAGGTCATACCAGCAATTCTGCCCTGGCCATTGCTGCTTATGGTGGGCCAAGGAGGTATGGGTTCATCAGCTACCCTTGGCACTGCATCACCAGAGCCGGTGGTGTTACAGACCTGGAACAGGAACAGCTGGAGAAGATCCTATGACCTAGAAGAAAGTATCTGTCTTTCCTAACCTTTAGGAAGGACAAATAGCCTCATTAGGTATTTTTTGCATTGTAGAGACTGTTTGTCTTTTTTTTAGAGGAGTTAAAAAGTTGATTGCCACAGAATTAATAATCCGTCATTGCGGGGGCTGTGTTACATCCCTCAAGTACATGACTGATTTGGAAATTTAAGTGTTCCGGTCCATAGCCGAGAGAAGATATGATTCCAGGTGTCAGTGTCAAATAGCTCTTTCATGAGGAGAGTGAAACAAAATTTAACCTAAGCCACGCTTGAAAATAATCTATTTGCTCAGTGCTGTGTAATCTTAATATGAGGATATCTGTGAGGCTGTTTGAGATTAGAGTAGGGGGGAGAAAGCACTTTCTTTAATCTCATTACAGAGAATGGAAGCATAAAATGCAGTCATGAAAATAACAGTATGAATGAACTGACTAAGATAAATTCTTAACAAACTGAAGAAATCTCTGCCATCTGTGTAGTACCGGTCAGTATCACATCTAATCCAAAATATTTCAACATCAGCAGTCTACAGAGAAGCTAATTTTTAGAGCATGATTGTATGTCACATAGTTATTGCATTTCTGTATAAAAAAAATATGCCTCTGATTTTTACATTCAAAGCAGAACGTTTTGCATGTACCACAATGAAAAATTAAGGAGAGACAAGGGAAGAGAGAGAAACTCAGAGATATAATTAGCAACTAAGAAAACCTGTGAATTTCCATGTTTCACATCTGTAGTTATTGACTGTATTCATAAAATGCTAAGCAATTAGAACTTTAATTTGAAAGAAAATGTGGGACCAGTTGTGAGTAAAATAACCTGTAGTTCTTAGGAACTGCAGATCTGGTATTTGTATCACTGGAGAGTTTAACAAATACTTAATACAGTATTACATGAATTGCCTCTGTGTTAATGTACAGGTGAACATTAAAACGTGTTACGGTTAAATGGAATAGATCAGCAAAAGAGGAAAGTCATACTGTCGACTTTAATCAAAAGGCACAGGGACATAGTACCTTGGGCAAAATAACATTTCAGCAATTCACTCAGTTTAGATTCCTAGAAATAACTGAAATCTTAATAAATATCTAAGCTGCATTTTTCTGCTTGGAGTAAGAACACTATGCAAGCCATGACTATAGTTATTGATGGGTTTTTAACACCTGCTTCTCCAGACATTATATTGAAAATGTCCTTTTCTGCAGTAATGAGAGTTTGACTGCAAGAGCTGATGATTTTAGAGCTGTGGAAAAGGCATTCAAGGGTATGCGCGCATTCTCAAGTCTATTTTCCAGAACTTTGAACTTTCATTTCTTTCTCTTCATCTGATTTTCTATTATCGCTGACCACTAAAAAGTTTTTATGTGAATAGAAAACTCCTATGCAAATGAAAGTTGAGTCACAGTTTTGCATAAAAGTGAGTGGAAGGTTGCTGTCACACATGGTTTCGAGCTGACAAGAGGGGAAATACAGTAGTTTCAAGTTCTGTTTCATCTTTTGAGTTCGCGTCAGAAACAGAAAGGAAACAGGAAAAATGGTAAATTGCCATTGGTCAGAAGCAAGCAAAGTATTCATGAAATCTTTTGGAAGCAAAATGGTTATATTTTGCACTTTTCAGTATGCTGTCATTGAAATAGACAACTTCTGGTTATTAGTAAATATCGCCATAATTAAAAGCGATATGAAAAGATCTGACTAGAAAAATTACTATTTAAAGCATTCTTAATCAAATAGGACAGATGGAGATTTTTCTGTAATCCCTAAAACCTACATGAAATATATGAAAAATTAAAAGTAAATCAGTGATAACCATTCAGAGGAGGCCTAGTCTATTCTTGTCCCTGTACTAGAATCTTCATCTAACATTGTTTCAGTTTGGACAGATTTTTTATTGGCAGTACTGTAAACGCTTCTGAAATGGGAACAAAAGAATTGCTACACTGTATTGGCACAAAGACAGATTTAGAATTCTGTGAAATTATTTCTCCTTTCTTGTGCCGATGCTCCTTTCCAGTTCCTCTAGCCAACCTTCCTGCCCCAAAACAGTGCTCACTCTAGGAATGCTTTAAAAAAAAAAAAAAATACACATCTTTTTTTCTGCTTTTTATAAATTTATCACTAATACATTTTTACATTTCTGCATGCATCATTGCAGGTATAATTCCATTTATCTTTGAGTAGAATAACCTATGTTCTGCTTTTCCTCCAAGAAAATAGGTAGATAGTGAGTAATGATAAGTAAATTCTGAGAGTGTGAATGCTTTGAAGGATTTCTGAAAAAACTCTTAGTAAGGGATACAATGGGGAGAGAAGCTAGGGAGGCTGGTAGTGGAAATTGCCAGGAACATCCACCTCATCTACAAGCCAGTGGCAGCACAGACCAAAGATGCATGGAAGTGCAGATGTACCACTGGGATTCCTGTACTACATTGTCCTTCTGCCCACTTCGTCATTTTTCCTAATAGCAAAGTAGCAATGTCTTCCACGAACTTTCCATTTGGAACTGCTCATTAGTGTTCCTGTGGTTAAGTCTTCTGTGGCAGCAAGATCAGAAGACAGCGCCTCACTCCACTACTCCCTACCCATAGCTTCAGGTTACTCAGTTCCCATGCTGGATGTGATCTCTTACATTCATGAATGGAAAATAAACAGTTCTGTTCATCCATGCCAGGAATATCTATTTCTATAGCTGACTTTCACCCTCAGGAGATCAGCTCCAGAAACATTACTCTGATCTGACTTCACAATCTTCCCTGTCTGGTGGAGGCCAACTGAGTACCAGCAAAAGCACATTTTACCTCCTCTAAAGAGGGCAGAGTCCTCTTCAGGTTTCAAACCCACACCATTCCTGTTTGTAGAAGATAGCTGAAAAAAACTTTCGGGGATGTCTGATAGTTCTTGAAACTTTTTAGTATAGTTTCAGGAGTAGATCTGGTGTTGAAAGCATTAGAGTCAGCCAGAAGTCTGCTTCAGCAGTTGGTGAAATTCAGATGTCCTTGGTGAGGGTGATGATAAATTATCCACTACTTCCATAGGAGTGGATAGAAAGTAGTTCTGACTTGCTTAGAAAATGCATTATATATGGACAGGATCAGTCTGGACTGACTGCTTTCATTTCCTTAGAGCTAGTTTGAGAAAGACACTCTTCTACCTTGAGTACTGTTGGCTTGAGGTTATGTAGAGAACCATAAAATCAAATATTTTAGGGCTAAAAGCCCCCCTTGTTGTATGTTATACCTCTAGGACTTCTTGTTGACAGAAGTCAGATTTGTGAGATGCTATTGCACTTCCAGTGACTGCAAGTGGGACCTCTTTCACAGAGCATCAGCTGGTAACCAGTACTACAAGTAGTACTGAGTTCAAAGTACTGACTCATGGAGTTTCAGCCTTTACTGGTGTCTCCTTCTCAAATCTCCTTATCCTTACTTGTACTTAGTGTGAGACCTACGTTTATACAGCTAATTTGATGCAAGTATGTTCTTACTGCTCCTCGGTCAGCCTTCTTGATCAGAAACTTGCATTTCATGGAGTCATATAGACCTTTGTTATGTTTGGGTAGTCAGAGAGCAGTTTGGTAAAGAAGTCCAGTTTCTTCTTTCCACAGTAGTCAGGAGGATTTTATCTTTTATTTCAGTGACAGGGTGTGTCTTTCAAATATGCTGCCATGACCTTTCCCTTTGTTGACATAGAGGTCTGTGATGTGCACCATTGTGGCTGCTTCTTTGGCCACACAGAGTGCGTACTTATAAATATGTAACTAGACTTTTTTCCTCATAAAATAGACTAGTGTGTGGGGATACCCTTTAGGGCCATTGAAAACCTGAAATTCCAAAAACTTTATATTTTTTTCCTTAGGAAATTATTTATTTCCAAGAAGAGCATACACAATGTCTGTATATTCTAAACTTGTTACTAGTTGCTGGTTCTGGTGTAGCTGTTGAGTATGCTTTAAACATCCCATAATGATCTCACTGCTGTTAAAGTGCGAAGACTTACACTTTCTTTCTTCCAGTATGAGTGAGGGCTTCCAACTGTTTGGGTGCCTGCTGAAGAGGAAAATTCTTATGAATTTTAATTATTTAAATTTCCTTGATTAAGAGAAAAGGGGGAAAAAAGAGCTAGCAGAAAGGTTGGTGGTTTTGTTGCAAAGGAGCAAATGAGCTGTTTATCAAGGCTTGCTTCCTTGTTTTCTTGTAAGTCCTTTTTAAAAATACACAGCCTCCAGAAAAATCCAGTCTAAGCAGCCTGGATTAAAATCCTGTTAAAAAATAAATTATGATGAGACCAAAAGATACATGTCAAATTGAGAACTTTATTGGTTTAGGCATGTTTTGTAAAGAATGTTATTGTTCCTGACAACCAGAAACACAGATGTGTAACAAAAAAAAATCTTTTTACTCACATGCACCAACATGAATCATCCACCAGTGAGAGATATAGTTCATTTGATAGTCAGTTAAATGAGTCATATTCATCAGTGAAGTAGTTCTTTGCATTTCTTTTCATGCAGTTCTTTGTTGGTCATATTTACATTTTTGTAAATAATATCACAAACAAAATTAATAATTCATAATTATTGTTACACAGTCGAGCCTTATTTTGATAGTTCCTTCTTAGCATAGATCTTTTGACAAGGCTGGTTTTTTCCTGCATTTAAAATACACCAAATAAACAATGTACCAAATCAGCATGGTTGTCTTGTAGAAGTACAGAAAGCTTTTTTAGGAAAGGAAGATCTGTACACAGGCAATATGTTTGTACTGATGATCATAAATTACAGAGAAAATACTCTCCTGCGAAAATATAAGTGCTATTTGCCCTCCTTCCCAGATATCTGAAAAATAGATTTAGTGAGCCTAACACATCACAGGAGGGAAAATCAGGGATACATTGATTTCAACACTTAAATGGCTTCTGTGCTTAGCAAAACAGAAAGAAAACATAATCCTTGCCCCATGGAAAAAGCAGTTTATACATGAGCATTCCAAAATAAGCCAGGGACAGAAAGCAAAAAATACTGTAAAAAGAAAAGTAAAGCAGGCCTTACTCTGAGGCATTTACAAAACTAATATATTCAAGGCATGGAGTAGAGAGAGAAAACTGAAAAAAATACTGATCAAAAGCACCTTCTGTCACAAATTATACCCTGCCCAGCTACACCTCATAACTTCTACCATATGGACAAAAAAGCAGTGCAGTTTCGAAGGAGAACTAGGAACACTGATTTGAAAGCTAACAATGAGGAAGGGGATGGAAAACTTTCTGCCTTAGCTGGAGTTCTACCAGGAGTAATAAAACAAAGACTTTGTTAGCAGAATACATGCTGGCTAGTAGATGAGGACTGAATGCCAGTCACTTACAGTATAAACAGGCTAGCCAGGGTGGTAATTCATTTCATCTACAAATCTGTATGTATTTTGGGTCTTCTCCAAGACAGTCACAAATTCTGGCATCTAGAATGAACTTGAAACTCAAATAAAAAGCATATTGAACTGACTTGTCTTTTCATAATGCCAGTAATGCTGTTACAGACTTAAAAATGAGGATACAGTTTGCTGCAGTCATGGGAGAGGTGGGGATAGCAATGCTGAGGAAACTCTGGGGAAAACTGAACGTTCTGCGCCTCTGCCCCATTCAGGTATATTTTGCAGTCTATGATATAGGATTGGAATTCCTGTTGATCATTTGATATTTGTAAGAAAGACCTAACTCTGTGGAACACTTCTTTTCATACCAGTAGCACAGATATATTTGTGTACTTCTTATTTTGCCCTCCTGCATTTTATCCCAGCCCTTTACTTTTGGCACTTCTGCTTTTCCTACCTTTATGTTTATGAACCTTTATGTTACTTCCTTCCTTGGAACACCTAACCAACATCATCCATAAAAACATTACTCTGTCTCTCAAGTCCGTCTTGAAGATACATTTCTGCTGTGAGACATTAATAATTCTCACTGGAAATGCTGAGCGATACCAGCGATCTAAAAGAGCAGGAAGGATAGAAGTGCTCATTTATTTGAGTATTGTAAATGCATTTTCTTAGGGTATTTGCCTCCCTCTCCCACCTGTGATCGCTACACGTGCCTGTTAACAGCCTGGCTCAGCTTGATAGCGTGCTTTTAGGATTGCTTAGCTGTGTGCTTGCACTGTCCTTAGCACAGTGGGGCTCCCAATCTGACTTAGATCTTCTAGATCCTACTGTCATACAAATAATAGAGAACAATAGTGATAGTAGCCTTTGTAATTTGTGTTGTCCTTGGAGACCGTGGGCAGTCTTTAAATCCAAGATCTCTGATCTTTTCATTCTTCTTACTTTGTGGCAGGGACAATAGGACTCTAGTGATAGGTGTTCCAAGGAAGCATCACTTCTCTCTGCCTCCCTTCTGCCTTGCACCATTTTGCATGATTTCTGCTACCTAATCATGGTGCAACTGTGTTGTGGTTTAGCCCAGCGGCAACTAAATGCCACACTAAATGCCCACCCTCCCCTACACCTGGGGAATGCAGAAGAGAATTAAAGGGGAAAAGGGAAGGAGACTCGTGGGTTGAGATAAGAACAATTTAATAATAATAGCAATATATGAATATATATATATGTACAATGATAATAATATATACAAACAAGTGATGCACAGAGTAGTTGCTCACCACCTGGTAACCAAGGCCTGACCTGTCCCAGCTAACAATCCCAAAACAGGTAATTCCCAACACCACAATCCCGGATGAGTGAGAGGCCCAGGAAAAGAGAGAGAGAGAGAGAGAGAGAGAGGGCACTCTGAGAGTCCAAGAGTGAGAGCCCCCAGAAGGGCAAAGGCCCTTCTTTCCGGTTAACCCTCATCTTTATACTGGGCTTGACGCTGAATGATATGAAATCCTCCATTGGCCAATTTGGCCCTCAATCCTAAGTCTAAGTTCAAATCCTAAGGGGAGTTGTGAGCCCTCCGTCCTGACTACACTCCTCCCCAGCCTGTCGTGCTCCTGCACACGGGCAAGAACACGGGAAGCTGAAAAGTCCTTGAGGTCTCGGTACCAACTATGAACATCGGTGCGCTATCAACGTTCTTCTTATAACAAATCCCAGACTAAAACCAAAACACAGAGCTCTTCTAGCTACTAAAAAGAGCTAACTCTGCCCCAGCCAAAATGAGGACAAACTGTCACACAGGGGTATAACGTTTCATTTTCCTGACTCACTCTGTGAAATAAGTTAAAAGTAGATGCTGAGATGTGATAGTTGAATCACACTGCCTGCATAAAAAAATCGTGGGCTGGTTACTAGCACAAGTTAGTCTCAAGTTTGACTGGAGACTAAGACAATCTGGACTAACTGTATTATTACTTTAAAGATTCGTAAAGTTAGCATTACATCAGTCACTGGAACACCTGCGAATTAAATACAATTGGAAAGTCTTGCAAGTGACTTGTTAAGCAAGTACCTTTTGAGAGCTTAAAGCTGCAGAAAGGTAGTAAAAAAGACAGAAACTATGGTCATCCTTGACTGGGAGAAATAAAATGAGACCAGTCTAGTTAATTAAAGAAAGGGTTTATTTCTTGAATCAAATAGGAGAAGAAATGTCTGGATTTTTAAAGATGGCTTTAGACAAAACAACCTATAGCTAGTTTTTAGTACTAACACCTTTAATCTTATTCCTTTCTTTAAAAGTATAACTAGCAGGTCCTAGACCTACTGAGCCAGGTTTATTTTATTGGTTATTATTTTTTATACAATGATCAGGGACTAATAAACATTGAAAAGCAAGTCCAAAATTTACTCATTTGCAAAGAGAGGAGAGAGAGGATTTGTTCAATTTGGTAGAGGTCCATTTCTTTTAGTGAAGAACATTTTCATTGGTTTTGAAAAACAAGATAACGCTTCATGTAACTGAAAAGAATGATAGTTTTCTTGGCTAGTTCATTCAGTGAATAGTCTTAGCTTCCATTTTAATGAGGAATAGTTCTGCTAAAATTTTTAATACATAAACTACCTACAGGAGATTATTTTTTGTGACGCTTTGGTGTTGATCAATAATACAGCATTTGTGCCTTCCGAGTGAGAAGGGAAAGGGAAAATTTTCACCCAAGGAAATGGCAGAACCAGTTTCCGAAAAGCACAAATTATTCCTGTAGTACTAATACCAGACCTGTATATCTCTGATGAGAACTAGAAATTCTTTAAAGAGAGAGGAATTTTTTTACCCAGTCTATCCCATGATACAGAAATAGAAATTTCACTGCATGAAGTAGTTTAAGAATTCACGGTATGGCAGACACTAAATACTAGCAACTAGAATATAATTCAGTTCTCAATCTGAAGAGGAGGTAAGGTGCCGAGAAGTGGCTGAGTAATCACTAAACTTCAGAAAAGGAGATTTCAATGTTAAGAAAAAGGTAATGGAATAGATCTGAAAGTCAAAAATAACTGAAATAAAATCTTTTGGTGTTTCATGGATACTACTTAAAAATATTATCACTAGATCTTGCAAAGTACTGAACAAAATGGGACCCATGAGGGAAAGTCATAAATCAGGCCAGCTGAATGCCATTTTTTCTAAGTGAAGAAAATAGATACTTTACATTTTAACTGCTGCTGTAGAGAAAGCCACAAAGAATGACTTTGTGAGGGAAATAAGTAAAAGGGAAATTGAAATTGCTGAGATTAATTAGAAGAGTAAATAACTAACGGTATGGAACAAAACTACTGTCTTCCACTTTGTTCAATGCAGGAAGCCTGTGGATATGCTTTGCTGGGTTTTGTGGCACCTTAGGGTTTATCTGTAAGTGTATCTCTTGTTTTTCAATTCTGACAGAAAGCACTCTAGTTTGTTCTCATCAAATGAGGACTTTCCAAAGTCAGCACCTTAATCCTTTTTAAACTGGCAGGAAACATTTCTTTGTCCTTTCATTTTCTAAGCAGCTCCCTTGAACTGTCCTGCACTCGCTGCTCTTTACTGACCTATTGCCTTTCTAGAGGTGGACCACAGTATAGGTGCCAGTTTGGCCTTGATTCTTGTAACTCCACTAGCCTAAACAGTCTCAGTAAGAAAACAGAAGTGAGGTTATTGTGCAAGGTTTAAAGTCAGACTTCTGTGTACAAAGGTAGAACCAGAAGCTTAAAAGTAATAATGAAGAAAAAAAAAACAGTAAGTCATTTGGTCCAGTGTTGTGAGGAAAATGCAGTGGGCTTAGTGCAGCTAATATGCAGTCTGTCATTAATACCAGGTATTTTACTAGAGGTATAGAACTCCACTAGACTTGTAACTATATATTTATATAATATATAAGGCTCCAGAGTGATCAAGGAAATTAAAATGACTGTGTCAGACAAACTGGTGGAAACAATAGTAAATAGAATAAAATGCTAGGGCTGTAATATCATGATACAGTAATGCATAGTTAACACTATTTCTGTAAAAAAGGATTACGTTTCACTCAACTGTTTTAGTATGTGTCAGTACAGCAAAGTAAAAGAGAAACCATGGCATCATTTTTTCAGGCTTGCAATGGTAATTTTCCAAATCTCTCTTGAAAACATACGAACAAAAGTACAAGCACAAATTGACATTGCAGTTTAACAAATGGCAAAATTAGTTTCAGAACTACTGCCTCTAGATGCTTCAATCCCCTTACGCACCATTCACCTTTCTTTCTATGGTGCCAGTGCAATTGCCTGTGTGGCTATAGGTTAAAAGTCAGTTAGGAAGTAATTATGAGGTGAGAGGTAAGTATTACTCTGAATCAAAATCTACCTATCAGACAGAACGAGACAAAGTAAACTGCTAGCTTTTATCTTAACTAATACACTTAAAGGTTTAATATTATACTGTGTACAGTATGTCTGTCAAGTAGATGGACATTCTGAAGAGTCAGCATTGGGACAGCAGCTCTTGAGTATGATGCTGGTGATGTGAGTTAGCAGAATTCACACAGGACTGTATTTCAGCAGGACAAAAGCAAACTGAGTAAAGAGGTAGTACCAACTCAGTCTTGATAAATGCTAGGTAGCATTCAGTAGAGGTAAGTTTGAATTACTTTTAACTCGTAAAGGATTCGAAATTGAACACTGCACTGAAGAAAAGGATGCAGGTTTCACTGTAAACAATGCGCCGATGACCTGTTCAGTGTCCATCTGATGTCGAAATAAAAACAGAATGCTAAGGGGGATAAAGAATGGGGTAGAACAAAACAATTTTTTAAAATTCTGTTGTAGAAAAACTGAGGTATGTTAAAAGAATAAACAGTATTAAATAAAATGAAGAAAGATGATCCAGAATTTCTGATACTAAAAGACTCGAAGGATGCTCAAGAAAGGTGAAAGGTGGCAAATTTGGTCCTTTTACTCAAGTGGGTTTTGGAACCTGCTGACACCAAGAAAAGAGCAACATTCTCTCAGGGAATGAACGAGATGCTGAATGAAACTAAAGAAGAATTGAGACATGCCAATATTTTTTTTTATATAATAATTAATGTTAGGAGTTTTTAAAAGGCATGTCAAACATCATGTTTCCAGTTTAATACAATTCTATTACGAGTCAGGCTGAGTCTATCATGGTGGGAAGCTTTATTCTGTATTTAACTGGGGGGTGGCATTACATGCACTTTTCTTAGGCAATTTGAGATGATCCCTCAATTGGATAATCAATAGATGATGCAATATGGGAGTTTCAGTGTCCTGATGTTAGGCTCTGTATCTCTCCTCGTGTAGGCTTTCTTTGGAGAATTTGCAATAGTGGTGGATTCGCCAGCTTGTCCATGACTCCCCAGAGAGTAATGCTTTTTGTCATTGAAGGCATTTGATTAAAGTTATGCTCTGTGATATGCAGAAAATGTGTATGCTCTGTATATGATTTTGATATTATCTCCTGCATAGTGTATGTCTAGCTAGTTCCACTGAAGTGAGGACTTTGTGCTGTCAAAGAGACATGACACTGAGATAAAACACATTGGATAGTTGAGAGTTGTATGTGAAAATGTAGCAAGGCTACCTTCACCTATTTTTAGTGTGTACTATTCATGATCCCAAAACTAGCACTGGAAGTCTTAACGAAAAGAATGAAACCATAAGGCAGGATTTCATTTTAAAAAGGCATTACCAATGTGTATTCCAGTAGGGTGAGGTAGCCTGAATGAGATAATGAAGAACAGACTTTGGAAGGAACTGTTCTTAGAAATTACATCTGAAAAGATATTACTCGTTCTTGATGCTGCAATTCTTTCTTTCTTGGGTTTTAGATTTAAAAGACGACTGTGAAGTCCTTGTCTTACTATTTGCATCATTCTTGATTAACTGCTTCCTGTTTGCCAAGTTCAACTCAACAGCTGCCTTTCGCATAAAAATACTCTAGATGTCTTCTAATATCTGCTACACTTTTGAGTGCCATTCGGATTAGAGCAATATAGAGTTTAACAAAATTATTTATATATGACACAAGGAAAATAAAATAGAACTGTTTATAACAGAATTTTATGCATCTGCTTTGAGGAAAATCCAGAATCAGATTCTGTTACCTTTACTTATAAGGACTAAGATTTTATTAATTTGGAATTGCAGTGTATTGCTATCAAGCTAATATTCAGGTTGGACTGGGCTCTGAGATAGGCAGCACATCATCTTCTCTGACTTAGCACTCACACAGAGTACCATGGCCAGAATTTTCCGAAGAACCTGCTTCCTGCAATTAGCTATAGATATATTTTGATTAAACGTTAGCACCTTTACTGGCAGCAGTAAGAATTGCCAAGTTTTTCTGGCATTCTTGGTGGTAAGGAGTTTTGAGGATGTAGCCCAAAATTGTCACTGTGGGTGCTCAGAAGTACTCACCCTCTTAGAATATCCTGGTTGCAACTGAGAAGAAACATGGAAATGTTCTCATTGTACTTTTCAGAAAGTATCTTGGCATGTAAATTGATCACCAATTTGCTTTCTTTGCAAAAAAAGGAAGTGAAGAAACACATAAAATATAATTGGTGCTTTCAAAATCCTCTGTGAAACCCAGACAGTGATATAAGAGTGTGGCCTTAAAATATTACACTTCACTTAGGCTTTACTCTTCCTTCTCCCTTTCCAAAAAAGCTATAGCAGGAAAGTGATCCATAAATCCCTGTGTCCACTTTATGGCATGGTACCTCAAATGATGAATGCTGTCACGGTTTGATTAAAAAAAAAAAAAAAAAAGGAAGTCCATAAAAAAATAAAATCAGTTTAGAGAATTGAATGTTGCTTCTTTAACATTTTTCATCCTGAACTCATTTAGTAGAGGAAATGGATATTTCATCAGACATGGATTTGACATTCTATCACATTATACAGTAAACAGTACAAACGATGTTATTTTTTTAAAATGGTGAAGCTGGAAGAGCTAAGACAGTAGCTGCTGTAAGGCACCGGTTATCTCATTTAAACAGATATTAAATGTGGGTGCCAGTGGTGTGATCATCAGCTGCTTCCCACTTTGTGAATAAATTGCTTAGAAGGAGTCTTTTTGCCTACCAGATGTGACCTAGATTTAGATTTCCAAAGGCAAAAAAAAAAAACCTCTATTGTGTAAAAAACAATTGCGGATAAAATGCATGGTAAATGAGCTTATCTCACTTTTCCAGGTGTTTAAGCTAATATGTTATGGAATTACAGCTTCATTTATGAAAAATAATTGAGGAAAATGTTCCAGCAAATCAAATTTGGATAAAGGCTTAGGATAGTTATTGTATTGTTAGCAAGTTTCTAAATGGCAGAAAGAAAAGGGAGACAGCACAGATAATAAAAATATAAAAATCTGTGAATCTGTGAAGAGACTCTTATAAAAGGGTCAAGACTGACTGTGGTATCCCACCTGTGTTGTCATCTAGCAAAATGTCATGGAACAATATGAAGAACTATACTCCTGTCAATGCATATGAAAGCAGGATTTTTCTTTAAAAAAAGATCAAGCATTGATATCAGTGCGTCCTGGATAAGCCCAATGACATTGGTAGGTTAAACGTATACACACTGAAAGAATAACATCCTTATTCTTTTTCTCTCTCCTCTTTTCCTTTTACTGATTCCATAGGGGCTGCCACTCGAAACCAGACCCAGAGCCTGAGAAGCAGACTGACCATACTGTTAAAATTGCTGGAGTCATTGCAGGCATCTTGCTGTTCGTCATTATATTTCTGGGGGTTGTGCTCATAATGAAGAAAAGGTGAGCAATTAATAGATGTTTTCTATGTACATATTCATACCACAGCATCTCCTACAGAAGTTCGCAGTTTGATATTGGCAAAAGTATCCAGCCACCTTCATGCCCTTTGCCACAGAGTTTAGGAAGCAATGCACCCTTCAACCCCTAGAGTTTTGTTGAGTTTTTATGAAACCACAGCACCTGTTTCATCCCACAACATCTTCTATGAATTAGTGTTTGTGGCTTTGTTACAGAAGACAAACAACTCGAGGTTAATGATTCTAGCACTTTAAGCATTAGTACTGCATGATGGACTCTAATAATAGAACAGGATCTCTATCCTGAAAATGTGAGTCTCCACTTTATTCAACAGATCAGCTGACAGTTAGATTTAGTTTCATTCTTGAATGTAGAAGAAATCCTCAGTCAAACAGCTAAGGTAATTTGTGCTAAGAATGAGGTCTATATTGTTCTGCATAAACTTCATTCCCTAAAAACAAATGAAAGTGTTACAATGGTGCTGATTGTTTCCAAATGCTGGTTCTACACACACACGCATTGAGATTGTTTTGCTTTGAATGTCATTTGAAAACTGCTACAACATTAGAAGTGTAAGGCTTTTAAACCTGGTTGCCTTTCTGAACACTGTAAAAGGAAAAATAATAAAGGGAAAAATATCTCATAGCTAGGGAGGTGGCATGGGTAAGAAAAACATCCATGTGATGATGGAAGTTGAGTCTGGATTGGGAGAAATTCATTAGCAAATAGAGTCAAGTTTTTAGATTGTATCCTGAGCAATGGGAGATTTGCAGCCTTAGAGGTGGGGCTGGGAATGTGTGAGAGCTATGTAGATGGGCTGAGTCACAAATTCTCCTTCCACGTCTGCCGTAGTCTTCTTACTGTCCCATAACCCCTCACCTCCTTACCATTCACCCTATATTATCCTCTTTTCTTCCTGTGCGAGCAATCTTGGCCTGATTTCACTCGTCCCAACACTGTGTGATTTAATTGTATGTTAACTAGTTTGGCAGGTCTGAGATAGTCCAAACCCCTGAGCTGCCTGAAATTCTTCCAGAGTTTGAACAGTGGAGGTGCACGGCTAAGGAGGCAGCTGTCTGACAGTGCCTCAGGGCAGGCAACTGAAGTAGCTGCTTTCTCTTGAAGACAGAAGTGGGGCCATGAGTTAGAAGGGCTCTATGCAGAGAAAGGTGAGCTGTGGCCAGGGCTGAGGGCTAGGTCATGACAGGAGGAAAGTAAAGCGATCAAAAGCTGCCATACAGAAGAGATTGAGACTTAAGCCCCAGGGTAGGTCTGGCTGGGGCAATGAAATAGACCCAGTAACCAAATCTTCTCAATAAAGTACAGTTTAGCAGTTAAAATCAGTTCTGACTTTGCAGTACTTTTTTTTTGCCACTTCTGATTTCTTGCATCATTCATACCTTCAATTTTAACAGTTGAACTCCCAAACTCCTCCCTAGGGCCAGACACAGCACTTGGCATGCAGGGAGGAAGGCTTCTCGCATTGTCTGGCCAATCCTTCACACAGTTCCTGACCAGCATTCATCACCCTCTCTCTTCCAGTTCTGAGACTCTCCTTAAGCATTGGTGCCAAAGGTAGAATATATTCACCTAAGGGACACAAATTCTTCTTAATCTTGAAAGGAGAGCATTGCAAAATGATCCAAATAGTTTCAAAGTAAATAAGGTGTCAGGGTCTCTGGCTAAATGGATGCTATACCAGCTCTTGCTTCCTTCTCTAGGGAAAAGCTCTTTGATAATATAATTGTTAGAGGCAAAACGGCTCGAATCCTAAGTATTTGCATGTTAATGCAGAAGTATACTTGATTCCTTCTGTGTACCACAGCACAGTAATTATTATTCATAGTAAATCTGTTGTTAGAAGAAAAGTGCATTATGTGAGCTTCATTGGGGTTTGGAATAAATCTGCTTGTGACAGAGATGAAAATACTGAAAGTACAAGTCCAGGAACTCTGTTACCAAATACATACAATTTCATTGTGTAGTGCAGAAAGAATGATGCCAATAACTTAAACATATCCCAGAATGATGCTGCAGCCTTGAACAAAACAAACTGTGAAATAAGTTGAAGTGAATATTAAAAAGTAAGAATGGTTCATCTGTGTAACAGGATGTGACTAGGCTTTAATGAGAGTTTCAGGAGGTAGGTGTGTTGTGTCCCAGACCTCTAAAGCAGATGCTGTAGCATAGAAGGTCTTGAATACAATTACACTCAGGACTTAAGCGAAAGATGAACCGATTATTCAATAGATTGTTATTGGTGCTTTAATTCACTATGCTGCTGAGAGCCCCTATGGTTTCACCTTGGTTCAGTTACTGTGTATACGTTATGCATTTGAAGAAAATGTATAAATCATTCTGCAAGCTTAGTATAACTGTAGTGTTTTTGCAGTTTTACGATATTTAGGTGCTCCTTTGTGAAACAATCTTACCAAGCTAGCATGTCATTTGACTACTGCACTTGATCATTTTATTTCATTTACTTTGTCAGGAGTTTTACTGGAGTAAACATCTGATTGAAAAATAAAATAGCACCTTCTAATTCAGTAACACCTTTCCCCTGAGAACGACTTTCCTCTCTGCACTGTTATGTGCAGACGCTTTGGGCTACAGTGCTAGGTTTCACTACGCAGAGTCTACATGCTCTGAAACTTGTCTTCCTTGGAGCTGACGACAGCATTATCCCATTCACGCTCTACTATCCCAAGGCACGTACTGTCTGTTATTCATTCTTTCACGGAAATGAGTGCTTGTAGACTTGATCTCCAGATCTCACCAGTAGATTAAATTTACCACGTCTCTGGTGTTTCACTGTGCTTAACTAACTTAATTTGAAACCATTTCTTTCCATTGTCAAGAGATTTGGGAGGCAGTTTTACTATAGGTGATAACCATGACTTTGTCCAACGTATTCCTTTAGTAGCCACCTCATTTCATCCATCAATCTTTCTTTGCTTAGTTGATGCCAGACGCCACAGATTTTCACAGATTTTCTTCAACTTTTATTTCAATAGCCCAGTAGACAAGACCAACATTCGCAGAAGAGTTTTAAGTGCAGCACAGACATGCTTTGGATACGGTCACTATCAAAGCAGTAGGTAGAGAAGTTCTGCGAATATCAATAGTCATTAGGCATCGTTATTAATTTCACTATATAGTGGTCTTCTGAAGTAGTTATATTGTAAACTGGGTGGCGGAGAGATTAGATGGCCTAACTATTCGGTGTATGGTATGGAGTCACTAGTGGGAGCAGCAACATCATGGTCACTAAAACATTTTCTGTGTAGACACTCAGTCTTTGACTAAAGTAAACCCGATTGTCACCTGGGTCAGGGGAAGACTGTTGGTGCTTTCCTGTTTCCCTCCCCACTTGATTGTTCAGAGTTCTTTATCTGTTCTTTCTATTTTTTCTTTATCCATTCAACCACATTCCTGCCTAAAGATGTAATGTAAGCTAGAAACCTGCAAGCTGTTCCTAATACCAATATGGTCATACTAATGAGATGGTTCTTCTCTGTGAAGTCAGAATAATGCCATTGGGCTTTCCTCTCCTCAGTTGTGCCCTGAATCTCTCTCGTTAACAGTTAACACAAAGTCAGTGGAAACCAATACATGTGTTTCCACAGTATTGCTCCACAATAAAGCGGATTCTGAATCTGATCCTGAATATTAACTCTCAGGCAGGGCCCTTGATCTCTGCCAGTCTTTAATATACCTGCATAGGTCTTTAAAAAATAAATAAATAAATAAATAATGCGTCAAGTAAGTTCACCTTTTGGTCGACTTAAAGTGGAGCAGTGAAAATGAGAGAACTGTTCCCACAACCTTTGGAAAAGCAGTAGCAATTAAATCAAGACTTGGAAAAATCAGAAAGTTACCGCTTTGTTCTTTTCTCTTTTTCTTTTTGTTTTCTTTTATATTCTATTTCAGCTAAGTTGCAGAAGTTGAAAAATCAGGTTTATTAGTCCAAGGTTTGCTTAAAGTATGTATGTCTTTGGGGCAGCTGTTTCTTTGGGGCTACCATCGTGCTACTGCAGTGGGAGTGCAGTAAGGAAGGGGTTATTAAAACTTAATTACATTGGCTTCTGCTTCGGTTGTAGGATGGTGTTTTTCTGATCATTGCATTTCTCCGTAAAAAGGTTATTTTCTTTTGTCTATCTTTAGTTTCTATTTTTAGCTGTCCTATGCCTGAGCCTTCTAGTAGTTTCTAACGTACGTAATTGTGGCATCTGTTTAACTCAGAGACTCTGATTCTTGGCAGTGGATAAGGAAGACTTTTGCACTCGATGGAGCTGGGCTGGGAATGCATTGGTCCCGTTCCCTGATAGCAAATCAGGCTGTTCAGTTCTGCACTTTTGCCAACAATTTCAAGCAGTTAGGATAGAAATTGGAGATAACAAGGCTGAAGGAAAACTCGTCTTCTGTGAAAGATAGACAATGAAAGAAATCACTGTGGTAATGACACAGTTCCAGAAGTTTTCCCTTCTAGTGGGACAATCCTCCTGTGGCCAGCTGCATTGTTTTGACAAATTTTATAGTAAGACCTTGTTCTACAAGTGATATTTGTGGAATTTATGTCGTCAGTCCTGAAGTATATCAAAGTGCTTTATACTACCACTGTACACAGAAACAGTTTATTGACATAAAATAACCTTTCTAGTGGGAAGTGGCTGAAGAGCCATGCACAGACGAAAATTTGACCAAGGTTGGCCAAAATCTTTGAGTCAATCTCTTTAACAGAAAAGTACTTTTCATACATAAAGAGAGAGTAAGTTTGTATACATTAGGTAGGAAGTAAAGTGGAACTTGTCCATAGTTCTTAAAAAAGCTAAATCTTTTCAAGTATGAATGATGCTTTTGCATGTGGCCTAAGAACTTGCAAGTCTAAAACTTTCTGGTATTTGTAGGTTTTTAATTTATTCTTTTTACCTTTTTTTTTCAGTGTCTGATATTCTTGAGAGTCAAAACCCACAGTGCTCTTTTTCAAGGACTTCCGTATGGAAAATCTCACAACTATAGCAGTATAAAAATAACTAAAGCTTGAGACTTTTAATTTTGCTCATTTTATGCAAATTTTTAATGGTACATTTACACAAATTAAAGCTCCTGGATTTTCAGCTTTTTTTTCATAAGAAATAATTTATCTCTATAATGTATTTGGCAGAATTCTGCATATAAGTACCAGCAGTGCTTCACTGATTAATAGTATTTATTGTTGTTTCTCAAATTATTATACATCTTTTAGAAGTATGAGAACATTTGTACTAATTACATTAAATCTCTGTGTGGCAACATATGGCAAGAAACAGGGTTGGCAGCGTCATGAGATTCTAAATGAAAGTGAGAGAACGAGTAATTCTGAAAAGAAGGGCAGGGGGAGATATAATTTTGACTGAACCAGAAAACATCCCCTTGCTAATAGAGCAAGTAAGTTGATCTACTTTGATAGGACCTGATCTTGTGCTCCGTAGTCAAGGCAATGGGATATGTGCTGGTGGAAGAAGCATGTAACTGTTTCACAGCTTTCCCCTTACTTTATTCTTAGATATCTTTTGAAACTCAACTTTAACAGGTGTGCATTTTTGCAGATGTGCCACGTGATTAAATATTCAGTATCTAGCCTCTTATGTTTGAACAATACTGTTTGGATCAGAAAAATGGGAATAAAAACTGGGAAATATTTCTAACGGCATCTTCACACGAAGAAGATGAGAGGGAAAATTTGATGAAAGCCTAGTTTTCAAAGGGATGCCTGAAGCATGTAGCTAGAGGCAAGTTAATGTTAGTTATAGTCCTTTGCAAGGCCTGTTTACATGTTTCCTCTGTAGTCAAAGGGCTGTATGCATGTGTTGCAAAAATTACAAATGCCTACACGGTTCCTTTCAGTCTTTTATCTTACCAACATGTGAATGCTACTTGATGTTATGCTGAGAGATGTTTTAAGATCTTCAGCCTCTTTTTAATTGCAGTCAATATATGGAATTAATTTAGATTGGAACTTGCCCCTTTTGGAGAGTTGCATTCCTGCTTGCAGTGGGCTCTTAACTGAGGGAGTGGGAGATGTAAAGAGAAGAGCATAGCTGGAGGACTTCTATACTTTGTGCTTACGCAGAGCATGTCTGGGTGGAGGGTCTGACTGTGCAAGAGGTGATGCAGGACAGTCTGACTGGTTCCATGTTTCTCAGGATGGTGGTATTATGTCTCCAACTTGTTCTTTGTGACATTCACGTCGGCAGAAATAATGGACACAGGGTCAGTTCTTATTTTTTCCTTTACCACAGAGAGAAATACCAATAAAATAATTTTAGCCAGCAAGGATAGCCTTTTTATTTGTGTGGCAAGAAGTAATTTTTTCTTCAGAATTTAAATGGCTATTAAAAAAGCTGTGATACTAAAAAAGCTGTGGCCATTGATTTTTCCCTTCTGGAAACAACTTCTAGTCCTGTCAATGGCAGAAGTGACTTCTTTAAGTAAAGAAAGGGATATCCAAAGATTCTACAGCACTGTAACAGGAAGAGAAGGTACTTAATACATGTTATAAAATTCTGCAATGTGAAGCTTCTAGCACCATGTTAGAAGTTCCGTATCCTTATTCCTGATGCAGTTAAGGTGTAATCAGAGGTGGTTTATCACTTCAATTGGGAGTGTTTGTGTGTGTAGTATATGCAGAGATAAATATACATTAAATATCTAACATTACTTAGATAGTAGATGTACTTTAAGGTGGTTTGATTTAGCAGTTGGAGATGCATTATGTATTGTATTTCTTAAAGTTTTATGGAGATCGAATATGTCATCTGTCAGTTCCAGACACGTTGCATGTTATGCTCAGATGTGCATTCTTGCTACCTTTCATTTTTGTCACCAGTTCTGGTCTCAGTTTCATCTTGATTTTTCATACATTAATATTTGGCTTTTCTTTCCTTCCATTTCATCTTTTCCACCACTGCCTAATCCTTCCACCATCATGGCAGAAGAAGCTATCACTCCTACACTTATTACCTGTAAGTAACTTCTTTGTCATCAGAGACACACTTTCTGCCATGTTGTTCCGTGCCTAAGTAGTGAATGCTAATATTGAAAGTTCCTTTACAAAAAAAACTTTGTAAAAGTTTAACCAAGATAAAACCAACATGGTCAATAATTAATGTAATGAAATATTTCACTTTATAGCAATTTCTTATGCCTCATACTGTGCATTAGAGAGTCCTTTGAATATCGTTATGTAACAAATTTTCTTAATTGAAAAGTAGTAGGTATAAATACCGCTACCATGTCTATAGGAAATTTTCATGCCTAAGTAACTATTTTTAGAATTTATTTAGTGCTTTATTTCTCATTTGTTCTGTTGAAAATATAGCATTGGTTAGACATGTACAAGCGTTTCCATTTGTTGCTGTGTACATATTACTACTTTTTCATGAGTAATGATCATTCATCAGCATCATGAGTTACCATTACTGGAGTGAATTTCAAAGGAGAGAGCGCTAAAAAATGAGGGCAAGATGAAATGTAACTTTCAGTAAGTGGTAGCTTTTGATTTTGATACAGTCTTCAGTGATATCATTATATGATTCTTTATTTACCCAAAGCCTTTGTTTCGTTGCCTGCTGTCGGCAGGTGATGAATGAGAAGGGTTCTTCTGTGAATTTAGCAAATCCCTTTCTGAGGCTATTCACCTTTTCTCACTTTCCAGGTACAAGGAGTACATGATAGTTTTTGGATTAGCGAAATACTAGGAGTCAGGCTTAGTCATGAAATGAGATGCATTTAAGCTCGTTCCATCTTGTTGGCCAGCAGCAAAAATCCCCTGTCCAATAGATATCTTTCTTCTTTAAAGTTCAGGTTTAGAAGTCAAGGGAAACTAGGAGATATTTTCATATGGTTACGTAAGATGGGGTGTTAATTGCACGAGACAAGACTGTAGTACTAGTTTTCAGGTACGTATGGTAGTGGCATACTGTTGAAAGGAACACGTTTCAGTAACGTGTTTATTTAAAAGCAATGCTAAGTTTCTCATGTTCCTTTTTAGTTACTCTTTAAACTTTTTAAATAAATACTTTTTCAATTATTATTTTGAAAAAGCATCAAGCATTCATTTATAGAATTTATGGGAAAAATAGTGAATATTTTCTAACTTGAAAACTTGATAAGCAGAACCATGCTTCGAATGAATTAAAGCAACTAAAATTTAAACCTCTTAGCTGAAATTCCCTAAGACTTCTGAGTATATTGAAACTGCTAATTTACTTGGTTATTCAGATTTCATATTACATCATTTGACACTTTACATATAGTGCAATTTTTTTAAACTGTTCCTTAAAGCACTAAAGTATTAATGTGAAGGTCAGAAAAAATTGTCTCTTCCACAGATACAGTATTTCAAAATTCGTTTCTATTCTCAAGATGAAAAGACTATATTTTACGTGAAATAGGCCTTAAAAAAAAAATAAATCCATTTGGGACCATTTAAATGTTTTTTTTAAAATGTCAGAAGAGTGTAATATAGTAAGTCATTTAGTACGTTGTTGCCATAATAAGTAAATATATTTAAATTAATATTTTAATGTGATACATGTCTCAAGGTTACGTCAAAAACAAAAATTGAAACAAATAGAACATTAAATGAAACACTGTTTCATTATTCAAAGAAATGGATTATCTCTTTTCTCTTTTTTCCACTGACAGTAGAAAATCTGTGAATTGAAATGTTTCTGCAAGTTTTACAAACAGGTTTTGTCCCCAGTTTTGCGGTCATAGAAACTGTTAATAGTGGATGGAATAGGGCTTTTCTTGATTATTTGGAATACTCTCACAAGTGACTTCAAGAAAAAGTCTTTTTGTTAGTGTGATACAAATTCAGTAACTTTGTAGTTTGGATACATTAACTCTTCCAAAAGAAACTCTATGATCTTGACCATGTATAGTTTTACTCCCTGTATGGCGAAGGAAGGGAAATAAGAGCCCTGTGAGGAGCAGACAAGATTGGCTCCTAGCATGAGGAAATACTTTGGACCAAATTCTCCACCTGTTTACGCACCACACAATTTCACTCAAATTGGTGAAAATCTTAGATAGATGCAGAATTAATTTCAGTTTTATTTTTAGCTGAGGAAGTTGGTATGGATTATAAAATGTTCTATATTTTGAGAAACATAATTTGAAGTACTCAGCCATAGCTAATTTACCACTTCTATACTGAGTATCATATTCAGATTTGCTGATTAGTCATTGTAAATGCAAGCTGTGACATCCAAGCAAGCATCTATGCACTGAAATAGTTACTATTGTCTTGTGTGCTGCTTTCCTTATGTGCTGTGGGCTCCTTTTCCCTAGTAGACTGCAATCTCTTCTACTTGTAAATCCATCCTAAATTAAAATTAAAAAGAAAAAATTGGCAGATGCCTAGAGCTGCTGATGAATCATCAGAGGTGGACCTACAGCTGTGCATATTTGGCAAAGAATTATTTCCATTTTATCTTCTGTTTACTAGTTAGCCAGTCAAGAGAGATTTTAGAAAAGAAGTTGAGTCCTGGTATTGAGAATTATACTTTTTGTTAGTGGGCTTAAGCGCCTGTGCTGGTGCCTTTACTCCCACTCTTGCTTTCCTGAGAACTAGTACATTTTTTACCTTTCACTTCAGTCAGGCAGCAGATTTTTTTTTTTCGTCCGGCTGTAGTTAGCCCTGTATGAGTTCTTTTGTTCTTAAGATTAGAGCAAATTTAATAGTGCTCATTAACTCTGCAGCAGGTCTTTTGGCTTTGCAGTCAGTTCCAGGTGGGAAAAAAGAAGAATGGAGACGGTGGCGTTAGTGACACTTGTAATGACTGGTGTTCTTGGCATGGCAGCTGGCGCTGGCATGACTGCTTTCTCCTGACGTTTTCTGATGGGCAAAACCCCTGCAACATTGGCCAGAGAAGAAAGAGTACATTAGTAGTTTGTTGTGTTATTGTGGTGAAATGAACTACACAAGCCCGTTGTTCAGGAGACAACGAGCTCCACTGCGCTGACCAATGACCATTAACGTTTTTGTATTTGAGATTTTCATTTTGATGAAGAGTCTGCCTTTGGAGATCATTAGTCATTAGTCAGGAGCTAACATAGCTACATTCATGCAAATTCAAGCACCAGACAAACAAAATGAGTGTTTGGACCATCTGAGTTTACTCGAGACACTGGCACCTGATAGAGAGTTTGGAGAATTCAATGTACCCCAAATTCTAGGGCATATAGTTACAGACTGTAACTGTTACCAGTTGCTTTCAAGAAAAGGCTTCATTACACTGCTACGAGTAGGATGTATGACCAATTAAAATACAAAATTGTGAAGGCAGCTTTTGATGTCGTCCCTCAGTTTGAACTTGATACCAAAATGGTATGTTATGATGATTACTGAAATTAAGTACTTAGACAACAACGGTGCTGCACAGCAGTCAAGTGTGTAATATTATTCTGTTTTTGTGCCTTTTCACAAGTTCTTTCAACTTGCGAAAGGTGAAGTAGAGAACTAGGAGACAATTGCTGCCCAGTATTCTTAGAAAATAGTAATCATGTTGACATCCTAATAATATGAAATCTGATATTGTCTGTCCCAGCACTAATCATCTAGTTAGGTGGCTTAGGACAGAAGTGCATCACAGGTACATCCTCTGTATGGAAATCTCAATCCAGAAGCCTAATACAATGTTGAAACATTACTAAAACAGACTGTATAGGACTAGACATCCTATTGCCTGGTACTTTGTATAACTCAAAGAGAGAGGCAAAATTCCTCCTACAGGAAAATTAATTCTACAAACATTGAACTTTTTCATATAAATGTGAATAAAAACATACCCTCCTTTTAATGCGAATCTGATAGTTTGGGGTCCAATTGAAGTACCCTTTTCTTGTATATCTGACTTGAGCTAAGGAGTCTGGGAGTCTGTTCTCTGTTTAGTTATCTCTGTGTCTCTTGCTTCACTAGCAGATTTTCAGTGCTGGCTTCTGGAGCTCTGTACAGAGACTCAATTTGTGGCTCGTTTCCCCAGTCCCATTGCAATTGACCTAGTACCTATGGCAGAAAGCGCAAGGTTAGCAGATTTGCAAAATGACCTAATAATCACAGTCATAACATTTAAAAAAAAATCAATGCTGTTGGAACTCTTAACAGTGATTTCTGAATAATTACAGGAAATATTCAGTCATCATGTTTTAAACTTCTGTAGTAATTTGAAAACAATGAGAGAGTTGGAAACTGTCCTGCGTTCTCTACTGTAGCTGCCCCTGGAACTATCATAAGTTCATCAGTTTGCATCTTGCAGGTGAAGGAGAGCACTGAACAGAAAAACATGAATGTGTTTGAACTGCTTCATGTGTTTGATCTGTTAGACCTAGCCTGTGATCTCTTCTGAATCTTTAAATATGCATAGTTACATTGACTTCTATCATAGAATCACGTAACCCAAAATAAACATGGATTTCTGTAACTGTCTTGTAAACTAGACTTAAATGATTGGAGGATGTCCCATGAATTTTGTTGCATCTGACAAGGTCTAGAATGCCAACATATTGAAATCTTTGGATAATATGCAATGTCCGAAATAGCAAGGAGAGTGTTTTACTAAATCACCATCATTGAAAAATACATTAATGGGCTATATGCCATATGCTTTGCATACAGAGGTATGATATTTAGCTTTCATGTGGATATACTAAGCAATCTCAGAATTAGATTTTTATTTTTAGTTAAAACACACCACATAATTTTAAAAAGTCTGTCTGAAGTTATTATTTCTTATACTGATTCCTTGTATATTCTGATTCTTTTCGATCTGATTGTATTGCTTTATAACCAAGGCTTACATTCACTTTTCTCTGTAGAAAAAATTGTAAATAATCCTTAACACTTAGACCACCAGTGAGTAAATCCTTTTTTTTTTTTGTATTTTATTAACTCTGTCTGAAAGTTTGTGAGCCTTCCCAGGGCAATAATCTGACTGTATGAAATAGCTTTCTTGAGGTGCAACAGAGATCATTCATGTGGAGGAATAACTCAGCTTTAGTTCATCTTTTCTGGGTGTGTTTAGATACTCACTCCAGGTTACTTTTCCAATACCTACACATAAGAAACTCATAATAATTTCTGAAATTACCCAGACTTTTCAAAACCACTGTAGCCCACATGTGTTGAATGAGAAACCATAATGTGTAATGTGCTGCAAGTTTGGGTTATTCGGAATAAATGGCTGCTACAGAGAGAGTGAGGTGAAGTATCAGAAGTGATTGATTGCTGTGCTGGTCACACAGTCACACTCAGTTACTGTCCTTGCTCCCTTAGTGTCAAGCAGTAAATTTGCAGATGAGATGGGATTTGGAGATTTTTCTGTCCTTAGAGGAGCAGTTTCAGTTTACACTGTTTGTTTTGTGAAGGTACCAGACATTTCGTGTGGGAACCAATGTAACTGTAGGAAAAATAAATACACACTCTAGAGATGTCTTGATTCATTCCACATTAATAAAAGCTTTGTCTTGCTTTTCTAAACTAAAATACAGAGATTAAAATGGAATACTGTTTGCTTTTAGAAATTGTGGATTCCATATACTCTTGTAGGGTAAGCCTGAAAGTCTGGCTTTTTTTATATATAACACTGAGACATAATACATACATTTGGAAGGGGAAGAGAGGATTGGGACAGGTATGTGTATTAAAGAAGTTACCTCTGTATTACAGTATTTTTGTTGCTCTCCCGTATTGAGTCTTGTTCAGTTAATGTTAGCAGTTTACCAGAGTGGACTGTCTTCTCTATAAAATTGTAGATTGAATCAATTCCTCAATTAGCCTGTTGATACTGTTTGTAGCTCCCTAAAAAATTTGATTCCCAAATCAGTCATTCTTACTGTCAACAGCAGTCATCCTAGGCACTGAGTTTTTGCCATTATCTACCATCATTGTTGAATTAGACTTTCAAAAAGGGTATAAGGTGAATCATTTTCATTCACTTGAAGACTTTTCTCTCAGGAAAAAGGTGCAATTCATAGGATTTTTACTCTGAAATTGCATTTGGTATACATAGATAGCTCAACTCTGACTTCAGATTCCTTCATTTTAAATATCCAGATAGAAAGGAGAGTTTTTCCTTATTTTAATGTATTTACTGTACAAGAGGGATGATGGCATTGGAGACTTATCTTCTCTAAACCCAAAACCTGCCATTGCACTATGTGTGACTGTAAATGCATTAACAGTAAAGAAGCTATACTGCATATTAAGATCAAAATTCACTTCATAATTTATGTTAGTAAAGGCCTGTGTTTTTCCTAAAAGGCTGAAATGTTAGTTTTCAAGATGAAATATTAATGAAATATTGACTTGATCAACAGAAGATCTCTGCAAAAGGTGGGACTACAAGGAATAAGGTGAATGTTGCATTGTATCTCTCCTGGACTCAAAAGGAGGACAAGCAGCAAAAAAAAATGCGTAAAAAAAATGGATAGAAGAAATCATGTGGTGAATCTAGCCTAAGACTTCTTTGCTCCAGTAACCCACATGCTTAATCACTTCATACTATAATGAGATGTTTGTGTCTGTTGAGTGATGTTAGCACAGAGCACTGAGGTGGTGTATTCATTAGCATTGCAATATCTTTTATTGACTGATTATATTTTTGTTCAAGCTTCTTATCTGTAATCTTTTCTCTGACCCCTGAGTCCCACAGGAGACGCTTCAGCTGAAATACCTTTGCTGAGCCTATCTGCAGGGGTTATGGCCAGGTTAATGATAACCCACCTCAAGGTAGCATCTGTCAGTGTTCACTCTTAATTTCACAATGGAAGTGTTCTAATTGTGGCTCCTTTCTCTTCTTCTCATTTCCTTTCTTATCTACAATATTCCTTAAGCTCCCTTAAAGTCTAGACTGCCAGATCCCAGGAGGGAAGAGCAGTGGCCGTTTCCTTTCTGTAGTGTCTAGCCAAGCAAAACACCATTCATTTCCAAGTTTTCTGTCTGTCATTTTTCTTGGTCACAGTTTTCCTGCAATGGATCACCTAACTCTGCCATGAGAGAATAAGGAACCATACCTCAGTTGCTTCCTTCTGCCATTCCTTGTCACTCTGGCTGTCTGCCTCCGTTTGTAAGAGTCTGTGCAAGGATTGTGTTTGATCAGGGTCCTCCTTAATTTCAGGGCAATAGCCTACATGCAAAATGTAGCTAGGAAGATTGCATGAGCAGCAAAATCAAGTCTCACAAAAACTAATCAAGCAAGGAAACTGAGGAACAGACTGTGCTGTATGCCTACAAATCCAGCAAAGCCTAGCATTTCATCAGTCACAGACACACTGTTGCAAATGAAAATCTTTTACAAGACTTATCATAGATACTAAAGTCATGGCTGTATTTCATTTGCAAGTGTGCAAGAAAGGGTTTATTGTTACTGCAAATATTATTATTATTAGGCTGTAACTTTTAGTGTATACTACAGAAAGGTATCTGTAGGACTGTCAGAAAGTCCTGCATAATTCTTTTAGTTCCTGTGCCAACCAGACATCAACAGTGATGCTAATAAAGACATAGTAGCTGGAGCAGAGCAGAGATTTGTAGAGCTTGTGCCATGAACTACCTGTTCCTGTGAGTACCGAGCTGGTGAATATAAAGAAGCACATTCGCTTTTCTTTTTAGCAGCTGAAGCTCAGGACCGCGTCTGCATTTGATCTGAGATCCCGCGGTGAGACATCGAACCAAATGTCTAGGGGTATCTATGTTATATTCAGTTCACCTGCAGAGGGAGTTAGCTTCTCTCCTTCTTTCCCATTCCCTAATTCCTCTGATCATGAAGACACAAATTAGAGCTACCAGAGGCTTGTCTGAAGGAAAGGCAAAGCATAGTATTCGCTGACTTGTGTGTTTCACAGCTGTACAGGAACGAGAGGATTGTGGTGACATCAGTAGCTAAAAATAGGTCTTCCAGTACGGATTTGACCAACATGTTCGTATTGGGTATAATAATGCATGCATATTAGCTGCAGCAGGTAACAGTTTAGGTAGGCTAGATAGATTTTAGTTTGCTTAAAGATGTGTGTTGGATTATGCTTTAAGTGTCATGGAATGTATTTTGCAGTTTATGGTCCTATTTGGCGTTTGTCCATGGAAGGGTCACTTCAAAGAGAGTAGCTTCATGGCTTACCGTGTATTTTCAAAAGCAGATGAAATACTGAATGCTTGGTATTTACTGAGATTTTTAAGGTAAGATTGTCATGTTTATGGTACATCATAGAATAAGGCCTTGATCCTTAGCAGTAACATCCAGGTGTTATTGACAGTAGAAGTTTACTTTCTGCTCCTGAAAAGGGAGGAGTCCTGTCTGCATTTTAATATTCCCCAAATTACTATTATGGAAGATATTTTAAACTATGAAAAGAAGAGAAACATATAAGGATGTTAGTAAACTGTCAGGGATTACCTACTGTATGCTTAAGAAAAATAAATGAAAAGAACAAAGTACATTGGTTGCATGTTGAGTCTTCTAATATAGGATCCCAGCAACAATAGGTTTATCTTTTCGTGGAGTAGAGTGCTGCAATTTCCACTGCCTTTTGTTGGAACCCAAAGCACTCTGCACCTCTTTTGAGGCGGGACCACTGTTCATTCATGGAATGTCTCGTCCAATGTTCTGTCCACAAAAGGTTTCCTCTAATCTTCTCCTTAGATCCTACTGTTGCTGTCTTCCTTCTAGCTTCTTTTTCAACACTAATGTGTGTGCCCAGCTCTTAAGCCTGCCTTATTCTATCGATCGTTTCCATTTTCATCTCTGTTTCTCAGCTTCTTCTGCTCCTCTTTTTACTTACTCCTCCTTTCCGTTAGCCCCTTTTCCTTTCCCCCAATGCTACGTTATCTGTCCTGTCCTGAAAAATATGTCCTTAAAATATCCTTATTTTCATTCTCTACACTCTGCTTTGTCTCCTGAGACTTAATGCAGGCTGCCTAGTCATTTGTTCTTGCTCCAGATCCTACCATCTCTCTTCTCAGAACCGGTAGAAGAGAAGGAGAGGCAAATCCAAGAGCGTCAGAATATCTTTCTGTTATTGTGCAACCTTTTCTGTAATTCTTTTTATTCTTGATGTTTACTAAAGGACTGTTGCTTAGATAGCCTTACTCTGTGGGAATTTAACATGGTAAGATTAGGGAATGACTGAGATAAATGTCTACCTGAGAGTTTTTTGCATTGTGGATTGTTTATTTTCATGGGAAAACAGCGAGCTGTTTTTATTTGCTCATTTTTTCTTACCTAAAAACTGATTTTGCTAAGCCTTTAAAAATATTCACCTCCAGGTTGAAATTTAGCATGCATTATTTTACATTCAAAAAAGAAAAAAAATATCTTAAGCAATTGAAAATGATGTCACCATGGAAGATTCAATATAACATTAATTATAAGAAGTATACTTCAACACCCACAATGCTGTGTATTTACTTATGTCAAAACAAGATAATGCTTATTGTGTTAAGAATAGCTTTTCATTTTATGTTGCCTGTTGTTCTTTGAATCATAACCTTCACTCGTTTCTTTAATTTAGGAGAAAAAGCCATTAAACATAGATACTTCCTGAAAGTGCGTACTGCATGAAAGCTTTAATTAAATCTACAAGTAAAGCTTTAAAAGAACAAGAATCAAATTAATTGCAACAAGGACCATGCATTTATTTTTGTGACAGACCTTTGCGCGTTAGAGAAAAGGCAATCTGTGTACCCTTATCTGAATTAGTAAACTCAATATCACTTTTCATTAGCATGATAGGTCATTGCTATGCGTCTTCAGTGTAACACTGTTTACATGTTAATGACCTCACAAATAGAATCTGTTCCAAACGGTTTGCAGTAGTAGAAAGTTGTAAATCCATGAAGTGGAATAAACTGTCCTCTGCTTTCTGCATCATTGCTTCTTGCGAGTTCCTCTCTAGACTGAGCTTCTTAATTAGGCAGCAGTATAATTAAGGCAAATTCAGTAAATGCAAATAGGGCAAAAGGATTTATAGCTGATTATGGCTGTTGTAGCATACCTGAAATAAATTAATTTCTAAGCATCATTATTAGTTGACTTTTCAATGACATGAACTCTAGAAGTAGAAAGTATTGTTCACAAAAAATATTCATAGCTTAAGTTAGTGAGTGTTAGTCCATGATGGCATAGTCAGATTTACAAAGTGCTGACATACTTATGAAAAAAACACAAAAAGAGTAGAACATATTGCTTTAGTTGTTTGATATGCAATTGCTTTGTATTAGCTGAGAATTTTAAGATCATAAATATTTTTTCCCCTCCACCGCATAATGCACTGAAATCAGCATGCTCCCTAAAATCATATCCTTAAAGAAAATGTTGTATTTACATCTGTTAGTTTGACTAGACAGCGAAGAGCTTCACCGCTTTAAAGTCTTGGAATAATAAAGCCAACATCAAACGCATAAAACAAACTCAGCATAACCACTTAAATTTGATTGCCTAAAATATCTAAAACCAGGACCATTCTGAATCTGGTCCCGTGTTTGGATGTCTCAGCCCTGCCATAACAAAAAGCCTGTTTTTCACTGGTGATATGCAGCGTATACCTGGTATTGCAAGACATATACTCTGTGGTTCCGCCTGATACAGCCTTGGGAGTTGCTTTGCAGACAGAGAGTAATGGTTTCTACTTTAGTCACTCACCTAATATGCAAAGCGAGTTTAATTATATGCTGTCCAACCCTCTCTGCTACATATTTTTCCACTTGCTGGTTCTGGGTGAAATGCATACTTTCTACACACAGAGGTTACTGGTATATAGTGCCCCTGGAAGCATTTATGGCCAATCTTGCCCTCAGCATGCATAATGTAGCTAAGTACTAATTAAAGGTTAAAGAATAAGGAACCATCTTTGCCTGATGAATATAGGAATGTGTTCTGCATAGGGTCAGATGATACTTTCATCTGGACAGAATTGCTAGGATGCCACAAACCCTAACTACATGAGACTAAAATTGGGGAGGCTCCAGATTTTCTTACAGCACGACAAAGGGCTAATGAATCAATGCCTTGTGTTGTGTAATGAATTAGCTGTTTTACTGTGTTTCAGATAAATATGTAATGCTGAAAGACATACATAGGTAGAATGTAGATTTGATTTCATAAGGGACATTTTTTTTGTCCTACATACTTACTTCTGAAAATTGTCTGTGGCCCATTTGTACATTTTGCTATTAAAAATAAAGAGAGATACAGTTCTGGCAAGGCGATAAAGTCACCGTGAACATTATTACCCTCTCTCTGATCTAAATAATAGCTGATTAAGCAGGTTTTGATTACTTCTAAATATTGTTGTGACGGCTGCCATGCAATACAAGAGAAATTAACTGGTGAGTGATGGAGCTGCGGTGGCAGATTAAAAACCTGGCCATCTAGTGGAAGTCTGTCTTTGCAGGGCTACAATTTCCCCACAATTTCCAGAGGTTTTGTAATTTTAATACTTCTGCAAAACCTTTCACGTTGAAACGGACTATAAATTTGCAGTTCTTTGAAGTCATCCTGTCAGAAATCGTGGTGTTCACTTCTCTCCTGTAGGCTTCTTCCTGGCATAATAATTTAATAATAGCAATTGTTTTTTAAATAAGCTTCCCAAATAGGTTATGGAAAGAGCATGGGAATCAAGAGGTCTGGTTTCTGCCACCAACTTGATGAAAGTTCTTAAACCTCTGGGTGCCATATTCTCCACATTAATTAAATTTTGATTGCTATTAACTGCTGCAAAGCAGTGGTATCAGGACTAATGGAGATCTAATCATGAGAGAGGCAGAATACTTCATGCTTCCTTTGTCATCACTTGGGTTTGAGAAAATTTAATCTTTGTGTTTCTAAATAGAAAACCAGCACTGCCTGAAAATATATGTATTCCAGTACTTGGAAATCAGTGATGGAGACATCACCAGCGAAGGCAGGATTAGCCACAAATACTTGCAGAAACACATGTTCTCTTATGAGTAGCCTTCGCTAAAGCACCAGGGGAGGTGTAAAGTGCTTTCTCTGACACTAGCTGCTTTGACATTTCAGTGACTGCAGAGCTGCCTCCTTTCCCACAGTAGGCATAATCAGCATCTGAGCTTTACTGCTTGAACTCTTGTGCATGTGGATTACTCTTTTGACAAAAAAAAAATAATTAAAAAATGTCTAAAGCCCTGATACTGCAGTAGTAGGTTCCTTGGATGAAGGTATGAAAACAGTAAAACAGAATAATACAGTAATTTAACATCTCATGATTTTCAGAAATGCATAAATAAAATAACTGAGCCTACTATACCAGTTAGAGTCTAATCATTTGCTGTCTGATTAGAAGTCAGATAGCCATAGGGTGAAAATAAGATGGAAAAGGTCATATGATTAAATTAGCTGCATTCAGACAGGCATTACTTACGAAGGTTTTTTGCTGTGATTAAAGGACATCAACAGTAAGTCAAGCAAATAAGATCAAGTTAGTGACCCTCAGACAGGGGAATTAACCTCAACAATAAATAAAAGGTTACTGTCCACTACAAGCACTCCAAGATATGCTACTCTTGATTAATCACTTCTTTCACTTTCAGCTATGAACTCTGCATGTAACTGCCGTTCTGATTATTTACAGAGGAATGCACATCTTTAATACAGGATCCAAATATTAAAAATTATTTTCCCTTTACTTTTAATTCATGCTGCTTTTTAGTAACACAAGAAATGCCTACTGCAGTCCTAGTGCTTGTCCCATTAATATCCTATCGAATTTGTCACTGTTTTCATATTTTGTTGTAAACAGATTCATGTGAACAGTGCTGTTTTCCACATCACTTAATGTCTTGTAGGTGTTTCCAATCACTACATTATTGCCTCATGGGTTAAAAATATTGACAACAGGCTAACATTTTGGTTGCATGATTCTCTGTTTTTAATGTTGGGTTTATTTTCCTTTTGTGAACATTCTTGGAAGCCTAGTTTTTCCTGCTGTGTCCTGCAAGAGTCAGAGTCTAATGAAAATCTAGGCTAAATTTGCAGTGTAGGATTTTGATACTGTATCTTTTGCATCTGACTAATCATGGAGAATCTAGACTTTTATAGTCAAATCGATTCTCTTTCTCAAAGTCTTTTAATATGGGTGAGGAAGTGCAGTGATCCAAAAAAGTTGTAAACCACTATGAAAAGTCACTTTATGTTATTCTGGCACTTGTAAATTTGCTGTGAATGAAAACCTGCTCTTTCATTATCTGAGAGCCAAGAAATGTATATATATATATTGAAGTGACTAACCAGGAGTGAAAACACAGCAGGAAAGGTCGCTGTCCTGGTTCATGAATGCTGATTAATCACCGAAAGTTCAAAGCTAAGCTGACCTGTGTTCATCTTCCCCATATCTCATTAGCTTCTTCAGTGCTTGTGATCTAGGATTTTCCTGTTGGGATCTTCTCCATAAATATTCATGCAGATCTTGTCTGTTTGTGACAAAAGGGATCTCCATGCATATTAGCCAATTGTTGTCATTTTAGTAACTTGTGTGCTTGGTTTCTATTTGGTGTTGAGAAGTGTCCACTTTGCAGATGTTACAGTGGACTATGACAGAATGGCTTTGCCTTTCTGAGGAAAGACAGTGATGGGTGTCTGTCTTTGTTGCTTATTTTGCTGTCAGGTGCTTACCAGACAGTAAACCAGAACAGCTATTTTTAAAATATTTACAGGGCAAACAGATTAGGTTGCATATTTAAGAGAGCGGTATAGTTACGAGGAAACAAATAGTTAAATGGCTACTCAGAGTTTATGCATTTTGAAGTAGCATCATCCACTGAATGTTGAGTAATCCTTGAGAAATTGGATTGAGATACTAAATAAACCTATGTCACATGCTTCTTCTTCAGTATCAACTAACTAAATGTTAATGCCATGGTTCCACCTACTCTCTGTAGGCTGCTGTTTTATTGCATTATGTTCTACAATGATACTGTCACCTTTAAAGAAAAAAATATTTTCTTTCCTTGTCTGTCCAAGGTCACTAAGAAGGAGAATACTAGTTTGTGTCATGTGCATGCAAGTCACTGCTCAGGAATGAAATGTTAAAGAGAGGTTGAATAGACCAGCAAATGTCCTGGAAGTTCAGATACGGTTAGTTTGCCCTTGCTTTAGCTAGTGAGAGTGATTTGACAGCTGTACTTTGTAGTTTCTTCCTTCTGGAGCATGTGATCGTACTTTGATAGCAACCCTTAATCTATTATTAATGCTGTTGTATGTAGATCAAAACTAAAGATCCTTAGTCACGTCAGAAAGTAATGCTAGTCTATTTTTGTATCATTTGAGGATGTATCTGAAGTGAAAGAAATGAAGTGCCGGAGTACTAGTGTCAGGTATTTCATACCTCTGTTCCTCTATGCAAGGTGTAATCTCTGAAGCTCTGTAGGTGTGCATATACGTGGGCACTGCACAATAAACCTCCTGGATTTTGTCCCAAGAACGAGTATATAAGTACCTCCTTTGAGTCTTTTCCATTTGTTGATTTTAAGCTGTGGCTTTTTATCAAGCTTTGAAGAAGAGAATTTGAGACTTTTTTGGGTGAAGTCTTACTAAGATCTAGTTGCCAACATTTTGATAATAATCCATATACACCAGCTTTCAAAATTAAGGTTATTTTAGTCCTGTGACTTTCCCTAGTAACGTCATTATTGCAGGTTATTGTAGAAGTAATGCAGCATGGGTTACGTTCACTCTCCCATTCTGAAATGGGCTTTTTGTGGGTTTATGACAATGCAAAAAGCTATAAAATTTTAATGCAGAAGAGCACTTGGCCTGCTATGACCTCATCTTCAAACAAGCTTCCCCTTCCTTTTGTGCATACTCCTTTTAGATCAGGCACTATCTGCATGGATGATCTTTAAAAAGCAAGTCTTTCATCTCTCCACATTGCTCTCTTGTAACTCAAAGCAACTTTTTGAGAAGAAAATTTGGAAGCCTGTGCTGGGTGCTTCAGGGGGTTTAATTCTGCTTGTTACAAGTCTCAAGATGTAAGACGTTTACAGATTACCAGCTTTACTGCATGAGACAACTGAAGCAGCACATAGACACCAGGTAGTAAGACATGAGACAAATGGCTGTGAACTGGTAACAGCCAATGGGCCATGTCATCCCACTGACATCTTGATACCATCCTGGAAGGCATGTGCATCCTCCACCACTGAGTCCTTCTTGCAGGACCTCCATTGCAAGACAGGTGGACACTACCATACGTGCTAGTTTCTTGAGTACGTTGGTTAGCTCGGATCTGCCAGGAAACCAAATCCCCTGGGCTTTGGGATGACCATTCTCAGTTTCACCTGAGAGTCAGGGTGAAGTCAGGGCAAGAAGGGAACAGCTAAGGAAGACAGATGTCCCAGGAGGCAGACCAGAGAAGGAAGGAAAAGCATTGAAAATCCTCAGCTGACAGTGCCTCAGATGGTGGCAAATTTCCTTCATAGCACAACACCCACAAATATCCTTTTAACCAGAGAAGTTATTAGCTGGTACCACAAGGACTTGTTGATACAGCAGCAAAGGTATGCTGTGGGAGGAAAAGTAACTAGGATCCTTCTCCTCTTTCACCCAGTACCCACACACCTTGTCACAACATTGTGCTAGGCAGTCATCCTTCTAGTATTGCTGAAGTGGACATGGGTACAGCAGGAACTTGAGACCTGTCACCTGTTGTATCTTGCTGTAATACTGTAAGTTCCTCTTTTTCCATATGACATAAAAAGCTTTGGAGAAACAGGTGGTAGAGGTCCACAGAAGCTTCAGGATGGCCCATATTTGAAGTTGCAGCTCTCAGTGTTTTAGTCCGTAACATAATGCAACAAGACATTCCGTTATTACATTCTGCCTTTGCAAATCTAAGGGAATGGGACAGTGTTATGTTTCCTTCACCATCTACTCAGCTCCACTACAAGACTCTGTCATATCTTTTACTACTAATGCTGGAAAATTTCCTACAGTAGCTAATTTAAAAGTGAAATATAGACATTTAAACATGTCAGCTGCATTTTTTTCTTCTTATATGCGTCTTGGAGTTTATATACAGATGACATTTTTACGCTTATATCTAATAGCTATTAAAATTTTCCTGTGCCTTATTTCTTTTGAATGTCTCTTTACCAAGCCTGTCAGCTTTTCATCTCTGAAGCTAAAAATAAATGTTTATACAGAAATCAGAAGAGATTGAAATTATGGGTTGATTCACAAATAGAAAAAAAGAAATTACACAGCTTTCATTAATTATTCCATGGATACTTTTGTTTGTGGGAGTGGTGCATTGAGCATCTTTTTTTTCAGTCCTGAAGAAAGTTAAGTAGCTGAAAACATGAGATTAGAGAGAAACAAGCCGAAGTTGCACATTGCATTTTGTCATAGGAAATATCACTTTTTGTGTTACACTGAAAGAGGGATTGCATATCCACAGCTGGAATTTTTGCTACCCTTTATTGTAGCAGCAGCAGCTGCCATTTTTCTATTCCATAGCATTAAACCAACCCATAATTTTGCAGCAAATTCTGCCAGAAATGTGCATGTGAATACTGATACTCTATACTGAACCAGGTCTCTAAATCTTTTTTTGTTTCTGGGCAGCATGTAGAATGCTAAAGGAATTGGCATTTTCATGTTGACATGGAACAATAACAGTACAAAATCATATTCTTGTGACATTTTCAGGTGGCAAATGACTTAATGAGGAGTGAGAAGGTTTTGTAGTTCCTAGGTAAATAACAGCACAGCCATAAGGAAAGCAAAGAGCACTGTACTTCAGTCCTTTCAGTCATCCTGCAGTTGAAGATGATGTTCATTTTTAGAAAATGCATTTTTCATATCGTTATTTAGTTATACATGATAATCAGGTTAAAAATGTGATAGATGAATCAGCTTCCAGAAGTTAAGTTGATGTAGCAGTATAAAAGGCTGCATTTCTGGAACAAACTCCATTGAGGATTTTAAAAAGAATTACGTTTCACAAAGAACATCAGAGGCAAAGCTAGAAGCAACACTCTGTATTTCAGTTTGCTGAAATTCACATAAGAATACTTTTGAGCCAAATGTGTCCCTCAGCCTTCAGCTGTTTGTTTTTAATGTATGTGTAGCTTGCACATGCTGCAGTTCTTCTATTCGATGCTCAATCTTCATCCAAATATAAGAGCATTGACTCCAGGGACAGAGAATTGTTGACTATCAATACTGTACCTCACTATTATTTATGAAGGTTCTTCTTTTTTCGCTCCATTCGAATAGATGCAGCACTATTTCAGGCATCTAATGATTACTCTCACATAGGCAATTATGCCAAACAGATCTAAGGTAAACAAATCAGAACTGCAAACGAATCACACATTAAGCCAGTTCTTCAGTAGGTTACTTTTAGCAAAGGAACAGAACATCTTTCTGAAGAGACATATTAAACTGCAGAAAAGCTGAATCCACCTAGAACAAATTATTAACAAAATCAGCCTACTGTGGAAATTTTGTAGTATTGGTTTGTTTTCTCACCAACTATTTTTCTCTCAGTAACTGTCAGTGAATTCATGTTCACCTGATATTTACTCTCATTATACAGTTGGCAGTTAAAAGGCTATTTCTAAAGTCAGGTGGTTGTATCTCATCTTCCAGCTATACTTAGTCCTCATTCCTTATCCGTTTTGTTTGCTAAACACTTCACTTTACTTTGCAGACATTCACAATAGTTGGTGATATGATAAGGCTGCAGTGTGTTGTCACGACATTATTTTTCCTGTTGCTTGGAAAACAGTAAATTGTTTGACAACTAGTTGTGTAAATGGTATATTCACATCAAATACGTTTGTATTTTTATGTCAGCCAAGTGGAAACTGAATTTTTAATACAATATTTTATTGTGGGGTTGAATGTCAGCAGATCTATAATAAAAAAAAAGAGAACTCCAAAATAAATCAATTTGCAGTGTTTCATAAACTTAGGTAATACCACAGTCAACACCTGTCCTATTAGCAAGTAACAAAGCAAAGAGAAGGATGCTTTCCATCTGTTCTATTATACACTACATGATGGAAAAAATACACACGCACTGCTTCACAAACAGGAACTCCTTGGCTTGTCTGAAGTAGCAATGGTTATTTATTAGGCCTTGTTTATTTGCTGTGATTGTAGCAGAGGAGTTGTTTCTTGCCTACTCAATCTGAAAATAGCATAAGCAAGAAGGACTGCTGCAGCTGATACCTACCCGCCTCTTCCATCTGGTGAGAGTCAATGTGGAACTCCAGTCCATGGCAGAATCTTTGAGTACTTTATTTAAAATGTTTATTTTGTGGAAATAGGGCTCTTCCTACACTCTACTCTCTTAATGACACGTACTTGCAGTATTGCAATGCAGATAATCAAATTGCTTTCTCTCATTTATAATGTTTGAGCAACAAAGGATTCCAGGCTAGTCATGCTGTTACTTCTTTTCAAGTCCACATTTCGTTTTGACATCAGTGCTAAAAGGAAGAACCAATTTATTTCTTTCTGCCTGGTCTGTGTCTTTGTATTGCATGTATCTGAGTGCGTTATCAAACCTGATAGACAAAGATCCCATCTTTGAAGAAAAAGAAAACAAACTCCTTAGCCAAATTCTTACTTGGTTTTGATTACATTAAAATTATTTGGCTTGAGCAGTCAGAACATGAGTTTCTTAGGTAGGGTATTTGTAGTTAATAGAAAGGCAAGTGGAAATTTTTTCTGAGTATTTTTCTCGCCCAGAAGTGAAGTACCAGCTCTGTACAAATTCCTACTATATATGCAGTTCTCTAGAGAGGAGCAGTGAAACTCCTGAAAAGCCTTTAAACCTCTTAATAATTCTTCATTTACTTGTAGCCATTTCTTTGATGAGTTTGAGCTATTCCGTACGTCAGAAGTATCAGCAGGTAAGCAGACACAAACTTACAGAATAATTTAGGTTGGAAGGGACCTTGTGAGGGCATCTGGTCTGAGAACACCCATCCCACAACATATCATCATATTGAAGTCACTGGATCTTTTCTAGCAAAATGTCCTGTGTACTCTGAAATGCCTTTGATAGAGCAATCACAGGCGTTTAGAATCTGGCACAGTAAATCGTGAAAAGATAGGACTAGCTGTGATATGTATTTTGTAAGCAGAGCATCCTAAGATACTTAGAGATCAAGAAAGCAGGAAAAAAACGTCACCAACTTTTTGTCATTCTGAATGACCTTCCAAATATTTGAATTTCTTTTCAGATATCTGAATTTTTTGAAGCTTATCCCTCGTAAACAGTACCTTCAACCTTTACTTTTTCAGTTTAGTTTATTAGATTGTGAGCTGTATCATCAGTTTACAGCTGAGTTACATGAAGCTTTTTCACTAAATTAAGTGTGAAAAATCTATCCGTTGTGTTGCAGTTATACAGCAAGCCCTCTGTATGTGTTCAAGGACGCTCTTGTGAAAATGTGCTGGAAAGAACATCTTTGCCTTCTGGGCTGAATGTATCCTGACTCAGTGCTCTCCTCTGAAATTAACCACACTGACAATATGTAAGCCGATCTGAAAGAGTATGCCCAGATCATTCCACGTTTCGTTTCCATAAAAACTGGCTCATGAAGGATGAAAGGAATTAGACTGATGCAATTGAGTATAGTTACCAGGTACACACAAGGTGCTGGGACCTGAAAACTGTTTCCAAGTCTCCTGTTTATATGTAGTTGGTATCAACTCTAGATGGAAGTGTCTGATAGATACTGTATGGGCATCTAGTGTTAAACTAGAGTAAGGATGAGAAAAAACTTTCCAGCTTTACATTGTGTCAGACCATTTGACACTGGCGAATTTATGTCATGGCTAGTTGGGCTGCCTAAATGTCTCTGGAAACACTGAGCATGATTGTTCCCGATGCAGTAAGTCCACTGCACCACAGTTAGTATGTGCATGCAAAGCGAACAGTGTGTTTTGGCATGTTCATTGTCAGACCTACTCAGTATTGTTGGGTAGATCTTGGGGCTTTTTGTAGCTGTGGCCTTGGAAACTGGTCAAGTGGGTCAATGCTCAAAGTGAGCTGAATGCTGACTTTTCAGTGACCCACTCCTAAAGGAGGTATGTTGTGCACAGAGGCTGTCTCTTTGAATCAGAAAACAGTGAAAATCATTTTACTAGAATTAATGGAGCAAGAAAAATCTGTTGTATCTATGCATTGAGATGTATTGAGAACATTGTATCAGGATTATATCAAGCATGATCTAAGATCCCAGACTCATAAATTTTGTTCCTAATCAGCCTTTGGTTTGGTACTGTTACCCATCTTGTCAATATTTCAATTACACCCGCAGTGAAATCAGAAAGTAATATTAGACAATTCCAATCCTAGAGGCAACATTAGAAATCACACGATTCAACTGTGGCAGGCAAGATGTTTTTATTGTTTGGTTATTTTAGAGCATAACGACCATTGAAGTAGTACATGTATATATTGGCATGCTTTCCTTCACTGTTCAACTACATACCACTAGCACAGAGAAATAATTTCAAGGTGTTCCACTCTTGCCTCCTGAAAGTGTACACGGTAAGTGTTGAATTCCGTAAGTCTTGAGAGGGGATTGTATAGAAAACAAATCCATGTGTATACATTCCCTTTTTTAAGCTTTGTAATGATGGTCTTAATCTGAAACTGGAGATAAAATTTTGAAGCAGCCATTTGTGGTAACTGATAATTGTATGACCACTTTATTTCTTGTTGAGCCTGAAGGTGCTACTGGCCGTTGCTCTGAAAACTTTGTTTTTATTTGTAGAAGCAAATCACACTCAAAGGTGCTCCAGGGCATATTTTACTCTGCACTGGATGTTGATATGCTCATAAATGTGCAATCTACATTGTGATCTAGTAATATGTTAAAGCTGAGTTCGTAAGATTAATCGGGCCACATGCTGTCTTGTGGTTCTGCTAATACAGTTTTGAGTAGCATCAGCATTTTCCCGCTTTTAATTTTTAAATGACCCTTTCATGGCAATACATTATGTAAGCAGACATCTCGCAAGATGTTTTCAGAGTCCATCATCCACACTGTGCTGCAGATTTCCTGCAGCTTGACCTGCCTCTGCAGTTTGCCCCCAGTTGCTATAAACTTACTAAAGATGAACATACCCTAACCTTTAAAAATTATAGTATTTAAAATAAAATACATAACTCAAGTATTTTAAAATAAATTGTCTATTAAGGTATATTTTGGACCATCTCTTTAATTACACATATGAGAACCCATTTTCCATTTTATATCAGCCCCCAGACTTCATAATACAGCAGTTGATATTTTTGTCAACATTAAATTGCAGAATACAGAAAAAATACCTGCTTGCTACTGCAGTTCATGTAAAGGGGTGAAAAAAATTAAAATAATAAATTGAAAAAATAAGATACCTTTTGTACCTATTAACTTTAAAATATGGACTGTGTAACTTTACTGGGGAAAAAATTCTTAATAGGAGAAATTCCATTTTATTTGTGGGCTTTTTAAAAGAAATCTCAAGATCCAATTCAAAATCATAAATTTCCCCTAAATACGTAAGACAGACTTAAGGTTAAAAATTGATATACTTTAAACATAGGAGAACTTCATTAGAATGTTGCTATTAACGACAAAATAAAACTGCAAAGGCCAGATTCACTAGTACACTCCAACTGCTTTGGGATACTTTGGAAATTCAAATCAGCCATTAACTGGACTTAACTACTTGGTTAAGTCTATTTTATGTATGTTTTCCACTGCTAAACGAGAAAAGTGCAGCTGGAATGTATTGATCCAACTGTTCTAAGTGAGATATCTTAGAAGTAAAGCCTTTACAAGCAGCCTTAGCTGTGATTCTCTTTGTCCACTGCAAAGGCAATGGAAATACAAGTCTGTTGTGTTTCTAATATTCTCCCAGTCTACTCCTGAGGAGTAAGAAGAGAACTTTCTCCTTGAATTCTGAAAAAAATAGCCATCTTAGTCATGAAAGGTCTAAATCACATCTTTGTATACATCCCAAATCCACTTTAGTCCTTCAGTGCAGGCACAACACTCTGAAAGTAGAACCAAACACCAAAGATTCAGCTTCAGTAAGCACATTTTTCAGATTCAATCTGTTCCTTTACAGCTGGATTCAGTTTTGGGTTTCTGTTTTACAATATTACTAAATCACCAAACTCCCTTCACTCACTATCTCAGGCAGCAGCATTGCAAGAAAGCTGAGAGTGTATGTAACTGACTAAAAGGTAGGGATGATTGTAAATCTGCGATTCTCGGACTTATGCACTTAATGAGGGAGAAAGATTAAAAAAAAAAATGTACTAGATCATATTCTACTATGATACAATATGATCTAAGAATAGAGACTCTTGTCCTCACCTTTCAGGCAAGTCATTTATGAGATGCAAGCGCACATAACATGGCTGGTGATTTACCACATTAAATTACCTCCTTATTCTCACCTCTGTGCCCGGCAAGATCACGAATAAGATCCTCCTGGTGAGTATGCTAAGGCACACAGAAAATAAGGAGGTGACTGGTGACAGCCAGCGTGGCTTCACTAAGGACAAATCGTGCCTGACAAATC
Organism: Tauraco erythrolophus; assembly: GCF_009769465.1. Lineage (NCBI taxonomy): Eukaryota > Metazoa > Chordata > Aves > Musophagiformes > Musophagidae > Tauraco > Tauraco erythrolophus. The sequence continues at coordinate 48,140,927 of NC_141467.1, read as the reverse complement.
TGGTGGTCTTTTATCATGGAATTACAGCGTTGGTGGATAAGAGGAGAGCAACTGACGATATCTACGTAGACTTGTCCAAAGCATTTGACACTGTCCCGCATGACATCCTTGTCTCTGATTTGGAGAGACATGGATTTGACAGACAGACCACTCAGTGGATAAGGAATTGGCTGGATGCTCGTACTCAGAGAGTTGCGATCAGTGGCTCGATGTCCAAGTGGAGACCAGTGATGAGTGGCGTTCCTCAGGGGTCGGTCCTGGGGCTTGTGCTGTTTAGCATCTTTGTCGGCACGATGGACAGTGGGATCAAGTGCACCCTCAGCAAGTTTAGTGATGGCACCAAGCTGCGTGGTGTGGTCGACACACTGGAGGGAAGGGATGCCATCAAGAGGGACCTTGACAGGCTTGATAGGTGGCTCCATGTGAACCTCATGAAGTTCAGTAAGGCCAAGTGCAAGGTCCTGAACATGGGTCAGGATAATCTCAAGCACAAATACAGGGTGGGTGGAGAATGGATTGAGAGCATCCCTGAAGACAAGGACTTGAGAATGTTGGTTTATGAAAAGCTGGACATGAGCCGGCAATGTGCTCTTGCGGCCCAGAAAGCCAACCCTCTCCTGGACTGCATCCAAAAAATTGTGGCCAGCAGGTCAAGGGAAGTGATTCTCCCCTTCTGTTCTGTCGAGGGGCAATGACTTTAAACTGAAAGGAGGTAGATTTAGATTAGATATAAGGAAGAAATTTTTTACAATGAGGGTGGTGAAACACTGGAAGAGGTTGTCCAGAGAACCTGTGGATGTCCCATCCCTGGAAGTGTTCAAGGCCAGGTTGGATGGCGCTTTGAGCAACCTGATCTAGGGGAAGGTGTCCCTACCGATGGCAGGGTGGTTGGAACTAGATGATTTTTAATGTCCCTTCCAACCCAAACCATTCTATGATTCTGTGATTCTATTCAACAAACTGAACTGAGTTAAAACCTTATGTGTCATCAGCATTGCTCAACTCATATCTTTTTTATGTCTGCTGCTGTCTTTAGCACTGCATGTCTGTCTACAAATCAGCCATGTTTCTGCTGAAATCTGTCACAGAGCGTTGTACTTACTAAGTTCTTAGTACAAGTCTTCAGTGTGGAATAAATCAGACAAGGCAAGTAACAAGGTAGAACTGTAGGTAGCATCTACCCTTGCTTCATAAAGATATTCCACTTAATCAAGATGGGCAGCTCCATTTAATCCAAGCACTCTTTACTTAGTTTCTAGTTTTAATTTAATTCAGCTTTAAAATTTGTTGCCAATGAGTGAAAGATATCTAAGTTGCAAGCTAAAGGTTTAGCATGTTATCTATATTCTTCCTTCTTCGTACTTTTATTGACTGTCTTTTTATTACTTAAGTGGTAGGAAGGTTTGGTCCATCTTCAGTGGTTTTTTTCTGACTGATCTGTCAGAAAAGTAATTTGTAAGACTGTAAAAACTTAGATAAAGTAGATTTGCATGTTTCTTATACCTAAATACTGGTTCTCATTCAAATTCCAACAGATAAACTTGAAATTTATCCAGCCACAAAAATTTTGTATTCAGAAAATTGTACCTTCCATCTTGATATGGATATCTTACTTTGCCAAGTTGCATAAATCAATACAAAACCATGTGCGCAGTGTCACGAATGACAGTTTTGCCCCTGCTATTTTGATTGTCACAGCACATGAATTTCTACGAATGTAGGGTCCTCTGACTAGAAGGCTCATCAAATGTAATCAATGTCTCAGTAATAATGTCATAAAATTACTTTCATAAATTTATACTTACTTTAAAGCTTCCTCCTCTATGAAAGTTGGTCCATACATTGACTACTTTGGTCCATATTTGACTAATTCCAGCACATACAGTTTATAGGCAGTTTTTCTTGTGCCAGAATTGACCTCCAATTTATGTGGTTCTTTGTATCTCAAAGCTGTTAATTGTCAAAGACAGACATATAGTTCTGCCTAGCTATAGGTGGTCTTCATGTGACCATCCACATATCTGTATGTGTCCTATGTGGAACTCGTGTCCTCATTCATGCTTTTTGAAAATTCTCCTCTGTTAAATAAGGTCTCCGTTCTAGATAACACAGAAGCCCTTCTTTGTGATCCAATTTGAGTTATTTTTTTTTTTACAATCTAGAGGAGTCCAGATGAGGTCTTGCCAGTGCCACATACCCTGGCATTAATTCTTCTTTATTTCTGGAAATGCCTGTCCTGTTACATCCTGGAATTGGATTTCCTTATTTAAGACTGCTTCATATTGATGGCTTATAATAATATTGTGATAAATAATACACCCAGGTCTTTTACCTCCTCTGACATTTCCATTTAATATGCTCTCAGCTTTTATCAGAAATTCTTGATATTAGGAGTTAGTGTGTAACTTTGTATGAAATTACAGAAGTTACAATAGAAAGGAAGGATCATTTTCAAATTGAGTCTCAAGGCTGTGTTAAAATTTCTGGCTCTGCCAAAATCTTTCTGCGTGTCCTGGGATGAGTTAGGCTTTCTGTGCCACTCTGAAACAGGAGAATGTGATATTTTCTTTGATTCTTAGCAGTATTCGGACTGAGGGATGCTTGAAACCACAAAATCACACAATTAGTATTCTTCAAAAATAATTTCCTTTAGCTCTGAGTAAAGGTTATTACCGTAAGGTTCAGTTATTACATAACTCACCAAGCAAAATCATCAAGGTGTGAGTATAATCATTTGAGCCATTTGACATAGTATCTGTTCTCTGTTCATGATTTACCCTTCTTATGCTCTTGATTCCTGGTCTCCATACTGAAAAGAGTTTCTTGAACTAAGACTATGTTTGTATCTTATGATCGTGGTTAACATGGGGATAAATGCCTGTCAGGAAGAATGACTGACATGAATAAAGGTACAGAAATGGAAATTATCCCTCTCAGGTGGAAGCAGAACTCAAAACTCACAACGCATTCAAGTTGGAGAAAGCAAATGATGCGCCTTCTCAAATTCCCAAAGAACTGTCAGATGAAATGACAGGTCCGCTAGCAAAAATCTTTAATAGTGCTATTGAGTCAGAATGGCTCTATATGACCGGACAATATTGAATGTAGTGCCCATCTGCAAGAAAAAAACTACATGAAGAACTGTTGTCTCAGATAATCTTACTTTTTTCAAGGCTTTAGAACATTTGTTGAAGAAAATAATTTGGAAATGAGATTAAATGTAAATATTATCATATGAAAATAGATTTACCAAGGTAGGTAATAATATAAATGATCTTCTACGCAGCAGGAATGTAATTGGTCAGTCTGTCTGGAATTCAGTAAGACAACTGTTAAACTAGACAAGATGGCAATTATTACAGAAATTGTAGGACACGTCAGAAAGCAATCAAAGGAGAGATGGCAGTGGTTGATTGTATTAGTGGCAAAACCTCCTTTTTGACATAGGAGCTTCTTAAGTGTTGGTCTAAAGACTGATCTTTTCTCATTTGCCGTTACTCATCATATCACAAAAAAATAGAAGTGTGCTAATGAAGTTTATTGATGAGTTAGCAAGCATTATAAATATATTGGAGGACTGGGAAACAAGTGTGAACTGGGGACCTTGAGGACAAAAGCACTGGAGAGGGGATGGTGAAGTTTAATAGTGGAAAGTACACGAACTTACGATCAATGCCTTTTAGCAACGCATAGTATGCATATTAATTGCTAGCTAAGAGACCAAGAGGTGGCATAATATGCTGGTTGGCAGTGTTGTCTTTTGATCCCTGTGTTCTCGGGGCTGTAATCACTGTTCATACAGCCCCAGGTCTTTACTCAGACAAGATTTTACAGTGATGAGGAGAATAAGGCATAACTGGTTCATTGAAGCAAGTTGCACTGATTCCATCTTTGTTAATTTAGCTGACATGCAGTCTTCCTCCAGATAGTCTCTTCTGTTTCTCCTGGCTGTACGTACACCCTTGTGTTAATCTAAAGCTAAGTAAAAGGTAGATATTTTGACAGCAGCAAAAATCGTGCATCTCTCTATGTGCTTTGCAGTATTTAGATTACTCCTTTGAACTGCCTGAAGTCATTACAACACAGTGCAAGCAAGAATAGAATAGATCCCTGAGTGGTACAGTATATGTACTGAAAAACATGTTGTGCGATCAAAATATCTTTGCATTAAAGCAGCAGAGGTTTCTACTAGTGTTGTTGATGTGATAAATAAGCAGCTAATTAAATATTCCAAATTACGTAGAACATACTTTTAAGGGCTGAAAGGCAGTCCTTCCATGTTTAGTTCCTTGCAGACTGTTAAAAGTCGTGCTTTCGAGCCCAACCTTCATTATACATATAGGAGTGATTTATTTTTTCTTGGCTTATGTGTATGAATTTGTTCCTAGTAAACATAGTCATGAAAATTGGAGAAAAAAAGACACAGAGGAATTCTAGTGGCTGATATTGAAGTTGAAAGTATCCTCCTCAGATTATTTTGCAACCATCTCTTTAGAATAGAGGCACTCTTCCAAGACAGAAGAAAAGAGGGGAAAAAAAAAAATCTTCAAAAATCTTCAAACAGTCTCTCTACTTATTTAAACTGCCATTGCTATTTTTGTAGGAACAGAACACAGACAAGTGCTATCACTGTGTTGTGGATGCCTAACAGAGACAACAGCAAACTCATTTCTGTCGCTTTAGTGTCAATTAATATTTATTTTAGACACAGATTACAGTCGTCTTATCACACTTTTTTCTCCCCCTCTTGGGGTGTGTATGTGTGTATTAATTGTTGTCGTTAGTACTCACTTCTTCCCGTTCTTCCCAGAGGTCTATCGGTAGCTGTCTACCTAAATGTGACATTTTTTGATTGGTAGTCACTCACTACACTTTGGGATATATTTTATCCCTTCTTTGTGTGTGCTGAATAGCATAGTAGGGTGAATTGAATCTTGACATTTTGAAGTGAAATAGGCTTGTTTTCTTTTTCAAATCCCTGAAGTTGTTTAGTGAAATGCTGCAGTCTAGGCTTTTTTTTATTGATATATAAATAGAAAGAAGATTAGTTTTGAAAGCACAATGGCTGCTTACAGACTACAGAACAGAGGAAAAAAGGGACGAGCATACCTTGATGTCAGTAACAGTTTTATAGGGGTGGGGGCTGGAAGGCAGGAGAAGAGAAAGGAGGGAGAGGAAGATTCAGAGATGAAAGGAGATGGCTCTCAGCCTAGTATCTGCATCAGTGAAGTGTGCGGAATGGAAGGTGTTGTGGTAAGAAAGGTCAGTCTTATGTAGTTCACTTAAAACTTGTCTAAAGCTGTATTCACACCCGATTAGAGCAGTGATGGGATTGGAAGTTCCATATCTATACATCATCTTCAACCTGTTATTCCATGTATGCTGATTTATTCTTTTCAACATTGTTTCATCCAAACTTACTTTATTCCTTTGAATTCCCTCAGTTCTTTGTGATCTGTAATGCTCGGGTCTAGTAATGGAAATAGCCATGGTATTCAGAAAGATTATATGAAAACTTCGAAAGAGATCTGATTTCCTAGGTTGCTTGTACCTGTACTGCTTGTAACTTTACTCCTGCTTGTATGGAGTGGTTTCTCTGCTGTTATTGACCCAAGTATTGCCCAGTTAAGTTATTACAGTTTATTGAGTTTACTTGTCAATTAGATAAGCATTCCAGCCAAAAGAGCAAAATACAGTGAGTGTTCTCAAATGCTAGGAGTGTTGTAGCATTCAGAGAACTGAGATACAGCATCCATTAAAGACTGAAATGTGGTAAGAACCTTATATACCAAACCATCATAGCCATAGTAATTTGTCAAGGAAATACGTTTTGGTACTATCTGAAACAGGCAAAATTAAATTTTTTTACACAACAGTTCTATACTGTTCAATTAGCTTTATCTACTTAACGATTCATCCATCAGAGACATTCACACAGTGTATACGCAACCTAAACACAGCATACATGAGTAGGACTTTACTGGAAAGAGCTTTTTTTGCAAATTTTCCAGCTTTCAACAAGCTGGCAGACAACTTAGGAAACTAAAAAATCCCAGGAAGTTTAGGAATGCCAACAGATAAAAGAAGAATATGTTTGCATTAGAAGAGGCCTCTGATGAAAAGCTTTATTTGTGTCACTCTTTACAGCAAATCTATGTCCAATCCAATCAGCACAGCTTCTCGGGAACGGGTGTAGCGTGCAACTGCGCATTCACAACAGATCAGGAGGAATTTTTTGTTTACATCCGTACTGACACAAATCAGCTCTGAAAGTGTTAAAATAATGCCATGGCTCTGATTCTGCCATTCTTTTGAGATACAACCAAGTAAATCATAGGGCTTCGAAAATTTCTGAACAATAAATAAGTACTTGTGACGTATCTGTTGCAATGATAAATGTCTAACTTAGCCTTGCTGGAAGATAAACACTCCCTTCAGAGCTTTCTGTGCACTTCACACCAAGACTTTAGATTTGTAAATCATTCGTTATAAAAGGAATGTGAGAGAGTGTGGGGGGAGTTTTGTTCAATTCCTAAAAATTCTAAAAGAATTGATAAGTGGGCTGAATGAATAATTCAGTATTGTAAGGAAAGTTCCATAAACTATAGCTATTATAAAAGCAAATTTTCTCATAAAGGATTTGAGGTACAGACTCCCAAGATGTGTCAAGCATTTACACACGTAGCTCCCACTCACAGTTAGTTACTAATGCAAGATTTTCACTCATTATCCCCAAATGTCAATGGCAGAGCAGATTCACAATTTTTTAATAGACTTTTGTGAAGGAAAAAACAATTTACAATACAGTAATGTCCTAGAGCACGTTTAAGTTTATGGAATGAATTAGTTCACTGGGAAGGATTTTTAAAAGGAGCCCTAAGCACCATCAAATTAAATGTATGATGGTAAAGTCAGTTAATTGTCTATTTGCATATAATGTAAGTTTATAGTTGGAAAAGGTTGGTTAAAAGGACATATAACAGAAATACAGGAGGTCTTCTTATATTACCTTGCCCTGTACCATTAGCCTGGTAATGCAGAAAGATGCACGTACACCGATGTATATTATACATATATAAGAAAATAATCTGACACATTTGCAAAAAAGACATTTTTAGCTGTGGTCTAGACTGCCAAAAATGAATTCCTCTGTTTATTCAGTTAGATTTCATATTTAATTGCCTACCTAGTCATCTGTGGACATAATGTTGGCATACTCTGTATAATATGATACAGTCTCATTTTAGGTGTATAATGAATTTCAGTTTCCTAAGTGGAGTTTATATTAGATGACATTTTCCGTGTTGAGAAAATCACATTTCTTCAAGAAGCTTTATGGCAAAAGATTAGAAATCTAAGTTAGTTTTGTCAGGTTTAGCAAAATATTTGCAATGGCTCACAGTTAGAAAGCAAGATGAACGTTTTGATGGTATATTCGCCCAGACTAGACTAAAAAGACGCTATCAGTAAGAATTCCATAATTTCTGGAACTCCTGTTATTTCTGTCAATTGTACCTCAAAACAGTGGCACCGGTAGCCAAGAACTTCTTGAATGCCTCAGGAAATAAGACATGCTTTTGTTGTTGCTGTTTAAATTAGGCAAAAAAAAAGAACTTTGTGTTAATTAGAATCCAACAGACTGTTCCTCATAAATTTCAGCTCAGCATTTAGAGTGCAAATGTCGAAACAAAACTTCGACATCATTCAAAGACAGGAGCATTTTGAGTGGAACCTTCAAACTGGATGTTTTATTCACAGTTGCCTTTGTCTCTTCTGAAGCCCATTCTCACAGAAGTTAAAGGTCTCTCGATTAGAGCGTGTCACTTAGAAGAGCATGAAAATGCCAAGGATTTAATTATTGCTGTTCGGTTGCCACGGTAATTGTTGTATATTTAATTTCTCTCTTAAAAGTAGGGCAAGGGGAAAAAACAACTGGTAAGTATGTCCAATGTGGGTTTTCTCCTCTTCTTCTCATGAAGCTACATGAAAGTCCTGACTGAGTAAAACAACCTTTGTTGGTTTCTCTGTCTTGTTGTAGCATGGTCAGAGGGAGGAAGTATATGGAGAGGGAGGGCCATGTAAAGCCCAGGCAAAAAAATATCAGGTGAGTTTTGTGATACACAGAACAAAGCTCGCAATGGAATTCCCGAAGAGCCTAACGAGAACATTGATAGTCTTCATATTTGAAGTCTGCTAAACTGACCTTGAGGGCAGATTCACATGGCAAACAGGCAAAAGCAGCTCTGACTAGTTTACAGAAAACCTTGTGATCTCCATGTCCACCACAGATACAAAACAGATTTTTACAAGCCCATGACACTTAGGGACTTCACTTTTGACACAAGTAAGAAACCTGTGAGTGTTCCCTGTATGTTTATTAGCTTTTCAAATGAAGGTATAGCTTTCTCATTTTCCCCTGTCTATGGGAAATTTGGTGCCCCAAGGACAGAATGGATTTTATGTCATTCTAGACCTCCCAAGGGAAGAAGTCCTTCCCTCTTCTTGCTATGGTAATGCTGAGCCAATGGAGCACGGTAATGACATGTGAGGGCTACCAACATGTGCTTGTGCCCCTTTGATTTTCCTTGAAGGCCATCTTGGCTTTCCATTTACCTGGAAGAGGAAAAATAAACCATGTCGAGTCAAGCATTGCTACTTAGAATTTGGAAAGAAATATATTCTCCTGTCGTGCAAGTTTCTCTCTTAATTTGCTTTTACAAAATCCAGCCCTAGTTGATAGACCAGTTCAGAAACACAAAAAGCCTTTAACCAGCTTCTCAACAGTCTGCACTACAATCAATCTCATAACAAGGTGGAAGAATTCAAGCTAGAATAAAGTAGTGAAAGAATTCAACCTAGAAGGGGCAAATGTGCATTAGAGTTATGCAACTCTAAACTGCTCTTAATTTGAGCAGTCTTCATCCAAAAAAGGATATTGAAAGGAGAGAGAAATTTCAGAGTCAGAAACAGAAAAAGGTGCATGAGGAGGGACTGAAACATTGGACTTTGATGATTTAAGGAGAGATAAAAATAGGCACATTAAAGTAAGCAAATTAATAAATTGTAGATTATACCAGAAATTTTTATTGTCCATAAGTCAGCTAATACAAGCATAAAGGGAACAGGTTTTTTAATTAACTTTCATTAGAGTTATGCAACTCTAAACTGCTCTTAATTTGAGCAGTCTTCATCCAAAAAAGGATATTGAAAGGAGAGAGAAATTTCAGAGTCAGAAACAGAAAAAGGTGCATGAGGAGGGACTGAAACATTGGACTTTGATGATTTAAGGAGAGATAAAAATAGGCACATTAAAGTAAGCAAATTAATAAATTGTAGATTATACCAGAAATTTTTATTGTCCATAAGTCAGCTAATACAAGCATAAAGGGAACAGGTTTTTTAATTAACTTTCATTTAAAATAGAAGGGAAAACTTTAATATAATGCATAATTAGACTGTGAAACTGACTGTCACCACGTGCTGCTTGGGCTAAGATTAGAGTAAGGTTCAAAGGAATATGCAGAGCTAAAATTGTTTCAATTCTGTTGTAAATACTGCTCAAAAGTGTTTTGGAAGACATGTAAAAACCTAAGATTTCAAAATTTAGAGCAGTCTCTTGCCTTTAGGGGATTTGAAACAGTTTTTTCCACATCTGTGTTTTACGATATCTTTTGCTTTTCATAAAACATCCAGAACTTCACAGAAACAGGATATAAGACCAGTTGGACTCAGGTCTAATCCAATATGACAATTCTTATGTTATGATTAATGAGGTTCCCTTTAGCAACAGCTGTGATTCTGACTTTTGTGGCTCTGCTGCTTATCTCCTGATTAATACATTTTCATAACCTGCATAGAATCATCATAGAATCATAGAATGGTTTTGGGTTGGAAAGGACCTCAAAGATCATCTAGTTCCAACCCCCCTGCCGTGGGCAGGGAAACCCTCAAACACACCAGGTTGCCCAAAGCCTCATCCAACCTGGCTTTGAACAATTCCAGAGATGGGACCTCCACAACTTCTCTGGGTAACCTGTTCCAGTGCCTCACCACCCTCAGAGAGAAAAATTTCTTCCTTATATCTAATCTAAATCTACCCTCTCATTTTGAATAAAATAAGAATCTAAATATCTTTCATTCAGTTGCTATAACTTTTTCAAATATTTGCTCTTAACAAGGATATTCAAATAATTTGTTCCCAGAATCTCAGATTGTACAACAGCGGCACTCCTGAATTATAATACTACTATTAAGATTTTTTAATATGCAGACATTCATTATGAACGAGAAAATACCGTCTGACCTTTAGGAGAGAAATAATGTATTTAGGCTAAACCTCCCTGCATCTAAAACTTGAATTCCTGCTTTGGAGACCCAGTTTTAGAAATGTACATCTCTCTTATTTAGTAATGTGACAGGATTAGAGATATCCAGAGATTCCTTTCCTGGTTTGTGATGCTAGTGTGATTCAGGACATGCTAGCTTGATGTGTTATAAAATGAGTCAGTTTATCTTTAGTTTAGCCTGTGATCAGTGGGGAGATGCTATTCCTTTGGGAGCTGAATGCAAAATAACTGAAGCAGATTGAAGTTGGCAGTGACTAATGAAGTCTTGTGAAGGAGTCAGGAGTCAGTGGGTTACTACATAGGATGGATTGAGAAGAGAGTAACAGCAGCCTCTTTGTTGAGTTTACGCTGTCTTTTTTTTTTTTTTTGGCATTATCAGTGCTTCTGTGAAGAAAATCTCCTCAAAAAAAAAGAAAAATTCCTGATGTATGTCTCTGAAACACACACATTTGCACACACATTTGTTACAGTGGAGATAATTCTAGGCTTCCATGTTTAATGAGCCAGTGTGGTTGCCTAAAGGTGTTCTACATGTTAATAATTTTAATCAGTCACGCAGAATTTATGGAGCTAGAATTCCAATTGAAATTAGCATGAGTTAAAACTGCAGTCATTTATTTCTCTGAGAGCTCCCCCTACTTTGCCAGTTTGATAATATGCCCTGTTGTCACAGAATCTGGCACAATAAATCAGTTGTAACGCAGACGCCACGGAGCAGCCTGCTATGGGACTTTCACACAGAGCATAACTACTGCGAGTAGAAAGGACTGCAATTGGTTTTGCATTTGCTAAACGTGTAAAATCTGTGGGCATGGAGTGAAGGTTGAGGGAGCATGAGGAGTATGCCAGCCTCGAGGGGACAATGCCAGCCAAGCCCCTGCCTTCAGCCTGACAGCCGGCCCAGGTCAGGAATCACTGCAAACTGCTTCTGCTTTAAGCCCATGATTAAATGATTTGAGTGACTGCCTAACCTCGACTGGGTGTAAACAAGGATGAAGGAGGTCACACACTGAGAAGAGGAACATCCCCTCCTTAACACAATCTTTGGAGAGTTTAGCTGGGCTTTGTGCTACGGGTAGCTCTGCCACAAAGTGACAGCCTGGATTGTGATTAATGAACGTTTTTAGCAATGCTACAGCAATTCAGAAAACTGCTGCAATGTTACAGTATTTTTGTTCCTCAAGTGTTTGTGTACTGAAGCCTTTTGCTAAACAAAATCTTTAAGACTTTTCTTTTTTAAGACTTTCTCATTTTTAGATTCACAATAACCTGGGGATTTTAACTGAAACATTGTGAGGCAAACTGATTCAAGCTCTCTGCAGTCTAACTGTCCCAGCCTGTGCACACAGAGAGCAACAAGATTTGTGTTTTCCACCTCATTAAACTGACAGCAGAAATTAGTTTGTGGTATTAAAAACTAAAAAGTTAAATTACAGCTACACGTGTCCTTTATGCAATGGGGTGTGTGAAAGATGTTTGATTTTAATGTTTGCTATAATGGAGAATTTAAATTGCAATGTTTGTCAAATCTCTAATCTTTGTTTCAGAGTGGAATATTAATTATGCTTTTAACTACGAGAGGTAAATAAAATGAGCATCCACTGCCTGCCTAAGGGTAAATAGCAGATTACTGACAACGTGACGTGGCGTACTAAATGTCAGTTTTGTCAAACAAATTTAGAGGAACAGTTAAACTATTAGCTTCCTGTTGTTACAGGGTTTTTTTTGCAATGAATGACTGTTCCTAGCAGCAGGGGCACTGTACCATATGGAACGCTAACAGAGCTAAATTGAATAAGCGAGATGAATGAGGAGATAGCACTACAGACGCACTCAATTAGTTTATAACTGTCTATTAACTTCTGTTGGTGGTTTTGAATAAACAATAGATTAACCATTACACCCCTTCTTTTTCTTTCTGAAATCAGTAGAAAGACAGCGTGATGATGGTACACAGTGAAGAAGAAACTAAGCAGTTTCTTTTTATTATTTTTACCTCCTGCTTCTTAATGACTTGACTTGTGTGGTGCTGGCAGTACCTGCAAATAATAAAATGCATTATTTCCAAGAAGCAGATCAAAATATTTTGGATGTGATTATGCATGCAAAATAGTTCTTTGAATACAATTACCAAGAGTTACTCTGCCTGTTTCTTAGGACCTGGTTTAGTAGCAGGGATGCACTAGTGTGGCATGTGCACCTAAGCCAGTCATGGTGATTTATTTGGCTCTTAAAGGAAAAGTGTTGTGACCAGTGCCAAAATAAAATACAATTAATATGTCTGCCTGTCTCTGTGCCTCGAACCACTTTTATCCCCAAACTACTTTTAGTATTTAAGAGTTGATGCATTAGTGTTCCCCTGACTAGGAAAACTTAAAACATATTTGATTGATCAAGGTCAGGTTGGATGAGGCTTTGAGCAACCTCATCTAGTGGAAGGTGTCCTTGCCCACGGCAGGGTTTTGGAACTAGATGATCTTTAAGGTCTCTTCCAGTCCAAGCCATTCTCTGATTCTATGATTTTGTATAACAGATTATGTCCTATTAAAGACATTAGGGACAGATTATTTCCATCTAATTTAAATCGTAAGTAAATATACGTAATACAAGATACTACTGTCCCTGGCTTCCATTTCAAGACACTGAAGAGAGATAAGGATCTCCAGAGGACACTGAGTTTACCTCGTATTCTGTTGTGATATTTTTTGCCAGTTGTTATTTAATTTTAAATTTCTAATGAAAAGAAAATCTAAAAACCTCACTCAACCTGTTCCACATCACACTTTCACATTAGATGTTCAAACACCTAATCAGTGAAGGTCTTGTCACTGCTGAACCTGAAAAACACCAGAAATAAAAGGTAGGCCAGGTAAGTTAAGAGAGAGGCATTGGACGAAAGGGATGAATATGGCAAGACATGATTAGCTCCCAGTCTGTCAGTGAAAGTGGTCCATAACTGCCATAAACCTTGTCACTGAGTGATTGCTTGAAGGTCAGCACTTTTAGATATAATACTGAATCAAGCTTAAGTTATATTTAAACTTGCCTTTGCATTCTTATCTAAATTGAAAGCCACAAGTTCGTTTTGAAGCATTATCCCGGTGCAGTGCTGAGGGCCACTCTGCCCATCCGTTGGATCATCTTGAAAGGAGAAGTTACAGATATTTGGAGACACTTCAAATTTTATCCTAATTTTAGTCTCGTTGCTGTTTAGTAACCAGTGCTACTTAGTTATACAGGTAGGAGAAGTAGCTGGGAAATGTTGGGGAGCAGGTGCTGGGGACCCAAAGGAGAGCTGGGAACACAGTACTCATGGAACACAGGACATTAATCTGTAGAAAACTCAAATCCATTAGTTGTATGCTCATGAGTGAAGTTGTTTGAAAATGCAAAGCTTCTATTTTCTGGACCAACGCTCCATTTAGGTAATAACATTCATCCTACTTAAATCCTTTCATCTGTCGGCCAAATGCAATAGTCTTCTCCATCTTCTGTGTAAAGAGTAACACTGCTGTGAACATACTACTAGCTTCCTTCCAAGATCCATTTTACTAATGAGTTAAGTGGTTTCTGTCTGTCCCCTTACCATACATATTTCACAGAGAGTGGTATAAGTTTTAATTAGTCAAACTCTATGAAATATTTAAAACTCCTCAGGTGAAAGGAGCAATATTAATAAAGTGGAAAAATAGCATGAGAGTCATATTGTGTAGGAACACAAACTTCGTAGATCACTTCAGTGAAAAACAATGAAAGAAGTGGCAGAGACAAACTCGAGCTGGGACTGCGGAGGGGAAATAAGATGTGCTTGTCAGATGCAGGCCACAATATTAATGCATTCCTACGCATATGCTGGTTTGGAATGTAAAAAGGATATTCCAAATTATGCAAGCATTTCTGTCAGCTCCTGGCAGAGTAAGCCATTTTTTTCAGTTTTACCTGCGAATGACAATAATTGAGAAAGTTCACGTAATTTTTGAAATCAGCTGTCATAGTAGTCGAAATACTGTTCTACTGCTGTTTAAAATTCTACCCAAACTTATGTCCAAGTGTCTGAACCAGGTGTCCATGTATCTCCTTCAGCCTGCATCTCTGAGTCTGGATGTTGGGAAAACTCTTGTTTATCTAGCTTCTTGTTACAATGACTTCTCATCTAAGGTCATCTAGAGTCTCCTCACCTGTAATTCACCTGTGTCAAAATATTATTACAGTGTCATTGGCCACTCTTAGTTAGTTATTAATAGTGTTACAGTGTTTTGAAGGAAGACACTATTTAAATAGTGAATATGTGTCTCTAATGAATTGTGCAGATGACCGCTCATCTGTTTTACGTTACTTACTTCCGTGAAACTAGCACAATGCAATTTTATATCCAAAGTTTGTGAGCTTGAAAGTTACTAGTTACTCTTAAAAATTACTCCCCCACCACCACCAATGGAGGTTAGTGTCATGCCATGCAGTGACTTGCAGTTCAGTATAAAGCTCCTATAATAAGTACCCGTGGTGCAGCACTTAGGTCATCTTTTCATTAAGAGGATTCCCTTACTAAGCTTACTAAGTGATTAAGTTTAATAGACGTATTAGAGATCCTGGTTTTACACTTAGTCTCGCACAAGTAAAAGTTAGAAAAGGGAAGCCCATTAGCTCCTTGAAAGAGGCAGCACTCCTTTCTCCAAGGGCAGAAGTGGAATACACTGTTCTGAAGTCCTCATTGACTTAACTCTCCATTGAAGTCAACTGTAAGGAGTCTTGTAATCTCCGCTGAAGGATACACCTTTTTAACAAGTTGTCTAGATAGGCTAGGAAATGCCAATCTAGTCAAAACATTTGTTTGACATCTAATCTTAAAATTGTTATCATTTGAATCAAATAGTGTGTTAAAGAGAAATTGCCATGTTCTAGTTTATGAATATTATATATTTGTAGTTTTTCATTCATATTTCTTTAGCTTTAGAAAACAAACACACCACCATTAATATTTTCAGGTGCTTTTGTATAGTTAACTAGCCATAATGAATATATTATGGATTACATACCCTAATTCAGTAGAAAATTTACCAAGACTTGTGCCAAAACTTTAAAAGAACCTGTTCCACAGTAAATACTGTACTGTTTTAGAAGCGTTCCTGTTCGCTGTGCAGAAAAATATTTCAGCAGTTTCTCTAGGAGGATAAAATACCACATATTCCCAAATGTTACTGACTGGTAGTGATGTCTTGCAAGTTAATATCCTGTTTACCTCTCCATCTAATTTCTCTTAATGGGCCTCCTACCCAAACCTGTCTCCTGACCTAACTGCAGTTTGTTACATTACATCAAGGCATGATGACACTCCCTCTCAAGTACCATCTCCCAAATCGTGTAGATCTTTAACAGAGATTTCTGTGCTAGCTATAATATTCAGTAAACTCATAGAAAGGATATTATTAACCATTAAATTAAATTCTTCAGAGATGCAGAATTGTTTTTATGGAGCTCTTTAAGTTTTGCTACAGAGGTACTGCTTTCTTTGTTACTAAATTCTGTTGTGGTTTTTGGTTTTTTTGGGTTTTTTTTTTTAATAAAGAAAGAGAAGAAAGAGCTGTTTTCCTTGCAGTTGTCATGGTTTACATCCTTTCTCTGTAAATAATGGGTTGGAGAGTTAATTTTAGCACTGCTACATTATATCTTAGAAACTTCATTGTTGTTATTATTAGAAGAGTGCAAAGAAATACTTCGTTATTTTCAACACAAAAGCCTGTTAGTTCTGTTTCTGGCTTCATTGCTGCCTCTCTGTGACACTTCAGACATATCTGTGTATCTACAAAACTCAGTATACTTACTGTATTACATCACTACTGTAAACTGTAATATTCTAATATATTTGAAATACTGGGCTGTGTATTGTAAGAACAACAGCTATCATTACTGTTAAAATTGCAGATCCCAACTGACTGATATGTTTAATGATGTAGTAGTATTTTAGTTGTTTGGGGTTGTTGCCTTCTAAAGAACAGCACAGTGCCTAGCAACTCACGTTAATACATATAGTATTCTTGTAATGAGTGATTTCAGCAGGTGAAGGACTATGACATCATTTATAGCTTTTACTCTGTTTTCTCAAAAGGGATTTTACCATGCAAGCTCTGTTCAGAAGCTTGCATGGTTTTCCTTTTCTGAGGATAAAAGATGTCTTTTTGTTTTAAAAAGTGTATTTTCACAGAATTTAGAATTAGATTTGAGAAAAAACAAGGCATTCATTTTCTCTTTGTGTTTCTTTGACAGAGGTGTAGACTCAAAGGTAGCATGGTTTCATGCAAAAATTTCGATTCCTCAGACTTTGGATTATCGTACTGCTTGTGGGTGGCAAAGCTCTGAGAGAAAATCTCATATTATATGCAATCCTTAATTAATGTTCTTTTCAAATGTTAAAGTTATTGTGGCTATAACTGATTTTTTGCAGATGAAACTCTATTAGAAAGATTTAGAGAAGCTTTCCTTGACACCTTTCTTACATCTTTTAATTAAGAAAACCTTTGGTGTTAATAGGTTCAAGTTTGCCAGAATTAGAAATGAAGGAATCTAAATATGTGTATTCGAAATGTTCTTACCTAAAGCCAGCATGGTATGAAGCTGTATCAGCTGTCCTTTCCACAGTGGTATAAAGAGCCCCTAAAGGGGATTAATCAACCTTCCTTGCCATACAAGCCTCATATTGACAGCTTCATTATAAGCTATTGAATCTAGGACATAAGACCCCCAACACACATACTTGCTGAGAGAAGTAGGGGCTGGACAACTTCATTAGATGTTCATAAAGGGGATAGATGACAGTTTCTCCAAGAAGCCCCATTCCTCTGTGTGGGATAAGATTGGATTGAGGGTGCAGCTGCATCTTGGACTGACCAAATAGTATCAGCCTCACAAGTTCTCAGCTGAACCACTTCCTCCTGTACTCTTGGTTTTGGATTACGAGCAGTCCATCTGCCACCACACTTCCACTGCCGATTAGGTGGTATACGTGTGGCTTGGGAGAGCATTTGGTTGGTTTACGAGCTACATGCTACCATGGAACCACTGCTTAGTGCCTTCTTTCCCCCCGTGAGCACAGAGTGCGATTAAATTAGTGCACTACCAAGAACACTATGCTCCGGGTCTGTCTTCGTGCATCCCACTAGTTATTTTATCCGCCTTAAGGGGATGGCCCAATTTCAGCAGCCCCTTAGGAAAAAATGAGTTTCTTTCTTACATGACTGAGTATTGCCTATTCTGAGTTTTTAGTCAGTGACTTTTGTCAAGACAGATTTCTTCTTGTGGAAGAGAAGGAAGATAGACTCCTCTAAAAGGCTGATTAAAACCCTGTGCAGTTGGATACTGCTGAGGAGTATTAAATGTTATAAAAGTCTTTAAAGAGGGAATTGCTTGAAAAAATGGACGGTACATGATGGAGATGGAGTGTAAGTAGTGCAGAAAAAATGATGTGCAAGTCAGTTTATGAGTGTTCAGTGCCAGCACTAGCACATAAGTTGTACAGGCTGCTGCCTGTGTTGGGATACAAAGAGGCAAAAATTATCTATTCAAATGAGGAAGTATAGGACTGTGGTTTGAAAGTCAGCATGAGCAAGGAACGCTGTCTTGTGTAGAAGGTAATATACCCAGGGACTGAAGAAGTACCTCCCACTGCAGGACTTATGTAGGAGCTAGGTCAGGATGCTTATCTGTCTACCAGAACATCTGTACTAATACAATGGATTTTTCATCAGCAAAAAGCCCTTGACTGTTTTGTATTCTCTTACTGGGGAGCAGTAAACCAATGAATGAGTCGTACTAGATTAAGCCTATCAACACCTTTGCTTTTGGTTCTGCGCTAAATCACTACATATATTTAGTTATATATTTACATATATACATGCATCTATATAATATATACAGTACATACAATATAGTTACGTATATTTAAATAGCAAATATGCTAAAGATATTTCCTTTGAATAATATTTTGGAGAACTTTTTAAACAATTTATTTTGACTGTATTTTATGTCCTCATACTGACAAAGCCAAGTGCCTTAGTTTCTGTCCAGTGAGAGAGAAATCTATGCAGAGACCTAAATACCTTAAGGGGAAAATATTTAGTGTATTTAAAACCATCACAGTTACTATTGCTTTCTATTAACTTGAGCCTATGCAAGCCTGGGAGTAACTCGTCAGGCTCTGTAGAAATGTGGGAATCTGCTTCCTCTGTTGAGACTTGCAAGATAAACTTCCTAACTCCATAGTGAATGTAACAAATTATTTCATGTAGAAAATACCTGTCCAGTAAGTACCCAGGTCAGCCTTAGGTAGTGACGCGCTGTGGGACTATTGATTTTCTGTTTGTGGAAGGAACCACTTATGTGGCAGATTTAGTTTTAAAGAAGGACATTTGCCTGACCATGCTTAAGGAGTTTAGAATATCACAGGAAATCTCAAAGAGAGAGGCTAGTGGGCAGAGAGGATGATGAAACTACCACATAATAGATACGTCTGCCATATAGCTCTTTAATTCCTCACACTGAGAACACATCTGAAAATGTGAAAATTTGATATGGGGCAAATCATCTCAGAACAAATCTGCATCAGTTTAACACTGCCTCTTGTCTCAGTTTGTGAAAGCAGAGAGAGTCTGGGCACCTATGATGCACACCACCCCTGGGAGTTTGAGGCTTTACTTAAAACTGACAGCTATGGGATAGGAAGGTGTTTTCTTTCATCATGAGCCAGCCTTTTCTAAAATGATAATTAGTTTCAGGAAGAGAATTTCAAAATCTGACGTGAATGTATTTCTGTGAAAAGCTTTCATGCTTATGTTGTCTGGCACTACACATCACACATCTACCTCCTCCTGAGCAGGCCCCACTGTTGTCTGTTTAGTTCTTTATTCAGATCATATGGTAATACGATGGGAGAAAAGAAGAAAAAGAAAAGCTGTTGAGACTAAGGGGGAGACTTGCAATGTCAAATGCAAAATATAGCTTTTAAACAATATGTTACAAATATGGTATTCTTGTACCATATGCAGAGTCTTTAATACCCATCTACAGAATAATATGAAGGAAATATCTGTCTCTGTGAGCCCAATATGACATATACATCTTTCATTCATCTAAATTGTTTCTTTTAAGTTTTATCTCTTAAATGAAATTAGGTATGCATATTCATTTGCATATAAAAGAACCTAGGTATTCTTGTTACCTATAGATAAGTAAAATGGCATATATGCTAACAAAAGCAAAAGTCCAGATTCTTTGTAAATTTTCATTTACTGTTCTTAATGGAGTTAACTAAGAAAATGAAATTTCTTTTTTGTGGGGAAAAAAGTATCCTCAGGCAAAAGGAAAGGTCAGGTGTGGAATTTTCCTGTGACCATACATTTCAGAAAAGAATCTTTTCAGAAACTTCAAATAATTTATTTCGATAAAGTTGAAATAGTGTAATAGAAAGCATGTAAAGTAGTGTAATGTCATTTTACATTTATTTACAATTAATCATAGAATCATAGAATCATAGAATCATAGAATCATAGAATCATAGAATGGTTTGGGTTGGAAGGGACCTCAAAGATCATCTAGTTCCAACCCCACTGCCATGGGCAGGGACACCCTCCACTACACCAGGTTGCCCAAAGCCTCATCCAACCTTGTCTTGAACACTTCCAGGGATGGGGCATCCACAATGTCTCCAGTCAACCTGTTCCAGTGCCTCACCACCCTCAGAGTGAAGAATTTCTTCTTTATATCCAATCTAAATCTCCTCTCTTTCAGTTTAAAGCCTTTGTCCATTGTCTTATCACTACATGCCCTTGTAAAAAGTCCCTCTCCAGCTTTCCTGTAGGTCCCCTTTAAGTACTGGAAGGCTGCTATAAGATCACTCTGGAGCCTTGTCTTCTCCAGGCTGAACAGCCACAATTCTCTCAGCCTGTCATAGAATCATAGAATCATAGAATCGTCTGGTTGGAAGAGACCTTCAAGATCATAAAGTCCAACCATTCACCCAGCACTGTCAGGGTCCCTAAACCATAGTGCTCAACACCAAATCTACACGTTTTTTTAAACACCTCCAGGGATGGAGACTCCACCACCTCCCTGGGCAGCCTGTTCCAATACTTCACAACCCTCTCTGAAAATAAATTTTTCCTGATATCTAACCTAAATTTTCCCTGGCGCAACTTGAGACCATTCCCTCTCGTCCTGTCATTCATAACGTGGGAGAAGAGACTGACCCCCATCTCCCTACAACTTCCTTTCAAGTAATTGTAGACAGCAATAAAGTCCCCCCTGAGCCTCCTCTTCTCCAGACTAAACAGTCCCAGCTCCCTCAGCCACTCCTCATAGGACAAGTTCTCTAAACCCTTCACTAGTTTCATTGCTCTTCTCTGAACCCGCTCCAGCACCTCAACATCCTTCTTCAAGTGAGGGGCCCAAAACTGGACACAGTACTCCAGGTGTGGCCTCACCAGTGCTGAGTATAGAGGGACAATCACTTCCCTGCTCCTGCTGGCCACACTGTTTCTGATACATGCCAGGATTCCATTGGCTTTCTTGGCTGCTTGGGCACACTGCTGGCTCATGTTCAATCGGCTGTCAACCAGCACCCCCAGGTCCTTCTCTGCTGTGCAGCTTTCCAGCCACACTTCCCCAAGCCTGTAACGCTGCAGGGGGTTGTTGTGGCCCAAGTGCAGGACCGGGCACTTGGTCTTGTTGAATTTCATACAGTTGGCCTCAGCCCATTGATCCAGTCTGTCCAGGTCCCTCTATGGAGCCTCCCGATCCTCAGGAAGAGGGTAGCAGAAATGTAGCAGAAATTAATACAAATCAAACACAATGGAAAATGGAACATTTTATCTTCGTTAAAATGAGAACATATATATTATTCATACCATATCAGAAAAAAAAATACAAATATAACAAGCTCTCTAAGGAAAAAGCTTTACTGATAAAAATATTTACACAAGCTTTGCTCCTTAAGTTAGAAAGGTGGCATAGTACATGTGGCAGAAAAAAATGTTTAAAAAATAAAATAAATAACTAAAAAGAATCTGTATCTATCATCCTATTTAATTATTTGACTGTATGTAATTTTGCTAATATTATTCTGTATTGGTTCTGACTGTGCATCTCACAGGTAGACTATTCCAAAGAGGCGCAGTTGAGACGTGTTAAAATCTGTAATGTTTTAAATCCCTATGGCTTCCTTTTACGATAAAAACCCTATTACCGGAACATTTAATGGGAATCCTAGAATAATTTGAATCAGAAGAGACCTTTAGAGATCATCTGTTTCTAACCTCCTGCTCAAAGCAGACTTAAACTAAGATGGAGATCCCACCTCTCTGAGCACCTGCTCCACTGTTTGACTACCCCAATGGTGACAAAGTTTTACTAAGATCCAATAGGAATTTCCTGAGCTGCAACTTGTGTCTAGTGTATCTTGTCCTTTCAGCATGTGTGTAGTGTCTAGCTCTATCTCCTCTATACTGTCCGATTTGGTAGTTAAAAACTACAGTGAGATCCCCTGTAAGCCTTCTCTTCTTCAGACTGAACAAGCACAGCTCTCTCAGTCTCTCCTCAGTCAGGATTTATCTATCAAGAGAGATCCATGTTCAATGGCCTGCTCAGTCAGGTAATATTTAAAAGTCCATTTTCGATACCTGTTCTCTAACAGGTACCGATATTGTCGAGGGACAACACAGCAGGACATAAGCAAAAGCAATCAAGGAGGTTCTTGAAATACGTTGGTGATAACTTCCTTCTCCAAGTGATAAGAGTGACCAACAAGGAGAAGTGCTGTACTAGACCTTGTTCTCAGGTCTTCGTTCTCACCAACAAGGAGGACCTCGTTCTCACCAACAAGGAGGACCTCATGGAGAATGTGAGGGTCAAGGGCAGCCTTGGCTGTAGTGACCATGAAATGGTGGAGTTCAAGATCCTTAGGGCAGCAAGGAGAGCGCACTGCAAGCTCCCTACCCTGGACTTCAGGAAAGCAGCCTTTGGCCTCTTCAGGGATCTGCTTGGTAGAGTACCATGGGATAAGGCCCTGGAGGGAAGAGGAGCCCACGAAAGTTAGTTAATATTCCAGGATTGTCTTCTCCAAGCTCAGGAGCAGTGCATACCAACAAAGATGAAGTCAGATAAAAACACCAGGAGGCCTACTTGGATGAACAAGGAGCTCCTGGATGAACTGAAGCACAAAAGGGAAGCCTACAGAGGTTGGAAGCAAGGACAGGCGGCCTGGGAGGAATACAAAGAAATTCTCCAAGCAGAGAAGAAGATCAAATTCGAGACCAACTAAGTAACCTGAAGGTCCACAAGCCCATGGTACCTGATGAGATGCATCCATGGGTCCTAAGGGAACTGGCAGACGAAGTTGCTAAGCCACTATCCATCCTATTTGAGAAGGCATGACAGTCCGGTGAAGTTCCCACTGACTGGAAAAGGGGAAACATAGCCCCCATTTTTAAAAAGGGAAAAAAGAAAGACCCAGGGAACTATAGCTCAGTCAGGTTCACCTCTGTGACTGGCAAGATCATGGAGCAGATCCTCCAGGCAACTATGCTAAGGCACATGGAAAATAAGGGGTGATTGGTGACAGCCAACATAGCTTCACTAAGGGCAAATCGTGCCTGAAAAATTTGATGGACTTCTACGATGGGGTTACAGCGTTGTTGGATAAAGGAAGAGAACTGGCATCGTCTACCTGGACTTGTGCAAAGCATTTAACACTGTCCTGCATGACATCCTTGTCTCTCTGGAGAGACACAGATTTGACAGACGAACCGCTCAGTGAATAAGGAATTGGCTGGATGCTCGTGCTCAGAGAGTTGAGGTCAACAGCTCGATGTCCAAATGGAGACCAGTGATGAGTGGCATTCCTCAGGGGTCAGTATGGAGGCCGGCACTGTTTAACATCTTTGTCGGTGACATGGGCAGTGGGATTGAGTTTTCTGACAACACCAAGCTGTGTGATGTGGTTAACATGCTGAAGGGAAGGGATGACATCCAGAGGGACCTTGACAGGCTGGAGAGGTGGACCTGTGTGAACCTCATGAAGTTCAACAAGGCCAAGGGCAAGGTCCTGCATGTGTGTCGGACAATCTCAAGCACAAATACAGGCTGAGAGGAGAATGGATAAGAGCAGTCCTGAGGAGAAGGACTTGGGAATGTTGGTTGACGAGAAGCTCAACATGAGCCAGCAACGTGCATTCACAGCCCAGAAAGCCAACTGTATCCTGGGCTGCATCAAAAAAAACATGGCCAGCATGTCAAGGGAGGTGATTCTGCCCCTCTACTCTGCTCTCGTGAAACCCCACCTGGAGTACTGCATGCAGCTCTGGAGTCCCCAACATAAGGACATGGAGCTGTTGGAAGGACTCCAGATGAGGGCCACAAAGATGATCCAAGGGCTGGAGCACCTCTCCTATGAAGACAGGCTGAGAGAGCTGAGATTGTTCACCCTGGAAAACAGAAGGCTCAAGGAAGACCACCTAGCAGCCTTCCAGTACCTAAAGGGGGCCTACAAGAAAGCTGGAGAGGGACTTTTTCCAAGGGCATGTAGTGATAAGACAAGGGGCAATGGCTTTAAACTGAAAGAGGGCAGATTTAGATTAGATCTAAGGAAGAAATTCTTCACTCTGTGGGTAGTGAAACTCTGAATCAGGTTGCCCAGAGAACTTGTGGATGCCCTACCCCTGGAAGTGTTCAAGGCCAGGTTGGATAGGGCTTTAAGCAACCTGATCTAGTGGAAGGTAAGATAAGATGAGAGTCATCTCGTTTGAAATAAATGTTGTTATATTAATCTGACACACCACATAGCTGCATTTTTTTCACCCTGTCGATCAGTCACCAATATTCCCCCTCAGCCACTGCGTCAGCAAAAGAAATCTGTCAGTGCGATGCCTCCTTTGACCTGAGATGTTCTTGGGTTTGATGCTATAACCCTCACTTACAGAAATTCAAATAACCTGATGTAGGAGTTCATACAAAGCAGAAGCCAAGAAACAAATAAGCAGAGTTGTTACTGATGTCACTATAAGCAAGTCTCAAAGCATGGGCTGAATACATAAATTCAGGAAGGAACGCTCAGCAGCTAGAGTAGGTGAGCTGCGTGTCTGTGACTGCAGCTGTACCTTACTTTTCCATCATCTTTTCGTTCTCATCTCCCATTCCCTTCCACATTTTCTTCGTCTTTTCTTTTCCACCGTTTCACAAGTTACGCCATGCTTTACCTGTGATCTACTGCTGATATTTTGAAAATGGGATGTAGCCAAATAACTTTTCTTTTTGCTTTGGTCTCATATGATGCTAATGAACCAACCTACTAGTAACAACAAAGTGCAAAAAGACCATTAAAGTTCTAATATGCAATGAGTGAAAAGGTAAGTAAAAAAGACAGAAAATCAAAATTGTTTTTGTTTATGCTGGTATAAATCAAAAACATTTTTGTTAACCTCTTTCTTAATTTAAAAAGTTTGTATTCATTTTGCATCCAGTTCTTGTGACTGTAAGTTAAATGAATCCTCCCCCTACCCTTTTACTCATGTTCCTTTCTCCTGGCTTTCTAGACAGTCCTGCTAGTATTAGGATGCCTTCTTGGTCTCCCAGTACTAGTTTAGGTGTTGCTGAAAGTGTTTCTAAAGTCTCTGTGGCAAAAAAATGAAAGCTACAGTGAATGAAAGAGAGGAAACTGAAATCCTATGGTATTAGGAACACTGTTTTCAAAACTCAAGCAGCATCACAACATTTTTTTGAAGTTAATTCTTTTGTCTTTATCAGAGAATGCAAAAGCACGATAAAGATTAAATGCATGAAGTTAGCACTTGCTCTGAAGCAGGAAGGTGATAATTAAAACAAGAAGGCTCCTAAAAGAACCACCCCTTTGTAAAGTCAGGTAAAAGGGCTTATGTGCCCTTGGCTATAGTCAAATATTCGTAATCTCTATGTCAGTCTTCCATAGTGTTGTAGCTTTACTTTGTTGGTGATTCAGTACAATATATATTCAATACAAAGAATAATTTACAATACAAAGAATAATTCTACAACAAAGCTACAGCTCTGGTTGACGTGGGTAAAGCAACGGATGTAATTTTCCTGGACTTGTGCAAGGTGTTTGACACTGTCCCACATGACATCCTTGTCTCTAAAATGGAGAGACATGGATTTGACAGATGGACCACTCGGTGGATAAAGAACTGGCTGGATGGTTGCACTCAAAGAGTTGTGGTCAATGGCTCGATGTCTACATGGAGACCAGTGTCAAGCAGTGTTCCTCAGGGGTCTGTTCTGGGTCCAGTGCTGTTCAACATCTTTGTCAGCGACATGGATGACAGCATTGAGTGCATCCTCAGTAAGTTTGCCGATGACACCAAGTTGTGTGGTGCCGTGGACTCACTCGAGGGAAGAGATGCCATACAGAGGGACCTTGATAGTCTTGAGAAATGGGACAGTGCAAACTGCATGAGCTTCAAAAAGTCAAAATGCAAGGTCCTTCCCCTGGCTCGGGCCAATCCTAGGCACAAATACAAACTGGGTACAGAGTGGGTTGAGAGTAGCCCTGAAGAGAAGGATTTGGGGGTGTTTATAGATGAGAAGCTCAACATGAGCCAGCAGTGCGCTCATGTGGCCCAGAAGGCCAACCGCATCCTGGGATGTATCAAGAGAAGCGTGGTCAGCAGGTCAAGAGAGGTGATTCTTCCCCTTTACTCTGCTCTTGTGAGACCCCACCTCGAATACTGCATCCCGTTCTGGTGTCCCCACCATAAGAGACACACAGATTTGTTGGAGTGTGTTGAGAGGAGGGCCACAAAGATGATCCAGGGGCTGGAGCACCTCTGCTACGAGGACAGGTTGCAGGAGCTGGGATTGTTCAGCCTTGAAAAGAGAAGACTTCGGGGGGACCTAATAGCTGCCTTCCAATACCTGAAGGGAACCTACAGGAAGGCTGGGGAGGGACTTCTTACAAGAGTGTCCACTGATAGGACAAGGGGAAATGGGTTTAAGTTGAAGGAGAACAGATTTAGATTAGATCTTAGGAAGAAATTCTTCAGTACGAGGGTGGTAAGACTTTAGAATAAATTGCCCAGAGAAGTTGTGGATGCCCCTTCCCTGGAGGTGTTCAAGGCCAGGTTGGACGGAGCCTTGAGTAGCCTGGTCTAGTTGAGAGGCGTCCCTGCCCATGACAGGCAGGTTGGATTAGATGATCAGATGATCTCTGAGGTCCCTTCCAGCCTATGCCATTCTATGATTCTATGATTCTATGAATAATTGTATAATCTAATACAGGTTTGCATACTAAAAGATTGTAAGCAGGAGCCACACAGTTCAGTGGGATCCTGACTGCCTTTTTCTTTTTTAATTCTCTTGACAGTTACTTTCCCTGTGATTGTTCTCTAGAAATGCTAGTTCCTGAAGTGGGGACAACTCATAAAGCATTTTATTAAATGTTCGCTAGTTCTTGCTGCAAAACATAGTGCTTTAAAAAATATTTCTCCTTACTTTATTTCCTGTCTGATAGAGTGTTGACAGTATACAGTTTAGTGTCACTGTAAAATTGCATTCTGGAGCATATTACATTTCAATATAAAGCATATAAATGTGAAATTGAATTACAGAAGTTTGCTATGAGCAGAACTTCACTATCACTAATACCATACTATTTCTATTTCGCTTCCTCACTTAATTTCAAGTGCTTCATATTTTTGTCTCAGTCCATTCGAGGGCGATAAAAAGAGTTCCATGCAGATTGTTGCTGTTTTGATAAAAAATATAAAGGAGAATGAAAGTATTAATTACTTATAATAATAGTTATTTAGTAACACCTAAAGAAATTTACCATTTTGGTTGAACTGGATCAGATATTCAGGTTCCTAAAACGTTTTCTATGGGGACTTTTTAGCAATGCAAAGTAACATAAAGAATACAGATGAGGCATTGGAGATTCAAGGTATGCCCTAAAAGGATATGCTAAACAATAGGAAGTAGTATTTTGAATTTTCTTGCAGATTAGAATAGTACTGAATGTTACTAAATGTGTACTATTGCAAACCAGAGGTGGTACACTAAACCCAAACTCCATCATACACGTGTAATTCTCACAATGATGTGTGATGTGTGTTTTTGCATCTGCGTTCTAGGACCCATTGCTGAAGACAGGAAAACAATCACAGTTCTTGACAAGGACTGTTTTGTCATAAAGAAAAAATGATTGCAACCTAAGTATGAAAACTGTAAAAAACCCACAATAAACAAAGATTAAGTCTGTTACATTTGTAAACTTTATCACATGCTTCTTGTGGAGAGCTTTTATTAAATTACATCTTCAGACTGAGTGTCACTGAATCAGTGATGCTCATTAGATGATTTCAGATTAAAGCATTTTCCCCAAAACAATTATGCATCTTCTTTTTGCGTATCATAGACAGCCAAAATAGATGGGCAAAGTAATTACTTTCTGAATTAATTAGTCCTACCTGGTATATCATAAGTAGCCTAAACAATGCAAAAAGGTGAACAATTCTACGTGTTAGAAAAGCAAATAAGGTGTTTACATCCTGTTTCTTGCATAACCTGTGCAAGGATTGTTAGTATAATAGAAAATAACATCACATTTTGGATTAAAAATCCACCAGACTTAACATCATGTCTGTGACAGTGGCCAGTGAAAAACCTTTAGATAAATACAGGAACAGAGCAACGATAAGATAATGCATTCACTGTCCTCTGCTCAGCCCTTATTCAATTTTTCTTTTACCAGTATTTACTTTTGGTATCTCTAGAGTCCTGTGGTGATGTGTTCCATAATTATCTGGTTTGTGTGAAAGTATTTACTTTTATGTTTAAAAATTTTCTGTATATCCTCAAGTTCTGGTTCTCATACTGTTGAGAAATAGTAATTCTTTCTTAGTTTCTTACTTTTCTCCTTGCATTTTTTTAAATATAATTTATCATATTCCCTCTTCAAGTGCTTCTTTTTAAACTGGGAACACTTTATCTATATGGGGACTACTGCTCTTCTGGTAGGATTGGTTCCTTTGATCTTCCCATCACCTCTCTGTATATGTTGTCTAGTTTAAGAAAATCTTTTTTGGATACGCACGTGGTAGAACTACGTGCAGTGTTCCAAATGTGGGAGCTCCATAGACTTATACAGTTGCTTAATGACATTTTTTGGTTTGTTCTCTATTCCTTAACTAATCATTTCTGACTTCCTTTTGCCTTTTTGACTACACATAGAACTGAACTTTTGTCTTCAAAGAAAATTATTGACTACCAGATTTATTTCTTCTGTTGTTTATAAAGTCATTTAGATCCAATATTGTGTGTATACAGTTAGGATTAGTTTTTTCATATGCATGAAAATTTTAGGATTATTATTTTCACATGTATGACTTTATATCTGTCAACACTGAGTTTTATCTTAAGTAAATATCCAATCACTCTACCTCATGAGATAAATTTGTAACTTTTTAATCCTATTTCTAATTTTTACTACAAATTGAAGATTGTATGTTGTCCAAAAATATTGTGGACAACAATGTTGTTAAGGTGAGTAGTACAAATCCCAACATGCTTTTTTGTAGGATACCCAGTAGTAAGATATCTCTGTTATGAAAAATGACCATTTAGTCCTACCCTTTCTATTGTATCTTTTTAACCAGCTATTATTTTGCTAAAGGATCTTTCTGATCATAGTTCAGATTCTTTCGGGGGTTTGATGAGCAAACTCTTAAAGCTTTTCTAACTACAAGTGCATCACACCAATCGGTTTCATTAAAGCCGCCAGTCCTTTCTTTATCAGAACTATTTATGTGACCTGTCCACAAATAGAGAAGTAAAATTTGAAAAAAAAGTGTATAAGAAGAAGCTTAACAACTGAATTTTATCTTAGGTTATAACGAGTGCAGCAGTTCATTGGATTAATTAAAGGAAAAAATTCAGCCCAATTCCTTTAGCAATGGTGTTACAAATTTCATCTCACTGTGTTTATTAATATCTTGGTGATGGTAGCCTGTTACTGGAGCCGTGGAAAGCTGCAGCATCTTGTTTCTCCTTTCTTTGCTTGAAAGAAAAGAGGCATACTAATAAAAATATGGAGAGTACCACTCACTTTGGAATTAGGAAGAAGGAAGTGAGTGCTTTTGCTTGATTCAAATAAATATGTTTTTCTCACTGTTCCTAAACTAAAATGGAAGGCACATTTCTTTCAGAGCCTGAGTTGATTTCAGTTATCAGCCCCAGTCACCATTTATTTTATTTTTACTGTTTTTACATTCCTCTCACTACAGTAGTGTCCCATTGTGCCTCGTGCTTGTGCCTAGTGCCTTATAAACATAAAGGGAAAAGGCAAGCTAGGTCCCAAAGAGCTTGTTATTTAAGTCAAGACAGGACAGAGAAAGTGGATATGGGTAAGTAGATGGAAAATGGGCCAAACAGGCTGATAATGTAGCAGCAACTTAACAGTTATTGGCATTGGTTTGTTGGAGGGTTTGAGGGGAAACCACAGAGAAGGAGGATTTTGAGAAAGGTATTGAGTCAGGCATGCAGATGTTTTACGAGGTGATCCTTTCAACTAGAAGGGACTGTACAGGAGAATATGCAGTATTTAAGCTTCAGGGTGGCAGATAAAATGGGGACAGATTGTGATGAAGCCTTTATCTTATTATTTTCCTAGGCTGATTTTATTAATAT
Source organism: Tauraco erythrolophus (assembly GCF_009769465.1). Classification (NCBI taxonomy): domain Eukaryota; kingdom Metazoa; phylum Chordata; class Aves; order Musophagiformes; family Musophagidae; genus Tauraco; species Tauraco erythrolophus. Next base: position 48,110,883 of record NC_141467.1, on the reverse strand, counting down.
TTGTAACAAAACAGAGTAAATGATACCTAAAATCGCACACAGTTTTTTAGAGGGAATCTGTATGTTTGTCTGCTCTGCATTTAAACATATTTTTACCATTACACTTGCTCATTTCTCTCAATTTCTTGTGCCTTAAAATACCAACAGTTCCTAGCTAGTCTTGATTGTTCTGAATATCAGGCTTCTCTTTCTGAGACTGGTATAGTATAGTCTCTTTCCTTGTATAGTGATGGTAACACCATTTGTGTGATAAGCTGATCATCTTTGCTTTCCCTACATAAAGAATTTCCTCCTAAGTAATCATCAGGGGAGCTTCCATCTGTTCTATTTTTTCCTTTGTTTGTAGATGTCTTTTCCTCTAAGAAGGAGGAAATTTCAGAGAGTAGCTATGAAGTGTCTTTTCCATGAGTGAAGGTGATCAAATATTCAAGTCTTTTTTCCCAAAAAATTTACTTCAAATCCAAGAGCATGAGTGGTGATGGTGATTTGAAGAACCATGGTTTTACAAGTTTCTTAAACCTTGTATTGCTAGTGCCTCCCAGGGATCCAGAGATCCAAGGAATCAATGAGTTGCAGGGACTGCAGCACTGCAACACTTTCAGCAGTATCTGAGAACTGCAAATGTAAAAAATGTTATATTCAGCTAAAGTTTACTTGACTAAGTCCAGTGGGTGTTTTTGTTCAGAGTACAAAAGTCTGGCTGGTATCACTTTCTTCCTGTAGCAGTTGTTTCAGATCTGAACTTTTCCCACAAGACCTATTTCCAGAATTAGATTCAGATTGAGAAGTACTGTGCAGTTGTTACTGTCATAAAAACAATCTGCTATAGCTTGGTTATGGGACTAAAACCAAAAATGAAGGAGATGAGAAAATGTTAGTGTGATTTCTTTAAGAAAATTAGCTGACTTTTTATAAAATTTGAGCTTCCTGTTATTGGTGTAATAAGCAAGAACTCTGGCATTCCTTGGGAAGGTTACAATTTTTACTGTAAAATAAAGTACATTCTCTGTGATAGCAAATGCTTGAGATGTGCACTCTACAGAGCATAGGGGTTTTTTTGTAATCCCATTGAATAGCTGGTAAATATTTCGCCATATCGGGGATTTTCAGATATGGTTCAGTATCACTATAATGTTGTCCAGGGCAATTCTCCTATTAACTTTTCTTTAAAAAACTGTTGTTTAGAGTTGTTACCTTGTTCACCAGTACATTGTTCACATGCAAGAGTTCTTGGAGAAAGTGCTGAGCTTGTGAGATTGACTATTGATTAAAGGTTTAGTGAATAGAGATAGTACTCACAGGTCCACTGATGGGCAAGGGAAGGCCGCTGTATACTGCAGTTTCCTGGTTTTAGTGAGTGTGCAGTGTCTAGATAGCTAAATTGGATTGACAACTGGTTAAAGAGAAGCAGCTGATTCCACCCTGAAGGGAGGGAAGTCTCATGAAGGAAAGCTGCTTCTGCATGCCTTCCTCTATCATTGCTCTAGTGCTGAATTCTACTGAAGTACTTTCCTATGGTCTGCACAGCCATGAAATAAAATAAGTATGATATGTGCCTTATGGATGAAGTTTCAGTGGCCACTCTGAGGATGCTGTTGTTGTTACTGTTCAGGTTCTGGTTTCACAACCCACCTACACTGGGAATTGCCCAGTGGTTGGCAGGTGGTGGGAAAGAGGAAAAAACATATCCATTTCATGTCACCACTTTGATAAGCTTGTCCTTGTAAAGGACTTCCATTGAGTTGTTCATGCATTAAGAGATAGCTCTCAGATGCTACTTTAAATAATCTATTACTCAGTCATTAGCATTAGGTATGTTATTGTACATTTGTACAATTGTAATTTGAACAATTTGTACGATTTTGTAATTGGGGGGAGCAGACTGAAGGATGCAAAGATATAAGAAGTTTATTTTACTTATGGTATTTGAGTGAAATTTTACTGTCTCTGATATAAAAGAGTTCAGGCTAGATTATCTCGTGGTCCCTTCTGCGTTTATGCACTGTGAAGTATTAAAGAACTAGTTTTGTTATCAAGTCTACAAAGTAAATCAGTGTTGATTGGAAAGGGATTTGTTAAGTTCCTCCATTTAATCTCCTTAAATTAAAATTAAATCAAAATTTAGAAACAAAACCTTTGTTTATGAGTTATTTTTGCTGTCCACCAATGATACTCCAAATTACAAAATCAGGAGTTAAACTTCATCTGCAGGAAGGATGTGACTTGTTACCATTTATTTTACACTCTTGCTTAACTGTACTGTAATATTATCATTAGTGCATTTTGAAATTCATAATAATGAGCATTTGTGGATGAGTTTTTGTTGCACATCTAAATGCTTAGTGTAGTAAAGAGTCCCACAAGTGACTGCCATCCAGGTGACCATACGCGCTCTCCTCAGCTTCAGTCACTATGTGGAGTGTGTTCATGGTGGCTCAGGCTAACGCAGGTGACTTCTGAGCTGGGATGAGCAAAGAGATACAGACTACTCTTTACTGTAGGTACTGTAGCAGGTTTTTAAGGCAGAGTACTTCAACCACTTTCAGTCACGGGGACATGCCCTCATGAATGGAGTGGCAATCCAGCAGCTTATTGAGGGCCAAATGTGACCCTTAATACTTTTGTGTGCAATGACACAATACCATGTCTGCACTTATTATTACTGCTTCTATTAACAGCAAGACTTTAGTTTCAAGAGCCTTTCAAGCTTTAGTCATGGACTAAGATACTTCTGAGCTTGGTACTATATCAGTATAGAACACAACCATAGCTCCTGTCCAAAAGGCTTGTTATCTTGTTGTAAGGTAAGAGACTACAGGTAGAAAGATGGGGAACATGGGGAGATTCTGAGGCAATACCATCAGCATGGGGGCAGTAATACCAACACCGTGCAAGGTGTGTCTGCAGGCAGTGATTTGAAGCAGAATAGTGAGCTATCAGTAGGGAGGTTTACAGAAGGCTTCTCCCATGCAGCATGAGGGGAGACAAATGTGCTTGTTTGAAAATCTAATGGAGGCTGGTATAAAATTTTTGTCTGTGGTGGGAATAATTTTTTCATACTGATGAGAATTAACAAAGAGAAAGGCTTTGAGAGTTAGCACAAGTTGGTTATGCTTGATGCAATAGGCCTCTAGAAGTGGAAGGAAACATAGATGAGATAATAAGCTCCTGTAAGTTCTGTTTGAAGATATCTAAAAGATCTTTCTGTCGAATGGATACGAGCTGGCTCATCTTGTTTTCCACAGAGGAAAAGTCACTGAACAAACAGATATGAGAAGAGCAAAGCCTGTGGAGCCATTATTTCTGTGTACAACCCGTACCTTGAAGATACTATGCAGAAGGAGTCTGGAAAGTTTAAATGAAGGCTGTGGGCAAGGGCTTAGGGAAAGACTTGGTCTAAGCCAGAGTTGCCGGCCAGGGAAACAAGCCAAATGGGCATGGGATCCACCATAATCAGGATCATAGACAGCTCTCAGAGGTCAAAGGAAAAATCAAGAGTTTTGGACATGTTACTTTGTGGTGGTAGCTAAGCATGACTCTTGGGGAGACAGTGAGATTTTAGTTTAGACCAAAACAGACATGTATGGAAAAAAAGAGGTATATGTGTCCAAAGAAGTTCAATAGGTTAATGAATTACTATTATAGTATCAGAATCAAGACCTTGTCTCTGACAGACCACTCCTGCTCAGGAGCAACTAACTCTTGTGACTAATTCTCCTGAAATCAAGAGTGACAGAAAACTGTCTTTAGAAATGCAAGTTAATTTAAAATGTTACTTGCTTATGCGAAGTGTGTTAAGAGATTATATACTATACAGTATGATGTAAACCAGTTAACTGTATTATATGGTGTCTCAATGAAACAGCTCCAGACCTATGCATGTGAAGTGAAAATTGTTACTGATTTGTCAGTTTCAGTGAAATCTTCTATCATTTTAATTTACATATTTAAACAGATATAGCCTTTGATATAGTAGCTCACAACACCTATGTTTCGAAGTAGTCCCCTTCTATTCAGTGGTGATCCCCAAGGGTTAAGGTGCTGTTCACCATATGTCAGGACATTGGCAACTATCCCTTGATTATCAGATGCTGTTGAAAGACATGAGTGTGAAATCAATTTAAGTTTCCAGAAATGCAGGAATTGTAAATATGCTACTTAATAATGTCGTTACAAACTACAGTACTGATCTAAACAACGTGAAGACTATGTCTGCTCACTGAGTGTTGTTTTTTTTCTTCTTTTTTTTTCTCAACATCCATTTCTTAAGAAAATTGGCTAAAAAGCGGAAAGAGACATTGAGTAGTACACGGCAGGAAATGACAGTGATGGTGAATTCAATGGATAAAAGCTACACTGAGCAAGGCACCAACTGTGATGAAGCTTTCTCTTTCATGGACACGCACAATCTAAATGGGAGATGTAAGTTTTTTCTTTTCTTCTCTTTTTTTTTTTTTTTTGGCAGGTGGAAGAAAGGTGCAAATGGTTTTTAAAATATTCCTCATTACTCAGTCATGGAAAATCCATGGGACCCAGAGTTTCCCACTGTGCAGCATATTACAGTGTGTATTCGAATAAGCAAGACAGTCAGACATCAAGAATAGACTTCTTTAAAAATAATAAAGATAATTGAGCTTTTTTCTGTCCCTCCTTTTCTTCTGCAGAAGAGCAAAGACATTACTGAAACAGCTGTAGTTTTACTTTTCTCCAATTTCTATTATGTTAAAAATTTTATATCCCTCATACTGTCCCAAGTCCTTCAAATGCTTCCCTTGCTTACTTCCTTTTTGTAAGTGAAATTTATTTTCGAATGTCACAACTTAATAATGGTGATCTGATTGTCTTATTAGTTTATCTTTCCTGTACAAAGGAAGAACTCAGTGGAATTATCTGTTCTTCAGTTTCATAAGAGATTCTCTAATATCCTGGGTCTTCTTGGATCTACCCTGAAAATAAATAAAATTTGGGATATAAAATTTCTTTTATTAGAATTTTAGTCAAGGATTCACTCCTGTCAGAGGGTTAGCACTAAGCAAAGCCCAGGAAAAACAGTAGCTTTTTATAATTGCTAAAAAGAATGAAAAACAATTACTATGTTCAAAATACTTTCTTGTTTTTTTGTAGTTCTTAAGGAACCTCTGTTTTCCTTGTATGCCAGTGTTTTTTAATATCTTCAGAATTTGTCGAAGATTGAATTTTGTTTCAAATACTAAGAGTATGCCAGGCCCAACTCCCACTCTTTAATAACATGCTTAAGAACTTATCTTTGATGAGCTCAATTGTACAAACACTCTGTGAGGTTTATACAGTGAGACTTCTCTCAGCAGCATTAGGCTCAGAATTTGCAATGTTAATTTGCGCTTGAGTTACTTTTGAAATTGCTTTGGAAAAAATCTTTCAAAATTCGACTTGCCTTTCTGGTGAAAATATACCATTGCAGTTAGTGAAATTGCTTACTTCTGTGAAGAGATCAAGAGGTTTGACTTCGTCTTCTGTCATCATGATGTAGTTTTCCAATGGTGTTTCTGAATGGTCGTAGAAACCAAAGAAGCTGCAATGAGTTCCTGGGACTAAATTCTCTTTATATAAACCACTTTAAACCATTTTGAAATTACTGGCATGGCAAGTGTTTTATACCACTTGAGGGCTAGAACCTCTAGTTAGACCAGAATAAGCAGTCTAATAGTCTTTAATAATAATCTTTGTGTAAGGCCTTGTACTCAAGAGATTTAGAACATTCCTACTTCCTATCAAAGTTTATTATCCTGGCTGCATTCTGTATCTCGCCAGTTTTATTAGCTGCAGGAGCCCTGACCTCAACTAATCTCTGCATCCAACACCAAAAGGAATACCACTCTGTTCTTTCCATCCAGTGATTCAGGAGACATAGTCAAAGGAAAGTATCTCAGATATATTCATTTCTAGGATAAGCGATTACTGCCAGCATTATTGAAGCCAGTTTTCAGACATCTCCATCTTAATAAGGGCTGGCAACTGCATGCCCTAGAAGATCAACCAAAAAAAAAGAGATGAAAGCCAGCAGGTGTAATCTCATTCCTTCTCATCCAGCAGATCCTGTCTTCCTCAATTCTACTTTTGTTTCACAAGCTCCTGTTTGTTTATACGTATCCAGAATGTGCTTACATTCACTGATGCAACTGAATTTGAGCTGTGTAGACAAGCAACTCAGACTGAAATTGCAATAAGCTTTACTTAAAAGCCTTAATGACTCTTTGGTTGAACATCCCGTAAAACGTTGTGATTAACTCACACCTGTTGAATGTATCTGTGCTTACAGTGGCAATTCACATGATCTTTGTATACCAGGGAACTAACTCAACTTAATTTGTTGCTTTGGGCTTTCCCATAGGTTTTACAAATTATTAAATGATTACATACCAACGCAAGCATAACCACTCTTAAACAAGGAGTAATATTCAGAGCATGATAGTATCAGTGTACACACTGTCCACCTATCTGAAGAAATCAAAAAAAAAGAGAGGAAAAAATGAACTAAAGTAGAATATTTGCATACAGTATTTACAGTATTATTAAGTAAACTTACTAATGATCAAAGCTTCTGTCAAAAACACGTTGTCATTGTGATATCTTTATTCAAGCATCAATATTCAGTCTAATCTCGTGATTTAAGAAGTGATTTTGTCATCACAGATCAAAACGCTTTCTCTGATGACGTTTTATTTTAGAGAATTGATCACATTCAGTGAGCTATTTTATTCCCTAAACAGACCTGTTTTTCCCTAGGTCCTGATTCCAGTGCAATGAACACAACAGGACAGACTCTAAACCAAGTTAATCACATACACTGTATCGCTCAGCTGAAATAGCCACATACCACTTCACTGTCTCTAACCAGCTTTGTTTCTCTTTGCAGCTGTATCTTCACCATCTTCATTTACAATGAAAACTAACACATTGAGCACAACAGTGCCTAATTCTTATTACCCAGGTAACCAACTTTTTTCTTGGTTTCCACCCTATATAGACCTTTTCATAATAAAAGTGTATATAATTAGGTGGTTATACTTCTTGCCATGGAAATTCAGTATGTATATAAGCCACACACTGGTTGCTTACAGTAGCTTTGTGAAAGAAAACTCAGGAACATTTATCAATCATTTACTGTTCTCTCTCTTTTTACCTTTTCTGCATTGACCTGCTTATGATGTATGACAGATCCATTTGTGCCAACTGCAATTTTAGGTGAGAACATTTCCCTTTATCAAAGTTTATTGCTGAAATAATTTAGAAAGTCACAGTTCTCGGGGTACGGACAATAGTATGCAAAAAGCTGGAGCTTTATGCTAAAGGGAGGGGTGGTGGGCTTGGCTACACTGAGAATGCTAAGGACAGTTATCAGACTGATTACTACTGTCATAGTGCAAGTCAGGGGAGAAAAGAGAGAAATAATTTTAACAAGTGGATTTGTGAGGAAATGTTTATGCATGTATTTGGAGTGACACAAAAGAATTTGATTATTGCAGCAATTGAAATAGTTTCCCTCATTTTATTCCATTTTATTTTAGAACTGAAGATGTCACTTCTTAAAAATAATGTGGTTTTTTCTAATTAGACTATTCATGATGCAGAAAATCAAACAAAATACAGTTTTGGCCATCCACCAGCTATAGTTTCTTCTCACAATACTGCACAGTTTCTGACATACTTGTCAAAGTGAAGTTTCAGAGGAGAGATGGCATTTCGAAAAGCAAAATGATAACATGGCACTTAAAGTATACAGTTTGTATGCATCAGGTGTCACAGGAACAAAGTGAAATGGTAGAACTGTAGGTTAAAATATACATTTCCACTGGGAATTTAGGAAAATGTGCTATTGTCCAATGTCAAGAAGAGAGAGGTTTCTGCACAGTGATAACAATAAGCATGAGGCGCTATTGCATTTTCAGTGCTTAAGTAACTCTAACTGCTTTGTGGCTTGTATTCATTTACACCTCCTTCCCATACTAACTTTAAACTAAACAGAGAGATTTTTTAAAAATAATAAATCGAAATATATCACTGCACTGTAGCAAGAATTCAAACTCCAGTGTTAAGCCTATCTATTTACTCTTTTTTCAATGATTCATATTTTTACAACAAATATTTTTCTTTCTCCTCCTTTTTCTTCAAATTGCTGTAAAAAAAATACAACCCCTTAACTGATTCCTGCTTTTAAACCGTAAATTAAACAGGCTTAAGTAAAAGTAGAGTGAAGCATATAAGAAGTAGAAGTTTACAAAGGTGATCTTGAAAATTTGTTATTGTGAAAGAATATTTAGCACAGAGCATTTCAGTGTGATAACTTGGAGAAGGAACTTGTGCGGTTTTATGCATTATGTAAATCCAGAAGAAGGCAATGGTAGTAACTGTAACAATGTAATAATCTGCATGCAAATGAAATTTGCAGGGCCTTTTAACTGCCTGAGATGTGAGATTTTTTTGTGTGCTTTAGCATTCATTCAGTGCTTCATCCAGTAGATGTTCTTTCTGACCTTGTGGGTGGGCAAGGAGAAAAGTACTATTATCAGGAGAAAAACTTTGCGATTTCCTGTCTGGATTATTAAGTTTTAGTTAATAGTTTCTCTGATTTTTTTGTGATCCTTTGCTATATAATAATGATGGTAAAATATTTGTTAACTTTTTTTTCCACAAGAAATAATCTCTAAGCAAGTAATTCAGATATCAGACACACATTGGGAAAAAAAATTCTTTGCTTTTATTAGGTCTGTATCATCTTGAATTAGTCAGGTATGTATTTTATGGTCTACTACAGCAACCTGTGCTTATTCATCTCAGAAAATCTTCCAGTTATTTCACTGTGGAAAATGAATATTTTTCTAACCTTACATGTTGAAAGTTAAGTACTCTTTTATGAGTGCTGTTCCATTCAGACCAGGTCTCTCTCTCAAAATGTGTTTATGACTGTCTGTACAGTAAGTGTTTTATCTGAGGTAAATCAAATTAGCTATGCTTAAGTAGGTAGAGGAATATAGCTATTAACAAAAAGTGCTGGGTTTTAAATGCAATTAATACCTGCTCTTGCTGTCTTCCAATGTCCAACAAACTTATGGTAGACTCTAGGGTCAAGCCTGTAGTTGGAACTAAATGAACTTTTCAGTGTGACCTCCTGGGAAGGGTACAGTTCTGGTGAATGGTTGAGTTTTGTTTTCAAAATCTGCTAGAAAGGCCACAACACACTTATTATTTCCAAATTTATGTACAGCAAGATCTTTAGACTATTCATGCAAATTAGGAACTTCTTAGTCAATTAAAAAAAAAAAAAGACTGATACTCTTTAAATGACACAAAAGGCAACAGTATGACTTCTCAGTTTCAGATATGAGAAAATTTTCTTAAATTTGAGGGAAAACTTTAATGCTTAGCCTAATAACCTACATGAAAGCCTGAGATTTAAAAAAACATTTTACATAACAGTGGCTAAATTGATAGTTGCTGAGCATAAGTGTAGGTCATGTTTGTGTAGTATCAGCGGTGTGCATATTTCTGAAACTGGAGAAGGAAGAGTCTCAGCCCAGAAAAGATAATTGGGCTGGGTTTCCAGATACCTTCCATGCTTTAAGTTCATATACCTAGTAAATAAATATGTTATTTTATAGCTGTTGTACAGCTCTATGGAATGAGTAAGTGGAGAGTAGAGCTGCAGCTGTAGGAGTATTTAAGCCGGATAAACTTCCGGTTGCATATGAACACTGCATCTGGAGGAGCTAACCCTTTGAAAAACAGTGAACTGTTATGTCTGAAATGCTCACGCTACAGTGCTTAAAGGCAAAGCAAAAAACTATAAAATACGTGGCTCCTAGTGTACCATATAAACCAAGGACTGAAAACACTAAAGATCACTCCCAAAGAGAGGAAAATAATATTAATGCAGCTATAAGAGATAAAGAAATGGAGAGAGGAAAATTAGTCTAAAACAAAGGAGCTCATAGGAAAGAGATTCATAAGGATTTAAGTGCTGCTTTCATAGCACAAGACCCTCTATATGATAACTTTGCCTTCGTCTTAGTTACTAAGAGTTTTCTAATCTGTTTCTAAAATTGAAATTAGCCACCCAAAAAATCATGAGCAACTTCTACACCTTTTTTTGTCTTTTGTGTCTTAGCCACCTTGTAGTTTTCAGGTGCCATTTCAACAGCAACATACTGTACCTACACTTGTATACCACGCTTCATACCATGCATCCCAAGGTGCTTTGCAGTACAATTTTATCACACATTAAACAAAAGTTGTCAAATTTCATGACTAAAAGATGAATCCCTTTCCTCTGCATTAGATCGGGTTAGCAAACTGACAGGAAACGTAGGGAAGTGGTCATACTTATACCCATACACTTTTCTCTGTTCATTTTGGTTTAGATGTAAATGCACAGTTCATATTGACTTTATGCTTACTGAGGACTAGATTTCAGGTGTCTTAGTATCAGTGTTAATTGAGAGAACCTAAAACCATCCTTGAAATACGATTCGTTAGGCTTGTGGCTTTAACATCATTTTCAGTGGTACAACTAAGACCAGAATCTCTCCTTTAATGAGGTGTGGTAGTATTTTTGGTGTGTACATGAGAATCTGGGACCTTTTCATCTATAGGATTTGTGGAACTTTCTGCTGTAATATAGCTAATTTATGAATGTGGAAGTATTATTTTAATGCTTCCCTTTCATACAACATATTTTACAAAGTAACATTTTTAAATAAATATAGTATTTTTATAAATCCCTTGCTATGTTTAGTGTGCAGCCAGTGAGGATTAGTTTGAATAAGTCAAAGCACCACATTTGCCATTTGAGTTAAAAAATCAAAACTCTTTGAGATACGTAAAATTATTATTTGAGTAAACGGAAAAAATATTTATGATGATACTTGGACCTTAGACTTTGGGTTGTTTTTTTTCTCTTGTGAAGTCTGAACAATTTTTTGAAATTCCATCTAAACAGGAAGAAATTCATATTGATTCCTTAGGAAGAGTGCACTTTCACATCTGTCTATTTACTGCTAAGTATAAGTTTTGATCTCAGTTGCATCAGTGTGAATTGACTCACAGTAAGATACCTTGGTATCAATATATTTAATTTATACTGTGAAACTGAGATCAGAATCTGACTCATTTAGGAAAACACTCTGTAAAGACTAAATTACAAACATGAAATTACCTGTCATTATTAATGTAGTACTGTTGCTTATGCCCTGTTTCCTTTTTCTCCTCCTCTTTTTTTCTCCTGATATGTATCTTCTTAAAAGTGCCAATCAATGGTAAGTTGCCCATTTGCCCCATGGAAGAGATGTGGAGGGTTGGGAGAGTATGTGTCTCGTAAAAAATTTAACCAGCCCACTGGGTTCTCCTGTTTGTTGGCTTGCATGTCAGCTGACATATAACATTTCATGCCCAATGTGATGGCTCATGATATATCGTGGTCCTAAAGCATGTTCAGCAGCCAGTCAAGACATTTTTCCTGGTCAGATGATCCTCTGCATTTGTCCTCTCGTAGTTTGTCTCCAAACATTGTATCAGATCTACATTTCCATTGCAGTCCTAGCTTGATGAAACCATAAGCCATTTTGTGCATCTTTTTATTTTGCTCACTCCAAACATTTGCTCTAAATTTGCAGTGTAAAATATAGCACTTCAGTAATCTAAGAAGAATACAAGTCCAGTTTCATTCCATGGGACTTGTTGAAGTTTCAGAATGAAACTTCTATGCAGTTTAGAACCAAATGCCTAATTTAAAACCTGTTTGTAATCAGCTAGAGATATTTAAAACAATATTAGAGTTCGGACTGCTCTGCAATGCTTCCATTGTAGAACCATGGACTTTGCCTCATTCCAATCAGTCTTGCAATTTCCCTGTGTAAACTGCTCCATGGATTTGCTGTTTTTCTGGTGTAGCCTTCACAGACAGAAGCAATACTGATGGTGTCAGATTTCTACTGTTCCTCTCGAAATCTGTGCAATTTATATTTCTATTAATGAGTGAAAATGAGCCAGTACATTATGAGATACTCTTTTCTAGATGAAACCCATACGATGGTCAGTGACACAAGCAGCCTGGTCCAATCCCATACCTACAAGAAGCGAGATCCAGTGGATGTCCCCTACCAGACTGGACAGCTTCATCCAGCCATCCGTGTAGCTGACTTGCTACAGCACATCACCCAAATGAAGTGTGCAGAAGGCTATGGATTCAAAGAGGAGTATGAAGTAAGTGTCAAGTCTAATGATCTGATTATTATGTCTTCTGCACTGGTGACTTCAGCTGTCTGATACCTGTACCACAGAACAGGAGAAATAATTACTCAACCAAGTAAGCCAGCTGCTGTGTGAGGGAAGATATTGAATGGAAAGGATTATCTCTACAGTGAGCAGATTTTCTGAGTGTAACCAACCAGGATGAGGAGTGAGACATAAAAATTTCTTGGAAATCTCTGCCTAATTCTATTGCATAAAGCTATGTATTCAAAAAAAAAAAAAAAGTCCACTAGTGTTCTCCCAGATCTTGCTGTATTTTTCTTTTGCTATTGAAGAATATAGCTTTTTTTCTGAACTTCTACATCACGGATTGCCTAATCACAGTTACCCTGTAACACAATGTTAACTTAGAAATCAAGTTCTACAAGCCGTATTTCTTGGAATAGTAGTATTCATCATGGAGAGGAAGTGCGCAAATCTTCAGAGAGGCCCATAGGGCTATAAAATTTATTCTGTGGTGCCTGAACCATTTCCCACTAGCTGGAGGCTATCTTTAATCCTTATTATTTTTCATATGAACTTATAGACTCTTCTTTTTTCCTTTTCTTTTTATTCAACTTCTGTTGATCTTCATTTCATGCTAGAGTGATGTGTTCCTCCCTGTTATCATCTTAGTTTTAAAAGTCATGACCACTACATCCTGGCAAATACTATAGGAACGTGGCACATTGCACTGCAGATCCTGTCTTCCCTGTGAGATGAGTCAGTTTGCTAAGTGAAAAAAGCGAAAAACAAGCAGAACTTGCTCTCATGCCCGAAATTAAGGGCAGTGTTATGACTGACTTCAAAAGCTTAGTTTTACTGAAGAGTCTCAAGAGCGCACCACTCCTCATCCAAATCATATGTTTGAATGAGCAGAGACTTGTCAACCTGGATTCCTTTTCTAATCTGAGGGAGGATTTGAGACCCTTTAAAATCTGCTTAGGTCCAATATTTTAATTGTGTAGAGTGTTAAAATGAATGTACTTTGTCCACTTTTCTCTGTCTTTTAGCTCAGATTTTAAGAAGTTTATTCTTGTGATTCTCACATACAGGAACACTCTAGTATTGATAAGATGCCCACAGCAAGTAGTTTCCCACAAGATAACAATTCAGTGGATTTGAATCCAAAAAACAAGTAGCATAAATATGTTGCTTCACAGAGAAAAAAATATGTAAGATTGACCTGCAGGCTTGGACTATAAATTGTCAAAATTGTCATAGGAGTGTATGAGAATTCGTGAGATAATTTTGATTGATCGGGTAGGAAGATGCACTGCGTAAGAAGTTGTGGGGTCTTACCTGTAGGCAGACTTGAAGCTGTCACCTCTGAAATACTCTGTTAACTTTGAATACATTATATGGACTATGATCCAAGATGATGTGATTAGATTGTTTAAAAAAAAGTTTCCTGCCATGTGGTCTAGGAAGGAAATAATGATCACCAGCAGCCAAATCCCCCTGTTTCTAGGAGCAGGCTAAAGCCTATATCTGCCTCTGTATGTGATAGCGTCCGTTTGTCCAGTTGAGGAACCTGTCCAATCAATTGCACTGCATCTCTAACCCAGTACACAGTCCTAAATTTTCTTTCCATGGAAACTAGAGTGTGAGAAATCAGAGGAACAGGTGTAAATGGGTCTTACTGTGATGGGACTTTGACATAGCCAGCGAGAAGCAGAATGATACAGATTCAGTTTTAACTCTGTCTTCTCTAAGTAGAAGCCAGCAAAAAAAGATCCCTTCTTATTCTTTCATCTGATGGAAAGAGAAGGGACCAGGACAACCAGCAAAAGTAATTTAAATTACTTCCACTCTGCAAGGTGAGTGTGAACTGCCCTAGAGGCTCAATATACCATGCTTAAATTTTAAAGGTAGGAACCAATGTCTTCACTGTTGCCGGTCCTTCAGGATGGCTAATACAATTACTAGTATTACATTGCTGAGTTTTTACAAGTATGTATGCATACTGCTTGCGTTTTACAAGAGATGGTGGTTTTTTGAAGTTTGCGCTTTGTCATGCCAACTCCATGTTACAACAATTGCTTAAGTATGTAATTGTTTAAACTGATATTTATAGTATTAGACTTCCAAAACCCATGCTTCAGGCCGCTTCCAAAGTCACGGATGACATTTTTTCCCCTAAAACATAGAGAACAATTCATTCCCAGAAGGAGCTAATCACTTGTCAACTTTCATTTGTGTAGCTGACTTAAACAAGTTTGTTCCAGTGATTTTTTTTTTTTATGCCACTGTTATTTAAAAATGATAGAACTGAAAATTCTTGTCTTTGGAAAATATTTGCTCATCAGCCAAAACCTTTTATACCAGCATTAAGCCTAGAGGAAAGCTACAATTAATTTATGAAAAAAAAAAAAAAAAAAGACTGTAAAATGGAATTTGTAATGCAACCAATGACATGGCTTTTTAACTACAGTGGATCAAATGATGATGCTGAGAAACAGTTTCCAGGAAAATTACCAAGCTGATGAATGGCATCCCATTACAGACAGTAGGTGTAGTCATGACTAATACCAGTAGATGCAATACATTAGGGTGCAATTTATTAATAGTGGCAGGGAAGGAGGGCTTAAAATAATGCAACTGCATCTGAAAAAGTCCTCTTTATATATGGAAATTGTTTATGATGAGAATGAACCATATCTTTGAGGAATTTTTTCCATTGAACTACTGCAGTATTGCTGTTTTTCCTCCATATGCAATGAAAATCTGCCCAGTATGTTCTAGCACTGCTAAGACTGCGAATCTCTTTGTTTACACTGCTGTCAGACTGATGCTGTCCTCTTTACAAGGTTGAACTAGACAGCAAAAGATTTTTTTCCTTATAAATTATCAGAAGGATAACTGTCCAAATGAAAAGGAAGAAATAGTTTGGCAGGGGATTTGTTTTGAATGAAGTCTCATAGATGATTTTTGCTCTAACAAGACAGCAGGATTATATAGTCTCACCAGGGAAAGAGTTTGATTCAGGAGAAATTCACACAGGATTCACTCTGAAAATAAATCTGTTGAACTGAACAGAAAGTAAAGTAGCACATTACTCCTACTTCAGAGGCGTGCAAGGATTCAGAGCACTTACTGTCGTGCATAGTTTTAAGTGCTTTAAAATAAAACTCAATAATTAGGGTGGCCATTCTCAATAATTATGGCTATAGTTCACAATCTAAGCACATCTATGTAGTTTTAAGTCCTATTGACTTTGTGCCTGAGTTTTTGGAGTAGGATAACTGGCACAAAGAATAAAGGTTGAAAATCATATTTAAGCAATGGCAGGCTGGTGCTTAGTCACTCACTGCTCAATTCTGCATTAGGATTGCCAACTTGAGATACTGAGTATCCCTCCCTCCCAATATAAGGGGGCTCGGGTAACACCATACTTTGCAGTATTGCACCCTTCATCCTCTTCATCCTCTGGGAGGAGCTGAGACACTTTGGCTCTCATCACTGAAAAGGCGCTGGTTGAGTATCAGTGGGACACATCCCACAGCCTGGCCCTGTTCCTCCCATGACATGTGCGAAGGCTCCTCTTCCCTAGAGCAGGATCAGGCCCTGGCTCTTGGATGTAGCAGGGCAGCTTCTGATTTTGCGTCCAGCTGTGCCTGTAGAATGGGAGCAAATACAGACATGTCCTTACCGGCACGGGTTCACTGCCCATTTTCCCATGTGTTTCTCAGGTGTGGAAATAACATGGATACGTTTCTGTAAGCTGTGGATTCAAATGCAGACCTTCATTTGTGGCCTAGTGGAGTGTGAATGATTGGAAGGGATTGCACAGAAATCCATAAACTCGGGGAAATTTCCACACAGCTAGTCTGCAGTAGATCTTTAAAATCCTTTCTATCCCCTGCCAGACCCTTAAGAAAGGAGAGATTTTTGCTTGTTTCCAGCAATGTTAGACTGACAGGATAACATTGGCCTGATTTCACATGCACCCCTACACTAATTGTGGGTTATTTAAGCTGCTCCCCATTACCACAGCATGAGAGAGATTCTACTGATCATGAAGGAGGCTCGTTGCTTATCTCCTTTCTGCATTACAGAAACAAGATAAATAGAAAAGGAGAGTGAAAATGGTCTCTACAATTTACTTCCTTCTTTACTTTACACCTGCCACCTTTTGGTTTTAGACTACCTTGTTTCACAGTGCTTTACACTGTATCCTTTCACAAGGATGTGTATCTGTCAAAAGGCCAGAAATACATCTATGCAAAGAAGCAAGTTCGTGTCCTTCCTAAACAGATGGACTAGGCTACTGGAGGCCAACTTGGCTTAGCTAGGACAGAAGCAGAGAAATTCATCAAAATCTTACAATTTTAAGTAAGATTTATTTTTAACCCTATTTTTGGACCAGCAAAAATTGATGCCTGTTCAGTGTAAATTGGTTCTTTGCCAAATTAAGGTTAGTTGACGTGAGACTTTCAAATCAATTTCAGAGTGTCCACACAGGAGCTTGGACTGGTTTAACAGAATTGATTTTAAAACACACCTTTAATTAAACCAGTGCAACTTTGTGTAGATAGAACCTTGCAAAATCAATTTCACATTGTGTTCCATGACAGGGAGTTCTGAGCTTCCATTATCTCAAAACCAGAGGTTTCTTTGAAAAGCCAG
Source organism: Tauraco erythrolophus (assembly GCF_009769465.1). Lineage (NCBI taxonomy): Eukaryota > Metazoa > Chordata > Aves > Musophagiformes > Musophagidae > Tauraco > Tauraco erythrolophus. Next base: position 48,093,990 of record NC_141467.1, on the reverse strand, counting down.
GATTTGCAAAGGGTATCCTGCTCAGATCAGCCTCACTTACTGTTACTAACAGGACTGTGTCAATAACAGAGTTTAAAAAAAGGTTCCTCCACGTAGCTTTATCTTTAAGGTCTTTCCCCCCACTGTCTCTTGTCTCCCATCTCTTCCCCTCATGTCGAACACACCCTTTCGGAGGGTTTTGTGGCAGTTAACTATTTCAATCAGGAAATGGTTTTATACTAATATCGTTAAACCAATACTGTTGCTAATACGGTGAAGTTATATACTGTCAAGATAAACTCTACTGATTATGCCCTTTTTATGCTGTATGGTCTCCACTCTGAGAGGTTGCACCAGTGTAATTGTATTAATCTCTAAATCACTGCAGTTAAATAGATGGATACCTATGAGGATACAGGCTCAGGGGGCCTATCAAGGTCAGGAACATGAAATATATTATCTAATGTATGTTAAACAATTCATTTCAGTTTAGCACTTCTTAGCACCTATTATAGATTGGTAGAAGTATTTTAAAATAGGTTATCTGGTCGTGGCCACTGTTCAGTTATACCTTGGGGGACTGTGGTAAAAGGTGATCATAAAAATGGTAGTTTGAAGAGGATTTGGAGGTGACTGTTGAGAACAATTGGGGATATGAAAGAAATCCTATCTTCATAGCAATATATTCATTGAAATGGAACTTCAGAAGATATGCGGGTAGATGTACTGATAGTCAATAAAACCAAAGTTTTTCACATAGTGTACTACTGGCCAGTGAAATATCTGGGGTAAATAGAAAATGATTTTAAGAAATTAAATAGGAAAAAATCTCCCTAAAACCAGCAGAAATACAGTTCCTTGTTTTGGGGGGCAGAAAGTATTGCAGACAGGCAGGAAGTATTTCATGGAGGAAGTTCATCCCATAGGTGCCCACTTAAGGTTTTGTTTTCTCCAGACCACTGTTAGGTAAATGTCTGACCAGAAGTCTAATATAGTTTCCATTTTCTGCTGTCATGCAAAGGCATAACGGACTAGAATCCTGTCACTCCAACCCAGTCCTCTGGTTGCAGCTTTTCTTTCTCTTTGGTTCCAGCTGGAAGACAAATTTGCTGCCAGATGACACTTCTAAGCCCTGTGCTTCTGGGGCCCTACTCTGAAATCTTTAAAATAGTAGGAAAAAGAAGTATTTGGTTGATACAGCTATTGGCAGGACCCAGCTGGTGCTGCTTTTTCTGTATGTGTTCCCTGTGACTGCAACTGGCCTGTCTCACCTCCAACCTGTACGTTTTTATCATGCCTTTTTCTCTGATTTTATTTGATATTCTGCAGCACCAGCTGAGATAGTCAATACCACAATCAGTGCAGGTTATTTTCTATTCCACAAGACACAAATTACAAAGAAAGCAGAAAGACTCAGGAACATTGGGTGGGAATGGGGGCATTAGTCCGCAGTGTAAATACATGAAGGACAACATCTGCGTCCTCCAGAACTGAGAGCAGGTAACTGTATGCCTCTCATATTTTTGTAATAATGAGAAAACTCATTAGAGATTGCAAGCATAACAGAATAGAAACAGCGGTAAAATAGTGGGAATTTGTCCTGTTAAAACAGTGCAGAAAATTCTTGGAAGTATTCACCTGTAGAGATCATTGCTATTATTTTTCGTGACATTTCATCTGTTTAGATGGGGCTCAGAACAATCACCTGAATGCCCAGTTGAGTCTTTAATACTGGTAAGTTGCGGTGGTCTGATTCTAAGAATATATTATTATGTAAGTATTCTCTCCCATGCACAAGGAAGGCTAACCACAACTAATGGTGATATAGAGATCTTTTATGTGAGAGAAGTATTTCTCCTTTATTAAAGGGCTATGTTTAGAAAAAAATATTTTTTTCAGATTGCCATGGGATCTGCAGCAGCCTTCCATGAATCCCAGGTAACTTGTTCCTGCCTGGGTTTATCCCAGGCTCTTGGGCACTGGAAGCCATGGCACTGGGGAGACCATATCTATGGAGGTCAAAAGCAATAGGGAAAATGAGCAGCTGCCATGTCCACAAAGCATATTTTGGTTTGGAAATCCCAAGGTACTCCAGATCAATACCAAACTGTTGAAATAAAGTCCAAAAACCCAGAAACTAGATTCACTAGTAAATACCCTGTGTTATTAGTGACACAACTTCCCAGTGCATGCAATATCCCTTTAATTCTATAGTAAGTCTTGTAGGTGACTTCCAGTCGTTGATCAGCAAGGCTCAGTTGTCAACAGTTTTAGCTGGATGGCAGTTAATAGGATTTGGTTTGTGTTTTTTTGGTTCAGGGAGAGTCTCTTAGTTTGCTGAATGTCAGTTGTTGTGTTGGCCAGTTTTACACAATTCTGAACCTATCCTTAATAGCTGTGAATTTCTGTTCTTAACAGATTTCAAATGTATGAGAAGTGCTGTCACAGTGCTTAACATCATTCACATGTCACTGAGCTATGCTGCAGTGTGGCTAACTGCCCAGTGATCAAGGTGTCCCAGGACTTTCTAAATCTCACTGTTTCCTTCTCCCACTCTTTCTAAATGCCTTGTCCTCTAATTTAAATAAAAATGCATGTATACACAGAAACAGCTTTCTAATTTGTTTTTGTTTGAGCTTTTTAATTAGAATTTATTCTTACCACAGATTATAGATTTAGGCAGGTTGTGGCTTCATTAGAAAGGCTTTTGGGTTTTATCTGTTTGAACAATAAAACTGCAGAGGAGTATAGACTAGAACTCTTCCAATATCCTTAGGATTACTCTCAGTGGAGTGTAGGCAGCTGTTTGCTCATGCTGTGACACAGCTATTTTTGGTACTGATCAGTCTGTGACTTACTTGGGTGTGAACCTCCTGTTTTCTTCTTATTGTTATCCTGAATAGTATGAACTGTATATGATCTCAGGCAGCAAGGATGCCTAACAAGAACAAGGATGCCTAATTCATCCCAGTGTTTTTCTCCGTGGACGTAAAGTTCAGACTTGTGTCCTAAGGAAAGCCTGGTAACTTTTAAGTGCGTCTCTCATGACTATTGTGCATGACAAGCAACTCTGATGTTATTCCTGATCCTGAATGAATGAGTCTACTTAAGCATTTAAAATGGAATCATTTTAGCTGTTGCATGCAGTTTTGTGATGTCGCTTGTCCTTCATTATCCCATGGCAATAAAGTTTTGATCTGCTTTAGAAAGTTGTGGAGTTTTGCCATCTCGGGTCCAGCTGCCACAGCAGACTGTCAAAACTTGTTTTAATTTTGCTACCCTTTTTCCTGACCTTTGACTCCATCTTTAGGATCTTTTATTCTTGGAAGACGTTGCAAAATCTTTCTCAATTTATTATGGAAAGATATGTGGGCATGTGCAGTGTCAAATTGGAGCAATAAAAGAAATAGTTTCCAGGTTTCACTGATTGTTGTCAACTTGGCACTGAGCAGCTCTTTGGAAGTCCACTATCCACATCTGATAAGTCCAAGTAATAAACACAGGGGTTATATAATTTTAGTGAGAATTAACCTTTTCCATCTTATTGCTTCTTCGTGTTTGGATGTACACAGAGGCATATGCTTATTCTTTCAATAACTAACACTCATACATCACTCCACTATTTTAGCATGTGAAATCTATTGCACCATTTTTTCCAGCCTGTCTTGTCTTCCTCCCCTTTGGCAGCCAGAGGTTGAGAAAGTCAAACTGTACTAAGCAGACTTCTCAGAATACATTTTACATACTTTCTCAGAATACATTTAAGCAAGTCGGTTTTGCTGAGTGATATTGCTGCTATGCTTTTGCTAGTATCAAATCTATGCTTTCTCTGTACCTTTTGAAACTAGGATTTAGTTTCAGATTTAGCCAATCTATGCATCATTATGGGCTATTGAACACCGCGATAGGAAGCTAAATGAAGCCACTGAACTTAATTTCACTCATAACAGGAGTTTCCAGAGGGAAATCTGCAAGAATGACTTTAATACTCACAGCGATAAGGTGATAGGTTAAACTTTCTAAATGCTAGTGACAAGTATGGTTTGAAAGAAAGAAAAATTTTTGAAACATTGCTGCATATTTGCACCAGACTGACTTATTAATTATTCAAATAACCATTGAATATTTGATCAGAATCTATAATCCCTTCTTCAGTTAGTGTATTATTTACTTTTGAAAACTGCTGATGTACCATACTTTTCCCATTGCACCTGCAAAAATGAATTGGTCCAATTTATGTGCACAGAATAATATATTGTGCTTTAATGTTCAAGATATTATTCATTACTTCCTACTCATATAAGACTCCTTACCTCCTTCATATTTTATTAGTGCCCTTTAAAAAGACATAAAAAAATCAGTCATGTAGTTATTCCATTTTAAATTATGCAAATGATGTTAAATGCAATTATAATCTATTCTTTATTAATTATATATACACCCTGTGTGTTTTCTATGGATTGTATTTATTCACTACAAATAATTAGACATTTTAGTCCATTGCTGTTTGCATGACCAGAGCATTATTATTGGCTTTTTGTAAAGTGAGAGGAACACTTTTCAAATAAAATTAGCATAATTTAGCTATTAGAAGTTTTCATTTAGCAGCAGTTTATCCAGAGCATACCTAAAATATGCATTATTTTCTATAATGCATTTGTTTTAAATAAGTTAAAATAGCCATTATAAATTTTTCAGGGAATGAAAATTTGTATTCTTACGTAGCCTGTGGCTCAGTGTTTCTTTTAAGTTTTCTAACTGGAATATGAGACTTCTTACGTGTTTCCTGTAGTACTTTAGTAATTGTCCTGTCAATGGAACAGATGACCAGCATTTTCTAGCAGTAATGACTTTTTTGTTACAACATACTGATTTGATGGGCCCAAAAGATTCTGTGGGAAATGTTAAGTCCACAGAAAATCTGGTGGGCTGTAGTTGGGCAGACAAGGGGGTTGGCAAGCCTCCTTTCTCTCCTGCTGGTTTCCTGCTATCGCCTCTGTCTCAGTGTGATAGCTGCTCCCCTAGTTACCCATCACGCCAGATCTCAGTGATACTACTACCTACACTCTTGTGGGGCGACTGCTTTTCTCCAACTGCTTGGCTCTGTGTCCATCTTATTAATTAGCAGTTAGGTAGCCCTGGGTCCTCAGCAAGTCATCTGAGAGGCAGAGGACACAGCCTGCCAAACAGCCATGAGAAGACCGGGCAACTTGGTCAGACAGAGACAAAGATGAGCAGGGAAATTATGAAATAAAATTAGTCCCCCATCCAAAACTGATGGAAAGGCTGGAGTACTTGTGGAAAGAAAGCAGCCCAGGAGGTCGACAGAAGGAAAAGCAGGCTGGCTTCAGGGACTTGCAAAATACTGTCAATGAGGTGAGAGAGAGTCAGTATTTCAGAAATGACACGATGGCAGCATCAACCATGTAAAATTATTGGAGTTGATGGGTTTACAGCTCAGTTCAGGACTGATGAAAATTCATAATATGGACATTTCTTCACAAGACAGAAACAGCAGACTGGAGTCACTCACCACAAACGCACACAAGAGCTGAAAGGTTTAGGCTTACAGCATGATTAGGAGCCCAAGGCAGGGAAGACCTTAAGCATGTGTTTAAGTCCAGTTGGTTTTAAAGGGATGTAAGGGACTGTTTTAAAGTTGATTTTAATCTACATGCTTTCCTGTTTTACATTTTACTATTCACTTAAATGAAAGCCACACCAGGACCATCAGACACATAATGGTTTGGACATGTTCATGTAATGGTGACCAAGCTTGAATATCTGTCCACCAAAACAGTGCAGTTTCTTTCCCTTAAGATCTTAAAAAGATTCATGACTGACAGTGCTCTGCTTTGGTCTGTGGAAAAAATAGAGAGCATAAACATGTGTTTACGTAAGGTTAAAATGCATCTACCAGCTGAGCTCAGTTATTACCTGTCTAGCTTTAAGGTGCTTGCCTGTGCAATAATAACTGCTCTTAATATACAACAGAAAAGAAGCTCTTATATCTACAAGAGAGAGGTCTGAGTCTAAGACTCAGGCTATCTCCGCTCTTACGCCACGTGCCAAAGGGAGACAAACGAAGTAAGGACCTTCCTTGATGCACAGGCTGAGGCTGTTCAGAAGCAGGCATAGCTGTGGCTGCCTTCTGCCAACAAAGGTATCCTGCAGTAAAGGGAGTATAAGCTGTCCTCTTTCTAGCAAATTGCTAGATTTTTGTCTCTGTCCTACTCAAATGGCAACAGGATTCCCTTCTGAATAGAATGCTTCCCAGTGCTTGCTCTGGGATGGTGGAAGCTTCCATGCAGTGTGCAGTATTGGTTCCTGAAGTAAGCATAAAGTTTTAATGTGCGATTAATCTGGATGAAGGTAACTGGAATACTTTGCCTTTGATGCTTAAATATTTGGCTGTATCACAGAGCTTGGAGTTCTGATGTAAGAAAATATTACCATTCAGATTGCTTACAGTAAATACCTACACACGAGCAATCTCTGTGCTTTTCCTTACCAAGAATGGTGACAAAGCAACAGAGTTCCAATATGACATAACAAATGTTGAAAAGTTAGATCAGATCCTTTGTCCTCTACTCAGGAAAGAACAGAAAAGTAGCCACCTCAAACCCCACATGAATAGTTAGGAAATAAACTATGTGACTTATATAGATGGGGAAAAGCTTGTAGTGCAAAGCTCTTTTTAGATATTCATATCCTTCCAAGATTCTCTGAATCTAAGCATGACTGTCAAGTTGAGACATATGCTTTTTAATCCTGAGAAAGACTGCATACAACAGTTCTTCAGTCTTCTGTGATATCAGTATTTCTCTTCCAAGTGCTGTCAACCATTATTCATTTCTTTAGTGTATTGCTTGCTTGAAGAGTATTTCAGAACATTGTCCTCTGCATTAGGCTGTGACACCAGCTGAGCTTTTGTTCACTTAGCCTTGATTTTTATCTGCGCCTGTTTCTATTTGGCAGTGGTGTCTCTGGTCCAGTTGGACAAATAACTACAGGAAAACTGTTCTTTTTGAGTTTGTAGTTTTGCTTGTTCATCCATTCATACTTCAACTCCAGTTTTTATGCACTGTGTAACACTGTTGTACACAACTTCCGTAAGGTTGCTATAATAAACTGTGTAAAGTTTCCATGAGTAGGGAAATCCTTAAAGTGGCACAGAGCCACTTTATCAGCTCCAGTACCAAGTCTCTACCTTGTTTCCAGGATAGTGAAATATCACTCATTCCTGGCAGCTGTAATTCCCCCATAGGATATTCTGAGCTGTGCCAGAGATCAGTGTTACATCTGCAATGCTAACAACAATTATTCATTATTCCTTATAATATAGGGAATCAGGAGCACCCAACAAAGCTATTAAGCAGCAGGTTTAAAGTGAACAAAAGGAAATATTTTTCACACAGCACATAATTATATTGTGGAGCTCATTGCCTCAAGATGCTGTGAAGCCGAAATTATAAATGGGTTCAAAAATAGGCTAGACAAATTCGTTATTAAACAGAATGGCTGTGTGCAGTCTCTGGCTGAGGAAGAGATTGCTCAGGAAAGTCATTGATTGCTAGAAGCTAAGGGAGTATGCTGGGGAAAGATTCACTCTATATTTACTCTGTTCTTCATACTTTTTTGTAAACATCTGCTACTAGTACTGTTGTAGAAAAAATAAGGGGTTGTATGGACCTCTGGTTTGACCCAGTATGGCTGATAAACACACATAAAGAAGAAGAAAATAAATCAATGCTTCTCTATATACAAAGCAAACAATGTGATGTGAAATGGTAATTTGTTTTTTTTTTTACATACTGGTAGTCAATTTTCTAGAACTAATATCGCTTCAGTTTATAAAGAACACAAAGCTCTTAAAGTTAGCTGGCATCCTCAGTGTTTTCTTTTTTTACTTTAGTAGCTCATCTCCTGGTCCACTGTCTTGCTGTTGGCCTGTGAAGTGCTGGGTGATGATCCTGTAAAGGGAAAGAGAAAAAAGGAAATTCAGCTATAGAATATTTTTATTTAAAATGCATGTAGCTGCTATCCTGAAGCCTAATCCTTGAGCCTTTATTCTGAGCAGTGCTTTATTCTACAAAGAACCTTGTTTACATTAATTAGGCTCTTCCAAGAGAATCCTGTTACTTACAGTACATAGAGGTTGTGGAATTAAACTCCTATTGAGAGCAGTAAACCACTTTTTGGAGAGCAAAACAGACACAGTTATATGAATTTTGAAATTAAACAGATAGAGCTTCCAGACCACACCAAAGTATTTGCTTTGGTTTTGCACTGAGGAAAACATTTCAAATCTAAGCAAATTTGGTGTCTTGCTGCTTTCCTAGTAGTTTTTATACACATTTCAATTTTACCACTGACTTTTTAATTATCTCTTCTTTTACAACATCACCAGCTAGAATTTTACATTTTGATGGTTACATTGTGAATCAAGTCTATAGAACCGACAGTAGCTAGAACATACAAAAATGTTTTAATACAAGGAAAATCACATAAATTGTTCATGCTTTTTATATGTTTAATTGTAGATCTGGTTAGAGATTGACATATTTTTCCTGTGTGTGTCAGTTCTTTGCACAGCATTTGTGTTTATTTTACTGATATTTACTAAGAACATGTATCTCTGGCACACAAAGAAGTCTAAAAAAAGCCATGCTGTCTGGAGCATTTAGGGCTTCTCTAAAGTTTAACTGTTTTGTGGATTGCTTTTTATTTCTTGTTACTGAGGCTACAGGTTTGTTATTATTAGGTGGCATGTTTTCAAAATGCCATGATTCTGCCATCAATTGATTTTTAGACATTGCTGAGGTGGAAGGACAACCTAGTTGGGAAGCAAATGTCTTTCCTGTTGACATAACTAGGAGTATGTTTTCTTTTAGCTCAAGCATGCTGCAGTGGAATTACCTTAAATACCTTATTAGGGATCAAGTTGAATCTTTTCCAAGTAGCCCTGTTCCAAGCACCAAGAAACAGATGAAACTACTAAACTTTTGTCTAGCTGCACACTAACACAGAGGTCTGCTTGTGCTCACTCATCCATTCCCCAGAAGTGCTCCCTCTGATACCAGGAGCCTTCCCCACATAGAGCTTTACCTTCACTGCATCCCCTCACTGCATTAGGTGTGGGGATCCCAGTACTCACCTGCTGACTGCCGCAGGAGAGTAAGGTGAAAATATTCATAGTCTCATAGATATTGCAGGAATATATGAAAGCACGGACATAGCACAGGACAGTGATTCTGCCTTCAGTGGAGGTGATGCTGAGCGATATGTAAGGAATAGAATCATAGAATCATAGAATGGTTAGGGTTGGAAGGAACCTCAAAGATCATCTAGTTCCAACCCCCCTGCCATGGACAGGGAAACCCTCCACTACACCAGGTTGCCCAAAGCCTCATCCAACCTGGCCTTGAACACTTCCAGGGATGGGGCAGCCACAGCTTCTCTGGGCAACCTGTTCCACTGCCTCACCACCCTGAGTGAAAAATTTCTTCCTTAGATCTAATCTAAATCTCCCCTCTTTCAGTTTAAAGCCATTACCCCTTGTCCTATCACTACATGCCCTTGTAAAAAGTCCCTCTCCAGCTTTCCTGTAGGCCCCCTTTAAGTACTGGAAGGCTGCAATAAGATCGCTCCGGAGCCTTCTCTTCTCCAGGCTGAACAGCCTCAACTCTCTCAGCCTGTCTTCATAGGAGAGGTGTTCCAGTGCTTGGATCATCTTCGTAGCCCTCCTCTGGACCCGCTCCAGCAGCTCCATGTCTTTCTTGTGTTGGGGACTCCAGAGCTGAATGCAGTATTCCAGGTGGGGTCTCACGAGAGCAGAGTAGAGGGGCAGAATCAACTCCCTCAACGTGCTGGCCACGCTTCTTTTGATGCAGCCCAGGATACGGTTGGCTTTCTGGGCTGCAGGCGCACATTGCCAGCTCATGTTGAGCTTCTCATCCACCAGCACTCCCAAGTCCTTTTCCTCAGGGCTGCTCTCAATCCATTCTCCGCCCAGCCTGTACTTGTGCTTGGGATTGCCCCGACCCACGTGCAAGACTTTGCACTTGGCCTTGTTGAACTTCATGAGGTTTTCACAGGCCCACCTCTCCAGCCTGTCAAGGTCTCTCTGGATGGCATCCCTTCCCTCCAGCATGTCCACAACACCACACAACTTGGTGCAAACTTGCTGAGGGTGCACTCGATCCCACTGTCCAAGTCACCAACAAAGATGTTAAATAGCACTGGCCCCAGTACTGACCCCTGAGGACCACCACTCGTCACTGGCCTCCACTTGGACATTCAACTTTAGACCACAACTCTTTGAGTGCGACCATCCAGCCAATTCCTTATCCACCGAGTGGTTCATCCATCGAAACCATGTCTTTCCAGTTTAGAGACAAGGATGTCGTGTGGGACAGTATCGAATGCTTTGGATAAGTCCAGGTAGACGATGTCAGTTACTCTTCCCCTATCCATCAATGCTGTAACCAATTGTATGCTACAATTTTTGTATTTCCCTGCTTGATCCAGCCCAGACTTACCCTGCGTCTCTCTCACCTGGGTTCTGTCATTGCCACCTCATTCTCCTGAGCGCAATGGGCAGGACCGTGGCAGGGCTCCTCCTAACACCAGAAAAGTGAAGAGTAGGAAGTGAATTACATTCCTGCTTTACTCCTTTCAGCTAGCAGCACTATCCTTTTTCCTCCAGAAAAACAGTGGAGAAGATGTGCTGACTGGGGAGGCCAGGGTGTGGAAACGGCTGTGGGAAAGAGTTATATTAGGGTAGTGATTCTGCATCTCTGGGATTGGGGAGGAAAAGGTCACCTGCTTATGTGTCCTATTTCCCCGGTTTTGCAGAATAGCAAATGCCAGAGTCCCTGGAAACCTGGCAGACTAATCTACAAGTGTAAAAATAACATGATTTTTTTGGTGTCGTGAAAGATTTGAATGACGCTATCCATATGACTGTTTTAGCATGGGGGAGCAGTGTATTGAAGTACTCGAGCTTAATAGTGCAATAATATTAAAAAAATAAAAAATAAAAAAAGGTTGCTTTCCTCTCTATTTCCATGCAGGAAAGGAAAAAAAACACATTATAGAAAGTACTATTTTTAGTGCCACTAGTACACGCCACATTTTAAAACGCTGAAAATGCATGTGCAAAAGGAATGAAGTGCTCCATTCACCATACAGTTCTGCCCACGCCCAGAAAGGTTTCAGCCATGAAAACCAGAAAAGTTACTTGGTTTATGGTAAAATTCAAGTTTGATCAGGTATCATATCAAGTTTAGGTGCCAGCTATTATGAGTACAGTGAAGTTACTGAGAATGGTGACTTCCCAATTCAGCTACCTGATATGAAAAACGCAAACCATACTTTTTGGGAGTATTGTCTCAGATATTCTTATGGAATTAAGATTCACCTTACAGAGTCTGATTTAGGACTAGGTAGGGGGTCAGGGTGAGACATGGGACCACCATATTATATTGACAGATTTGGCCTAAATTCAGGCAGCTTACAGCTACTAAAAGTTTCTCCTGGAACCTTAAATATTGTTAGCAGTAGGACACTGTAAGTATGGGAGAAAACCAAAGTTTAAGGTTCACTCAGCCTGAGTTGGTTTTACCGTCTTTTAGTATCTTACTATCGTTTACTATCTTGGCTGTTTTTACCATCCCAGTATCCCAAGAGCATATTTTGTTTTGGAAGACAAATCTTTTCTTGTAGCTTGTGTTAGGTAATTCCAGGACATTTCTATTTTCAATGCAATTTGAGCTGAAACCTAATTTTAAATAATACTGTGTCCCATGTCCAGCAAATTGCTAGTATCAGGAAGGCATCCTAATCATTTACGTGTCAGGTAAAATTTCAGTACTGCAATCTGCATTCAAATGGCTCCTGTATCCAGCACTAAAACGAATTGAGAGATTTCTTTCTCTTCAGCTGAGGAAACTGAGGTTGTTTAGCCTGGGAAAAAGGAGGCTCAGAGGAGACCTTATTGCTCTCTACAACTACCTGAAAGGAAGTTGTAGTGTGGTGGGTGCAAGTCTCTTCTGCCGAGTAACAAGCAAGGATGAGAGGAAATGGCCTCAAGTTGTCTCAGGGGAGGTTTAGGTTGGATATTAGGAAAATTTCTTCACTGAAAAGGTTTTCAAGCATTGGAACAGGCTGCCCTGGGAAGTGGTTGAGCCACCATCCCTGGAGGTATTTAAAAGACATATAGATGCAGTACTTAAGGACATGGTTTAACGGTGGACTTGGTAGTGTTAGGTTTACAGTTGGACTTGATGATCTTTAGGGTCTTTTCCAACCTAAATGATTCTATGATTGGTGAGGGTACACTCTGCCCCATCATCCAGGTCATTAATGAAGACGTTAAACAAGATTCAACCCAATATTGACCTCCGTAACACTCCAGCTGTATACTCCCTAGTATATGTCCTCCCCAGTACTCCAGCTGGAAATCTAGTCCCTACTGAACTGATGTCTCTCAGTCTCGTAGCAATAAGTCTTCCCATGTTCTTTAAGTAGATGTTTGTCCCAAAATCAGAACTTCCACCAAGTGTCAGGACTGGAACGTTTCAGTGCCAAGTCACTCTTGTCCATCTAGCTCACTCCTCATTATTTTATCTGGTTCCCTTGGCATAATTAGGCACATAGAATCTAAAAATACTTTTATTAATGAGAAATCTGATAAATATGGACCTTATTGGGTTATTTTAAACAACTAGTAATTGTCTTAATGAGAGACAGATGCCTGGAATCTTTGTATTGTCTTGTAAGAGAAATATTTATGTAGAGACGCACATTTTAAAAAGTTTTGTTTTGTGGAGGGATGCAGAGAATAAAGGCATCTGCTGCTATTCAACAGAGCTTTTATAATGTTGGTTTGCCTCAATTAATCTAGCTTGAGTGCAGTGTTCTAATGAAAGGAAATGTAGAATAAAGACATAGTGTGGCAATGTATATAAATCTTGAAATGTCCATGGAGAGCTGATAAATTGCTGTGTTTTACTCAGTTTATGCAAAAGAGAAAATGAAGAAGCAGATTGCAAAAACCAAAATTATACATCAAGTCGTTAAACTTCAGTCTTCATTACTGAAGAATTGATTTGATACTCAGCAAGATCAGAATTTGAACAAAAGAGTAGCTAGGTGACATGTTCGCAGGGGTCTTGCATATCAGGAAAAAATCCACAGAATAATGTCATGGTTGTGATCTAAGTGCGAAACTATGATTGCTCCTTTTCTGTTCTTAAAGCTGTGAATGTAAACAATATTTTGCACTATTTTTTCTCTATGACTAGCCCTTTATTTATTTTTTAGGTTTCTTGTTTCATAATCCATTTGTTTAACATGTATTTCGTAACTTTTCAGTTAGTCCCTCACTCCATAAACAGCTCACCTTCATGTCCTCACCGTATTGTCCTTTAGAAAAGAGACTGCTCTGTCAAACAATGACACTTTTCTTCCCTTTTTTTGCTGGAGTCTGTTTTCTGTGACTATTACATTCAGTTTATTATTTTGCTAAACTGTGATGTTACTTGTACGTAGCAAGTGTAAAACACTGCTAAACTAGAGTAGAAGAGACATCCTTGTTGCACATCTGCACAGTAAGTAACTGATGGCACTCACCTTACCATCTCTGTCATTATTGCTGGAGATTGATTTTTTTCTGTTAGTTAGTCCAATGCTTGTTTCACTTGCAGGGTATTTTCTCTGAATGTATGCTGTGTAAGTGATAAATTACAAGGAAGAAGAGACATTTGCACTGGGGCATTCGGAGATCTCCATTGTATTGCACAAGGTCAATGCAAGTTTAGATGACTTCTCAAAGCTCTTTTAAAGTTCCTTTCTTAGGCATCAGGAATATACTATCTGATTACATGGAAACAGAGTTGGAATGTAATCCAAATGTCCATTGATAAGCTCTTGTGGATACATGCTGTGGTGAAACTGTCACTTGTGTATGGTATGTTTGTACTTTTCCATCAACAAAATACTAGTACCACATATCTGATGTTAGTTTAATGATGCAGAAGTGGTCCTTAAGTGACAATCTTTAGGGACAGCAACCCCTTTTGCTCCTCTCTCATTGTTAACCCTGAGTACTTCCACTTCACTTTATCCTTTAGCTGAGCTGAGTCATTTCAGTAACCTGTGATCCCATGTAATGTACGTTTGAATAAACTGTCTGGTTTTAATCCTGATTGATAAATTGCTGCAGGGATACCTCTCTGGGAATTAGAAAGTGCTGTATATATATTTCAAGCATCAAAATGGAATAATTCAGGTTGGTGAGCTGCTGCTATTCATTAATGCACCTAACCAGACACTCTTCATTCTGACAAGCAGACTTGGGACTGTATTGAAGCACTGCTGTCAGTATGGAGTGAACATGCTAAAAATGATTAGATTAACAATTGGCAGCGACTCTTGTCATCATTGTCAATCCCGTTACTACCGCTACTATGTTTATGCTGATTAGATAATGCACTTATATCCTCTGTATTATTCTTTCAGTAGTACCAGAGAGGTGTGGAATTGTCTAGGACCAACAGCATTTTTTTCAAAAAGTTTTTACCCACCCAACTCACAGTTGTCCAAAGGGAAAATGATTGGCAGGAAGCAATTGTAGAGTAAGAGCCTGCAGAGAGATGTCTGGGAAAAGGAAACATAACTTTAAAAACCTGGAGCCAGGAGTTTTGAATAGTGAATAGCGGGAGCTCCCATCACTGTGGAAGCACTCAGTGGTTCTACTGTGACGCACTGCTGCTCTCCCTGGAGCAGAACAGTCTAGCAAACGATAGGCGCAGGGAGTGGATGCCAGCAAGGAAAAGTAGGAAGTAGACACATAGCTTTAGCTAGAAAGAGATCTTTTTCTTTGGAACAAGGAAAATGCTGGGCTAAAAGTCAAGCCTAGAGCAATGAATAATTATCTTTATATGCTCTAGCAAATAGTGTATTTGCAAACAGGCGGAGCAGACATCTAGGCACCAAAGTTTCCTGTGAAGATCAAAAAATGTAATGAACCAGCACAATGAAGTGCTATCCTTTTTTTGAAAGGACATTGCAATTAGACCCTTATCTGTTTTAGCCTACCCTACTACTCTTACTTCCCTTGAAAAGTACTCTTACCCACTGGGAAAAAAAAAATGTGCAAAATATTTGTGTTCCATCTGTGCATGCCAGTGTACTCTGGCTTTTATCTTGTAGTTTAAAATGATGTCAGTGTCACCCTGTAGCAGAATTAAAATCTGATTATGTGAGCTTGGTTTCTTTCTTATCTTCTATCCAAACTATGTTAACTAGAGCAGCCCAGATACTCTCACAAAAACCCTTGAGGCTCACTTAGTGAGCAAAATCTGAGAGGTGCTTTATCACTTCTGAAAGGTTAGATCAGCTGTGTTTACATTATGACTTGGATGAAGATAGGAGGGGTTTTGTTCACTTTTCAAATTCAACATTTGTTTGCTTTTGTTTCTCCACATGCTATTTTCTGTTGCTTCAGGGAATTTTATTTTGTTCGAGGTTTTTCTAAACTCTGTGTTTCTAAATTAGAAACAGCTTGTTTTTACAGGGGACTTGAAGATGTTATCAGATTTTCTATGCTTGGGTCAGTTGATAATTTAAAGAGTCAGGCAGTTCTTGTGAATTCTGAGCTCAGTGCACTGTCTCAATTACAATGATTTATTCAGATAAAATCAGGCTAAAGTGTTACTGGATTAGCTGGGAATGTGTCAGAAGTCACCTTTCTTATCGGCATATGTGTCCACCAGTTCAATGTTAATCACCTTTCATTAGAAATAATCTTCAGCAAGCAGGTGACAAGTGCAGAAGAATTAAATAAATAGTACCTCTTCAAATAATATAGTTGCTTAAAAAGTAGCGTCCCAACCTACAGTGTCAATCAAATAATGGAAAGAAGGTATTTTGCCATAGAAAGTGCATATTTCCTACTTACTGCAGAGTTTCTAGGAATCCTTAAGCCTTGTTTGTGCATTACATAGCATATGTAGGCAATGAGTGGAGTAGCTGGAATCAGTCACTGCATAAAGTATGAGTGAACAGAAAATTGTAACTACAACACAAAGCTTACTACTTCAGTTAAATACATGCTATTGATTTTCTTCTGATGACTGAAAAATTTTTTGTATCTTCTTCCCCCCTCTCTCTTTTTCTCTCTCTCTGTGGCTTTCTCTATATTTTTCATTTTAATTTTAATTTCTCTTTCCTCTTTTCTTTTTTTTCTTTCTTCTTATATTTTAAACCAATTGTAAACACTTTTCTTTACTATAGGAAGAAAAGATTTTGTAGTTCTTGCCTACTTTTTTAATAGGACATTGTATCTTTATGCGCTGTTTTAATAACATCTCATTAGCTCTTTGAAACCATTCCCTGGGGCAAGCTTTTTATTATTTGTAAAGTGAATCAAATATCATAGTGCTAATCTTTAGGAGGAAAAGCGGGCTAGACTCTGAAGAAATATTTAAATCTTCTGTTAGTTTTTTTGAGTTAAAACTTAAAATATACAAAAAGATCCAAAATAATATTCTCAAAGCTCAAAGTGGTACCTAAAACCACTTTGTAGAATTCACCTACCTGCTAACATCTGAGTTCAACAGAGAAAATCTACGAAGGATGTACTTCTGAGTTCTGAGTAGTATTGTGGAAGGCATGTTTTTCTTGGTATAAAGGCACTTGGAAATAGTTTCCTGATTAAAAATTGGAAATAAAAACCAAGAAGAGACAAACCCACAGTTTTCCGAATTCTTATAGAGTAGCAATGTACAGACATACAGACATCCTTATGTAAATGCAAGTAACTCTAAACAGAGGGAGAGGAAATGAGAAGCAGAGTTGCAGGCACGAAGGAAAGAGGAGTTGGAGAAAGCCACTGATAGGTGGATGTAATTTCCTTTCTTCTACAAAGCTTACTCAACAGGAAGTCTCAAGGAGTCTCAGGAAATAGCGCAGATAATTGATGGTAAAAATCAGAGCCTGCAGCACCATTAACATCACTGTTGCAACTTCCTCAGTCTGGAATTTCTAGGAGTCTGTCCTGGTTTCGGCTGGAAGAACTGGTTTCGGTTAGTTCTTCTTTTTAGCAGCTACAAGAGCCCTGTGTTTTGGTTTTAGTCTGAGATTCGCTATGAGAAGAATGCTGATAGCGCACTGATGTTTATGGTTGGTACCAAGACCTCAAGGACTTTTCAGCTCCCCATGTTTTTGCCCGTGTGCAGGAGCACAACAGGCTGAGGGGGAGCATGGCGTGGACAAAGAGTCCACGACTCCCCTTATGATTTGAACTTAGATTTAGGATTGAGAGCCAAATTGGCCAATGGAGTATTCCATATCATTCAGCGTCAAGCCCAGTATATAGACGAGGGTTGACTGAAAAGAAGGGCTTTTGCTCTTCTGGGGGCTCTCACTGTCAGACTCTCAGAGTGCTATCTGTCTCTCATTCTCTTCTCACCGGGATTGTGGTGTCAGTACTTACCTGTTTCGGAATCGTTTGCTGGGACAGGACAAGGGTTAGTCACCAGGTGGTAAGCAATTACTCTGTGCATCACTTGTTATATATTGTTATTTATTGTTATTTATCTGTTATATTATTGTTCTTATATATATTTCCATATGTTATTGTTATTTGGAAAATGTTCTTATCTCAACCCACAAGTCTCCTTCCCTTTTCCCCTTTTATTCTCTTCCCCATACCCTGGGGTGGGGGACAGTGAGTGAGCAGCTGTGTGGCATTTAGTTGTCAGCCAGGCTAAACCATGACAGGGTCTGTCATTGTGTCTACTTGCAACAATGCAACCAAAAAGCAGCAGAAATTAGCACTGTGACGTTGGAAAATGAGTGATTACACTGATAATTTGGCAGCCGATAGCCGCTTTGAAGACATCCTCTAATACAGGAAAGTGAGGTAAGTTTTCAAAGATGAGGGCAAAAGAGACACATCGTCATCATCATATGACAGAAGTACTGAGACAGTAAGTGAAAGGTGAGCCGTGAATGGAAAGAAGTCCGTGCTCGGGGCAACAGGCAAGCCCCCTGCTCCTTGTCTACCTCAGCTGCCCAGGTGCCCCTGCACAACAGGTATGAGGCTCTGGAGGTGGGAGGTCCATGGATGGATGGTGTAGCTGAGGGACCATCTGCACTGGAGGTGTCACCAGGGTCAGAGAGGACTACCCGTTGTATCAAGACCGCCTGCACAGGGAAGAAAAGAAGAGTAGTATTTATAGGTGGCTTTAACTGATTTATAGCAACCTGATGTAGGGGGAGGTGTCCCTGGCCATGGCAGGGGGGTTGGAACTAGATGATCTTTAAGGTCTCTTCCAACTCTAACCATTCTATGATTCTATGATTCTATGACTCCCATCTGAAGGGGATGGAAGGTCCAATATCCCGGGCTGACCCTGCTCTGAGGGAAGTCTGCTGCCTCCCTGGAGCTCGGGTTAAAGACGTCGCTAGGAAACTTCCTAACCTGGTATGGCCCACAGACTACTATCCTTTACTGCTCTTCCATGTGGGTGGAGATGAAATTTAGACATGGAGTCCACGGTCGATCAAGAAGGACTTCAGGACCCTGAGACAGCTGGTAAGAGGATCTGGGGCACAGGTAATCTTTTAGTCCATCCTTCCAAGGCCAAGTGCAAGGTCCTGCACATGGGTCGGGGCAATCCCAAGCACAAGTACAGGCTGGGTGGAGAATGGATTGAGAGCAGCCCTGAGGAAAAGGACTTGGGAATGCTGGTGGATGAGAAGCTCAACATGAGCCGGCAATGTGTGCTGGCAGCCCAGAAAGCCAACTGTATCCTGGGCTGCATCAAAAGAAGCGTGGCCAACAGGTCGAGGGAGTTGATTCTGCCCCACTACTCTGCTCTCGTGAGACCCCACCTGAAATACTGCATTCAGCTCTGGAGTCCCCAACACGAGATGGACATGGAGCTGCTGGAGCGGGTCCAGAGGAGGGCTTGAAGATGATCCGAGGACTGGAGCACCTCTCCTATGAAGACAAGCTGAGAGATTTGGGGTTGTTTAGCCTGGAGAAGAGAAGGCTCCGGAGTGATCTTGGAGCAGCCTTCCAGTACTTAAAGGGGGCCTACAGGAAAGCTGGAGAGGGACTTTTTACAAGGGCATGTAGTGATAGGACAGGGGTAATGGCTTTAAACTGAAAGAGGGGAGATTTAGATTAGATCTAAGGAAGAAATTTTTCACTCAGAGGGTGGTGAGGCAGTGGAACAGGTTGCCTACAGAAGTTGTAGATGCCCCATCCCTGGAAGTGTTCAAGGCCAGGTTGGATGAGGCTTTGGGCAACCTGGTGTAGTGGAGGGTTTCCCTGCCCATGGCAGGGGTGTTGGAACTAGATGATCTTTGAGGTCCCTTCCAACCCTAATCTTTCTATGATTCTATGATCATCATAATCAATAATAATAATAATAATAATAATAATAATAATAATAATAATAATAATAATAATAATGTTAACTTCCTTGAATTAAGTCATAGTTAGATGCTTGTAATGGGACCTTGGATACCCGCATTAGCTCAGAATTTATGTCTCTGTCTTCACCCAATATCTTAAGATACCTCTCCTTTTTGGCTTCACTCAAACCATGTCATAGTGATCAGACTGATTTTCCTCTGTTTAAGTCTTTGAAAGTATTTGCATGTTATCCTCTGAAGATGGTAAGTTTACTTACAATTTATCTTAAAACCCTTTTCCACACATTCGGTGCACCATATGTAACCTTCAGTCCTTTCTCTTTTGTGTGAACACCTGTGTCTTGGTAAGTAGGAATTCTCTTTAAGAAATGAATAACTGCACATCTTTTACTCGTGTAGTGTGCAATTAACACATGTAATTTCGTCCTTTGGAACAATGTAGTGAGGAAGCAAGGAGATAGGAGAGTTACTGAATAATGAAGTGGATAATTTTGTTCACAAAAGGATGGATAGTGCCTGTGTGGTGATCAATGTCTTTCTGTAATTCCTCAGAAGAGGTTTCCTGTCAAAGCACAGAAGTATCTGGTATTCAGTGTAGCTTGTGTTCATTCACTTTATATTTACAAACATTGCAGTCATGAGTGTTGCTCAGATTCACAGTCTTCTTGAAAATGTACAAGGTATGATAGTTGTGAACAAAACTTTTAATTACATATTGTGTTAAAAAAAATTGGGGGAAGCATAGGGAGATATGAAAATCCCACGTTGTACATAAAAACTATTCATTGAATCCTCTGAAAGCAGGAAATCTATTTTCATGAGAGAAAATAAGCACTGCTTGAGACCAATTTTATTTTTTTTTACACACAAGTTAAAAATAATATATCCTGCACGTTAGTTACTGTGCAAGTGTGCATATTGTACCCAGAGGGTCTTTTCTATAAAAAAGGATCATAAAATCCTATCAACATAGTATATTTTTCTGCTGGAGATAAATCAGGAAGATTAATGAGGTTAAGTTATTGCTGTCTAGTATGCCAGGGAATAAGTTTCTAAATTAGAATTTTAATTGTATGTTTTATTGCAGTCCTCTTACTAATTCACATTTTACCATATTTCTAAAATCTTTCCTTATATGGAAGTCAAAGAATTTTAAAGGAATGAAAGTAATGGAGTTTTTAAAACTTAAGTAGGTAAGATGGAAATGGCTCTGAAAGCCGACAGAAACTAGGTTATCTATCAAATTTTTAGACCATTCTGCAGAATCTATGAACATTTCTGTTGCTGCTATTGAATCTTAAAAGTGAACTTCAGGTGTGGCAATGTTAGATACCAAGATGAGAAATGACATCAAGAGATGTCATGAATATATTGGTTTAAAAAAATATATGGAAAGTAATTCCTTCTTAGTTATTACAGAAGTACTCCACGGTACTCTGTTTTGCAATATTGTCATGGTTTAAGACCAAATGACAATTGGACATTGGAGACTAAATGTACTCAGCTACAAAAATATTATTTCAATCATCAGATATATGCAATTTTACAAATTGAACAACTTCACTGTTCCGCAGGAGAGAGCACATGGTCCAGGAGATAAGTCAGGTGGGTCTGCGTGGTGGTTCCAGCCATGCCATGTGTTCTCCTGCAGTGTTTCTCAGGGGGCCTCCTGCCTTGTCCTCTGGGTCCTCTCCCTGAGCAACCTAGGACACTGTCAGATATAGGACTGGGTAGAAAAGAATACCAGAAATTCTTGATTACCTTGTTCAAATGCATTTGAGGCCTAAAAACTAGCTTTCACCATGGCTGGCACTCACAATATGCTATTCCTGAAGGTACGTGACACCTTCACAACTTTCACAGTGACTGACAAGTTGCTTTCACTTGAGTTACTGCTCTGTTCTTATAAGTGAGCTACTGTCTTATCCTATAGTGTTAACTAAATTTCATGTGCATTTGCTAACGCTGTTGTCAACTAAGGAGGAGTGGAGGGAGTGGAGTATCTCCCTTATGAGGAAAGGCTGAGGGAGCTGGGTCTCTTGAGGAGGGACCTCACTAATGTTTATAAATATGTAAAGGATGACTGTCATGAGGATGGAGCCAGGCTCTTCTCAGTGACATCCAATGATAGGACGAGGGGAAATGGATATAAGCTGGAACATAGGAGGTTCCGCTTAAACATGAGGAAGAACTTCTTTCCAGTAAGGGGAACAGAACACTGGAACAGGCTGCCCAGAGAGGTTGTGGAGTCTCCTTCTCTGGAGATGTTCAAAACCCGCCTGGACGCATTCTTGTGTGATCTGATCTAGATGGTCCTGCTCCTGCAGGGGGATTGGACTAGATGATCCTTTGAGGTCCCTTCCAATCTCTAACATTCTGTGATTCTGTGATTCTGTGAACTAGAGCTAACTCATGCCAACTGCTACAAGTACCTGTGTCATTGAAGATACCACACCAAAGCAGTTTAGTCATTTTAATGTTTTCATTACGCAGCTATAGCTTGACTAGACTGGCCAACTGTCCAGGCAGTATCATAGCCTGGGACTTTAAAAGTACAAATGTATTAGAAAATACACTAATTTAAAGCATCTTGCTGCTGTAAAATGAGCACACCAATACAATGACAGAATTAACATCAGATTTTGTCTTACCATGTGGTTTTAGTCCTTTTTTGAAATCCTAATGGTAAGTCATACTGCAGTTAGTCAGTGGAGGGGGTAACAGTTCCCCTTCCATTTCAACATTTAATGTAGGCAGTGACTATGATATTTAGTGTCTCAAAAGACCAGAAGGACTTTTGTCTTCCTACTCTTCTAGTCGTGTAATGTAGACTAACCTAAATGCACCTGAGAAAGAAAAGATTCTGTTTCCTACCTCTGGCTATGCAAGCGTGTATGAATGAATGTTTCTCTTTTTTTTTTTTTTCACATCAGTTCAAGGAGGCACAACCACATAAAGGAGAATCAGGAATAATATTAGAGGGTTGCTATATGTCGGACTATATCTGCGTATCTGCTTTAAGACTGATCTGCACCTTTTATCTCATACTCAGAACACCTTGTGTAAACTATCAGCCTAATTTTTCCAGAAAATTCCAAACAGAATGAGGGTGTTTTGGCAATTACATCAATATATTCTGTTTGCTACAGTCTTTATTGGCTTTTTTCCTTCCATGTCCAGACCTAGGTTACAGTAACACACTGGTAAGTGCTTTATAACTGCTGAAGGCAGTTTACATTGATTAGATAGGTTTTCACATTGGCTTTTGCAACAGACAGTTTTCAAGGGCAGGCATAGTAAAATGTTTTTTTTTAAATTCCATTATTTGAAAACTGGACATAATTCTCAGTGATTGAAGCTGACAGAGAAGAAAAAGCTGATGGTGAATATATTCTCTAGTGGCACGCTGTCATCCACAGACGCTTTCAGTGACCAAAGCAATGATTGAAGTATGAAGAGCTGCTTGCATACAGTGGATTGCCATCAATGAAATCGTTTACCACTGCTCACAAACACTTGGGGTGATCTATTACTTGCAGACGATGCATTTTCAATGATAAAATCTTTCCTCAAAGTGACTAGAAGATTAAATATGTTGTTTCATAGCTTGAGCCTCTCTGCAGATTTCTTTAAAATAACTATCAATGACTCTTCCTTCTTAATTCCTTAACTATCTAAATACTCAGTTATCAACCAACTGAATGTGATTATTTCCATTTTCTGTTTAAAAAAAAGCAGTTAAATGTTTGTAAGTAGCAAGAACATCCTTATATGCCAGATATTTTGCAGATTCTGAATACTGAAAAAACAACAAATTGACAGATTTACTGGGCTCATAAATCTTGCACTGTTCATTAAATGAACCTGAAGGTCTTTGTCCTCCAAACATTTATGGACATGCTTAAAATAAAATGTGTATTTACCAGGGTTTGTGAATACAAAGAAGAGTGTAATACGACTTTAGGATTTTAACTCGGGTTTTAATAGATGCGTTTTTTTCCATCTGTAATCTCCACACATAAAGTGGACACAGCAATAGTAAAGGGTGATATATTTAGGTAAAACTAGCTATATATCTTCACTATCCAATTCAGAGCATTTTAGACATCTGATTTAGCTACAACTTAAAGGACCTATGGTAGAAATGTAGGTTTCTTCTATTGCTAATTGAGTTTAGACAAGGACCTCCATTAGGAGCGCCACTAGTTGTCTGGTCTGGCCTGAAGTAAACAGTGTGCATAATTCTCTGCATGTAGCTTAAAAACAAATCCAGAGGCATTTGTAACTGAATAGATCAAATTACTCATTTTGCTAAAGTACATCTTAATCTGGTTATCTAGAAATAGCAATGGAAAAGTGGATGCTATCAGTGGAGAAACTTAAGGTCAATTAGGAAAATTGAGCATCATAGAGTCATACATTTAAAAACAAATCCACAGATCACACTTAAGGCTGTTACACAGTGAAATATGCATTTCTTTGTACCTAAGAATAAAATTCTTGCTTATTAAGTAGGCAGAGCAAGATTTATGATGTCTTTAACTTCTCATTTCTTTGCTTGTAAGAGCTTGCATTTTGTAAATGACATCATAAGAGACTATACTGTTGTCACCTAGCAACTATGAAGTATTCTTTGAAAAAGCTGCTGCTTGGCTTTGTATTAATAATAAAAATAGTAATTCCACTCAACACTTTACATTTGTAGATCTTAAAATGCTTACAAGGATGCATTATTTTTAGTATCCTTAATTAGAAGCATGAAAATCTAGGATGGAAAATGTGTTGCCAAAAATGACAATCAACAGAACTACAAATTGTATCCTGAAGATCTATCTCACACTGTTCTCCACATTCCAGCCTCTTCAAACTGTTCTTTGATATAAGTCTCTTCCAGTATTTTCTGGTCTTATGAATTTTAAATGAGGAAAGGGAATAATTTTTTAAAAATCTGTATTTGCAATGATTATCTCCCCCTCTCATTTGAGATATTGCAGTTTTTTTCTAGTCTAGGGGTCACAGTGAATTAGCCCTTGGCAAATACTTAATTTTTAATGTAAACTACTGCAGCATTGAGTTAAAGCAAGCAAAAGCTGCACATTGATCCTAAAATGATCTGCTGCTGCATCACTGACCAGTTCTCATATTGCATATACAGCAGTTCTGTATAATTCAGAAACCGTTTTATCCTGATTATTGAAATATTTTCTAATAACAGAATGACAGTTGACATTGCATACAGAAATGTCTGCTGTAACAACAGCTGGCTTGAAAAGTTTTTCATTTTCAAGTAGATCATGGAGGCTGAGTATCCAAGGTTTTGTGTTAAAGATATACTTATTTTAAATTATTTGAGAAATGTCCTACACTCATTTTCAGTTCTCCATTGCCCTTGCCAGACATTTGGTGGAGTGAAGCTGTTTGGGGGCATATTTCTTGCTAATAGCCCACGTTTTTAAGAAACTTTTACAGATGAATTAGAATAAATAGCCACTAAGATAATGTGTGGGTTTCTCTGCAGCAGTCTCCCTGGACAGTGATATGTCAGGAAAGACATTAAAAAAATTTCTCTAATGAAACATATATTTCTCACAAGTAAGGAAAGATCTTGACAGATAATCTGTTATGAGGTATCTGCTCTGTTCTTTACTTGTGGGACAAATGGGATTTCTCCTAATAATTCATTGTGGATTATCGTTCTGTTGCAGTTTGTGTAATGGCAGCACATGGGGATTTAGGAAATGACACTCCAGCTGTCTTTTACAATAACTGTTTCTTTTTATGCTTTTGCACTGTAATACCTCTTCCTTCAAATTGTCTTTTCTGTACATTTCTCGCTGAAATACCTGTGTGTATCCCAAAGTGAATTAAAAAGAAAAATGGATCTACATAAATTACCTCTGTTTTCCCCATGTGATAGGTTCTATTTCATTCACTAATTTATTGATAAAAACCCAAAGAAAAAATATATATCTGGAGTTCTTTTTCTATAATACATTTTTAATAAGGAAAATGAAGTCAATATGCAGTAGCTGGAAACATAAACCTGTCTCTTGTTTTTTGTTACTGTATGACGTTTGATATATATGTATTCTAAAGAATAAAATTATCTCTGTTACAGGTATATTATTAGGAAATACTTTGTCTGCAAGCTCATTAAACTTATCGTTTTCAGAAGTTGCAAACAGGTGGGAGAAATTGAACCCATACATTAGCAGATGAAAAGCAGATGAGCTACCCAAACCAGCTCATTGCCTGTTGTGTATCTTCCCTGAATTCAATACTGTGCAAATCTTTCCCAGTTGTCTCCAAAGATTTACTTTAATCGATTGGTTTAAAGCAATTTTTTAAAAGTTCATTAGTGAGATAGGGAGATGTGAGAAGTCCCTTCAAGTGTATTTGGGTGCTTCACATTTCAAGGTCTAAGCTTGGAAGCTGTATCAGCAGGACTCTTTCTCTGTAACAGCACGTGTAATGCTTAGTGAATTAAACCCAAACCCACTTGCTGGGTGATGTCTTATGGATCAGTTCTGTGAACTGATCCCTAGTAGAAGGACTGTAAGAAAACTAGAATTCTTTTTAGTCTATCTGCCTTAAACTCAATATCCTGAGGAAGATATCTGATCAAGTTTTAGATTGGACAAATCATTAGTTTGTTCTGCCTTTGGAGCTTTGTTACTGAACATTTCCATCTCTATTTTGCCTTTAACTTTGTTTAATTGTTCATCATCCAGTGTTATCTGAGTAAGTGTCAACATTGCAAGAAATTGAGACATAGGTCTTTGCCCATGGAGAGCAATTCCTTATGCAGTTCAGTCTGGCTTATTACAAAAGTATTTTTCATCCAGCCTGAGTTGGGAGTGCTCTGGAGTGGGAGGGCTTGCTTGCTTTAGATGCTGTTGGCAGATATATTATTGGATAGTGATTGGCACCTTTTTGGCAAACAGCCACAAAGCTGTAAATCATTTTAGGATTTACAGCGTTCCACTTCTCTATCCTGGCAGCAATCTTCATTTCTCCGAGCTGTACCCAATGATGATACATCATGATTAAGGATAATATTATTTATATTAGTGGGTTTTAAGAATTTCAATTTGAAAACCTTTAAAAATTTTCTAAGGAAATATTGAGAGATGAAGGACAAACAACTTGAAGCCTTTTGACAAGGCTTCTGTTTTTCTTAAGTTATTTACAAACTTTTCAGAAATAATCCATTTATTCCCAGGAGATGCATATCATAAGTTGGAAGCCAGCAGTCCAGTGAACTTATTAAAAGAAAACTCATTTTAGACACTGAATGCCCCTGTATTCCATTGATTTCAGCAGGAGATCAAGGGTTTATTTTGACTTTAGTGCTCTCTACTAATGGAAATCATTGGGATTTGACAACAATGCATTTCAAGTATGGGCTCAAAGGACACTAATGGCAGTCCATTTAATGGGCATTATCTATTTTAAACCATTCAGAATGTCTTGAGGTCTTGGGAGAGATAAAAACTTCTCAAGGTTTTCCCTGTTTAGTTTGGGACTTAGCCATTTTTGGCTTTTGTGACCAGAAAAGTAAATCATGTCCCTTCATGTCCCTGTTGAATCAAATGATTTAATCTACTGATCATTCTAGTAAAAAGATCAAAACATGAATTAAGACCGGCCATCATCTTGATAGAATTCCACTGGTTTGTTTAGCAATTAAACATTTTTAACACAAGATTGATATTTCAATACAAAATGATGAAATGTGTCTGCATCATATGACTTACAGATATAGTGCGTAAATTAAGAAATTGTGCAAATGCTCTTTTAGACCACGGAATGCACAGGACAGATAGGACAAAACAACTTGGTTACTGCCCTTTTGGCATCTTATGTTTTATTAATATAAAAATATAAGTTTAGCACCTTCAACTTTCTTATTTACATTAAATTTATTAACTACAGCACAGAGGTTGGGTGAATATTAGATTATATCTTTCATAAAATCACATTATTTTAGTTCTCGGAAAAAATAATCATCTTGGTGGTATCATAAATTGTGTTTAAAAAAAAAAAGACATGCACGCTAGTTCAATCCAAATTTTTTTGAACGCCTATATATGTTTAGATACATGAGGTCATCTGCCAAGAGGTAACCGAAACTTGTGGATATATCAAAAATAAAACGTGTTAGTACAGTGTATAATTATACACTCAACTACTGGAGCAATTCCAACATTGATGATGAAGCTCCTTCAGATTCATGTGTGTGTATGAGAACTATGTGGAGAAATCTGAATAGCACAAATGAAGGATTCTTAATGTTGCAAGCATGCGGCTTTGGAAAGGTTTCATAGCATGTCACGTGCAAATAATTCTTCTTGCTATTACACGGATAGTCTCATGTCAAATTTTAGAGAACATCTGGAGCTATGCATAAATACCACTTAAACAGGAGACTCATATTTTTGCTCAATAAAAGAATTGGTTAAGTAACACTTTAACAACAATATCCTCAAGTACTGTTTGTCTTTCTCCTTGTTTTATCCGTAAGGTAACTGTTGCTGCATGCTTTTCTTAATGTCACTTTCTTTCCTTTTTTAGAGTTTCTTTGAAGGACAGTCTGCACCGTGGGATTCAGCTAAGAAAGATGAGAACAGAATGAAAAATAGATATGGGAATATCATTGCATGTAAGTGTTGACAACATAATTGTGCACTGTGTTAACTTCCCTTCAGAACTGGATAAGAATGACCACCAGCCTCATGCTCACATCAGGCTTATGTTCCTCTTCTCTAATTAAGAAGATAAAAGTGAGGGAAGATGTTACTTCTTTTTTTGAGAAAACCATCAGATTTAATGCATTTTCTCAACTAGCCTTCTGTATACCTTCCATCTTGTGATCAGCATTTGGCTAATGGAGAATGACACCTTTAACCAATACTCAGCTCCAAAACTGTTCCTGGCAGCTTAGTGAAACAGTATGCACAATCGCATTGGTACCTTGATAATTGGGTTCTGGATATCGTAGGAGTGGATAATACTGCTGCTTAAGTATTCCTTAGTAACAGGAACACCTATTCTGACTTACCCTCTTAATGCTAGACAGACAGTAAGAAAAAAAAAACAAAATCTGTATGTTTTACTTAAAAATGCCAAGCTTGATAAAGATTAGATGTACTAATAATCAAATAGCTTGAGGAGGTGATCACATGCTTTGGTGAATGACCCCCTAAATCTGGCATTATAAGATTGCAAAACATTGTGGCAAGAGATACTGCACTTGAACATGGGTGTAGAAAATATACCAATTTTGGTAAAATGACATCATTATTTACACACTGGTATTGTTGCACGTAAAGGAAAGTTCCCAGTGTGTATGTAGGAGATGTTCCCTTCCCTGATTGTTCCTTCGAAATCTAAGTTTAAGATATGAAGCATATGTGTTTCTACCAGTCACGCGAAGCATATGTGTTTCTACCAGCCAGACAGATAACCATGAAGCAGGTATAAGCAGAGAAATAAGCAGCAATCACAGCATGTCAGAAGTTTTGTAAGCATGAAAGTGAACGATGGCCTTTAAGGAGAGGTCATTTAATGATACTGCTGCAGTTTGAAATCATGTATAACCCTAGGTACGTGGGACAGCATAGAAGATTAAACAGTGCTGATTGTCTGAACGTTTGGAGGACCTATGGAAGGAGTATGTAGTGCATTTTTACACTGCCTAATTTCAGCATCTAGTCTGGGTGCTTGTCCAGGCACAGATCTACCTAGATTTCCTCATCAGTGAACCACATGAACTTGATAGAGAGAAGGACAGCTCTTCTAGAAAAATGATTCAGAAATAGAGCCCATTTGAATGCTTCTGAATCACTGCCTCAGGAGGTCCTCTCTGCAGTGCTTGCATAACAAGTCTAGAGAGACCAACTCCTAACTTAGTGACTAGCTTAGGTGGTGTGAATAGGCCCTTATATCACTGTGGCCCAGCTGGGCTGAGACAGTCTACAAAGAGAAAACAGCTCTGTAACTTCCTGCAAAAGAAGAACTGGCAGGAAATGCTTGTGGAGGCAGAAGCAAGTTAAGCAAGAGATGCTATCTGCCACATCATTTTGAATGGACATGATAGTATTGCCGTGTATTTTGGATGTATACTGTGCTACTTACTGAAAAAGGAAATTAAATCTAGGGAAATGTGAATATCATGATGGGCTGGAGCATACGCAAACAAGATAAGTTGGCTGCATGGGGTTTTGCTTGTTTCCCTCCAAGCAATCTTTAGCATGTAACAAACTTGTTATATTGTGAGGATGTAGCAAAACATTAGATATCTAGTATCATTTAAGTAAAAATACTGAAGGCATAAATAAGAATATCAGAAAGTTTTCTGTTTATCCTTCCTTTGTGAATTTTTTTTTTCCAGTCCAACCCCATGACAATAGGTCTTCTCTTTTAATCAGGTTTAGTGTTGTTAGTCCCCTCTTTAATGTCAAGTTAGGTCTCACCTTACACTTCGACACCCTTTGGTTGAAGAAAATAGAAGACTACTAGTGCTGTATGTCTGAGGTAATGAAGTGATGAGTAGTCAAGGGAAAACAAGTAAAAGATATTAATTACACAAATCAATGGCAATTACAAGTGATACTGAAGGCTTTCTGAGAGAGAAATATAACTCAGATCATTTAGGTCTCAATTTACTTTTAATGTCCTCAGTATTTAGCAAAGGGAAAGAGTTGCATAAAATTGTTACCAATAACACTTCCTGTTTATATGGCTGTGAAAACACAGATAACACAAGTTAAAATTGAAGTCCATTAGAGTTAAAGGCAATATCTTAAAAGAGAGGCTGAAACTGTGTATGTAAGTAGGGTAAACTGTTTAATTATTTTATGTGGTTTTGTGGTGGATAAATGATCACTTGTCTCAGAGTCTGAGAGTAGAATTTTGGTGGTCCATTTTTGAAAATTTGGCCCAGATAGTTGTACAAAGTATTTGCTTTAGCTGAAAAGCATTTTAGTAAATTGCCCTTTTATGCTATACTTGAAGACTTAAAAATATGATGGTTCAGATGCCACTGACTATGGGAAGATGATTATAATGAAATGTATATTTTTTTCTGTAAAGTGTTTAATGTGATTTTTTTCCATCCATTTATCCTCTTTGTTTAAATTTTCCCTGAGATACTCCTGTTACATTATTGCTTGTAGTCATTATTGTTCTCTGAGGGAACTAAAACAATAGCACCTAAGCAGCCAGCATTGCAAGAGCTTGTCAAAATGGCAATATGCTTTACATTACCCAAGTGATGTGCGTTTAATTGGTACAAGCGTGCCCTACCCACTGTATGAAAGCGGCTACAAGTTGTGAGCCACTGTATGAGCAAGCCGAATCATGATCACAGTCCACTCACCCACAGAAAACACTCTGCCTCTCTACTGAACACAAAAAGCTTTGTGTTTTCTCATTAGGAACTAAAACTGGCATGAATCTGCTAAATTAATCTTTTTTACCTAAGAAAAATTCTATTTCTACTGCAACTGTGTGGGATTGTGCATAGATTTTGGTAAAATCTATTGTGTTATCCTTAGGAGAGATCTTGAGGTAGTTTCAGAATGGGAGGGGTTCTATATTTATTTTTGCCTAACTCAATATTGACTAAATGAGAAGAGAATATCGATCACAGCTTTAAAAAGCAGCTAAAGATTTTAGGTGAGACATTTATAAAAGTCTTGATTTGCAAAGAATCAACACGGCACGTCCCAAGAAAGGGTCATTGGCCAGGCGTGCTAATCAACCAGCTACTCAAGGGGCTTGTTAGAGATCACAGTCTGCAGGCTGGTGTATACATGTGGTAGGTAACGTGAGGGGAGCAAGAATAAAATGCTTATATTCATTATCTATTACCATTTTCTACAAGGCTAAATGGATTCTAACATAACTAATTTTGAAAGCTTAAGTGATCAGTGCAAGTTTCATCTCCTAATGGAAGGGTATCAAAATAACAATGAGCTGCAAAAGATTATTTAAAAGCTACAAAAATTGTCAAGAGCAGCTGAAGTATAAAGGAAAAAATACACTAAAAATCTAGACAGTTAACCTAGAGGCTATTTAATAATCAGCATACTTGTTGGAAGAATATATAGCTTGTGTACCTCTCAGGTTTAAATCTACTTGACCAGACACAGTGACGTTTCTTTTTGTTGACTAAACATTTTTTTCAAATTAAGAAGTGTTGCCATGCAGTAAGGAGTTAATTAGAGTTTTCAAAGCAATAAAAAAAGGGAGTCACTCCAGCTCCACTGCAAATAAATGGGTATCGAACAGTCTATTACCTCCAGAATTCCCAGAAACTTAGGTGGGAATGCAGTACTAGAAAGGTGCACATGAGAAGAAAAAAGGGCAAAAAGACCATATGAAGATATAGGTATGAAGTAACTTACTTATTTTGCCCAATATGAAGCAAGAATTATTGCAACGAAAGAATGCAGTAAATAAAGAAAATATCAAAATAACAGGAAAGGTGAAGACAAGATAGCACTGCATATTATTCAATTCTATAAATCAGTCTAAAAGAAGTTATATTTTTAAGGTATTCCTTAGATCATGAAAATATGGATGAAAACCATGAGTCCAAGCAAGCTTGACTTCTGAAGTCTGCTGACTTCAGCAGAAGTTGGATCAGGTCCCAAAACTGTAAAACCAGCCATTTGAAAATCTCTTGACTTGTAGATATAAACCAGTGTTATTTTAAAAACCACTTGCCCGCTCCTTCCTCCCCTATAATGTGAGCCAATATTATGCTACTTATGATGAAGTTGGATTTTTAAGCCACTTCATGTTCTTTCATTTGTTACCTTTTAGGATTTTTAAAGCTGAAAAAAATAGCTATTCAGAACATAGGTGGGAAGCTTCAGATGCTCTAATGCTTATTTACATTTACAACAAAATAATGACAGTCATGAGGGTCTGTCATCAGCTGCAAGTAATATTAGCTCATCTAGCAAGCAGCATTCAAAACCAATAATACACAGGTATGTAATTATCAGGAGTAACTTGTAAGCGAAGCAGCAGTAAAGTGGCTATTAACCATCTCTCCATCCTTGAGATCATACCCTCAAATTGTTTTATCAACAAGTTGTGCAGCATTCTGGAAAAGCCATTGTGTTTGGTTGCTTTTGAATCATAGAATCATAGAATCATAGAATGGTTAGAGTTGGAACGGACCTCAAAGATCATCTAGTTCCACCCCCCCCTGCCATGGACAGGGAAACCCTCCACTACACCAGGTTGCCCAAAGCCTCATCCAACCTGGCCTTGAACACTTCCAGGGATGGGGCAGCCACAGCTTCTCTGGGCAACCTGTTCCACTGCCTCACCACCCTCTGAGTGAAAAATTTCTTCCTTAGATCTAATCTAAATCTCCCCTCTTTCAGTTTAAAGCCATTGCCCCTTGTCCTATCACTACATGCCCTTGTAAAAAGTCCCTCTCCAGCTTTCCTGTAGGCCCCCTTTAAGTACTGGAAGGCTGCAATAAGATCACCCCGGAGCCTTCTCTTCTCCAGGCTGAACAGCCCCAACTCTCTCAGCCTGTCTTCATAGCAGAGCTGCTCCAGCCCTCGAATCATCTTCAAGCCCTCCTCTGGACCTGCTCCAGCAGCTCCATGTCCTTCTCGTGTTGGGAACTCCAGAGCTGAATGCAGTATTCCAGGTGCGGTCTCACGAGAGCAGAGTAGAGGGGCAGAATCAACTCCCTCGACCTGCTGGCCACAATTCTTTTGATGCAGCCCAGGATACGGTTGGCTTTCTGGGCTGCAGGCGCACATTGCCGGCTTGTGTTGAGCTTCTCATCCACCAGCACTCCCAAGTCCTTTTCCTCAGGGCTGCTCTCAATCCATTCTCCACCCAGCCTGTACTTGTGCTTGGGATTGCCCTGACCCATGTGCACGACCTTGCACTTGGCCTTGTTGAACTTCATGAGGTTTTCACAGGCCCACCTCTCAAGCCTGTCAAGGTCCCTCTGGGTGTCCACAACCCTCCAGCGTGTCCACAACACCACGCAACTTGGTGTCATCTGCAAACTTGCTGAGGGTGCACTTGATCCCACTGTCCAAGTCACCAACAAAGATGTTAAATAGCACTGGCCCCAGTAATGACCCCTGAGGAACACCACTCGTCACTGGCCTCCACATGGACATTGAACCGTTGACCACAACTCTCTGTGTGTGGCCATCCAGCCGATTCCTTATCCACCGAGTGGTCCATCCATCGAAACCATGTCTTTCCAGTTTAGAGACAAGGATGTCGTGTGGGACAGTATCAAATGCTTTGGATAAGTCCAGGTAGATGATGTTAGTTGCTCTTCCCTTATCCATCAATGCTGTAACCTCATCATAGAAGGCCACCAAATTAGTCAGGCACGATTTGCCCTTAGTGAAGCCATGATGGCTGTCACCAGTCATCTCCTTATTTTCCATGTGCCTTAGCATAGTCACCAGGAGGATCTGCTCCATGATCTTGCTGGCACAGAGGTGAGACTGACTGGCCTGTAGTTCCCTGGGTCTTCTTTTTTCCCCTTTTTAAAGATGGGGTCTATATTTCCCCTTTTCCAGTCACTGGGAACTTCACCAGACTGCCATGACTTCTGAAATATGATGGACAGTGGTTTAGCAACTTCATCCGCCAGTTCCCTCAGGACCCGTGGATGCATCTCATCAGGTCCCATGGACTTGTGCACCTTCAGGTTCTTTAGATGGTCTTGAACCTGATCTTCTCCTACAGTGGGTAGTTCTTCATTCTCCCAGTCTCTGCCTTTGCCTTCTGTGACTTGGGCTGTGCAGCTGGAGCTCTTGCCGGTGAAGACTGAGGCAAAGAAGTCATTGAGTACCTCAGCCTTCTCCATATCCCGGGTAGCCAGGTCCCCCGTTTCCTTCCAGAGAGGGCCTACGTTTTCCCTGGATCTCTTTTTATCACTGACATATCTATAGAAGTTTTTCTTGTTGCCCTTGATGTCCCTGGCTAGATTTAACTCTATCAGGGCTTTAGCTTTCCTAACCTGATCTCTGGTTGCTCGGACAACTTCTCTGTATTCTTCCCAGGCTACCTGTCCTTGCTTCCACCCTCTCTAGGCCTTCTTTTTGTGTCCGAGTTGGTCCAGGAGCTCCTTGTTCATCCATGCAGGCCTTCTGGTGTTCCTACCTGACTTTCTCTTTGTTGGGATGCACCGCTCCTGAGCTTGGAGGAGCTCTCTTGAGCCAAGAGAATCAAGAGGAACGTATCAAGTCTTGAAGAAAAAGCACTGCCAGCATACAGAGATTCTTTTTTAGGAGGGGTCTAGCCTCTAGCACTTACTAATTACTGCTGTGGTATCATAAGGAAAATGAGGCAGCTGACAAGAAACAAATTCATGCCATGGCATTTTGAATTGGAATTTGTAAAACAGAGTTGCAAATGTTTTCACATTCCTGGATAGATATAGATGGCCACAGTGAAGCAAAATTCAGACAAAGCCATTATCTGACTGCTTGTGGTTTTTCTTTGCTTCATTTTGCTTTCTCTCTTACTGAAAACGTAATGAATTTCCCTCAGAAACTGTGAGGTGGCAGTATGTCTTGTAGAATGACTTCAGATTGTTTTGAGTACTGGCAGAAGCATTTTCAAATGACAAAACCTTTGGCAACTTAATGTTATTTATTTTATTGACAAAAGGAGGAGGTCAAGGAAAAGAACGTAATTGCAATAAAGTTCACATTGGAAATGTTTAAGATATTGGGACTGAAAATCAGAGAGGATTTGGAAAGCCTTATGAATGACTGAAATGAGGATTAAAAGTAGATACAATATTTTCATGGACAACAAAACGAGCATGAACTTGCAAATGCTGAGGTTTTAGTTTGACTTCAAAGTAGTATTTTGATGAAGGTTTTGTTACTGAATGTGTCTTTAATTACTTTTTTTTTCTCTCCATTGTTCCTGTTTCAGATGATCATTCTCGAGTGAGATTGCAGCCCATTGAAGGAGAAACAAGCTCTGATTACATCAATGGAAATTATATTGATGTGCGTATACAGATGTAGTCAACAAACTTAATGTTGTGTTCAGTCAAAGAGGGAGCTTTTATTATTCTCAAGTTATACATAATTTGTAACAGATATCACAGCTACTATTAGCTGCTAAGCATTGTTGGAAAGTACTATCTTTGGAAGCTGGGTGTGTGTACACTAAGGGGAAAAAAAAAGCCTCAAAGATTTTGTCAATAAGCAATTGAAAGGAGTCATTTCCTCCAACTGCCACTAGACTGAAATGTTGCCAGCAACGCTGTATGGCTACTTTGCCTGCTGGTGCTTATATGGGCTAACAAAATGTTATTTTCACTTTCAGTCAACAGCTTGGCATCATTCCACATTTAAAAGAAAGCTGTTTGCATATTAATGTGACAAAACTCTGTAATGCCTAATGCAGAGATTTGCAATCTCTTGTCATCTCTGCACTTTTAAGTTGCCTTCAAAGTATATTCTGCAGCTGTTAACCAGTACTTCTAATGCAAGTAAGACATTTCATTAAATATGTAGGCTGTTTAATTATTGAAGGTGGCTTCTTTGTTCATTCTGCATCATGTTAACTTAATGTTTTACATTAGAATAAATTCTTTAAGAGACAAGGTGTTTTTGGTTGAAAGAATGAACTCAAAAGTAGAATTGAAAATCATTAGAAAGTCAATACTATCTAAATCAAGAAATCTATGGATAGCAAAGATAATAATTTTATTACTTGCATGGAATTCTATATGTTAGGCTAAGTAAAACAAGTGTTGCTTCATAGGAAACTGTGTCTGCTAAAGATTTCTTGTTCAGCAGTGGCATCTTTGAAAAATGGTGTCACAGTTTGCAGCTCAAATTTAATCACTACTATGAAACAGGAATGTAACACGTGTTTTTCTCAGAGTATGGAGGAACTAGAGCTATACAAGAAAAGTAGATACTTCAGTTGTAACAATCTGAAGTCTGAAGTTGTAACTTTTTGGAGATACCTCCTTCTATTGGTGTTTGTTAGCATGTTCAAGAACCACTAAGTTAAGCTCAGATATCTGCTCAGTCCCTTGCTGTTTGAAAGAATAACGAAGTCACCAAGAGGGAAATGCATTTAGTTAAAAGTCTCACTAAATTCTGAAGGGAGAAATCTGTCATGAAAGGAAAGAGAGCATTCACATTGGGGACCTAGATTTGAATTTATTTTCACACTTTCTCCAACATTCAGGATTGTTCTCATTTTAGGCTACTATTATGTTCTTGTGTCAGATTTTGATCTTACTCTACAATATTAAAAGATGTGAGGAATAGGGATTTGGACCATACAGTCTCATTTAAAATGCTGATAAGATAGCTGCATAGCAACCTTTTTTGCTTATGGAAGTACAAGTGAATGGAGACAATGTGGCTCCAAAAGAAATAATGGGTGAGAACTAAAAATTTCTCTTCCTCATCCTCAGCAGATGTCTTGATTACAAAGCTTGGAGGATTGAAGACGTCTTCCAAAGACAACTTTACCACAAAACACAGCATTTTTTGTTTATAATCTTGCTAGTCAGATTTCCGTTAGAAACACTTGTTTTTCTACTGCAGAGCGGATGCAATTTTACTCTTGCATGCAGCTTTTGGTACAGTTGTTGTGTTGTCAGAATAA
Source organism: Tauraco erythrolophus (assembly GCF_009769465.1). NCBI lineage: Eukaryota > Metazoa > Chordata > Aves > Musophagiformes > Musophagidae > Tauraco > Tauraco erythrolophus. The sequence goes on along the minus strand of NC_141467.1, from coordinate 48,056,910 downwards.
ACATGTTAATAAGGGAATGGCACCACCACAGACACTATGAAATTTTCTTGGATAAAAGGGAGAGGGGCAATGGTTATGCTATGTTTTTTCCCATGCGTTTTTTCACTGGGAAATGGAATTGTTTCATTCCAGCCACTAGGGATATTAGATAACAGCAGAAAAAAAAAATCAACTGTAGCTATCTGAACACTTCTCAGTTCATAGACTTCCAAATTTTGCTTCAATGGCATGTAAAGGAATCAATTCTGTAATTCATGTTATTCTTTCTGTAATATTCAAGGTATTCTGAGTTGTTTTGAGTCTTTCCCACCTGGTGCATCACTACAATGCTCCTTCGTCTTTTACAAAGAAATTTCAATGGCATGCAAGCTACAGCGTTAAGTTGTTCCTGTTGATGACTGACAATGCATCATAACCATTATTAAAAGATTTACATTGGCATAACTGGATTTATCAACATAATAGAGCATGATCTAAACTTTTGGTGACACTCCCATCACATCAGAAACTCAAATGCTATAAAAATGGTATTGTTCCCTATTGGTAATCTATTCAATGTTGCAAAGAATCCATAGAATACTAGTCTTTATTGCACAACCAGCTTGTGATTAAGTTGCTCTTGTCATCAGAGAAACATAAAATTGGTTTGTGTTCTTCCTATTTAGATGTGAACAAGTGTATTCATACCAAACCATTTAGTCAAAGAATTTACCTTCCTTTTTACTGTTCAGAAATCAAACATGAAGAAATCACCGTGGACAGAGTGAACATCTCCCTCTGCCCTTCCCCAGGCTTAATGCAAATCTAGCATTCTTTAGCTGTTAAAAAAGAGAGAGGCTTTTCACTCAAGCAATAGCTTGGAGGTATATCTTGGCCTCCATGAGCATCTGATGCCATTAGCTGCAAGTGCTAGAGAGGATTTCATGCTGTTCATTTTCAGCAGGGCCAACAAGGGACTGGAAGAACATATTACTTCTGTCCCCTAATGCACAAGGCTGCAACTTAAGTATCTTGCAGAAAACATATTTGCTTCTTGTTCCCTTTCCCCTTGCCCTTCCCCTACTGGGAAGAACTTTTGCATCTAATACGTTATCTGTATTGTTGTGATTTTTCCTGTATGCTACTCTAAATGAAGTTTCACTCGTAGCAACATAGCCAAGGTGCATATTGCTTATTTTGTTTTCATTTTTTTTCAGGGTTATCATAGACCAAATCACTACATTGCTACACAAGGTAAGTTTATCACCCTTTCTTTTTGGTTATGTGAGGCTAAGAGCTTTTGGTACTTGAATTACAGTTTATACTTTCTAATGTGCGTTCTTTCCGCAGTCAATATCCAGGACAGAGTAGGCTCAATCGCTTAGGTAGAAGTGAGCAAACTGAATTATTATCTGATTTCCAGGAATGTCAAGTAAGCAGTCCTTTACCTTTGTGTTCAAACAGGTTTTGAGTAGAAAAGCAAAATACATCATTTTTAGCAGAAGTTACTCAACATGTTGTTACTCATTAAAAAAGCAGTAAGTCATGGTAGAAATATTCAGTAAACTTCTCAGAGGAACAATGGTGTTATGAAGATGTATATTCTCTTAATTGTTCAATGACAACTAGGCTTCAGGTCCTTAAAATACAAAACCCTTCAGTTAGCAAATTTTAGCAAAGAACTCAAAGACATATTACACTTGCAGGGGGATTCTTCAAAGGGATCCAGGGAGACAATTTTACAGGCCATCGTTTAGAAGCTTGCTTATGAACAAGAACCTATTCCTTTGTCAACATGCAAATTAACTTTCAATTTGTACTTGTCTTCAAAGACATAATTTGCCCGTTCTGATGCAGTTCTCAGTTATTTTTTGGTCAAGTTCAGAGCTGGAACAGGTGCGAAAGATGAGTCTTCTGTGACTGTTTAATCATAATATTGAACACTATGCCGATCTGTGGCCTATGCTTGGATAGCGTACACATGAAAATTTGATTGTTCCTCCACTGCTTGGAGGGAATATTCTCTGTAATAGGTGTTCTGTGACAGAGCTTCCTGCATTTGTCTATGGATCTGAAGAAATTGAGCTACACCCACATATGTTATTTCAACACATGTCCAATCTTTTAAGAGAGCCAGCTGGTATAATATACTCAGTATAATCTCACCCAGTATAATATACTCAGAATAATCTTACCATGTGTTGGATTTAGAGGTCATATATACTTTTAAATAATTTTTTATCAAAGCATAGAGAATGTTGACCAGGTCAAACAAGAGCTCTTACTGTGATTTCAGTTGTCCCCTAAGTCTGCAGCCTCCAGTCCCCCTTCTACCAATGGGAGGCTTCATATCTCTGCTTTTCTGTACTTCAGCTCTCAACAGTCCCAAATGAAGTGCTGCTTTGCGTCAGATGACAGTGGGGCAGGATGCAGATCTTATTTCTAGAACTGCCTCACTACTGTCAATATTACGCTTTTAGACAGAATTTGTGATCTTAGAATATGAGCCATTTCAGTGTGCTACTTCTTCTGCTACTCACCCACCAGATTCCTCAGTCCACAATCTTTCTACAGATGAGCCAGACAGGAAAACTAGGGCAAAAATGCAGCATTTGCTTAATTCCCTTTGGGCTTTCACACCCTCCTCTTTTAAGAAGAAATAGATTGTTCCATTTAAACTTTAGCTAATGATGCTGTTGCTTTTCACCTTTAACTGAATCCTAAAATAAAAAGATAGAGTTGGCATTTTACTTGCAGTTTGTAACAAAGTTGTTTTTATCAGGAGTTCACCAGAAGATCTCCCTGACAGCTTTCTGATAGACATATGAGATCCCTATCTGAAGCAAATTTAAATGCAACTTTATCACTCGTCATAATACTTGATTAACAAATACCAAGCCTGAGGGTTTTGTACTTTCAGTTCTTAAAGCCAAGTATGTAATAATGTATGAATAATGTACTGAAAGTCCATGTACCAGATCCACCAGCGAGTCTCAAGTTTATTTGCCACACTTTTTTCCTGATATGGTGTCAGTGAGTACCTAGTCAAGAAGGAGAACAAGAGTAGAAACAAGTCTTCTTCCAAGATGTAAAGGATATATGACTGTTTCGGCTGTCATTCCTTGGGACAGGTCCCATCAGTTTCTTCTGTGTAGGCGCAGCTAAATGCACGTGGCAATGCCTAACCCCTCCCACAGTACAATGAGTGAGAAACTGACTCCCTGAAGAATATGAAATTCATTGAAAAACGGGCATACAATTAACTGCAAATTCAAAATACTCTGGCTGTGAGTTTTTTGATGCATTACATCTCTAACATCTGATTTTTTAAGGCCAGTTGGGAACCAGATCTGTGTCTCCATTTTTTTTTTCAGGCTGAGAGAGTTGGGGCTGTTCAGCCTGGAGAAGAGAAGGCTCCGGAGTGATCTTATTGCAGCCTTCCAGTACTTAAAGGGGGCCTACAGGAAAGCTGGAGAGGGACTCTTTACAAGGGCATGTAGTGATAGGACAAGGGGCAATGGCTTTAAACTGAAAGAGGGGAGATTTAGATTGGATATAAGGAAGAAATTTTTCACTCAGGGGGTGATGAGACACTGGAACAGGTTGCCCAGAGAAGTTGTAGATGCCCCATCCCTGGAATTGTTCAAGGCCAGATTGGATGAGGCTTTGGGCAACCTGGTGTAGTGGAGGGTTTCCCTGCCCATGGCAGGGGGGTTGGAATTAGATGATCTTTGAGGTCCCTTCCAACCCTAACCATTCTATGATTCTATGATTCTATGATTCTGTTTTGGAAGAATGAAGAGCACTGATCTCAAGAGGTTTATGTATTCTCTCTGGCACTGTCTCCGGCCTGAGGAAGAATCAGGAGAAAGTTTCTTTCCCTTCCTCTGTCTCAGCTCTCCCATCTGCAGAATAGGGTTAAAAATACTCATCTGCTTTTTATAGTTCTCTGCAATGTCCTGATAGATGCAGCTGCGTAAAGGCTAGTTAGTGTTACTCTCCAGTATCCCAGCTTCCTGACAAAGCCTTTGCACAGTAGTAACACTTCCACTAAGATACAGTCTCTGTCTTTTGCAAAGGTGATAAGGTAACTGGGAATAATCTCTAAAACTCCTTTAAGGCTCTATATTAACTATGAAAGGAAAGACACTTGTTTTGCATGTCAAACAGACTGCGCCTCTCTATGTCTTCCTTACTAGTAAGCCTGTCATGAGCCACGGCGTGCTGTATAGCCAGTGATGTTCATGCTCTGTTTTAGGACACACTTTCATATAGATATGTATAAACACATCAATGTAGCACAACAGTTGAGCTGCATGTTTAATTCCCTTGATGTCTACTTTACATCAGTCTTTAAATAACTTTTCCCATTCTCCCTTTTCTCCTCCACCGCAACTTTCACAGGTGTACATGCCTATTGTTCTTTGAAGGAAAATATCATTACGTGAGTCAGTTTTAAACCTCTGAGGAGTTAGAATGATTGATATTTAATTTTCCTATGTTCTTCTTAAGCTGCTTTCAACATATCAAGTGTTAATGAGCAAATATAATTGTTTGAAGTGAAAAAGTGGCAAATTTAATCAGTTTGTAATAGACTACCAATCTGCTTTCAACAGAGCTGGGAGTTGCATAATCACCTGTTTATTAAAGTATTACTGTCTTCCATACTAACCAGAGTTTGACATACAGACTGGTGTTTTTCCACTTCGGCATTCATAGCATCCTGCTCCTAATTTCAATTTGGGGGAGAAACACTTTTTAACAGACTTACCTAATGGAGGCTTATCTCAACTAATAATCAAAAAAGGTTTTACTTCCATTGTAACAGTAATACATTCAGAGTGTGCAATTTCAATTATAAAATTAACATCAATTTTCCTTTATGTGATAAGTATAATGTGAGTGGTAGACTGAATTTATAGCTAATAAAGACTTTTGGTGATCTGCTGTATTTTACATCAACAGATGGGATCGGCACCTGAGTCACTATGATTAAAAAGAATCCCTCGTCACAAGCCAGCATATTGGGTCATGCAGAACCAGCAAGCTGGTGCAATTTAAAACTCGCTATTTTGTTTTATGTATCCCTTGTTCCCATGGATATAATTCTTTAAAATTTTTTTATAGCAGAATATAGAGTGCTTGTGTGATCTGTTCAATTTACTGGCAGCTAGTGTTTTGGGTTTTTTTTCCAGGAGTTAGGCAATGAATGAATTTTAACCAAGTCTTTTAGTGAGATTGTTTTGTTGAATATCTGTGTGGTGCTTATTCTCTCACACAGACTGCTGGATGTTCTTACTATTGGATAACTGCTGCTGATCTTGTATGTCTTACCCTGATTACTAAGCAGGAAAAATTAATCTTTTTTGTATTTACTTGTTCTATGTCCCTGAAGTTCATGTAGTTTACGGAGCTATGACTTGGCTTCTTTTAGCAAGTCTGTTTCAAAGTTTTTGTAATGCTTTCTCCCCCAGTGCACCAGCAACTGTAAATTATGAGTGACAAAGGAATATTAGTATAGTTCTACAGCATCGCTCATTGCCATTTCCACCAGGGCTGGTTTTTGAGCAGATCAGTCATGTGTGAAACAGCAAGTACTCACATGCGAGCTGCATGTCTTTATATATGAAATAGATGCACAAATGAATGTCAGACTTTCGAATACTCCTCTCAGTTCAGATTGTATCTGCTTGCTGCTGCAGGCAGAGGAACTGGATCTAAGATGTTTTGTGGAAGTACTTCAGAGGATATCTTAATGACTGTAAAAAGTTACTCTTGGAAATAAAGCAGCGTTAGATATAATAGCCCAGTGTAGCCTTTCAACCTCTTTTCTGTCTGTATCCAATTGTAAAGCAGATGCTAAACTGTTTCACTTTGTGTATTGCTGATAATGAAGACAGATATCAAGTCAAGTTTCAGTCAGAAGAAGTTTTTTAGGTATGAGTTATAAACTTCTGATTACAATGGAAATGTTTACAGTCTTTTCTACAGCACTGTAAGCTTGCCACTGTAATAACCCCTTTTATATTCCTTCTCTTTTCTGCAAAATATGTCTTTCTTCCACACATGACTGTATATGTTATATGAACATTTTAATAAGAGTTTTCAGAAACAAAAATATATTTTCTTTCAAACTGAAAGTCCCCTTTCAGGCATCTGAAGCAGAAATATTGTTTTGAATGATAATACTCTCAACTTCCTTGGCATGTTTTTTATTTTTATATTGCAAAAAGTTATCAGAGCTACAGCAGTGTGGAAGCTCCACACTTCTGTTTACAGTGAAACTTTTGCTGCCATGGTTTTAGCCTCCAGATGAAAATTCACATTTGAAATTACTTCAGGGAGAATTGAAAAACAAGAAAGCAAGATAGTTCTACACAATTTTTCAGCTTTATATATGCTGTCATTTCTGTAGAGTGTAGGGTAGTCAAGCTGATTTCCTGGTACATATACAAAGTGATTGAATTCTGTGCAACTGTATTAATCTTGAATATCCAACTGTGTTTGATGCTGTTCTTTACTTCTTAATCATCAAAACATTAAAAAGGTGGTTGAAACCATCTGTCTCCAGTGCAGGAGATACACTCATTCTTAAGGACTACATTGCATAAGTGAGGCTTTCTGAAACACATCCTTTATCTGTTTTGCAATAGTGGTGACAAATGACAAAGTAGTTACTTTTTCTCCCACACCCAAATGCATACAGAAGTAATGAGCCCTTTACATATGGAAGTGATATCTCCAGGTTATATTGTGAAGCTATGTAGTAAATTCACCAGAGATCTCTTACTACCATTTCCCACCGAAGGCTAAGAATAACAATTACAATATTTGAGCGTCTTTTAAAGGTTGGTATTTTTACTACTGTTGAGGAAAAAAGCAACTGTGTGTAGTAAAAACTGTTAACTGTCAAAGTCAACACTTTTCAACAGTTGCCATATTATGGTACATGAGAATACCAGAGTTTCTGTCTTCCTCTTTGTTTATAATAGGAGATTTTAGTGATAACTGTGTTAGAACAGTTATCACAGGGTTTTCATAATTCCTGTATTTTTCTATCTTTCTCTTAATCAGCTGTGTGGTAGTTTTGTCTATACAGGAAATGAAATTCCCCTGTTGCTTTCCATTCAGTGTACAAGGCTGTAGCATAGTTTTCAACTAGATACAAAGTTGGATTAGGCTCTGTTTCAGCACATCACTTCTCTGAATCTTTGTGTGTAGACTAAGTGAAACAGTAGCATTGTTGGGAATCTGCTGATAGATCCATCACCTACAATGTAGGTAGAGCCGCTTACATTCTTCTTCACATGTGTGGCTACATTTTGCAAAAAGTACATGCCTGTTTTTCATAAACGTTGAATATTCTTTGAAAATACAATCAAGATCTAGAAATTATACTGAATAATGATTTAATATTTATTTCGTGAATAAGGGAAGAGCAGCTGACGTCATCTACCTGGACTTGTGCAAAGCACTTGACACTGTTCTGCACTACATCCTTGTCTCTGAATTGGAGAGACATGGATTTGACAGATGGACCACTCGGTGGATAAGGAATTGGCTGGATGGTCGCACTCAAAGAGTTGAGGTCAACAGCTCGATGTCCGAGTGGAGACCAGTGACGAGTGGTGTTCCTCAGGGGTCAGTACTGTGGCCAGTGCTGTTTAGCATCACTGTCAGCAACACACGGGTGGTGGGATTGAGTACACTCTCAACAAGTTTGCAGATGACACCAAGTTCTGTGGTGCAGTTGACACGGTGGAGGGAAGGGATACCATCCAAAGAGACCTCGACAGGCTCGAGTGGTGGGCCCGTGCGAGCCTCATTAAGTTCAAAAAGGCCAAGGGCAAGGTCCTGCATATGGGTCAGGGCAATCCCAAGTACAAATATAGGCTGGGCAGAGAATGGATTGAGAGCAGCCATGAGGAGAAGGACATGGACGTGTTGGTTGTTAGCAGCTCAACATGAGCTGGTAGTGTGTGCTTGCGGCCCAGAAAGCCAACCATATCCTGGGCTGCATCCAAAAGAAGCGTGGCCAGCAGGTCGAGGGAGGTGATTCTGCCCCTCTACTCTGCTCTCATGAGACCCCACCTGGAGTACTGCATTCAGCTCTGGGGCTCCCAATAGAAAAAGGACATGGAGTTGTTGGAGCTGGTCCAGAGGAGGGCCACGAGGATGATCCGAGGGTCTGGAGCACCTCTCCTATGAAGACAGGCTGAGAGAGTTAGAGTTGCTCAGCCTGGGGAAGAGAAGGCTCTGGAGAGCCTTCCAGTTTCTAAAGAGGCCTACAAGAAAGCTGGAGAGTGACTTTTTGCAAGGGCACATAGACACAGACAAGGAGTAATGGATTTGAACTGAAAGAGGGTAGATTTCAATTAGATATAAGGAAGACATTTTTTACATTGAGAGTGGTGAGGCACTGGAACAGATTGCCAAGTTGTGGCTGCCCCATCCCTGGAAGTGTTCAAGTCCAGGCTGGATGAGGCTTTGATCAACCTGATCTAGTGGAAGGTGTCCCTGCACATGGCAAGGGGGTTGGAACTAGATGATCTCTGAGGTCCCTCAGAACCCAAACCATTCTATGATTCTATAATTTGCAAATATAAATTCTCTCATCCTATGAAGGCTGTTCTTTCACTTTCTTGTTAATGTGGCTTATGGAACAACAGTTTGAAAAACTGATAATTTTTCTGCTGTCCATTGTCAAAGCCACAGAGGAAGAAAAAGCAATCCTATCCCCTTCTCTGCTAAGATTGAGCAGCAGGAAATCAGACATAAAGGTCTTCGGAGCATATATAGATCTCTGTCTCAAAGAGAAGATACTGGTTTGAATTCTCTGTTGTGAAGTCAGTCTAGAATAGCTACAGCAGTCTTTTGCATATCAGAATAAAGAAGTAAGAGAAATGAGAGACTACAGTAATTAAGTAGACAAAGAGATGAATCAGGCAAAAGGAAATGTTTCAAGGTTGTATTGCAGAAAATAGAAGATTGTGTGAAAAGTAGTATATTTGTCCTCTTTTTAAAAATGTGACTATAAAGTATGTCCTGCAAACAAGGAAGTTGCGAGCTTCCTGAAACTCAAGAGCTGAGCAAACTGCCCTGTGAACCAAACACACTTTCAGAAGAGAATGTTATGGAGGTGGCCAGGTATTAGTGTTTTTGCTTCTCAGACTCCTAATTACCTAAATTATGCACTAGAATCCGTTTTTTGTCTGAGGAAGATGTATACAATATTGGCCTTACAAATGTACCTCACATTTCTGTATTTCTGGGGGATGTGAATTATGAAAAGCTGATGTTTGATGATAAAGGTTCCATCCTTGATAAAGAATCAGCCATAAGTTGGACTTGATGGGGAAGGTACCTGGTGTTCCTGATGGAGTAGTGTTAACATGCCTGTCAGTCAGTGAAGCCTAATGCTAAAGCGGAAGCAGGAGCAGAGAAATGCAGTTTGTCAGGAAAATCATGTAGTCAAAGCATCTTTTTTTCTATGAAGTTTATTTTCTAGCTGGTCTTCAGCAGCCTGGAGGAAGCTTGGCAGCAGGTGTAGGAAGGCTTTTCGACTTCTCATTTGCTGAAAAAAAAAAAAAAAGTGTAGCAAATTTACAAACAGAATGTATTTCAGAAACAAATGTATCAAGAAACAAATAATAGGGTTTTTTTTCTTGTCATCATATCCCAATCTTTGAAACCTGTCATCTTTTCTCTATTCTGTATCCTTTGGTGGCAACTGAAATCTCTATATTGGTATGGCCACCAATGCACATGACAGTCTGGGTGATTTTGAAGCACTGCCTTTGAAAAACAAGATACAGGCTTATTGGATTAATTTCTTTCCCTATCCATCTGTATTCTTCCGTGCAGTTGCATATTCAGATGTAGACTTTGTGGAGACTCCCTGTGCTGCTGCTAAATCTCATTCTGTTGCAAGCATGCTCATGTTACTGTGTCTGTACTAAGCAGAGATACACTCTGCATGTTAGAGTGGCTTTCTTTGTTTATAGTGTACATCAAATATTGCAGTATCCCATAAAATATAATCAAAAACAGAATTGAAAGGTTAGCATGGCCCTTTCCTACTTGAAGTGGTAAAAATAACCAATATGGTCCCAAAAATAACAATAAATAATAATGCTAAGAGAATTTGTTGTCGTGCACATTTAATTTTTACCATGATTATCTTGAAGTTAAAAGCAAAAATATCCAACACACATTAATTTGTTATCTTGATCTGACTAATATATATTTGATTCTATTTCTATGACTGAGGAAGAATGAATGTACCAAAGTTCTCCAGCCTTAAATAGAAAAATATATCTTGAGTGATATATCTCACTCATGAGATACCTATCAGGATAATAAATTATGACAATTTTTTTTTTTCTAGAATTTTTACTTTTGCTTTAATGTAGACTAAATTATCTTGTTTGTTCATCTTGGTACAATGTTCATGTTAATGTACTTAAACTCCCAGCACAAGTTTAAAAAAATACAGCATCTGAATATCTTACTCACAAGCATGAGCAACATTCCTTCACAATAAGGTCCTTGGGGAAAAATAAAAGAAAGAAGTAGCCAAAATGAACTCATATATTTAGGCTAGAGAATAGTGATGATTTTATTACATCCTGATGCTTATGATTGACTCAACATGAAAATAGAAAGTAGAAATGAGGAAGACTAATTAGGTTCTTTTGTCCATTCCCTAAGGAACCTTCTACTGAAGGGGATAAAATGGTCTTAAACTTCTCATCCATCATCAAAATTGATTCTGCGTTACAAGTTGATATGAAGAACCCAGTTCAACAAGTCAATTACCTAAGATTTTTCAGATGGAAATGTTACAGACAGCATGTTTGTTACAAAATAAATTTCATATTTGTTAGTCTTCCCAAGCTGAGATGGGCTATTTAGAATGAGTGATTAATACGTATTAATATTTTTATGATGTAAATCGCCCATCACCCTTATTGAGAAAAATACACAAATTAAAAACTAAAACAGCTTTTTTACTGGAAAACGTTGATTCAGCTAAACTGAAACTTTCTGTTGGACTGCTTTCACACAGGCAGTTCAGGTTCAAACCATAGGCTCGAGGCTCCTGGAATAAGCCTTCAGTCAGAGCTGTGACCTCAGATGGAGAGCCAATACCTCATGCTACTATTTGATCTGAATCAATTTGGACCTGCTTCTCAGTTTCCCAGATGAGTCACCTATCAATCTCCCAACACACGTGACTGTCATTAAACAATTAAATGTCTGTAGAGCGTAGAGAGAAAGAGAGTCCTTGTGCGAGTGAGACCACCTCTGTTTCTCTGTAGCCAGTATGCTCTGCTGGAAAATACATCAAGGCCTTTAGTTACAATTAGAGTTATTCAAAGTATTCCTGTTTCATAGCAGAAAAAAACTGAAACACGCTCCCTGCAAGCCATTGCCTAGCAGTGCTCTCTTAAAAGCTGTGTGAGGTAAAGATTCAAGACTCTGGCCTTATTCGGGTACCCCACATAACCCTCACTAGAGGATCCCTAACTCCCGGGAGTGCTACATGTAATGCAAAATTTGGAAGATACTGGATTTATCCAGTCTCAGAAAATGATAATGAGAGGAAGAGACCATTTAACATCCCCACTGTGTAGCAAACAAATTGTATGAAAGGAGTTCTGCAATTATACTAGATGAACTGTATTAAACTACAACGACATCGTTTTGTTGGGTTTTTTAATTTCCTGCAGTTAAGATCAAAAAAAAAAAAAAAAGCTTTCTTGAATGGCGTAATGGTACATACACAGCCAGTAGTACTATGTACACAGCTTTTATTGCATTCAGCTTTATCTAATCTCAGGCCAACTGGATTAATCTGGACCATTTCTGTTGTTGCCAGTTCCTCTGTTCCCAGTCTGCAGTACTTCTGTCAGTAGTCAAAAGGTGTTATGGGAATGTGCTATTTATTCTTTGAGAAATCATATGACATTTTCATTTTATTTTGTTGATACAGAACAAACTGAGCTAGTACTGGAAATTTAGCCGTGGAGAAATGTCAATCAATAAGCGTGTAACACTTTATTAGAGGGAAAGTTGACTGGTAGCATTAGCTGTGGTGTCTTAAATAGCACCTGCCAAGACTGCACATATGAAGTCTAATCTCAGACTTAAAAATACATTTAAGCGCAGCAATGGCTTGTTTCTGAACATGGTGGAAGTACTAATGTGGAGCAGGGAAAGGTAAGGTTATTCAGAAATGGCTAGGGAGCTGGCATATTGTGGCTGCTGTATGTTACACCAAGCCTGTTCAGTTCATTCAAACCCTACCTTGCTTCCTGTTGTCTCTCAAGGTATGTTTGCACTGTGGCTGTGAGGGGCATGAACACCTTTTGTGTATTCATGGCCATTTAATATATAATGCAGTTCCCGCTACAGTAGAGCTCCAGTCCCGGACTGGGATTTCTAGATGTTACCATAACGCAGACAAAATAATGCATAGAGATGTGTGCTGTTCCAGCCTAGCTGGATCTGTATCAATAAATAAAAGAAAATGCCATATGATATTCCAGAGAATAAATACCACATTCCCATAAAACTTTCTGACTACCCACAGAATCACTGCAGAATAAGATCAGAGGAAATGCCAACAAGAGAAATGATCCAGCTCTAGCCAATAGTTGATGTGTATGTTTATATATTCACACACTTATAAAATACGTATTTCAAGCTGATTATCTAGTTTTGTGAAATGAGCAATTTTAAAGAAAAAAAAATCTCTTGAATAATCAGTTTTGTGATTACTCAAAGGATATGGGTTTTTAGCATCTCTGTATTAAACTGGGAATTTAGAATGGAGGGGTTTTTTTATTTTAGCGAGCTGTGAGACGCTTGCATATGTTTCATAAAACAATAGGACTGTGGCTCATCACTACTGTACATTGTAAAGAGCGCATTACAGGCCAAATGATTTTATGTTCTTTTTACATTTTGAAAGAGATGAAGAATTTACAGGTCAATCTCCTCGTTTCCTTCATCCTATGAAAGGTCTAAATACAGGAGGAGGTGGTATAGAAAGCCAGCCAAAGCACTGGTCAGTCTCATGGGAGCTATAGATAAAATTTCTACGTGCGCCCCAGTCACTTAGTAATCTAAGCCTCGTTGAAAGCTAATGGGACTTGAAAGCACTTCGAAAATTTCATTTTGTGAAAGCCAATTTTCACATATAGCGATGTGCAGACAGCAGGGCTTGCTGACTGGCTAGCTCGGAGCAGGTAGGATTTAGTTTGTGCTTGAAAATCAGCCAATTGCTATTCACTGTGCTGTCCCTTGGCTGATAATGAGAGAAGGCTGTGTTTTTCCTGAACGAAGGATACAGTAGGAAGCCTCTATGTTGCCAGTGACTGCGCTGAGCAGGATTTGTCCCAATAAAGCATTTCAGCTTGCTTTATAAGCAGCATTTTCCTGAAATGTCAAGTAACAAGAGTCAGTCAGATCTGTTTCTTACTGACAATCCATCTAAGGTGAGGAAATCATGAAAAACACATTTGAAATTCATAGCTCAGTACTGATTAACCCACTTGAGTGTGGCTGAGGTGACTTACTGTGGATCAGTGTTGCTGCACAGTTTTGTTCTTTTTTTTCATTAGAGGGTGGTATCGTTGCAAAAGGCCAAAAAAAGAAATGGTGGACTGGCTGCAACTCAGGCACAGATTCTGCATATATTTGATACACACGGTGTGTTCTGAAGCCTGGGTTAAAACCTTGGTTAGGAGAAACCAAACATTTTTTATTTGTTTGTGAATTAAGTTCCGGTAGAGTTCTTGCTTACAAAATGGTGTTCTTTTTTACCTGACTATGAGTTAATTACTGCCTCTGCAAACAAGTGGCTCCTCTCTGCACCATCTCTGAGTTTACTACCATGGAGGAATCAGTTAAAACAAGTTTTAAAACTGAGGGAGAGGTTTTTTCCATACCTCACATAAAAGTAGCCATAGCTTCAGGCTTCCTTGCTTGGGCTGCCTGCTGGCTAAACATACTTATAGGGAAGCAACCTTGTTGGAAGTTCATCTGCGGCTTTGTTTATTTGTGTTTTTCCTAGGCAAGAGAGATTTCCAAGAGAGCTTTATCAGGAAAGTAAGCATAGCTACATGATTACAATATAGCCCTGCTGATGTTACATAATGATTAATATTTGTAAGGCTAAAATTAGAAAGTGCATTTCAAATGCCATCACAGTGTATCAACGCTCTAAGTCGAGTAAAATTAAGTGATAAAAGCAAGAATTTTTTTTTTCAGCTCATTACAGGGTTTTGGTTTAATTTCATTGGGATTCTTTACTGCACAAAATGTCTGGGGCTGGGATATGCAGAAGCAACAAATAATAATACTGAAGTTTGACAGCTAGAAACTAACAATTAATAAATAACACTGAAGCATTTATGGCCAAGTTTTGCTAGTACAAGCATCTGTTGCCTTTTAGTGTGCTAATTTTTACAGGCTTATAGGAGGCTTCAGTAAAAGTGAACAGGTGCATGCCACTGGGGTACGTTTTACCTTCAATGCCATTTTAGTTTCTGGAACAGACTTGGGAGGACTTTAATTAAAGCATTAGAAGCATCGAAGTTAAATGACCTGATTCTTTTTCATCGTTATTTTCTTGACATCTTAAAATATGGAAGACTGATCCATATGCACTTGGATAGCTATTGATGAGTAGTGGCTCCATGTGGTTTAGTGATATCTTGACCAGAGTTTTATCTTAGACTTTAAAATTATTCACAATATTTATAGGAGCGTACATACTATGCCTATGAAAAGATAATCTTCTATAAGCCTTTAAAGTCAATTTAAGTGTATATGTTATGGCAGAAAACAAATGTCTAAACCTGTTTTAAGAGAAGTTATTGCAGAAAGACTGCATGATTACTGCCTGAGTATCTTGATAGCAGAGCTTTGTTCTGGACTTTGCTTGCCTCCATAAAGGCACTAAGCACTTAAGAACTCCTGGAAGGGTGAGTGAAAGTTAAATGCATGGTACCATACCTATTCAACAAGCGTATGGTGAAGACTGCTCTTGACAAATCAGATCTTCAAAGAATCTTCCATTCAGAAACCAGCTCATTGGGGAGGGCAGAGGTGAGCCAGCATACAGCTGTACCGCTGTATGGCAGTGGCGATGCAATTACAAAAACCCACTGAACTAGTAGTTTATCTTGCTAGTTAACTAAATCAACAGAACTGGGATCTGTCACTTCTCTTTATAGTATTCTGACTATTTTAGATAGAAAGATCCAGACATTTTACTTTATGAAAAAGTGGAACCTAATCTTACACTCCTTAGTCTGCACCTGGTCACGCAGCAGTGTCCAAGTTTGCAGAGCTGCTGACCACTGATGAGCTTCCCATGAGGTAACTGGGAGGCTGACAGAACTGAACACTCGCATAACGATGCACCTGCAAATTCCTGTTGATAAAATCTTGGGCACGTTGCCTTATTGAGTGGGGAAAAAATGTATTTCAGTTAAGGGAGATGTTCCCTTGCCTGCGGTCAGTGATATTTGTAGTTTAAAGTAACATTTAACTGCAATTTTTTACATAACTTTTTCTGAAAGAGAGTTTTGTTCTTACCTCTGAATTCTAGCATGGTTAAAGCAAATAACATGCACTTATGGATTATCAGTTCACTGGACTGGCAGAGCATTAGTAACCCTGTAATTTTGCATCCTGCTGCAAAATTCTATGTAAGTTATCCTACTAACAGCTAGTCTGTGCCATTTAAGAGGTTCATTAGGAAAAGAACTCCTGAACTTTTTAATCTATTAGCCTGTAGTCTGTTCTCCGAGTAATTTTTTTTTTTTTTTAATCTCTGTTTTTACGCTTGCATATGTATTTTGAACATTTTCTACTACATAATGGGTTAGGGGTTTTTTGACAGTGTTAATGCAAAGGGAATCATTGCTTTTGGCTTTTTTTGCCATGCAGCCATATCTGTTAATAAGAAAACATTTACTCTATCGCAAGTTCATTTTGAAGGGATCATACATAGTAGAGAATGAAGTAAATGCAGCTTCCTCTATGCAGGCATATTAGCTAGTTGTCCTTGAGTGCTGAGGTTGTAACAAGCAGCAAGTTTTGCTTCGGTAAAAAATGAAGACAGTTATCATTGTTACTAGAAACTGCAGTAACCGTTAGGTAAGAGAAACATTTTATAACCACCTCCTCACGCAGGGTGGATGTGTCTATTCATTGAAAGGAGGTTTATTGCACTCTTTTCAAGATGGAATTTAACTGCTGCAGATGTATCTTGCGTATCTTGTCAGCCCACTGCCTCTATCAACACATGCTAATGTCCGCCACTGCCCGTGCACTGTCCCTGGGGAGCCTTTGGGGCTAAAAGGTATCTGTTCATTTTCTGCACATTTCTAGCTTTAATATCTGTCATTGAATTTGGTCTCAGGTGGACCAAACATTAGCTTGTGGATTTGACATTCTACACGAGAAAAAGGGTTCAGAAG
Organism: Tauraco erythrolophus; assembly: GCF_009769465.1. Classification (NCBI taxonomy): domain Eukaryota; kingdom Metazoa; phylum Chordata; class Aves; order Musophagiformes; family Musophagidae; genus Tauraco; species Tauraco erythrolophus. The sequence continues at coordinate 48,040,435 of NC_141467.1, read as the reverse complement.
CTATTTGTTCCTTGTTTAAGCTGCTTGCTTTTCTAGAAATTGAAAAATAGCCCCTAGATTTACAAGTCCTGTCTGAGTAACTGCTCGGGACATTTCAGGATTCAGGTTTTATTTGTTTCTTTGTGTGTTTGCTTCCTTTCCTACACCTGAACACTTTTTCTTGTATTCTAGGCTAGTTTATCACGTTCAAATTGATCACAAAACCCAGTAGTAATTCAAGTTGTTAGAACTGGGTCTCACAATAGCAAGCAGAAATAGAGGCTCTAGAAAGCTCTGTGTACAGAAGCAGATTCTTAAGAGTTTGAACCAGTCTTAAAAGCTGTGTGATTTTTCGTTTCCTAATATGTTTGCATTCCCAGAGCAGCAACTAACAACCACTGGTAATACAACTAATGGTTGTGATATATACAACTGATTGTTTCTGTTGAGTTTTTTCAATAATGCATTTAATTAGCTTGGGATTTGGAGGGTTGATTTCTTATTTTCCTTTGCTTTTCATCTTCTAGTTGCAGTATGTTGTTGATTTCTTCTTTTCACAGAAGAAATCTTTGATAACAACTACTATGTTGTGTAGCTAATGGAGTATGCCACAGGCTTACTGTTAGGCAGCATAGTACCTTCTCTTCAGATCTTCTTCTCCTGCAATGGGCAACTGCTGAGAATAACCTTCCTGCCTATTGTGCACACATCTATTAAGTTGATGCTTAGAACAATTATAAGGTCTCTCTCACCCTACCACGAGTCTCTGCAATTAAATTGTTCGATTCTTCATGACAATAAATCCTCCAACTCTACCTAGCCTCTAATGCTTTTCAATTCTGGCTGGAGACAAGTAATAATTTATTCATATGTCAGAAAATAATTTGAAAGATGTCAGGAAGAAAAGAAAAATGAGGTGGAAAAGAATTACTTTCTGAGACTTTAAGGTAGGTTTTTGGGTGTTTTTTTCCTTTCAATGTCCTGAACAGGAAATAAGTTTGGAATCTACATGTAAGAATTGGAGAGGAAAAGCAAGAAAACACTTGAGAACACTTGAGGAGAGCAGGAAATCCTGTCAAGCACTTTTAATTATGATGGCCTTATCATTTCGATAGCAAAATTTAGAAGAGCGTACTCAGCACTGCAGAATAGGACATTTCTTCTAGAAGAACATTTGGAATCAAGCTTGAAAGACTTGTCAGAGCTCAGTTCTTTCTCTAGCCTGAAAAATGCTATTGCTTTTTCTAAAGATTTATTTTTCTCATAATATATTATCTTTTTCTTTTCTTTATAAAGAATGACAAGATCAAAATCTTTAGGAAAAAATTAGTGTACAGGATCTCTCCCCAGTTGTAATTTGTGATTTCAGGATCTGAAATGTAGGAATCTTTAAATCATGAGAAAAATTGTGCTGTCTGTAGAAAAAAAAAAAACTCAGGAATAAATTGTTGCAGGTTATCCCAGAGCTGTGAAAAAGAAATGACTGTTACAAAGTAAAGCCCAACCATCTTGTATCTCTAGTGAATCTGTAGAAAAGAAAACTGAAGTAATACATAAAGAAACTTGCTACATTGCCCCCCTCAGTTTCTCAAAGATTCTGGCTTCTTGCAAGGGGAAAAGAAGAGGGCTGTGGAGACAGAGAATCTTTTCTCACCTTTCCTGCAGCTTTACTGAAAACAGATGAACAATCTTGAAACATCACATAATGCTATGGTGACAGAATGCAGTGGAGCCATTAAGATTTTCTCCATTAAACCAAGTTGTGAATCAGGATTCTTGAAGCAACAGTGCTGTTATTTTTTGTCCTTGATCAAGCTTAAATAATCTTAATAATGTATCATGAACCTGCAGACTCTTTGCAGGATACTACTCTGTGGAAAACTGCCTTTCCCTAATCCTATTTTAGCTACACTCCTTCAAAGATCATAGCAATAGTAATTTTGCTGAATATTTGTTTGAGATTTGAGAGGAAGGAAGGAGCTACACAGAGATAGTATTTTGCTACAGTGAGTAAAGTAGTCTCTTTCTTTTTACCAGTAGGACACGTTAGCCCAAAATATCTTTCTAATGCTGTTGTGACTTTAATTGCCCAAAAAGCTATATCGAATCCTACATTATTAAAAAAAAAAAAAAGCAAGCTAAACTTTCACTAGAATGTATATTAATTATCTTACTGTGACATTCAAAATCACACTTGGACCATGTCTGTATTACATATCCAGGACACTTATTTAGAAGTAAAATACTTATTGTAAATTTCCGTATGGAGGGGAGTGATTTAACTCTTGTCATACTTCAGAATGAAATATCACAAAAGTATCAACTATTTTGTACTGTAAATTAAAAAAGAAAAAAAAAATGTGCCTGGTTTTGCAGCCACAACATCAGCTTGAATATGGTAATTTCAGAAACTGCAGTTTTAGATTCTGCTGTTATTTCTATTCTGAGACCTTCCAACGTTTCTTGTGTCCTAACAGTCATAGCTTCCTGCTGTCTTAAACAGCTTTTTCTCCTGTGATATGAACTACCAAAGCAAGTAAAACACAAGTTGAGCAACTATAGGGAAACCTGTGAAACTAACTATGTATGCAGCATTTCTAAAAGCCGAGAAAGTAAAGAAGAGAATACATAACTTCTTTAAATGGTCTATGCAAGTTATGGATTATAAAATTGTCCTTTGAAATTGCTGAAAATAATAATAAATTAAAAAAATTCAGAAATGTTTGACTATTACAATCCTTCTTCTTAAACTTGAGTTCTAAGTAAGTTACGTCATAACTGTGATGTTATTTGCCTAGTGAGTTGGTTTTGAATTGCCTATAATATTGTGGAATCACAAAGTCATAGAATCACAGAATGGTTTGAGTTAGAAAGGACCTTCAAAGATCATCTAGTTCAACCCCTCTGCCATGATAATATGGTAGAAATATATTACTAAAATTTTCACTAAGTACTTGACTTTCAGAGTGAAAATTTTATTTTCAAAGGGAGCTCAAAGTACTAAAACGTGGGTGACAAACTACCCAAATCTGTCAATGTATGGTTTTGTAATGCTTTGAGAGTGTTGGTTTCTTCACTAGAGGAACATTTAGGCCAATACATTATCCATTTGTCCTCCAGTTAGCTGATTTAAGGCATTCCTCTAAATAAGCCACTAACTGCTGACTGCAGTGTGGCAGTTCAGGAACGGATTCAGTATGGATGTTAAGTTTATAGTACCCTATAATATTTTACATTTCTTTATTCTTATTGTCTCAATGGTTTTAAAGCAGTGGTTTAAAATTGGAGTGGCGTACTGAATGTCATGGGTAAGATACATAGGCTAGAAACAGACAGGACCAGGCATACACAAAGTGATGTGCTTGTCCTCAACATTTTACATTTTTGTAACGTTTCCTGTGGGCTGGTACCCAGCTTTAGCACGATGCTAGAGGAAGCCCTGTGTGTTTAAAAGTGCACAGGTGGTTGGGGAAAGCACTGCAGAGGACATGGCTGCTGTGGCATGCCAGGGTTCTTTACTGCTGTCCCTGTGGTTTTGCAAAGTGAAATACTGCAGCAAAAAACTATAATTTCTGTCTCACTTCAGGAAGTACAATTTAGGATCTGGGGTAATTTGATGGATAGTGTATACCAAGAAAAATATTAGAAACCAGGAAAGGCCACATAGTCCATTGAGGCTCATTTCATTCCAAATACACCTTCCCTAGGTTATCATCCAATTGTTAGGAGGAAGAGTAATGTTATCCATTTTTTATAATTCCACTTCTGGGTATTACAGAGATAAATACCTAAATGTTGGAGAACTAACTTTCTTTCAGAGCACTATTTCAGGGGAAAAATACTTAAATGTAGGTAGGTGGGATGACAGAAAAGAAATTGACCCTAAATGAAAAATATGATGATAGTGATATGAATATATATATATAGTCATGGTGTCTCAAAGTTCCCCAGAGACAAGCTTGCAATCATGAGACTTTCAGAAAGTAACCTTTCCTTTGATTTATTGTTTCAGGACCAATGCAGGAGACAATATATGACTTTTGGAGAATGGTATGGCATGAAAACACAGCCAGCATAATCATGGTTACTAATCTCGTAGAAGTGGGAAGGGTAAGTGATTTTTGTACTTAAAAAGATGAAAGACTTCCAAGGTGTTTGCTTTTGGAAGTTAAATAGCAGACCAACAAGATGCTTATATGCTGAGTATAACACATAAAATATTTATGACTGCTTCTGCTAAGAGGTTCGTTATCAATTATTTTTAAACATACCTTAGATGCTTGGCTGTAATAGTGTTAGTGCAGTGAAAAAGTTACTGATAAAGCTGCATTCTGTACAGCACAGCCAGCAAAAACTGCCAAAGAGGGAAGGCGTCATGTTTTTGTCTATATCTCAGATATACCATTTCTATCAAGGGAAATCAGGGAATTGGTTACAGAACGAAGTATGGAGTCGTCTTTTTTTAAGGGAGGCTGAGGAGGAGTAATTCCAAAACAGATTTCTGAGAAAAGTAGTTAAACTATGAAATTGAACCTTCTTCATAGTATATTATTCTAAATCAACCTGATTTGTTTGGTTTTCCTTCCTGTAAGCCTCCTAGACTAAAACAGAAAAAAATAGCTTTATGCATTGTACATTTGTACACTAAATTTGTTGACCAGGAGGTTTTCTTTAGGAACTGCGTAGTAAAAGAAAGCTTGAGTTACCTCATTGATACTGTGTACTTTTCTTTCTTTGCTTGCTAACTTCTAAAGTAGGCCTCCTACTCAAGTCATTATGGCTAATTTTGTTTTCAACAAGTATTGAATGGAACCATTTTCTTTGTTTATCACAACCATCAATAACTGAGTCTTTTAATTTACTGCTTTGTCTATGCACTGGTGTCTTAGTTCTCATCTGGGAGGTTTTTTTCAAGAAAATTTGCTTGGGAACTGGGCGTACAGCTTTCATTCGGAATGAAAAAAACCCACTGCTTTTATTGCGACTCCTACAATTATTGTAAATCGAACTGTTGAAATAAGAAGTCAAGTGCACATATCTTGGTGTGAGCCACATGGTTTTAAGAGATGTTTTTAATTTCACACTGGTGGAGTGGCTGATACCTCTCTGCTCTGCAGCATTTGCATGAGGAGAGAGAGCACTGTTTATGTGGTGTGAGTCTTAAGTGTCAGATCTTGTCTCCTTTTTAGCAAGTCTGGTTTTACAATCTCACTTTATTCTTCCTTATGTCCCTTGTCAGTCATTAATATAAATCCTAATGTTTAGATGTATATGTGCCCGAGCCTGCCAACAGATCAGGTGCCAGCATTATTTTTGGATATAAAAAAGATGGGGTTTGTGACTGCAATTAACACCTGCTGCAGCAACATGTGTACGACTAATTGCAGAGACAAAAAAGGATCATGGAAGCCACTTTAAAAATTCAGTCCCTTGAGTGAGGAAGAAGGTAGAAACAGTTGGATGGTCACATGTCAATTCAAAACGAATGGATTTGTAAGAATAGGAGGCTCTCCAACAAATCTCTTCATTAAAGCTTTATACACATTCATAAGTACCCAAGCACACAACTTAAAAAGGGATGTTTTCAGGTTATGGATGAACAAGCCTTAGAACAAAAATAGCATACTGAATGAAACCACGTACTGTTTTCCAAAAGTCAGTATTTGAAAGCATCAATTAGAGTGAACTGTGTCAACTATCAGCCAGGAAGATGCCAGTCTTGGTGCCAGTGTTGGCAGCCTCTACTCACAACGCGTAGGCACGCAACACGTTCCCTTAGTAGCAAGCAACAGTTTGTACCACCGTGATTTCTTTAGGGCGCAAGGGTCCTGGTGGGACACAGATCTGCAGCTTTGTTGTTTCTGCCAGTGGTAGAAATGACTTTGTTCTCACTTCTTCTGGAGGCCAACGTAGGTGAGATCAGAGAGCAGAAATTGAAATGAGCTTTTAGTGGCAACGAGATTGTATGAGCCACAGAACAATGCAGTCACTCCTCCATCGATGTTTCTGTCCCGCTCCCAGAGCTGGAACCATCAGCAACAAGGAGGCATATTACAAACACACCATCTGTCCCTCAACCTCTAACACAAGCTCTGTGCCACCTTGATTAGTAATGATTTTAATGGACCTTTTGGTAGCATTCCTGTAGGCCAAACCTGGTAACCTTCCCAGCCTTGAGGCTTTCTATTTCAACTGCTGTTGCTGGTATAAGATTTATAGGGGTTTATTATTTTTATTTTTTAACCCTCTTGACCCATTGTAAGCTGATTTTTTTTATCATTGTAAGCCCTTTATATTTTCAGGAAAGAGAAATATCTATTTAACATGTTTGCCACACAGTGTATGTCCTTCATGAATTAATCATTGAGGGGGCGTATGTGTATTTGTTTACCAGGACTGGCTGGATAGTCATTAAATCAGTGCTAGGAACTTGCTTCTTGCCCTGGAGCATTATGCATCAGGACTGTTTTAATTGCGGATGGAGAAATCACCATGAGGCTGTCCCTAATGCAAGCACCTGCTGCAAATGACTCAGTCCCCGCATTACCCTCCAGCAGGGCCCGGGTACATCTGCCAATATCTGTCATTATCTGAGGCGTGCTTGTCAAAACCATGCATCCCTTTAAGCTCTTGTGCGTTCCAGCAAGGGACCCTTGTCAGTGTTTCTGGCACCTGTGGACTGCTGTGCACCTGGTATTTAAATGGCACAGAAATGTGTTTTGATTGTTTTCTCTCTTTAATGAACCCACCTGAGGGACATTTAGCTCTTTATCTAGTAGCCTGTTACCCAGTCACTCACATTACACTGCTTGTATGGAAATTCAGAACTCACTTGTGCTGTTATACTAATCCATCTGCCAGAAGTCTTATCACAAAATCTGCAGGGCTCCCTAAGGAGACTTTTGTACTGGTAATTTAAGCTAATGATTTCTAAACATATTTAGTCAGTTTTATGAAGACCTCATTAGAATGTGACTGTTTATTAAAAATCTAAATGAGGTCTCACAGTCATTTAGAAAAATTATTGCTGAGTTGCATGAATAGTTCTTTGATAACAGATGATGAAGTGGTTTTTAGTTAAGATTGACCTAGGTTGACATAAGAAGTTTTACAAAAAAACTAAACAAATAAGCAGCCCTTGAAGCAGCCTTGAAAAAAAATTCTCTGTCTTCTTCATGCTGGGGTCGACGACTTTCCACTCACAATGAAGTTCACAAAAAGGAAGTGGCAGGTAATTAATGGTGTAATGCACCTACATTTTAGTGCAAGAATCAAAATTTTCCAAACCACACGCTAACAGGTAAAAAGCAAAACCAAGACTTCTGAAAATGTATCAGTGTGATCACAAGCTATTTCAAAATAATGTATTTTGGATTATATTAATGCAAGAGGCCTCCATGCTCATGTTTTTAAGTGGCAGCGCAACGGAACATCTTTTCCTGAGAGACTTAGCATAATCTGGTAGATTATTCTAGAAGAAACAGAACTTTTTATCCCACCAGCGTAGGAGTGATCAGAAAATAGATACAAGAGAGTATCTTGCTTACTTCAAGAGACTGCTCCAAAAGACAGATCTGGATCTTTCTGTGGAAAGCCATGGGAACTGGATCATGGTCTTTATGTACTGACCGAAGTCTCAGGTTGCTTCCTGAACTGTTTCAATGTTTGCACACATTGAAACATTTCTTTCCTCCTTAAAGAGTTGTGTTGGGAAGATTCAGAATATATTCAATTGTGCCATCTAGCTGTTACCTCCATCATTGCTCTTGTTGGGCTGGTACAAGTACTTGGTTGGCAGAATCAAGCTTGCGATGTCGCATTATTTGTCATTTGTCAGTAATCACTTTCTCTCCAACTTCTCGTTTTTGCTTAAGGCAGAAGAAATTTAGTAATATCTGATTAATAAATGGTGAAATCCACTGATGAAATTCAGTGGAGGTAGTTGATACATAAATGCGCTGTAAGGACTCATGATTGTCTGTCATGCTTTTAATATAACGAAGTATTTACGAAAAAAATCACTAGAAATAATTATAAAAAATAAAACCTCACCCCAGGAGCATAGTAATTACAGTAATTAGAGTTTCACAATTATTATCCAGAATTAGAAAACATCCAGTGCTAATAGTGTTAATAAGCACACAAAAGACCCTTTTTTTGAAAGGAGGCAAGGTTGACTACAACAGAATGGATGTGACACAAACATGGGAAAGAAGGTCAGCCATAGGCTGGTAAATAGCCCCTATGCCTACACGCACGTCTCCGCGCTACCAATACAGCCTCTCTCTGCTGTCTTGTCTCTCAGGAGTGTTGTGCTTTCCTGATAGCCATCTCACACTCCTCCTGGGTGACTTCTCCCTCCCAGGAGCTGGCGGGGTTGTATCTGCCTAGGGAAAAAGAAAGAAACTGGTGGCTTAGCTTTTCCTGTGCTTGTTTCACTGGACCCGCAGTTGACATGTAACATACATGGCACTCTCATCCACCTTGCTGCAAAAATGTTGATGGCTCCAATTTTTCATGCTCAAAAGAGTATTGGGGTCCACGTGACAGTGAAGAGCCCCATATCGTGGCCTTCTAACAGAGAGGGAATATCTCCTTGCTGCTGACTGGCTAAAAGACATTTCCTGTTGTAAGATAAAATCTATCAGAGAAGAGTTGTTCTTCTCAGGAAAGACTGTATGGGCCCAGCCCTGAGCAGTCTTATGTGCATGTGCTTGGGCCTTGGGCGCTCAGAATGTGCAGCCTTAGTCGGCTTTCAGAGACATTCCTAAAACAGGTACAAATATGTTTCCGAAACAAACAAAACCCAGAAGTCTTTACGTTGAACCAGATCTCCTTTAGATCCACCTGATGATCCGTTTCTGTTACAGACAGACATGAGACATCCAAGAGAAACTATCAAATAAAAGCCTGTCCAAAGACTTCTTACTGAAAACACATTGCAAGAACCAAACAAAAACTTCCTAGGAAATTCCAGCAACATAAAAACTGTGCAAAATTTCCAATGGACTTGCCACCTATTTTTAGAATAAAAAAGGAATTTTTTGACACAAAGCTATTATGAAGCTTGCACTTAGGCGTTTTACAAGTTTTGAGAATCTTCCATGCGGAAGAACCCTCTAATAGACAAAGGTAAAGTCAAATTGTATTTAAGATTCAGATAACCCATTACAGAGATATTGCAGAGGTGAAACACAGTAACTCTTTTACATGTCTCACAAGCAGCACATTTGTATTTAGTATGAATGGAAGAACACTCTATCTAATTGAAACGGCCTCTAAATGTAATAAGCCAAATTACCTACATTGGAATTAATTCAGGGTACTGGCATTAGCGCTCCTTAGGAGGTATGCCAAAGAGTTTGTAAGTATATTGGTGACTAACATTTCATTTTAACTTTTCTACTGCAAGAAAGAAAGAAACCACATTTATAAATGAGGAGGAGAAAGGTTGTTATATGAAACCCTTCCCTACTTCTAGGTAATTCTAGACTTAGCTTCTAAAATCAATAAGTAGTGTCCTTCCCCATCTAGAGAAAATTTTTTTCTTAATTGTATTTACCCAGAAAATCTAGGACCCCTGTCCTTATGGTACATATATGTTATTATATACTCTGTTGTTTTACTTTTGATTTCAGTGTAATTCCAGTATCTCGTATTGGATAGAGTAGAGTTTTTACCTTCACAGAGTATCAATGAGAAAAAAATAAAAAAAAGCATAATTTAAAACTATTGTTAATCTTTCAAGTCAGTGAACCCTTCTAGTCGTCAAAACAGATTTCAGCTTTCTAGACTTCTAACAAGAAATAACAAGTTGGCATTACTCCATTATGCATAGCAGGGGAGGAGCCCTTAGGGAAAAAAATGGGCTATTGGTCTTCAAGAAAGAGAAGGAAAGACTCTTTGCAATCATTTAATAAAGATGTCCCTAGATTAGCAGTGTTAGCATCATCAAACAGGACATCAACCTACAAGCGTTCAGCACTGTCCCATGTCACTCAAAGCAGGCATGGTTTAGCTCTCAGTGTTTTGATGCATTCTTGTTTCCAGTAAAAGCTATATTTCAAAGAATGTTAATCAACAGAGATTAATATCTTAATGCTTACTAATCCAATTGAGATAGTTCACTTTGAAAAATAAATAAAATAGGTTTAAGGATACACAAATGCATCGACCCCCTTGTTGGGCTAGCTGCTGAAGTGATGCCAAGTTGTAGGATGGAAGTATAAGTGCAATTTGCAGAGGGTTTGGAGTTGTTCTTTGAAAAGTTGGAGCTAGCAAAATGGATTTATCACTGCAAGTCTCACCTCAGCAGTCTCACAAAATTAATCTCCGTCTCTCTGTGAAGGAAGAAGTATCCTGGAGGCACCAACACAGTTGTACCTTACCCAGTAGAGTAACATGTAGAGCTTTCTAACCTAACATCAGATGATCAGGTTTTAGACCTAGAAGGCAATCCGCTGATTTGGTGGTGCTCTGTAGCTCAACTAAGGGCATGGTTTTGCTCTTGGAACAGAGGCATGATTCAGAGCATAGGCTGTCCTGCTTAATGCAGGCATATCAGGTCCTTGGAGCCCAAGATCTGAGCAGTATGCCCATGATTTCACAGTTGTGTAAGGGATTAAGTCAGGCTTTGAGGAGCTCCAGCTAATTCTGTAACCATCCTTCATCTTGGCATGAGACCACCCTTCTCGTGTGCTCTGTGCTCAGCCTTTTTTCCTCCAGGGCTGTACTAAGGTACACTAATTTACAGCCTTTTTTAATGACCAGTAGGAGACAAAATTGCCCAAACGTAAGCAATGACATAGAGGCAATCCGTGTTCTTCTGTTGGTACTAGCGAGAAAGACAGGAAAACTACAATAGCTTTACCTCGATTCACCTTTATCCTAAAGCAATTCTCCTAGACTGATTCTGTTTTATGGCCAAAGTATGGCCAAACCAGGAGTTTGGCCTGTCAGCTTAATTTCATCTAATCCTAGCTAACAGGTTGATGACATGCTAACAGTATAGCTGGTTCTTAAAAACAAAGGGAAAGTACTGATTCCCTCAGGTGGAAAGCATTAATCCACTACTGGACATGTCCAGGAAGCCAGCTATTCTGGGCAGAAGTTGAATGAGAGTGCATCCACCAGGCAACCTAGGATTGTGCTGCTGGGGCAACACAGGGCAGAAGAAGGTGGAGATTTATGTCAGCACTGAGTCATCACTGGAAGAAGTTAGACTGAGCTAGTAAAATTCGTGGAGACACCTCTCCCCTCTGGGAGCTGTGAACAACATAAAGACTTCTGGTTGCCTTTATACAGGCCCATTCATCTGATGGTGCCAAACAGTATCTTAAATGTATTTCTCAATGCTCTTACATACGTCTTTTAGAAAACTGTAAAATGAGGTATAAATCAATTAACTGACTTGCTCAAAAGCAAACAAAAGAAAATGAAAAAAAGAAAGACTGGGTTTTATCATCTGTCAAAGGTTGTTTTATAACTTACAAAATGTTAAATTAAAATACATCTTTTGTTTGAAAAGTATTTAAATAAAACCACTTGCAATTATTGGATGTCCTTTTACTTCAAGTCAGCCAAATAAAAGTATATGATGTTATCCTAGCTACATCTGTAAAATCTCTTAAAAATTTTCACTGGTGAGCTTGGTTGGCTATTTCATTTTATATCCTAGAGGTTTCACTTCAAAATTTATGTCTGACTTATCATCATTACTTAGTTCAGGATTAATTTTAAATTAGAATATGTAATACTGCTCTTCACTAACGACAATCCGTGCAGTGCATAGCCAGTTATATCACCTTTTTGCTAAGAATATTTCAGAATCAAAGGAAATTGGAAACTTTGAACAATCAGTGTTATTTAAACTGTTCTGTACGAACTACAAAGTATATTTCACAGCCAGCTCACATATTAATTCTGTAATATTCCTCCTATTCCAAACCTCTAAGTAAATGAATTACTGTCCTGGCTTTCATACTGCCTTTAGCTAGATGTGTCACATTGCCAAATGGCTAAATATACAGCTTCGGAAGTCACAATTTGTGTTCATTAGCTATCCACTGCCTACATTGTTTGTTATATTTAGAAGCAGCAGCAACAACTTTCCACCTTCATTTTTAATTCTTAGTTTCTCACATTAGACTATTTTGCTGGAGGATGGAGCTAGGGGGTGGAAGTAGATAATCATCTTCTCCAAATTTCTGAAATTGTCAGTAAAATAAACATGTTTGGAACAATTGGACAGTGTACCTTGGGATGAATAGATTAAACCAGAGCATTTTCATTATGTCTCTGGCAGTCACCCTTTTATCTCATCTTGTGATGAACATCTGTATTTTTTGGCATGTTGTTAGGATATAAATGTGGGGTGTATCTGAACAAACTCTCAATTATAGTTCTGCTCAGATGAGATTTCAAAATTATGTTTTCTACTTTGTGGATGATATTTACTGTTATGGCAACAACTGTGTGGAAAAAAAACTAATGCATTTAATATTCAGTTCTGGATTCATGTATCAATTATTTAGCTAAACCTTCTGTTAGTAGGTTTTTTTGTAAAACATGTACCAAATGTTTATAAAAAGGGAAAGAGATTCATCAAGTCACAGTAGCTAAAGCTGTGCTAAAAAGAAAAAATGAACAAACATATGTTACCAGCAGTATTTCTCATATTCGATGAGTAAAACCATATTCTATTTTGTTGCAATTGTCTTTCCTTGTACAAATAAAGGACCTGATCCAATAAACATTTAAAAGTGTGATTTTAATTTGCGCTATTTAATCTACTCCTGTCTTTAAGACACCTTTGTGTTTATTTGAGAGATCCTGGAGGAGATGGGAGACTGGTCTTTAAGCATTTACTTAACTTTTGGCTCATCAGGAGTCCACAGAGTTCCCATGTGTAGAGCTCAGCGTTGCAGCATTGCAGAACAAGAGCCAAAAGTAGGAAAGAACTGATTTTTTTTTTTTAAATTATTTCCCTCCTCCTAGTGAGAGAATCATTTACTGTTGGTCTGTGGCTCTGACTGTGGCTCTGGCACAATGCCCATGACTGTTACAGCCCGTATTCCACTTGGGAGAGTTTTCAGGAAATTGTGTTGTCATGGATCCTTCTGCTCAGCTCCAATCTGCTCCGTGCCCAAAATCCCCTGTGCAGCAGAGTAAGAAATCCCCAGCAGGCCCAAGCTGCATGAGGCACGAAAGGCTATAACTTCCGTGCAACATCCCCCAACGGTCCCTTAATTATTCCGCTGGATCATCTTAAATAAGGTTTAAAAAAAGAGTGGAAGCAAATCCAACAGTTGAGGCGTAAGAAGGTGGGGACTGTGCTCATCTAAGTTGGTCTTTCTAAATGTCCCTAGTTCTTAGTCATAATCCAGACTGTCTAGACTTACCAAGTTAGAAACAGGCATGTTTTCTTTCAAGGCTGAGCAATTTAATTCAGCCAGGGTTGGGATTTTTTTCCTGATGTTTATTTTACTAAACTAGAGCTGTTTTGAGGATGGCAGGCACCCGTCAGAAAGAAACAAGGCTGAAGTTAGCAACAAAGAGACGTGCTGATCAGTAGTGCTGTGACTAGGATCACCACTGCAGCTGCTCCCTTCCTACGTGCCTTGGCTGAATTCATGTGGCTCAGGTTCCACCTGTGGAAAGGATAAGTGAACAGGCAGGAAAAGGGAATCGGCTCCAGAGACGAGGTTGTCAGTGGGCTGCTCCAGTCCGGAGGCAGTGTGAATTGCCTTATTCTGCATGGAGAGTCAAAAAATCATCTTAGCCAAAGGTAGGAAAACCCTGTTTCAGAGAGCTCCAGGCAATGACTATAAAAGGGTCAGTTTGCTGGCCTAAGGGATTTGAACGATGTGAATTGTCTGGATTATTTTAACAACATAGACAAAACAATGAGCATTCGATGTTTTTCACTTAACTTCTATCAGAGGGTTTTTAGAAATACATCCAAACAATGAAAGATTTGAATAAATATCAAGTGGATGCAACAGGAGATAGCAGCAGCAAGTACTAAACTGCTTACAGCAACGTTTAATGCTTTTGAAATGGTTGTTCATTGCTTACAGCCGATAGATATGCTTTGGAAATGAATACACATATGTCAGAGATCTTGCCATTTAAGCACCCTGAGATTGTCCCTTAGCTTGGCCTTTGGCTGGTGGAAACCTTCTTGTCCACACTGACACCCTGTCACCTTGTTGGCTGGTGAGCAGGGGAAGGGGAGCAGTCTTGCTACCCTTGCTCCTGGTACCGGAATGCTGGGCACTGTGAGGACTGTTCAAGTGTACCAGCTCCAAGCCTCTCCCTGTGGAAGGGAACTGTATAACCTGGTGTTTGCCAGTAGTCCTGAAACCGTGCTTAATTCCAGACGAAATGTGAAGATTATAAAGAATTTTTCTTAGCCAATACTAATGTGGTTACTAGGTCTGCTGACAAGCACAGAGAAATAAATAAAAACCTGCTTATAAAGGTACCTGAACTTCAGCTCTGCTCGAGGAGCTTTCCATCAGCTATGTAAGCAGGAACAATCTGTTAAGATGCTTGTATAATTTTGTGTCTGGGACCAGGCTACTCTTTCACTCTGAAGAGGATCTTGATGTGAGGCTGTGTTTTTCAAGTCCTTCAACTCAGCTTTCTTCAGATTTAAATTTTATCCTGCTAAATAGTCAGAAGAAGGGTCAGAACTAGTGTCCCTGCCCTGACAAACTTTTGATTTTATCTGTCAGTGTTACCACTTTGGTGTGGCAAGACCTCTCTTCTGTCCAGACAGTAAGGAGGGGTTGTATGTGATTATCAGCTAGGTCACTAGAAACAAATTCTGAGGAAAGTATTTTCTTCTGTCAGATAGGACAAGGTTTGACTCTCTGTGTAATCCTGCTTTATATGCTGAACCTGGAGTTTGAATAAATAAATCATTTGAATCATGCTTTACAGTTTTCACTGTATGCTTATACACACATCCTTCACTTTTACCTTTTTCTCAAGACTAGACGTGTTAGTAATCCAAATATTTCAGCATGAAAATGGGTTTGAGAAATACTCTTAACAATTGTGAAGTTTAATTTTTTTTTAAATTTTTTTATCAGTTTTCCATTGAATATTTGAAATGTTTGGTATTTTACCCAAGCCATTTAAGTGTGTATTTTAAGTAAACCAGTAGATTTATATGTATTAAAAGATCCATTTTAAATTTTCCCTTTGGTGAGGGAAAGAGAGAAACCATTCTGTGCAGCAGATGTATAACAGATGCTACTCCTAGCACGTACTGGACGATGGCCAGATGCAGTGGTGATAGCATAGCTATTACTGTGATAGAGCAGAAATTATATCGAGATATATAAGTAATGTGTTAGCTTCTCCACCCACCGCCTTATCCACACAAATGGGAAGGAAAAAGTTCTTAAGTCTGTGAGATATGACAGATGACATGATTCGCCGATGACACCAAGCTGTGTGGTGCCGTTGACACGCTGGAAGGGAGGGATGCCATCCAGAGGGACCTCGACAGGCTGGAGAGGTGGGCCCGTACCAACCTCATGAAGTTTAACCAGGCCAAATGCAAGGTCCTACATCTGGGTCATGGCAATCCCAGGCACAAATACAGACTGGGCGGAGAATGGATCGTGAGCAGCCCTGAGGAGAAGGACTTGGGAGTACTGGTGGACGAGAAGCTCAATATGAGCCGGCAATGTGCTTTTGCGGCCCAGAAGGCCAACCGCGTCCTGGGCTGCATCAAGAGGAGCGTGGCCAGCAGGTCGAGGGAGGTGATTCTCCCCCTCTACTCTGCCCTCGTGAGACCTCACTTGGAGTATTGCGTCCAGTTCTGGAGTCCCCAACATAAGAAGGACATGGACCAGTTGGAGAGGGTCCAGAGGAGGGCCACGAAGATGATAAGAGGGCTGGAGCACCTTTCCTATGAGGACAGGCTGAAAGAGTTGGGGCTGTTCAGCCTGGAGAAGAGGAGGCTCCGGGGTGACCTTATAGCGGTCTTCCAGTACCTCAAGGGGGCCTACAAGAAAGATGGGGAGAGGCTGTTCAGGAGGGCCAGTTGTGATAGGACAAGGGGTAATGGTTTTAAAATAGAGGGAGGTAGATTCAGGTTGGATATTAGGAAAAAATTTTTTACCATGAGAGTTGTAGAACACTGGAACAGGTTGCCCAGAGAGGTGGTGGATGCTCCATCCCTGGAGACGTTCAAGGCCCGGTTGGATGAGGCCCTGAACAACCTGATCTAGTTGGAGATATCCCTGTTCCTTGCAGGGGGGTTGGACTAGATGACCTTTGAAGGTCCCTTCCAGCCCTAACGATTCTATGATTCTATGATTCTATATCTGCATCATCATATACAGTGTCCACAACCACCCATTTAAAAAAATAGCAGAAAAATAGTGCATATTTGAGTATGTTAAATATTGTGAAGTCCATCCCATATAGATCACACCAGGGCTCATAAAATCTGAAATACAGTTCACAAAAGCCACCTTCTTTCTGTCTCCGTATCCCAGCATAAAAGCTCCAGAAGTCCAGTGAAATCACTATGGAGGAAAGAGTAATTCATCTCACCTAACCTTAGACATCAAGAAGCCAAAAAACTAGGTGAAGGCAGTCGCCTACACTTTTTTCATAGTTAACGAAAATAAAGGCACCTCTAGAAGGAATTCGTCCTGCTCATCTTAGTTTGAGCTAAGTGAGATGAATCGCACTCCTCGTATGTGAGGTCACCTAGTGAATTGGTGTTAAAGCCCAGACATAAAACTCATCTCTTGACTTCAAGTGTTGCGTTCTGCCATTTGACCTCTCTTCAGTTCCTTCGGAAAGTTAATCTGAGAAAACAGATACTTTTCTAACAGTAGAGAAGATTTTTCCTGTCTGAAAAACCCATTTTCATTTTAGAAGACAGGAAGGTATTTTTGAGACAAATCACCAACTAGAGGTTGGGGAGAAAAGCTTCTGGTGGTATTTATCCCTCTGGGCACACCCTGCATTGGAAAGCAGAGGAAATGAACAGTTACTGTAACTGAGTTATGCAGGGTGTAAATATCCCTTATGCTCTGTATAAATTTGCCTTACTTTGCTAACCACAACACAAATCTCACCTGCAACTCTGAAAGATGTCTTAAAAAAAAGAAGGGGCAACGTCCCTTAAACATTAATCATTTCCATGTGTAGGAAATGTGACTGTTTCGCGCGTGATTGCATTTTAAAACAGAGATCATTGCACAGAATACAGAATAGATTCAGTACGAACCTTCTAAAATAAATACGCCTTAATTTCTTTTGTATTTTTTAAAGGTCAAATGCTGCAAATACTGGCCGGATGACACAGAGATATATAAAGACATTAAAGTTACCCTAATAGAAACAGAGCTCCTGGCTGAGTATGTGATTCGAACATTTGCAGTAGAAAAGGTAAGTTTCCTAATTCAGTTTTCTTAAATACAGTAGTATCTCCCTAAGTAACTTATCTACAGATTCAACATGGGAAAGTGAAGTTTTTTGACTGACATCCCGGTTTTGTAGTTGTTCTTTGGGTAAACGACTACCGCCCTCTTATGGTCGACTGTGTTTTTCTTTAAACGCAGCAACTTTTCTTGCTTTCCATCACCGCTGGCCCCTGTCTGAGCTGGAAAAAGTGATGTTCCTTGCCTAGGAGAAATCGAAGCCTCCCTCCCAGCAATCAATTGAAAAACACATCCGTGCTGTTTTCCCATCTTACGTTCTCCACAATCATTTTCTGTCTGTACCAGAGGCTGCATGCACCATTATTCAGAAGTCCATGGTGGAGACTAGTTATCTGCTGGGCCAGTGTGTTCCTGGTCTGCAGAGACATGGTTGAAACAAATTAATTTTCTTCTCAAGGCAATTTAACTTTCCAGGTGGAATCCATCTTTATAAGGAGAGTTCCAGTCAGTATTGCTGTTTATTGAAACAATGCCGTGAATTTGTTTGAAGCTTACTAGATCTTGTAGCTCTCCCAAACAGCTTACAATATATGGAGAACATGCAGTTAACAAATAAGGTACTTACTGAAAATGAAAAGAAGCAGGGTCAGCCAAATCCGAAGTGTGTCATGCATTTTGTGTCAATTAAGGGGTTTTATTCAGACTTCATTAAAGGACAGAAGTGTTTTGATTGTATGCATAAAGACTCATTTGAGTTGCAGAACAACAAGGAAAGGGCCTCTTTGGAAGACTTGATATTTCTAATAGCACACTGAAGTCATGTTCTCTCAGCATATCCATGAGTAGATTTTCAACTAATTAGCTTAGAAAATTTCTTTTGATTTAATTGCAGTACCTGTGATATACTGGTTCTCTCTAATGATGAAATAGCATTCAGTTATGGTTTTGAAGAACATAATCTTTAGCATCAAAGAATCCTGCACCCAGGTAGATGAAACTGACAAAAAGATGGCCCAACAGGGTCTCTGTACATACATCTGCAGTAACAAAGGAATTAATATTTTTTTCCTGTTTTATTCTGCAATCTAATACTTAAATATGCATCAATACAGCAACCTGAGGGTAATGATAATAGAATTATGCTGTTTGAATGAACTGAAATATTGTATCATGTTTACCACTATACATATTGTACATCGAATTCATCCAAGCCTGTTGTTTCCTTGCATTTAGATATTTTTAATAAACAGATGAGAAACGGTGGCTACACTTTGAAGTAGATGAAGCACTGGTTGATTTCTATTCTGCAAATTTTAAGCCCGTGCTTTGATGTTAGCTTTTCACTTCTTAACTGGGACTGGAAAAAAAGACCTAGAGGATTTTACAGTTGATCATAACCAAACTGTCTTGAATAAGTGCATTAGAACAGATAGAGATAAAAGGCACTAAACATTTTATTTCTTAAAAAAAAATCTCCATCTGAAAAGATTTCATTTAGACACTGCTTTTTAATAGTTGGTAGTTTTTCAGTAAGCCTCTAAAAGCAATGTCAGTGTAGTCTGAGTAAAGCACATTTGTTTTCCATATTTTTTAACTCTTCCAATGGTACTGGAAGGTCAAGTCTGTACATCTCTTCCACTATAAATCTCTCACGTTATAGTTCTTATCTACTGGGACTGATACTTCTCAGCCTCTCCAAGACAAGCTGCATGGTGAGACAGAGTACACCCTAACCAAATCTCTAGATAATACTAATTGAAGGGTAGTATTGAAACGCTGAATATTGGAGCCTCACTTCCAAAGGACTTGAAGATTTGTCCAACAGAAACTTTAGTAATTCAACAAGGGAAAATGCAAAGTTCTGCACCTTAGGTGGACTAACCCCATGTGTCAGTACAGGCTGTGACATCCTGGGATATCTTCTGACATCCAAGATTATTAGGGGTGTAGGACATGTGAGCTGCAAGGGGAGGTTAAAATAGCTGGCCTTGTTCAGTGTGGTAGAGGAGGAGAAGGGGTAAGGAGGATCTCACTGGAGCCCGCAACTACTTCAAAGATGATTGGAAAATCAGGGGCACTAAAATATTCTTATTCTTCTCGATGGTAGTGGATGGTGAAACAAGGGGTAATGAGCAAGAATTGCAGCATGGAATGCTTACGCTGGACAAACTTCTTCAGGAGGAGAGTAGCGCAGTGCTAAAGCAGGTTACGCAGAGAAATATCTCCATTCTTGGAGGACATCAGGGGCTCAGCTGTACAGAGCCACTGGTGACCTGATCTAGTGTTTGCCATAGACCCACTCTGATTGGGAGGTGGGACTGGAGACCTCCAGAGGTCCCTTCTGACCATCTTTTCTATTTGCAGATGGACATCTCATACCTGCTTCTAAAGGACAATTTAGAAGTTGATTTGTTTGGAGATAAATTGATCACTTATTTTATTTTTTAAGTGGCTGTTTGGTTATTATTGAGGAGTAGGGGGATAACGCTAAGAAAACTGAACCCAAAATTACACTCTGATTCTGAAGACCACTTCCTAGGTACGCTTTACCTTGTGTGCATAAACAGTGCCTTTGGATGAGTTCCTTTACAACACAACAGTTAACTTAGATGAATTACTCAGATAGTAACATGCAGCAGCACCAGAAGTATTTGTAGGTTTAGAGTCTACATTTTTTAACATCCTAGGGTTTGTTAGCAATGTACACTATTTTCTATTTGTTTCAGCTGAAAGAAAAAGTGAAAAATACAGTCTTTCCAAGCTGAGCATATGCTTTTATGATTCATGCAGTTGTGTTGCTATTTTGGGTTTTGAAACCAGCAGGGAAGCTGCAGACATGAAAATCATTCTTTTGTAGGTATAATAAACAAACTCATTATAAAAGTACCCTATATGCAAAATCTTTTCTAAGTAGCTGAGTGTTACCAATGATAGACAAAAATGCAGACAGCACAACAGACAGCATTTTCAAAACTAATGCACAAGATACACAGGACATACCCTGATCTGTGCAACAGCTGGGCACAGTACTTTGGAGGGGCAGTTTACTTTCTGTAAATTGCTTGAAAATCAAGGCTGCGTACTGCATAAAGAATTTGTGTGGGGTGCTTGTTTCAGTCCTCAGTTTGTATAGTCAAGGCATTGCTTTTTTGTATGGGTCTTTGTTTTTTGGGGGATTGTGGGCAGTTGTTATGAGCATTATAAAAGTGTTTGGGACATGGATACCCCACCTACACACAGCTATTTACAGAATTGGAGGCCTTGCTTACTGTAGCAAAAAGATGTGTTAACTAACACACTCTAAAATCCCCAGAGTACAGAGACCAAATTGTGTTTGAATGTGTTTGCTAGACTGTCTTAAAATGCAAATTACTTTGTCTATTCCTGGGTTTCAATATGTTTTAAAATTGGATTTTAGGATATATAGTAATTTCTGTTGCAAGGGTGTGATCTCCTCAGTCTTTATCAGTGTCTCATACACTCTTCATCTTCTCCTTTGCCTGCCCTTTCGTGTCACGGTTTCCGAGGGAGATGAGGGTGGATATTCCTCTGAGCAGATGCCCAGTCTCCACAGACCCCCAACCTGAGCTGTCAGAGTATCAGGACTCCAAGATACACCAAGCCCACTCCAGTCATGTAGCACTGGCACGGCCAAAATTTCTCAACCATTGAAAATCCCAGACTGTTTTAGCTTGCATACTAGCAATAAATTAGGAAGTATATATTACTTCATTATGCAAAGAGAATTAGACCTTTACATGCAAACCAACTCAAGACAGGAAATACATCTTTAAGAAGAAAAACTGTAAACCACCAGTTATTAATATCACTGGCATTTAGTCCAGCCTAGACATGATATGTCATAATTTTGCTGTTTGCTTATGAAATATGTATGATGGCCTCTGGTCTGTGGATTTCTAATGAGACTAAAATACTGGCAGCTACATTTTGAGAGGGGGAAGGGGAAATACAAGCACTAAGAAAATCAAACTTAGCATACATACCTCTAATATCCAAACTGCTCCAGAAAGTCACATGGGAAATTACTTACGTGATCTGCTTCTCATTCATACCCGTCTAACCATATCCATGTCCTTGTAGACTGTGGCAAATCACTTGAAGAGTGAGCATGTGGAGGGCTACAAATGCAGCCCCTATGATTGAAGGTGCAAAAAGGTTTCTTACTATTCAGCTGCTCTTTCAGGCCAACGAAGGAGACAAATGATAAGGAAAATTATGCTGAAAGTGTAGTTCCCTGAAGTCAGCAGCAAAACTTATGTGGAGAGCAGCGGGTAAAAAAATGTCATCTATGCTATATGTTCATGGCCTTGCTGCTGACCTGTTCTCTGATCATGGCATGCATCTTAAGGCCACACTTTTCAAAGCAACCTAGTGCTTAAATATAGAGATGACCATCTATCTTGTTGCTGAAAGTTTCTAACCAATCATCTAATGCTAAATTACTCAATTTTGTTCTAAGGCTTTGAAACCAGTTGATGTGTAACCTTTGAACTTGCTCTCCTGCTATGAGAAAGCTCTCCAACAGTCTGTACAGATACGGGTATTGGTAGGGGGTGGATGCTTTTTAGCAAGGCTGAGGCTTTTGAAGTTACATTCTTATAATGTCTCTCGTCCAATTTCTTTCATATTCCAGCTTGTTCTTCTTTTTCAACCCTTGTCTTTTCAACAGAGAGGTGCTCATGAGATTCGAGAAATTCGACAGTTTCACTTCACTGGCTGGCCAGACCATGGTGTACCATACCATGCGACAGGCCTGCTGGGATTTGTACGGCAGGTCAAATCCAAGAGCCCACCAAACGCTGGCCCTCTGGTTGTTCACTGCAGGTAGGCAGAACAGAAATCCCTCCATTGTGTTGTCTGCTAAACTCAGGACCTACTTTTGCTTCTCCTGTAATGCGTATTCCCCACACAGGTTGCTGAAGCCACTGGAGCTCTACTCACAGTAACTTAATATCTAAAATATAAACAAGAATGCAAAAACTGAGTCTGAAAACCTTCAAATGCCTGCATGCATGGCTTAATTTCAGTAGCCACTCCACTGGTCAAGTACCTGCAAGTTGAACTCTTGCGCGTTGCATTTTCCAATACCCTGCTGAACATTAACTGTGCTCTTCTTTTACTTTAGTGCTGGTGCTGGAAGAACTGGATGTTTCATTGTTATTGACATCATGCTAGATATGGCAGAAAGAGAAGGCGTTGTAGACATATACAATTGCGTGAGAGAGCTTCGATCTCGGAGAGTTAACATGGTGCAGACTGAGGTATTGTTAAACTACTGGAATATTGCCTTATGCTTTGCAAGAAAAAATACTCTTCTATTCCATGAAACTAGAGCCCCTTTGTGGTAGGCACCATCCAGAAGGTGGTTTATTCAATCATATGGAGAAAATAATTCACACGCAAACTTGAAGAACTGCTGCCCAAACAAGTGCCCAGTTATGCTGTGCTTAAGATTCGTAGTGGCTTTTAGAAAAAAGAGAAAATCATGAGTGTTTCCTCTCTAGGGAGGATTTATTCTGGAGTACATCTTGTTGAGGCTCAGTTACGTGACAGCACCTACAGAACTGTGCAGAGGAACAAGGAAACCAGAAACATTCTGAGTTTTGTTATGGAGTGTTACTGCACTTCTGTTTTAACTGTAACTAGTTTAAGTCTATCCCTCTGTACTCATTTCTAAACGAATGGGACACAGCCTTGCTAGCTGCTGTTGTTCCTTCTGGTCTTGCTTCAGTGCCAGTAAAGTCGGAGAGAATGAGTGGAGCAACCATATTAGTTTGGGGTTTTTTTAACCAAAATACCAACAGCATATGTTCTCCGTCAATAATCATTTTAATTGCCTTACCAGGAACAGTATGTATTCATCCATGATGCTATCCTGGAAGCCTGCCTTTGTGGGGACACATCAATTCCAGCTTCTCAAGTTAGGTCTGTTTACTATGAAATGAATAAATTGGATCCTCAAACTAACTCCAGCCAGATCAAAGAAGAATTTAGGGTAAGTTGTAGCTGGCAGTACCTAGAAGCCATACAGTTCAGGTATAGTAAAGACTTCTGCTTAACTACTTGCTTATAACCATGGGAAATTTGGAACAGGCCTGGGAGGGAAAAACTGCAAAACAAGGGAAAATAATACATCACTAATTGCTATTGAATTATGCTAAATCATAAAAGAATGCAATAGGGTAGTAGTAACATCTTTTTACTCAAGGGAAGTATGTCAGTCCCTTCAGCTGTCCTTTCTCCAGAAGGCAGGTTACTCTGCAGCTGTCTTTGGGGTTATTTTTCAGATATGTGTGCCTCCAGGATTTTCAGCTTCAAAACCCTGCTGACTGTGATGTGCTTTGATTTCCCTGCATATTGATTCCCACTGAAACTGAATGCTGAGCTGATCTATTCTTAAATATTTTGAGATGCTTTCACTGCTATGTTAATTTTTCTGTTGTATTGTTTACCCTTTTTCAAAGACTTTAAATATGGTGACTCCAACACTGCGTGTAGAAGACTGCAGCATAGCACTTTTACCACGAAATCATGAAAAGAATCGCTGTATGGATGTTCTGCCTCCAGACAGATGCCTGCCTTTCCTCATAACGATAGATGGGGAGAGCAGTAACTACATTAATGCTGCGCTGATGGATGTAAGTCTCCACTACATCATTAATAATAAAAAGGGAATAAGCAGCCCTCTAAAATGAGCAATGCCAGAAAGT
Organism: Tauraco erythrolophus; assembly: GCF_009769465.1. Taxonomy (NCBI): domain Eukaryota; kingdom Metazoa; phylum Chordata; class Aves; order Musophagiformes; family Musophagidae; genus Tauraco; species Tauraco erythrolophus. The sequence goes on along the minus strand of NC_141467.1, from coordinate 48,016,311 downwards.
GGAGTCAGCATAAGAAGACTGAAATCCTTCTAGCTTGTTTTCCAAAAACATGGCACAAAATCTTTAAACTCCCAAGTACATTTAGGATCTCATATATGTTATGTCACAGCCAAGGTTCCAAAGGCATGCTCAGAGAGCAAGTCAGGGAGGTTTGATATATTAAATGTGTCTGGATTTCTCCCTAGTGCTTGAATTTTTAAACATCTGATCTAGGGAAAAACGAGTTACCTATTAAGACACTAAGGCAGTTAAATGGGATAATAAGGTTGCAGCAATATTTCAGTTCCCTTTGTTTCTAATTTAAACAGTAATTAACAAAAAAATAATTGTCTGTCAGCACAAGATAGTACACAAGCCATTACTTCAGTCTTTCCATTTATTTCTGTTTGAATGAATGGTTCCTCTTCATGTGTGTGTGGATTTTTTTTTTTAATGCAACTATGGTAATTTTAATCCTGCTAATAGAATATCAGTAAAAAGACACTTAAACCGCCTTTACAGTCTGTAGATATTTATAGCCTATCTTTGACAATGTAGAGCTATAGTAATTATGGTTGTCAAACACATAAACAACAAGAAAACAGAGGTTAGCAAAGAATGAACACATTGTAAATGGCCTTTTTGAAAAGCGAAGCTAGAGTAATAACAGTTTATAGCAGTTTTTACATTTCTTTCCTTCCAAGTTCTCAAAGCATTTTCCTAAAATAAGCCTAGGTTCAAAACACTCTGGTGAAAAGGTAGTTGTATTATCTTTATGTTTATCTATGTAGAGAAACTGAGAAGAAAATTTTAAGTGACTTCTCTAGTTTCTTGTAGTAGGTCAACGACATTTCATATTAGAATGGAGCTTCCTTGATCTGCAATTTACAATCTTGCCTTTACATTGTCTTCTTTCCTGAAGAGTTCAGTACTGTTTTGTTCTGTAAATTAAGTACTGCACAGAAAGAGCAGTGCCCCAATATTTGCTTTGAAAATGCTTCCGTTCTTCTCTGTTGAAATGATGAGCTGGATCCAAAAGTGTGTCTTGGCAAAAGGATCCAAAGGAGAAGGTGATCTGGGTTATTTTCCACCTAAAGCACCCTAGCCAGACTCCTTCAGTATGCCTGCACTGACGGACAAGACCAGACATTTGTCCCTCTCTCTAAACACTCAGTCTCCAGCAGGCAAGATGGTGCGTTTCACCCTCTCCACTTATATCAGTTGAGATCCAGTCAGATCACCTCATCTAAGCCTTTAGAGCTCATATCAAGCAAAAGGAGTAGCAAGCATAATTTTCATTGTTCAATATCAGAATGAGTTTGAGAATGACTTTCCCTCAAAAGTTGCTGGGGCATCTAAGTGAGGGAGTAACGTAGACCCCTTTGAGCATCTCTCATCTGCATGCACCTTTCAGCAAGACAAGACCAGTAGGATAGAAAGCAGCTGAGTCATGTACCAGCAGCATCGATACCTACTGGTTGCAGTTTGCTGAAACCAGAACAAAGAACTGAAGTCTTGCATATCTTCATCTGTACCCCAAAATACATTGGATTCATTTTCTGTGGTCTCTTCAGTGACTGTGTCTGAAAGAAAGATGCAAATAGCTGATCAGATTGTATCTCTGTTGTGGTACAAATACTTGAGTTCAAGGCATGTAGAGGCTTCCTTGCCCTCCTTAATGAAGGCAATGGCAACTCCTCCCAGTGTGGCCATGCTGGCCTTCAACACTCAGGAGAACATAAATGATAATACTACTATGCGATGACACAGTTCCACCAAATAGTTCAGTCAACGACGTGTTCTAGTACTAAAAAAATCCAAGAGCACTAAATTAATCCCCTGGATATCCTTGCTGCTGCCAGATAGACCAGAATTTCAACAATATTTCTGAAAAATAACTAGATATTTCCTTTCACCATTCCTTTCATCATTCAAATTAACAGCTAAGTGCAGACAGCCGAGATTAATCTGTCCATTAACAGCTCAAAACAAAACTGTTGCTCAAATTTTATAGGAGTTGCATTGGAGGCAAAAACCTCTGATGATTTTACTCTGTGCCTGTAGCATAAAATACATTTCAGAACTATAACATCTGCAGAAGTTATGTTCTGCCCAAATACAATTTATTAACTTTGAAGGATATAAGATCTCAGGAAAGAGCTGAAAACAAAGTATTAATTGTATAGAAAATAGAAGTAATGCTTTCAGTCCCAAAGTTTTGGGGCTATGATTGGCATTCTGCTAAATGGATTTTTATCTCTTACCGTTCTTCTCACCATCTTGTTATTTCGTTGCAGAGCTACAAGCAACCGTCAGCTTTTATAGTTACGCAGCATCCCTTACCAAATACCGTCAAAGATTTCTGGAGACTGGTTCTAGATTACCACTGCACTTCAATAGTTATGCTGAACGATGTGGATCCTGCACAAGTAAGTCCAGAAAAGTACTCCATTCAAAAGACGATGTGTGAGTGCCTCAGCATTTCAGAACAGCTTTAGGACGTAATTAGTTTTATAAAACAGCATTAAATACTAACACACTAAAAAATTAATTTGTAGCTTGCAGATACACGTAGGGGAAGAGGAATAAATCCGACCATCAGCAACTTCTCCACCAAAATGTTAATGCGCGCACACACACATAAGTGCGTGTGCCCATAATTTATTCTGATAAGAGAACATGGTTTGGGAAGAGCTGCTAAAAACCAAAAATGATGGATGTAGAATTCTGAGTCAACTCTGACACACACTAATAATAGCCAAAAGTCATAAACAGAAGCCAACAGCTATTCATTAGCCTGTCCGAAACAGGTCAATGACCTTGGTCTGCTTACCAGGGGACAGGTGTTCCCAGTGTGAAAATCTGTGTTACATTTGGCACAAAATGACATTGTTAGCAAGGAGATAGGAATTAAACAAAATTGGAGACTAAGCATCCTTCGGAAGAGAAAACAGGGCAACAAAATGTATGGGGGAATGTAATTACCTTACAAAAGAGTTGTGCATGCTGTACATGTTCTTTAGAAAATTGGAAAACCATAGCTACTGGTTTGGCAATTAGATCGCTAGCATTGATCACTAAGCATCCTAGAGCCTGACTCGCAACTGTGCAATTCTAAGTTCTTACACAGGTACAATTGCCTTGGTTCCAACAAGCTGCACCAACCATCTGCTGGAATAACGTGGTGGTAATCTGGATTCTTAATATATAAATATTTACTAATTATTGGTTAAGAGCAATTGCTATTTTTAATAGCAGACTGCATGGCATTTTTATTCTTGATATGATCAGGAATCTTTTAGCTTTGTTGAATATTTCACACGCTTAGAAAACTGTTTCCTCTTATGTCTTTTTAACATGAAGAGTCTGTTTTTAAAACATTAATCTTCCGTTTTGTCTTTCAAAGGAATATGTAGGCATTCCACACACTATTTTAAAGACTAAATTTCTAATTCCAAGCCCTTAACTGTCTACAGGGAGAAAAATAGAAATAAAAGAATAAACTTTTATTCATGAGTCTAAGATTATTTTCTGAGTGAATAAGGAAACACTCAAGGGAGTCAGACTGTTAGGGACTGCTGAACAGTTTTTTTTTAATTTGTGGGCTGTGTTTTGAATTTACAATAGTGCATGGCTAGTTCAAGCATTTATTAGCCTCACAGGCTTTTAAAAGCTGTTGGGATATGCAGTTAATGTACCTGCCTCTGCAGTATGTTAAACCTTTTCCCTGTAACGTGAGTAACAATCTTTTCATTAGGAATAAATCTCAAAACCCTCAGAGCAAACAGAAGCGAAGAGAGGACAGAGCTTATTAAAAACACACATTACATTCACATTTGCTAATAATTACTATTAACATTATTATTTATGTATATATGGAGTGTTTACAGTTCTGTTTAGATATTACAATGTATGTGGATTGTTATGCTTTATTGGGAAATTAAATTCAACCGTTCACGGTGACTCTGACTTAAAGAGAGTCACCAGCATCACATGCATGCAAAATGCGGAGACCTAAATGCTTTTGGTTTCTTTAAAACTTGAAAATCTTGGTTTCCTAAAACAGCTCTAGCAAACAGCTCTGCTTTTTATCATATAAGCATTTTTCAAAGATCTGTTAGAACCATATTCCTGTGTATTTGAGAGACGTGTACTAAATTGTGCACATTTAATGATCTGAGCACTGGCATTTGCAATAGTTGTATGCATTGTATTTTGCTATCCTGTACACTAGCATATTTCATAATAAAAATTTGTGTAAGATTTAGACAATATTTGGAAAGCAATTGGCTCAGCAGACCGAATCATGTGGGGGGTTTAAAATAAACGAAAATATATTTTCCTACTCCAAATTTCTGGTTTTAACTTGTTAAAGTGAACTCCTGCAAATCAGATCCTGTTCTCTTTTTAATTGATGTAGTAAATGATTATGTTTTCCTAAAATGTAGTCATCTTTAAACGGCTTTGTTGAGGAATAAGTGTTACAAGAAATGCAAAACAACATCTGGAGTAAATGCGATTTGTCAGCTCAGCTCTGGATCACCAACAGCAATGCAGCAGAATGAAGACCACAGCTGTTTTACTGAATGAAATAAAGTTCCAAATGTGACATCAATGCTTCTGCAAGCAAACAAAATTTCCTGAGTTCATACTTAATTTTGGTGAATGCTTGCAAAAGCTACATGCTTGAACTGCGCTCAAAATCCCCGGAAAGAAATCATTAGAGTTTTTATGGAAAAAAAATGGACAGAGGCTAGCTTCAAAAGCCTCCATGCAAAGTGTTGATTTAATCTTTAAAGTGTTAACACAGATGATGATTTGTTCCTAGATTAAACCATCGTGATATTATTAGACACTAGAACTGTACAAAATAATGGTAATATTATTTTGTGATCTTTAGATACCTAGAAGTAATGTTTTCTAAGCACTAAAGAAAGTATAATTGCTATTGTCAGGTGGCATTCATAAGGTGAAATTGAGCAGTTGTTGAAAATTTAAAGCACTGCTGATACTAGCTGATATCATCAGTCACGGGTGAAACAGGTGTGAAAGTTAAGTCCTGAGTTTCAAGAATTGATGCACCCTTCATAGTATAAAGTGCACATTCTGATGTGGCTTGAATTATTACCAACTTTCTAGGACAGTTGGAGATACCAGGCCTTTGGTCTTTAGGCTTCACGCTGTCTCTGAGATACGGTGATATTTGACAGCATCCCCCTGCCTTGTCATACCGTCCTGCAGAATTGATGTTGAGTGTCAGAAACATCTTACTCCAAATACCAGAGAATGGCGAATACAGCAGCAAGCAATAGCATGTTCAATTAAGTGAAAAGGCAGTTGTTAAAACTTGTTCTGTGCAAGTAAAAGCAGAGTGCTCGAAACTGATGGATGGTGCATTGTGTATTTTATAAAGATATTGTGTGAGAATTCCAGTGACAAATGTAGCATGAGGAAAAATCTAGAAAAGTATATTGAGGCAGCATGAAATTCAAAGTAATTAACTGTGTTCTTTTGTGTTTGTGGTCTTCTATAGCTGTGTCCTCAGTACTGGCCAGAAAATGGAGTACACCGACACGGTCCTATTCAGGTGGAGTTTGTATCAGCTGATTTAGAAGAAGACATCATAAGCCGGATATTCCGAATTTATAACGCAGCCAGAGTAAGAATGTTATTTGCAAAACAATTCTGTTTCAATAGATGAGTTGACTCTCCTCAAATCACAAAAAAAAATGGAAGTTAAACTCACATAAAACCCTTCTCATTTTTCAGCTTATTTATTTGAAAGCAATGGTGCAATACTGAGTCACACCATAATCAATGAGAAAAAAGCCTTCTGTGTGTAATTAAAGTAAAAAATATTATTAAGTGTGTTAAATGCAAATGAAATAAATGCAGTATTCAGATTGTATGATAGCCAAGAAATGCTGAAATCAGTGCTGGTTTCAACAGTTTTAAATTAGTCATCTTGCATATTTGTGTCCTGTGTCATGTGAAGAAAGCTGTGCATCAATACTGGGCCTGTTAAGTACCAGTCCCAGGCTTTTAGCGAAGATCATGTCCCACTAATCACACTTCATAATATATGTAAGCACTTCAGAGGGACAAGTACGTTCTCACATCCAGCTTTTTATGCTCCCATAAAGTTGACAGAAGGCTAAACGAGGCATGTCTTTCAAGCTGAGTGGAAAAAAGATTCTGCCACAGACCAGGCATCTCTTCCCATCCAGATGGAGGGAGCCTTTGCAATGGGCTGGTGTCGATCGCTGATGAACCATATCTAGGAATGAGCAGCACTCCCTGCTGAAAAGAGCTGGGAACTGCCCTGAGATCCAGTAGCTCTCAGGACAGTGAAAGGCTCCAAAAATATAGCCTAAAACATGCTAATATCCGAACAGGGAAGCAGATTGTAAGTTTCAAGATACTTCTTTAATACTGTGAAGGCCTTGCATTCGCAGTAAATGTGGCAACATAAAAACACAATCTCCAGCAGTGTTTATGTGAGCTTTAGCAGGCACTGGGTCTGGCTGATGTGCTTTGGGAAGAGGGGCAGTCAGCTGAAAGAAACTGGACAGGAAATCAGTAGATTCCAAATTCTGACATAAAGCAGACAAAGCCCATTGAAGAACATATCTAATGCTGCATCCACTTTGGTTTATTCCCTTATCTTATTAATTTACATCCTCTCTATTACCTTGTACTCTAGAGAGAAAATCGTAATGTCAACATTTCTCTGTGTTGCTCATTTTAAAAGTGGCACTAAAATGCCCTCATTTTGCACAGAAGTAAAAGTGGCAAATCCTGGACTACAAAAACAGTTTTCATGTGTGTTTATTATGCCCTTTTCAAAGGACTGTAATTTTCTGCCACTAACACTTGTTCTGTGCTCCTTTTTTATTTTAAATCACCATAAAGCAACTGTTCAGTAACGTTTCACCAGAGGGGTTCTGACTGCTGCAGTAGCACACAATAAAATAAAATGTAGTTAGATTTTTTTATAAGCTGGAAAAATCTGAGGATTTCATTTGGTTTTTTAAATGTTTTCAGCTTCAAAATATCTTGAGAGGTTTTGACCTTTCTTGTAAAAAAAAAAAGACAGAAGCATGCAAACATTCTTCTAAATGCTGAAGCATATGAAAAAAAAAAGTTATGCAATTGAAGTTGTGTTGCAGCTCCCTCTCTGCTACCAAGTTCCTGCTGTGATATTAATTAATTATTTGCTTGATCCTGCGGCTGTACCATTGCTCTATTCTAGTCTGTTTGTGTAACACTCTGTTTAAAACCTCTTGTTCTAATAACTTTAATGGAAATTAAAAGTCATAACTCCTCAGGGACAGTTCAAATTACGTTAGTAGTTTGTCAGCGGTGATCTGCTTGAACAACTTTCCTCACTGATGCAAATATCTAAATTATGTACTAAAAAAAAAGTGCTGTTACTTCCTCCTGCTTATTCCTGAATCTCTACAGCCCCAAGATGGCTATCGGATGGTGCAGCAGTTCCAGTTCCTGGGATGGCCCATGTACAGAGACACTCCAGTTTCTAAACGCTCCTTCTTGAAGCTCATCCGCCAAGTGGAGAAGTGGCAGGAAGAATATAACGGGGGAGAGGGACGTACAGTTGTACATTGCTTGTAAGTACTGGAAACAGAAGAGAGAAAGTAAGGAAATACTGTTAAAGAACTTGTACCAAGTTTTAAAAGATTTGTGAAGAGGTGAAGAGGTGTCCATCTAATCTGGAACTGAATGAATAATACGGCTGCTCATTTAAAAGCTTTGAATACACAAGGAATTGTATAAATTTTTATGTAGATTTATAAGTTTCCCTCTCTGTCCCTTGGTAGACCCCTGTGAAAAGATGATGAGTACAAGGTAACTCTATTTTACATAAAGATGTCCACTGAGTTTTGCAAATGGAAAAGGTGCGTGTTTATTCAGAGTAAATCAAAATTGTACCTTCAGAACAACAAACCTTTTCTTTCTGCAGATAAGGACTGTAGAAATTAGTAGAATTAGAGGGGTGATTCCTCTTCCAGACATAAAGCACAGAAGTAAAAGTGGTGTGATAGATCAGTTAGGATGATCCTTTAATTGCCTTACCGTTCTCTAAAGCAGTATATATTTTTATCTTCCTGAGACTTTTGCACTCCACTGATGCAGGCTGTCATCCACTCTGCCACCATCCTTCTTTTGATATGGCCCAATACTTGCACATGCTGTTGGCCCTCAGCAGCAGCTGATCTTTTGAGATGGAGTCTTCAGTGCTAGAAGTCGTATCCATCTTCCTCTAAACGTCTGCTTAAAGATGCTGCCATGTTGGAGAAGGGACGTACTAATGGGAAAAGCACATGCTAACGCACTTTAAAAAGTTGAGACCCGATGTTAGAACAATGGAGGAAAATCTAAGAGTGTATTAATAATTCCCGCTATCACTGACCTTGAACAAGTCATTGCTCTTCAGTTTCCCCATCTGTAGAATGGGGATAATAATACTTTCATCAAAGGAGCATTGTGCGGTGTGATTAATTAATGTTTTGAGATCTTTAGCTGAAAAGACCCTTTTGAAGTGCAAATTACTGTTATCTCTGAGGTGGCTGATGATATTAAATAGTTGTACAACATCACACATGCGTCACTTCCAGGCAGTAAAGAAAGAAAAAGCTCTAATATAATCCTTTTAAATGACTTTATTTTTAATTAAAATTCTCAAAGAGTCCCACAATATCAGGCAATGTTTTGGCAGCAGAGAGCATTCTTTTCATACTGCCTGGATGTGACAGATGTGCGACGTTGTATCTTCCTTTGAAAATCAACCACTTGCGAAGCTGGTTTGAAAGACCCGCTACCTAAGTAGTCCACACTCTGGTAATTATTAAGGTTTATTATTTTCAGTGAAGCGCAGCCTAAAGACTCTGATTAGAATAGCTGTAGAAATAATAGGGTTTCCAGAAAGAAAGAGATTCTCTTAAAGATTAAAAATAACCAGGGATAAAGTATTATTAAATACTGTATTTGATCACGCGTATGAACATTTGTGCCTGGCTTCTTTGTTAGCAAGTCACTTCGGGTTCTCCTCCTCTGATACTGTGGGTGGAGAGGGAATACATACACTTTTAAAAGTAGTCATTGCCAGGCAGCCAGCCCCTCCGCCTGCTGCCATGGGGCAAGCACATCAGCCAGGGGAATATCACCGCACCACCTAGTGCCATGCCAAACGGGCAGCCACCAGAAGGGCTCCTACAAATGTGACTTTTGGAGCTTTTACTGTTCCTCAAGAATGCCTTTGGGTCCAGGAGAAAAGCACCAGGTTTTGGAGTAAAAGAGTTCAAAGATCCCCTTTGTCTATAACATTTCCAGGCCTGATGCTCATTGCAACCTCATGCTTTCAGTGCAAAGAGGTGTCGGACTGAATCTAAAAGTATCTTGTCCTTATTTTAGCATCCTCTTTGTACTGTCTCAAGTGTTCACTGAAGGGTGGTGCAAAACTCAGCCGTTCAGTTCCCTCCAGGCTTCTCAGCCTGCTGGATTCTGAATCATAGCTTTGAGATCTTTCAGCCCATTAATTCCAATTAAAAATCATGTTCTGCCTGCAGTTCAGTAGCCTTCAGGGGAAGGAATGTTCTGTGGTTTCTCCCTACTGGAACTCATGCCTTCTGTAGCCATCCCTGGTGCTGTATGAACTTGTAACATAAAGTCAATTGTAACTGAGCCATTTTATCACTTTTATTGTAGGAATGGAGGTGGCCGCAGTGGGACATTTTGTGCAATCAGTATTGTTTGTGAAATGCTTCGACATCAGAGGGCTGTTGATGTATTCCATGCTGTGAAGACACTGAGGAATAATAAGCCTAACATGGTGGACCTTCTGGTATGAGCTTTTTAGCTGCACCACTAAATAGAATATTTTCCTTTTTCTCAGAAGACTCAGTACGATTTCCAGGATTTGCAGTGGGAGTTGTTCACAAAGCAAGCAAGTCATTTTCAAAGGGGATAATGAAGTCACTTCACTTGTAAGAGTATTTTTACACTTCTTTCTTCCCAAGGAGACTTTGTCTCTGTTCATTTGAATTTTTTAAGAGTTTTAAACTTTCAACCGAACATCCTTATTAATTTTCTTTTCTAGCAGGCTGAGCCAAGTGGAGAGCAGCCCTTGCATGGTAGAAATAATAGTTATGTAAAATGAAATGCCAGATTTTCAAGTTATATATTTTATAAATAGCTTAATCGCCTAATATTTATCAAAGCCATGAATTTCAGTTTGACATCCAGAATATTGCATTTAATTATGGTTACTCTATCTCATAGAAAGATTAAAGTAGTTCAGAAACAAGAAGCCATGTGCAATTATTTTCCTAGAGAGTGTTTTACGAGCTTTTTTTTGAAATAGAGAATTGCTGAAGTGCCAGCTGCTATACCAGAATTGCTGCAGAACAGCTTAAACCAGCAGGTTCTTACACTCCAGTATGTAGTTCTGTACTGGAGATGGGTGTAGCGTGATACCCTATTCTGAAGCCTGGGCTACAAAAGACACTGTTTTACAACATCCTCCTGTAGAGGTGTCTGCTTAAGCGGCAGCTGTATTCGATTCAGCATCATAGGCAGGAGGAAGCAGCATCTGGGCAGCTTCCGGGATGCTAAACCAATCTGAGCTAGTTTTGCAAGCTCTGGTTAAACTAGTTTGGGTTATATTTAACATCTTTTCTACAGAGTGCCCAGAATGAGGCAGGAGGCATCTCACAGAGCTGGTCCAGCCTCTTGTAATTTTAGGAGAGATTCCCCTCTCTTAGATGAGCTACCAAGATCTGGATGTGAAACACACTGGAGAACGAGCAGAAAGCAGGAATTTCTTTTGGATAGAGTGCAGCTTTCAGGCTTATGTGTAGATGGGTAGGGTTATCTACTTCACCACCACATGTATCGCTGCGCCTCATCTGTCCCATAGAACGGTTCGCACCACATCCTCCATTGCAGTGCTCTCATCCAACCTACCTGTGAAGTCCCAGACCCTCCCCTAGGCCCTGCTCTGGCCAGGCTTAGGTTAAAAAAAATGATGTTGCCAGCTGTGCAAAGCAAGAAGGGAGTTTACAAGCAGCACCATGGGGCCATAAGCCAGCAGCGTGAAACTGTGAATCTTCTATCAGTGAGCAACTATCAAGCTTTCACAGAGGTGGGAGGGAGCAGCTTAGTTGGCTCCTCTTCCTCTAGTTTATATTCTCAGGAGCAGAATCATCATGCTGAGAACCATACATTTTTATTTCCTGGATATTAAGAAAAATGTCCTACTTCTTTATTCAGATAGTATAGTTTGGATAGAGACTTGGCAGACCTGCTGTTCTCTGTTCTCCCAGAGCTTAAGTCCATAGAACTCACTGATCTCTTATTCATTTATTTTATAGAAATAAAAAGAAAATTACTAGTGTGAAAATGTACAGTTGAAGAAAATGCTCTCTATAAATTCCTGTGCGTGACAGTTCTCCAGGTATAGATTTGTCAGGCAGCTGTCTCCATTTTTCAGCAGAGACTTCTTTTAATAAAAAGCTAAATATATTATTTTAGAATATAAAAATAGCTTTTAGTAAATTGAGGATGGTATTGAGAATGTGTGGATGACACTGAGCAGCCTCATAAAGCCTTTTCATCAGGAGATTTCAAAGCACTTGTGAAGGAGATCAGTATTGTTTTCCTTATTTTACAGACATAGGAATGAAGGCAGGGAACGATCAGGATTTTTCCCATTTATCACGTAATTCACTGACAAAGCAGAGTTAGAACCACATCTCTTCAGTCTTGGTCTGCTACTTTTGTAGGAACAAATATTTGAATTAGCAAGGTTCCAATTTCCATGTGGATTGTTTCATGGTAAAGGGAAACAGGATGCTTGAGTTCTCTTCCTGATCCTGTTACTGAGTTTATGCTTTATGACCTTTCTTATATTAATGTGCCTTTGCCTCAGTTTCCATACCTGAAAAATGAGAACAATAATATGCATCTACCTTTGTAAAATTCTGTGGTAAGGGTCAAAGTGCTCAGAATTATAACATTATTTCACAAAAATAGTTTCAAGACTGCTTTATCAATACCTGTTACACACTTTCTGACTAGATGAAGAGCGATCTTCATTTTCCTGCAAGTGTTCAAATCTGAGTGCCACATCCATACAATATGGAAATCTATGCATAAAATTCAGCCATCAGACAAAGGTAACATGTGGTATTACAAAATGTGTATTACAGAATGCCCAAAGCATTTTGTGATAATTGTTGTTGGACCTCACAATTGGTGCCCTAGAAAAAAAAAAAAGTATACCTCTCTGAAGCTAGCTAGTATAAAGAGAATTCCACCATCAAGTGAATAATAAAACTTACACATGAGCGAACACAGAGGGAAATAATACATGTCTACTCATTAAGACAGGTATTGGGTTTACTAAAAATGACAGTTATTCTGCTGGATCAGTAAATCAGTATAAAAGGAGCATGGAAAAATGGAAATAGATGAATTACTGATCTCTTGTTTTGATCTGCTATGTAGTTATAGAATAATTTTCATTTATTTAGAAACATATATGCAATAAAAGCAGGAAATGAATAAGTTGCATAATAGTCCCGTCTTTCCTTTCTTCTTTTTAATTCTTTCCTCATTCTGAAGAAGGCACGAGCTGTTTGTGGAACGCTGCAGGATCTTAAAACCTCATATACAGCTCATTCATAACTTAGGTGACATGTGCACCTAAGATTTATTTTCTTTTGAAGTGACAGCTCTTAGCAAAAGAACTTAGAAATTGTCCATGCTTACTAATGACTTTTTCATTGTTTTAATATTATTTGGTCTCTTACATGTTAAGGTAGACCCTCTTCCCATCTAAAACATGACCCAAAATCACAAGTACAGGCCAACAGACTCAATCCTTTAAAATGTTTGCTCTGATCAGACTGTCTGTCTGTTGTTCCTATATGATAGTTCATGCTTAGTTATCTTTTATTAGTTGATTAAAGTGCATAGAGAAAGAGGCATTTCGGTGGCAGAAATAGTCATAAAACTGGCAGGTATTCCAAACTGACATTTTAGAAGCCAGAGCCCTTGTATTCAGGGAACCTGCACCTACTATTTCTCTCAGCCTTTTTGTTTCATTTAAGTGTTTGTAGCATTGCTAAATATTGCAAGTAGCAAGAATGAAAACAGAAAGTTTGGTCTCTGAGGGTACAGACTGGGTTTGCATGCCACAGGAAGGGGATTTCCCTGGGATCAGCCTTGTTTCCAAACAGTTGCAAATAAAACCAGCACCTCTGTGTTTGAGGCACAGGGTTGTTACCTGAAAACTTAGCCTGCGTAACAGAAGAGCTGTTAAGAGCCTAGCTTATGCATCGCCATTGCCAAAAATTAATTGGCATGAATCCAATTAATTTAGCTCAAAGCTGACGTCACAGGCCTATTGCACTGGGAGAGGACAGCATTTCAGTGTGGATTTAGGCTGTGTGTAGAGGAGGAACAGTAAACAGCTCTTGCCCTGAAATGTAGCAAGTGTATGAGCGACATTGAAATAAAAGTTACAGTTTGGGAAGCAGCAGACACTGGGTCTGTTTTAAGATGAATATTTCCAGGGAGGAATTTCAGTAACTCCCAATTCCGGTGAAGTGCTACAGGAACATTTTGACAGATGACAGAAGAGTTGCAAGACAATTTGCTTATGAGTAGTCGATTTTTTCTCATACAAGTGTATTAGAGCAGCTAAATACACATCTAATATGAGCAGTGCCATAAGTTACTGTGTGTAGTGTCTATTGTCTGGTTAATATAAATTGGATCTGCAAACTGGTTCCCATTGACAACAGCTGATAGTAAGTAATTTTAACAGAAGAGAAATATTGATCTCCTTAATTAAGTTCCTTCAGTAATTGACTTTGTGGTTTTCTTTTGATTTTTCAGGATCAATACAAATTCTGCTATGAAGTGGCTTTGGAATACTTGAATTCTGGCTGATTGCATAAACAGCACAGACAAAGTTCCTCCTTTCACCACCACAAACAAAGCAAGTCGCTTCATGATGTCTGTGTAAATGAGATGAAGACTTCTCAGTGTTATGCTTATACTGCTTTGTATAATTGGCTCTTTTTAAGAGCCGGAGATGATGTTTATAAAACTGCTTGCACTGCCCGTTTTCCACTACAATGCCGCTGCTTGGCACCCATATGAACGTACACCAAACCACGTGGCAGTTGGTGAGCACTGTATTCATACATAGCCATTGATGTGGTGAAGCAGCATAGTCCTCTGGTAAATAAGAGAGCACAATTATATTCTTATGAAGGAATTTGTACTTTTCTGTTCTATTTCGTTGCCTGTGATTCTCAGTTATTGTCACAGCCTTGTGTACATTTCTGTTCTGTGGAGAATGCTGTCTGGCGTTTTGATAATATACGATTTTAGTTATATTTGTATTCTAACACATACATAATAAATGAATCATATGTAGCTTATCTAACTAATGGAAAGACATGTACCAAATCATGTTAACTTTGTTGAGTTGTAATTTCTATCCGCTTTGTACCATTTCAGAGAGAGAATCTTGATAGAAATACAGTTAGAAAATGCAAAATACAGGATGCTCAGATTAATATATCCAAAGCTTTTTCATTTGTTTATATTGTAAATATTTTTTGATTTCATCAAATTATTTATTCATTAAAATGAATTTTTTTGTGAAGCACAGTGAGTGACAATCATTTTTATTAAGCCCTGGAAATGCTTACTGTATGATAGTGTAAACATTTGTTTACCCTGTATGGATTCTCAGCTCAATAAATAATTACATACATGATAAAATCTCGTTTAATTTAATATCTCTTGGCACCTGAGTGCCTTCAGCTAAGCTTCTTTCAGATTAATTCTTGTAAATCCTAAGCTACCTCCAGAGCATGTTTATTGTGTGATCCAGTGTTGATCCAGCCAATAGCAAGATATGCCATGCCAATATATAAAGAGGAGAATTACATGATTGAAGATGCACGTGCACAAATACAGAACCTGAAAATTGTCCTGCTGTATGAAGAAGAGATGATGTTGGGCTTGCAGTACTCGGTCTTGTCACAGCATTCCTCTACCACCTTGGGCATGCCCTGCCAGTCATTCCGTGTCTGCTGCTGTGAAAGGAGTGATGGTGCATTTGTTCTTGGGAAGAATGACTGCTGTGAGGGTGACGTAATTCCTCATGATAAAGGTACTGATACTAGAATGACCAAGGGCGTTAAAAGTGAGTAAAACTGCTCTGTTACTGGGGCTGTTACCAGTTCTGCCAATGGACATTAAAGCTCCTGACTGTCCTGAGAATGGCTGCACTGCACTTCCATGGTGTTTGGATGGTTCTTTCTCCCAAGCACTCACTGGAGTTTGACCAGGGTGGAGTTTGCCTCATGTTCATGGGTGCAGGAAGTGCAGCAGAGAGGCAGCAAGAAAAGGGAATGAGCCCACAATGGCTTGATGCCCATCTGCTGGAACTGCTGATCTTTCTCTCCCCCAGAAGTGTCAAGGAGTCATTGCAGACAGCAACTGCTCAATACTGAAGTCTTCCAAAGCTATATGGAAACCCAGTGCAAGAAAGTGGCAGACTGCTCAGTATTTCAGCTCTTAAAAAGATCTTTTTAATGCACGAGCCATCTGGGATGGGGGCAGTATCTACATAAATGCATCAAAGTCAAAATGTTTTGAGAGCCTCTAAATCTAAAAGATCCAGCTTAGGTAGAATGACTCACAGCTTGTCAACTTTCAGTTGAAAACCACAGCAAAATTCAGATCTGAAGACACGAAGGTAGGCTTCCTCTGCAGCTGGAAAGCAGCTCTTAAAGTTGCTTTGAAACATAGCTGGCAGGTACCGACCGTTACTATAAATTGCACAGAGGTACTGAAGAACTTAAGAAAAACAACCCCACGCCTGAGAAGAATGATGGTCCTTGGATAAGCCTGTTGCAGAAAAAGCTTTGATTCATTTCGAACCCCTAGTGTTAGGAAGCCAAATCCAAACCTCTAACATCATATTCCTCAAAACCGACTTGACAGACCAGGTATGCCAACTAAGCAACTTTTTGTTGTAACTGTGAGACACTTGAAAATTTCCTTTCCACCCTGTATTGAAATATGCATGTATATGTCCAGTATTTCCTGATACTTTCAAGAAGCCAGACAGAACAGCGTGCTGGAGGAACCCTAGGACAGAAGGTGATGCAAGCGATGTCACCCCAAATGAAAATGAGATTTATTGAAATGCAGCAAGAATCATGGCAATCTCTCTCAAGGAGAGAGACTGCCAGTGTCTGCCAGATGTTATTTCAGATGCTGCACTCTTGCAGACATACTTTGCACAGGTAGGTCTTAGCAGGTGAGGGGGGCGACAGAGAGCGAGGAGGAGAGAATTCTGCAGGTGTTCTTACTGGTTTGCTGTTAATATGACTATATTTTTTTTGTTCTTCTCACATAGGCATAGTCAAGCCCGTGTTACAGAGTCTCTGTGATGTTGTCCCAAAAGGCGTTCTGTGGACTGCAATGCTTTAAAACCGGAGCCAGCTAAAGAAAGCACAGCAAGCAGCTTTGTGTCCTCGCTCTCATGCTACAGCTGTCAGTCAATACAAATGACAGAGAAATCCAGGCTTAGGTAAAATAATATTTTGGCAAGAACAAAAAACAGATGAGGACTTCAAGAGCCAGGAATAGAGAAAATGTAAGACATCAGAAAGGAGAGATGAACACAGAGGTCAGGTATTCAAAAAGGAGCATGGAGCTTATGAAAGTTGGGTGGGGGTGACATATTAGAGGAGACAACAGAAAGAAAACAGCAGTGACAGCCATTTTAAGTGTTCATAAACCAACCTCCCTTTTCAGAAGAAAGTGACACAATTACAAGCCCAGTACAGTTGCAGGATTTATGGAGACGTCAGCCCTAGTTTGGAGGGAACAAAGGAATGGATGTTTTCTTCAATCCCCAGTATATAAGGGGTACATAAGTGAATAAAGAAAAATAAACACTGTAAATGGTTAGCCATATGTATCACCCTGTGATAAAGCCATATTTATCATCTCAGTGGGACTTGAGGTCGGTGATTTTTGCTAAGCTCTTCCAAAAGAGCAGCAATGGGGATGGTGAGAGAGGTGATCACATGCAGGTGTCTCAGCAATGCTCCCTACAGCTTCCTGGGCCTCTTTATCAGCAAAATGAGTCTGTCACTGGCAGGGTGGCTTCGTAACCCAAAGCTTAAGGGCTACATATAGCCAGATTTAAAAAAGTAAAGCATAGAAAATGCAACTGATGTTAAAATACAAAACGTACTCACCCAGCTGTGCACAGTGTACCTCAAAAGGGTCTCTGTGCCACAAAGACTTGACCTGAAGGCACTATGCAGCATCGATACCACCTTCATTTTGGATTTCTGCTTCAGATGATTAGCGCTCATCTTTACTATATCTGAAATGATCTCTGCTTGTTTCACTATATGTGGATGTCCAACAGTTTACTGTATATGCCCATTCTGTCCCTTTAATATAGCAAGAGACTAATAGATTTTTCTTCTTTGAGGTGTGGCAATGAAGACAAATTGACACTTCCAGCAGTAGCTATTCCAGGCAGCTTCCTTCAGGAAAGCCTCAAGAGGCTGTAATGGTAGTAGCAAACCTAGAGCCCCTTGGCATTAGCCACTCCAAACCACTGCCAGCAGGATCAGCCACTAGGTCTCCTTTCCCTTGTGGCTGTTTCGTGTGTCCCCCCTCAAATCAAGGATGACTAAAGGCAAGTAAGTGATTGGAAATTTTACTTGAGGTTTTACAGCCTCATTAGTTTTCTGATTCAAAGGTAATTCAGTTGCTCTGCCTCCCAGAGTAACTTCTCCAAGCAGCTGCACATTTGCCTTCAGAAACAGCAAGGTATGTAGGCAGATTGCTGTAACAGAATGATTCATCGGATCATTTTACATTTATTGTTGGGTTTACACTTATTTTATCAACTTGGAGCCTTACACTACAAAATCCCTTGCAGCCCATATCAGATTCCAGACACTCAGGTTCATTAAAAGAAAAAATTAGGAATAGAAGAAAAATACACAGCTTAGTTCTGTCATTTGATGCTTGTTAAGGAAGCCAATGAGCATCGTCACTTTTCGGGGAGAGTACCAGTAAAACCCAACAGACCATTTAAAAAATAACACTGTTTCTATTGGAGCTTGTTTGTTTGTTTTTCTAGCCTAGACTTTGTCTATATGGTGAAATTATAAGCTGATGGGTGCGTTTGCATTGCCTCAGCCATTCACACAGGAGACCCTGCTGACGCCGCCCTCCTTTCGCATCCTAGCCCGCTTTAAGCGAAGGCACCTTTCTGAAGCCTTGTCATCTCCTCACAAAAAAGCCTTCCAAGCAGACTTTCCTGTGGAAGGTTGAAGAGGTGGTTCCTTCACTAGTTATTTCCCCAGACTCGCCTGGTCTCCGGCTCTAAGCCTGAAAGCCAGCCCCTGCCACCCCATCTCCTCCAGTGCATCCCTCCAGTTCCTCCCCCATGCTCAGGGAAAGGCTGTTGTATCTCCCTGTCCCAGCCTGGCCTGGCAGAGCAGGAGAGCTGTGGTGCTACTCTGCTTTCAGGTCTCTATCTTCCATCAGAGCCACCAAGGGTCCTCCTAGAAGATGCATTGCCCTCTGGTGCCATGGTCCTGCCTCTCACTCCAGGACCATGTGTAACCTGCCCCATGAGCCTCCGTCCCACTTCCCTCCCAGCCCTGTCAACGCAGCACATGATGCTCTTTTTAGGTAATATGCCTTCAGATAAGTGGAAAGGAGATGTGAGGCTGGAAGAGGTTAGGGTCTATAAACATGATTTTTTTAGTATTGTTGATAGTACTTGATGCAAAGAAAAGGTGGGGTTCGACAATGAAAAGTGAGAGTGATGCTTCTGTAGCTTGTCTAAGAGAACGTGCCAGGGGAGATTTAGATCTCATATTCACTGACAGTTTTTCCAACCAATGGTATTTTTACTCCTGAAACTCTTTGATGCAGTAGCAGCTAGTTTTCAGTAGCAGCTAGAAGACTTTTAACTGTGTCTCTACAGTCGTGATATTTCCAGTAATAGAGTTTTTTGTGAAGTTGTGCTCAGGGGCCACAATTAAAGCACAAGTCTCATTCATGCTAGACATGCATTAATACTGCTGCCAGGCCTGAGTAAATGCAATTGGAACTCCTAGTCTCACAAACACATTAATATCCTCTTGTCTAGTCCCATTTGTGCATAAAAATCAATCCGATACTCCCACACATTTTGAATCTGAGCTCATCAGTCCTTGTACTCGTCATCTCATGATGCTGTACTGGGTCTGGCTGGGATGAAGTCGATTTTCTTCGTAAAGCCCATATGGTGCTGTTTTGGATTTGTGACAAAAGCAGCGTTAGTAGCACACCAACATTTCAGCTGTTGCTAATGAGTGTTTGCACAGGATCAAGGCCTCCTCTGTTTCTGACTCTACCCCTGCAGCAGGTAGGCTGGGGGGTGGGAAAGAAGTTGGGAGGGGACACAGCTGAGACAGCTGACTCCAGCTGACCAAAGGCAGCATTTCAAGATATTCCTACCATATAACATCATGCCCAGTGACAAAATGGGGATAGAGGGGGAGAAAACCATTTCTAGGAGACTGGCTGGGCATCGGTCTTCTTGTGGGAGGTGGTGAGCGCATGCCTTTGCATTGTTTTGGATTTTTTTTTTCCTCTCTTCTTCCTCTTTCCTTCACTTATTAAACTATCTTTATCTCAACCCATGAGTTCCCACGCTTTTGCTCTTCCTATTCTCTCGCCCCATCCCACTGGGGGTAGGGGGAGTGTGCAAGTCGCTGTATGGGGTTTAGCTGCTGGCTGGGGTCAGCCCACCACAGATGGCATAGAAGTCTTTGTAGGACTAAGATCTACAGCTATCAGTCAACAATAAGCTTCAAAAAAAGTTTTAAATATGAGCATACGTGTGATAAAATGAATGAGATTGCTTAGGTGCTTAGAATTAAGCACATGATTTAAGCATGTTATTAAAATGAACCCAAATAGGAGCAAATTGACCCACTTACTTAAAATGAGAAAAACACAGGATTGAATTAGGTGTGGCAGAAAATTTGGGACAGATACTTGGCCTTCTCTGTATCTGTGCAGCATTCAGCTGATTTTAAGTGTTGTCTCTAACCAGCAGTTACTACAACAACAAAAAATTCTGCTAGTGCTATTGCTATGCCATGAATGAACATTACAGGTGCAGCAGAGCCCTACTTGAGAGCTTCCAGACCTGCACGACTGTAGAGGCTGCACAAGGAGGTGGCTTTTGACCCTGATGAGTTGTTCCCCCAGAAACTATTAACTTCAGATAACTCAGAAGGCAGAGCACCATGCTGGATCACGTACTTGATACTTATATTACACATTGGGTTAGTAATTACAGCCTCTGAAGAGACACTGGGATGTATCCAGTCTCGAATTACTCTCTGTATTTGTAACCTTTAGAAGTTAAGCTGAGCACACAGAGAACAAGTCTGCTGTTGTGTCCCCTTGAAATTCTGATTTATAGAGTATCTAACAATCAGCCTATAATATAAAGCCTTTGGGGGATGAAAAGTCTTGGGAGTGAAATATACTTACTGCCTTGCCACATGAGAAGTGGGATGAAATTTCCTGTTGGTCCTTGAAGACTTCATTATCTGCTCATCTCCATGTTCTCCAGTGTGTACTGTTCGGTGGGAACGCCTGCGAAACTCTTGCACAGCCAGGCATAAGGAGAGTGACCTTTGTTGGCCATGTACAGGAATTTAATCAATATTACACACCACACAAAAGAAAATGTAGCTTTGCTGTTAGAGGGGATCTGCACAGATCCAGCCACGCTGCTGGGCTGCAGTCTTGTATTTTGGAACGGTTACAGTTGCCATCCGAAAACAATCAGCTTTGGAGCAAATACACAGAGACAGCACTGCTAAAAAATATCTGCCAGTGGCTTACAACTCTTTTGCTCCATGATATTCAGTTTGTGTATACATTGGCTTTCTCTTGGTAGGATATGAGCAACATACAAGCCATCTCCCAAACATATTCTTTACATCCTGGCACTGCTAACCTGCCTAGACTGATCTCTGTCAAGACTCAGCAAGAAGACAGCACATGCACAAGCCTATATCTCTTTCAATCACAATAAATGAATGAACTATCAGTCTGCCTTCTGCCTTCTTTAGGCTGCCTAGCATGGAGCTACGCCTCAGTCTGACAGCTAAAAGGGTAGGTAAGTGAGTGCTGTTGTAATTGATTTGAATAAATGCTTTTGCTATATCAAACTGTACCGTCTTTCTACCAGGTGACAAAGACTGCTGGTCAAATTGAGCTTCCCTCTCCTTCTGCTGGCACACCTCCCTTCCTTCTTCTCTCCCCATTGCCGATGTCCCCGCTTGCCAAATCACTTTGACCCACATTCTAAACCTCTGACCACACTTCAAGGACCAGACTGTGGTCGCCCTACGTCTGCTTTGACAGATGGCTTTGCCAAACGCGTGTTCTCCAGCGAAGGCTCTCGTTCATGCTGGCAGCGTTGCTCTGCTGTCTGCCATCCCACCATATCTGCCAACAGCACAGCCTGGGGCAGAGCTTTGTCTGCTGAAAGTGGGCAGAGTTTTATCAGCTTAAGTGGTGTTTACCTGCCGTGTTTTTAAATAGAGCGTTCTCTCCCCTTCCAAAACCTCTGCTGAGAACGCTCTCTTTCAGTACATGTACTTGTTGAATGAGATTTCCATTTAGCTAAGAATCTTAAGAAGAATTAGACACCCTTCTCTAACTGGTACTGCTGGTACAACTGCAAATTCATTTGTTACACTTCATCTGGACAACGGAGATATCATTTAGCCCAACCTTGCACATAAAGCTACTAAATACTTTTTGTGACCAAGCGGTCAGAACAATATTGCAATGTAATTTTCCACAACCAGCTGTGTCAAATGTACCGAGGTTATGGTGGTTACCTTCTAGAGGCGGTCCAGCCAGAGAGGCATCTCCCCATTACAGCTGATAAATGGCTACATGATTTGGCACCAGATTATTCAAGCAGACAAATTAACTTCAAATATTAATACATTCACCAGCCAGTCAGATAAATTACTTGTTCTACAAGTGCCAGAGTGCTCAGGGAGGGTTTGCTTCTGCTTTCAGGAAACCTAACCTTCAGAGCAGTGCTTGGCCAGGCCAGTGAGCCCATCAATCAGCTAACGAAGCTGGCAGCAGTTAAACAGATCTTCATTTCTCCCTGGAAAGGGGCAGGAAAAAAAGAAAAAAAAAAACTTGGCCAACTTGACAAATATCTACCAGAATTGTCAGAAAGACACATGCCAAGGCTCTGACTCGGTCATTAAATCGTGAGCGCCTGACCGAGGACCCTGCTAGGAGTCTTCCTACCCCAAGACTGTTTTCACATGGAGACAGAGATGGCCACAGAGTGAGTAGTCCTCGAAAGAGTCTGCCTTCACAGACTGATGGGGGTGGTGTGCAGGTAACAAGGGCCACAATCACGTCTCCTCTCCTCTTACATATTTTACACCTAAATTCTCTCAGAAAGGATGAAACCTGCTGGTTAGATTTAACTTGCTATATGATAATATAACTTAAACAATTGCGGAAATAGAGTTTTATATATCTATATATATAATGTCATGGTTTGATGTGGAGGGGGGGATGGTTCTGGTGGCAGGAGAGGGGTTTTGCTCCCTGCAACCTCCCTGGTTTTGGAACCGGGTTAGGCTTAGTTCTGGCCACCAGATCAGACTCCCATCCCCCTCGGGGTTGAGCCAATAGGGCGCCTCTGCGAATTGCCCTATTTAAGTCAGGACAAAGGAACCGGAAAAGGTGCTTCGCCCAGGATCAAGCAGAGAAGGGGAGGGAGGGCACTGCCCCCGCTCCCCGGCTCCCGGACGGGCAGCTCCTGCGTCGGGCCGGCGGCCACCCACGGAGAATGGCGGCGGCGGAGCCAGCTGGGGAACTCGGGGGCACCCCCCACTCCTGGGGTGCCCACTGGGCTGAGTTTCACCTGGAGAGGACTGAGATCTGAGAGAACAGCTGCATCGACAGCAGGTCAGTGAGGATGGAGCGGGAGGAGGTTGTGTGCCGGAGCCGAGTTTCCCCTGCGGCTGATGGTGAGATAGCAGGCGGCCCCCCTGCAACCAGGACGGCCTCGGTGGAGCAGAGACCCACCTCGCAGGCCCGTGGGGAGAAGATGCCTGAGCCTGAGGATGGTCGTGTTGGGGTGCACGACAAGGCAGAGAGGCATCTGGAGTCTGCGTGATGACCCACGCCAGAGCGAGTGGCTACAGCTCCCTAAGTACCCGAGACTGTGGTAAAGCCCACCACCGGACAATCTGTGGGGAGGATTGTTTCCAGTGGGCTGGACTCACGCTGGAGAAGTTTGTGGATTTTTTCTCATGGGTAGGGATCCACTGGAGCAGGGCGAAAGGGTTGTAAGGACTCCTTCTCCTTTAAGAAAGAGGCAGCAGTAACAGCACGGAATGAACTGACCTGCACTCCCCCAGTCCCTGCCCCCTGTGCTGCTGGGGGGAGGAGGTAGAGCCGGGAGGAAAAGGAAAGGGGGGGGGAAGGTGTCGGTTTTAAGATCTGGTTGTGTTTCTTTCTGTCCTCTCAAGTAATCGGTTTTGTTTCCCTTTGTCCTTCTAAGTAATCATTAATAAACTGTTTTGCTTTGAGAAAAGCTCTGCCTGTTTTGCCCAGGACCATGGTTGGTGGGTGCTCCCTCTGTTCTTGTCTCAACCCTCAGTCCCTTTGGTTTTATTTTTTCTCTCTTCTCTACTTTACTGGAGAAGGAGAGACTGTGTGAGTTTTAGTTGCTGGATCAGCCTAAAACCACGACAATAATTATAGAAGGAGAGTTTAAATTTGAAGTACTCATATCAGTTAATGAGAATGAAAAATCCCTGGATCACTTTAACTCTTTCCAGTTCTCAAGCTTTTGCACATTTATGTATTTTTTTGAACAGCAATGTTCTCTTTAGACCTGATGGCAACTGAGTGGAATAGGGACTTGGAAGCCAGGTCTATCAATGTAGTGTATATCTAGATCAAACAAAATAAAAGGAAGAAAGATGTTACCACACATGACACGATACTGGTTGCATGAAGTAATTATTGTGCTCTTCGTACTCACTTTAATTGTCTAGTTGTAGAGTTTCAAAAAACACTTCTAGTAATGGGAATATTTGAAGAAAACCTTTAGGGGTGAAAACAGAAGCCAAGCTGACTGTTGCAGCACAACCAAGATAAGATTACAAATATAAATTCCTGTGTTCAACAGGCCAGAAAATGGTTTATAATTTTGTCATTGTACTCAAGGCTTCCTTACAATTTATATCTTCGTTGAGTCTAAATACATTTTCTATACAACATATGGCACTGAATGTAGCCAATCAGGAGGCACCGTTGGTGCTCGAGCATTAAAGCAATTTTCATAAATTATGCAATATATTTTGTCAGTAAATGTATAGACTGGGAAGTCATTAACATCACAAATCACACCCTTATGCTTGTATATGTTAGCATATTTTTTATTATAATCACAGGTGTGAAGCTCTAAATACAATTCGCATGGGATGAGGTATGTGCATCCAACTTACTTGATTCAGCCTTCAGAAGATGTTTATGGTACCGACCCACCGGGATGGGCTTGTTCACAGCAATGGACTTGGAATTAGTAGTTGCATTGCTGCTCCAGGCTCAGTGTAAGCTGAAGCAAGCTTCACTCTGCAACACACGCAGTGCATTCGGTGTTACTGACTGAGGGGGCTCAGCAGTGCTGGCACATCCAAGGCACAAATCCGCTTACAGACCCTCGACCCAACACATCCATCCCTATGCTGAATAAATTACGGCTAAGTCCTTTGGGATGAGAGGGTGTGTTGACTGCTCCAGACTTGGTCTCCACACTGTGGCTTGTTTTAGTTTGGATGTGAACAACAATACTATAGGGTAAATTTTAAACAATCCCTAACAGCAGGAACATAGTGTAGAAGATCTTTTATCAGTAACACGTGGGCAACATGCATATTTAACTTAAGAGCTTGCCTTCTGTCAGAAGAGATCACAACGAGATAAGACCTCTGTGAATTGTCCTGATTGCTTGAGATCAGAAGAGCAGTTTCGGTGCCTCAACAAGTGTATCTCTGAGCCTTCATGGCTCCTTCGCTCTCCACCTGACAAGCCTAGGGTCCCACTAGGAGAAGGCTGTCCAGACAGGACACACAGAGGCAAGCTGGTGCAAGCAGCAACAGGCAAACACCTCCAGCCTGCTGATGTTTGCACCTGGACTATTAGGAACCGTAGCCTTTTTAGGCTATTTTTCCAGGCAGATCTGGCTGCAAGTTAGTGTGTTAGAGGATCACCTTGCATCAGCCAGTGCTGCACCTCAGGCTCGGGCACAGTGTGCACAGGACATGGCGTGCTGCTCCGCAGGCATCTCCTCTGAGCCCTGGGGCCACGGCCCTGGCATGGTCCCCTGCCAGAACAACGGTGCTGTGAAACAGGCAGCAAAAAGGTCAAGAGAAGCTGGAGGTCCCTCTGAAGGCTTTCAGTAATTAATGGGAGGAGGCTCCCAGCAGCCAGGCCAGCACACGAAACCCACCTTCTGCCTGCTGACCCCGGGCTGTTGCTTCGGGCCGAGGAAAGCAGACAGAGAGAGAGAAAGCTGCGCCGTGCCGCACACCATGGGTGGACTTTTGTTTTCCCTTTGCAGGGTTCATGCCATTCACTGCTGTGAATGTTGGCTCCTTCCCACTTAATTTTCCCAGCAGCTATGCGGATGTTTTACAGAAAGAAGGGGTAGCATCCAAATTAAACTCTTTCTCTGCGAGGTACTACAACTCACCCTCGTCTTGTTTACGTTAAGACTGTGTGGTACTACCAGTTTTGGGTTAAGTTCTTTAAATGTAGGTTTTTTTACCATAAGCGCATCCATATATAATCTGTTTTGACATGGATTTTTTGGCTTATGGAAACAGACAACTGCCTGTGAGTAGTTTACTCATTTGTATTACTCACAGCCTAGACAACCTCTTCACAGATTTGTTCAAAAGCCAAATTGTTGTGACTTCAATATTTCTTTAACTTCTTTTTCACTATCATGTTTTCACTCCACATCCCCCACCCCAAACTACTCCAGTCCATGAGTTTGTATTTCTCATTGGAAGGAGACCTCCGCTACCACCCCCTCCTAACGATGAGAAGGGTTCAGCATTTGGCCTGAAAGGAAAGGCAGTGGGGAAAAAACCCATTGCAAATTTTGACAGGAAAAAGGACATTGCAGGCACCTCCATTTGTCTGGAATCACCAGACCCGGGACATGCTCAAGT
Organism: Tauraco erythrolophus; assembly: GCF_009769465.1. Lineage (NCBI taxonomy): Eukaryota > Metazoa > Chordata > Aves > Musophagiformes > Musophagidae > Tauraco > Tauraco erythrolophus. The sequence goes on along the minus strand of NC_141467.1, from coordinate 47,989,951 downwards.
TTCTGACTCCACTTCCAGGAAGCTTGTGCTAAGCGCTCAGCACCACCTTGCCCTTGTATGTAAAACCCAGTCTCATGGATATTTTTCCAACAGATACTCACTATATTAAAGAGTTTCAAGAGTTATCAATCTTCAAAGCCCAGCTTTCATCAGTGAAACACATTTATAGAAACAGTTTCGTCTCTGATTCCCTGTTTCACGGGTTAAGTAGCTTTGAGCCTTGAGTTGAGGGAGAGGAAGGGGGAGGTCAAAACTACCCAACTTCAGAAGGACCTTTTCCCTCCCTGTATGGCAGAGCATTTGTAGTCGACGCCAGCCTCAACAGCATCACCAATGTCAGCATCATGCTCCAGTTGGTAAGAACTTCTCAGAGCATCCGACAGCAGCAAAGCAGCTGGTTCCAGGGCGTGCACCATGGAGGGTCTTTGGCTCGTGCTGTGGGGACCCAAACACGGGACCTCGCCAGTCGCTCAGCCTAGAGCAGCCGCGGAGGGTACATAGTGCAAGACACAGCTCTGCCACACAAGTGTCCTGGGGTTAACAACTTCACTAACCATGCATCCTTCCAGAGAGCTTCTCCTGGTGCTAGCACCCACTGCCCGCTGTCACCCGTGCCTCGTCCTGTTCTGTGGGGCAAGGGGAAAAGTTTCCCCTCCCATACACAGTCGTGCAGGAAACTCTCTGCCTCTCTGAAGGATGGCTCTGAATGATAAATGGGATAAGCCAGAAATTTTGGCAAATTAAAAAGTTTAATTTATGGTGCTGCATAATTCTAGCTGCTTAGCAGGTGTGACATTGCTTGCTTATTTGAAAGCCAAAAGAGGTAAATTAGATGAAAATGTGCTTTGCAGGAGGCTGTTAATCAGCAAGAAGCACTGGCTCCTTCAAACCCCGGGTGTTTTCACCCAGTGGACTGTGCCACCAGCAGAGACCTCCCAACCCCGTGGGCTCACAGCTGCCCACCAGGGCGGTTCGCCTCGTTGGTTTTGGCAGCAGCTGACAGGTCTTTAACAAGGCTCAGCTCCTACCGCCTTTCCCCCCAGCACACGGGCTGATCACTGATTCTCAGCAGGAACTGGCACAGCTCCTTGGCTTATTCAGTATCCTACAAATAGCTGCTGAGCAAAGCGATTCTGGAGAAAGAGAGAGAATAACAGTCTGGAGCCATTCCCGCCCAGTGTCATAGCAAAGTTCATCAGGCAAGAGATTTCTTTTGTATCCAGAAAGAATAACATTAATCTCTGTAACAGAAGAAAATTAGTCTCTCTGTGTGACAAGGTTTTGTCATCACTCACTGTTGCTGCTACTATACCTGCTCAAAAATCTAAACATACCTGAAAAAATGAGTCGTGGAAGGTCCAGGATCTTCAGAATAGAAACTGCTACAATGCATGTAAAGGAATAAAAGGCACTTTCCAGGTCTACAAGTGGCTTTAGTCAACGACATTTGGGATTAAATGTGATTATTATGGAAGGAGGAGGGAGTTAAGTGTTTATAAGAAGGTAGAAAAAACTGGTGTTGGTACTCAGCGTAAGGCAACAAGGGCTCAGAGGTCTATCCCGGGTGATGCCACAGACTCATGCCTGGGTCCTTTAGCTTGGTTGTGTCACTTCTCATTTCTCCAGGTGCAGACTACAAAGAATAAAAAGATCATACTTACCCTATTATTTAGTAATTCCTTGGAAGCTGGTAGTACAACTGTCATGTGCACAGCCATGAGATATCTTTAATTCAGCAGCAGTGGATACAGGAGAGGGCAAAGCACAGGGACCTTTTATCTATCTACCTGATGTGGCATAGAAACTGTTCCTCACTCCCTTCCCTTGGCATGGAGCAGGGCAGGGCACTGCCACCTCATCTGTCTTTTCTGAGGATGTGGGTTACCTGTCTGCTTGTTTTCAAGAAATAATATTTTCAAAAAGTGCACCTTACCTGAGAGGTGGGAAGAAGACGCTATTTATTATTGAAGAGACATAGAAACGGGAGCCAGAATCAGTACAGCAAAGTTGTGTTTGAAGCATAGTTTCATCAGCACTCTGCAGACAGGACCTTACCATGACATGATATGAAACATTCCTGCATACTCCTTAAAATACCCTTTTTCTGTGCTATGTGACTCAGAGTGCTAATTTTTCTTGTCTTCAATTCCCATCTCTACAGGTCTCTGCTGACTTCCCAGCCTTCCAAGCAGAGCACAGCTGCCAGACAAAGCAAGCTGTGAGAGAGAACCAAAACCCACAGCCTGGAGGGTCCCCAGTTGGATAATCAGATGGGTTGAACCAGCAGTCAGCTGATCAAGAGGTCTCCTCTCCTTCTCTGCACCAAGGTCCATGCCAACCCATCCAGGCCCACATTTCAGTCCTGCTGTGTCTGCCTCCCCTTCTTCCAGTGTATTAGGTTTGGTTTGAGTTTTTATGGGATGTCTGGGGGGGAAATGAGGTGGGTTGCTGCTGAATGAATCTGAGGCTAAGGGAAAATTTTTTGTACTAATTTCTGCTCATATTTCTAACTCAGTTGAATCTCCTAATTTACTGTCACCTCCACCTCCCATAACAGCTCCCTAACACAGCATGAAATACCAGCGAAATGAACATGGGATTTTGGAGAACCCAGAGCAAATACCTCCTTCTGGTTTGTCATTTATTTTTTGAACTTTCTTTCCCTCCCCTTAAGTCCTTGATTCAATCCTCAGCTCTCACGACCGTTTCTTTGCAGCTCTGATGGCTACTCATTTTTCACACCAGATTTTGTGACACGCTATATCAAATACCTTACTGAAAGCTCAGAACTACTTAATCGATTTCATTCCCATCATCCATTAATTTAAGAATTCTATCAAAAATAATCTAGCTTGGGTGGTACGATTTGTTCTTTGTAAACCTGTACAGATTTTTTTCTGGGGGTTTTCTATCTCTCAGAGATGTATGGAGCTCTTTTCTCCTTAGTATTCCATTACTGAGTGACAGACTGGTATTAGACTCACCAGAAGGTGCACTCTGACAGCTGTGGCAGGTAGGAAGAGCTTGCAGGATCCTTCCAGTCATTTTACTGGAGTTTGGTGGGAATCAGTAGACTAGATTTCCAAACAAGTGACATCTTATAGCACATGTGGAATCTGGTGGTTTCAGCCCTGTCATTGCAATAATCCTGGTTACTGCTTTCCCTCCCAACAGTTTCATATCTAAGTCCCCCTGAATGTTTTCACCAGCTCCTGAAATCCCAGAATCCATTTCACAGTGCACTACAGAGCCTTTGCTTTTAATCCCGTAGGGTAACACTCAATGTCCCCAAACAGTGAAGACTTTCTGTATCTCAATCAAACTATCAGCAGTTTTTAAGAGAATAATTTTTAAGAGGAGGTATTTCTCGTTTGCTTCCACTGAGAACTGGAGGGTACCAGGACAGCACAAACATGGTAAACTTTCAAAATATGTTTTTCCTCATCGAACTAATATAATATTCTTACACACACTGGTCAAGCAACATCTTCAGCTTTGTCTTCTAGGTGAGTAAAGCACTATAAAGCCGGATGGTGACACTAAAAAATGAACTGCTCACAGGCTGTTGTTTTCAGTTCATCAGATTGGAACCTTTTCTGGTCCTGAGCCTTTCATTGCTCAGCCAGGGCATTAAGCAGCTGGGATGTTTCACATCCAAGCTTTAACTGGTGTTTGCCTGTTGTGATTGCATGTACTGTCACTCACTGCTGACCGCTGGGCAACTTGACCTGCAGTGGATGGTTGCTGAGCATGGGCAATGTTTTCTTTTCTTTCAGGGGCAAACAGAGAAGCCACAGTGGGATTAATAATTTTCAAACCCAGCTATTCAAGTAGTAGGTTTGAAATGCAATTGCTGAAGGATGAGAGTTGTGGTTTACATTGGCATTAAAGAAGAGGAACTGATCACAACATTTGTTTGTGTGGAAAAAAAAATAAGCCTAGGGCTTGGATTTGCTCTGAGCTCTGCTGGGTAAGGGATTAGCAAATTGAGGGACTCTATGAGGTTTTCTTTAGTTTTATCGATAAAAAGACTAGAACAACTTGGTACTGGGTTAATCCACCAGCTAGAGAAGGACGTGACTATTAAGGGCTCTTCACTGAACTCTCCTATCTTAAGATAGGACAGACTTCAGGGGACTGTGATCATTGTTTCTCTTGAAATGCAGGAAAAAAGGTGGTCCTGCACCTTCTTTGCAGTCACTACATTGGAATTATTGTTTGAGATGTAGATAAGTGTCTCACTCTTAGAGAGAGATTCCTACAGCTCTTCCTGATCTTGCACACATCTGGAAGGAGGTGCCACAGGGTAGTGTGGACTTACCAGCTCAAATCCGTGTTGCCTTGGGGACAGCCATGCTCCAGTCGTGAGAGTCTTACTGGCCTTATTTCCCTTCCCCACTATATTTTTCACTGAATGTTCTGATAGTCTAATTGCCATATGGTTTGCATTAGCTACATTTTTGCTTTACATGAGCCATCTTAAGTCTCTGTTAATGTGGACAATCAAGAACTGATTGCATGATGCCGTGGGGGACAGAAAAGTCTGAAAACAAATGGTCTGTAACACATACCTTATCCCCTCCTTTCCATTTGCCGTTTTCTGGTCCGAGTCCAGAAGTTTTTTCCCAGATGTTGCTGGGAACCAGTCAGCTCCAAGAGCACCTCAGGCACAGCAGCTAGAGCCTGGCAGAGCTTGAGGAACAGGCAGAAGGGGGAGCTGAAAGAAGGAGGGAGAGGGAGAAGCAAATACATGTATTTCTCAACTCTTATAACAACTGAAAGAAGCTGGGCAAAAAGGTAGGAACTTCACTTGAAAAGCTCTGTTAACTTCTTTTTTTCCAAAAGAAATTTTCCTCTACAGCTTATTATGACAAGACCAGAGATGGTTCATATGCACTGCAGAGTCTGTGGTCGCAAATCACATTCACACTGAACAACCACTTTGATTTCTACATGCTGTCTCCTTGTCATATAGAGACACTATCAACACCTATGCACACCATGGACCTCAGCCCAGCGGGAATTCCAGAGGTGTTAACAAATCTCATTTAACTTCCCCAGTCTTTGATAGGAAGCTGTGATTTTCGGTGTAAATAATAAAATGGCCCATACACACTATTTCTAAAATCTGAGGAGAGTGAGACTGCAGAACTAGCTGATGCCTGGCCTGATGTTTGCTACAACTTTCCGTAAAAGGTCCCCATTGGGGAAGAGATTGAGAGCCCTCTTCTCAGGAGCGAGCCATCGCAAACACCACGCTCGCTTCTTCCTGCCAGCCAGTTTCTCAAAACCCGCTTTCTGAAGCTCCTGAATAGCATCGTTCTGCTCAATGGCACAGCCCGTCATGCGCCAAGGCAGGGAGGCACCACCCATCGGTCATCCGTCTGCTTCCCCGCACCTCCCCAGGTAGGTTAAAGCATGTCTGAAGGGCAGCAGACACATCCTCCTGAGCCTTGTGCGGGTTCCCACAGGGTCAAAGAACATCTTCAGGCTAGGATGAACTTATTTTATCATTCCCTCTGGCCCCTCATTCCCAGGCCATGGTCTCCACTGGGCTTTGTGCCCAAAGACAGAGTTTTTCTCAGGAAGGTGCAGACAGCAATGCCTGGATTTTCCCTTTTTATGTCGGAATGGCTCAGGGCTTGAAATGATTAGAGGTGATTAGACTGACCACTAAGGCATTTACGGCAAGCTTGCCAACTGGATCCCATCTGATTTTTGTCAAGAAAAACAAAGCAAACCACCATTTTGATGGCTTGGAATGAGGTGCTGATTTATATTTATTCCAGCAGAAAATTTAAGCCTTTACGAAGAGGATAAAGTTCCATTGAGACTGAGTGACAGATCCTAACATAAGAAGCTTTAGCATTTTATTCATTTATAAGAGTGTATTTGTATTCACTGTAAATGCGTGACAATTCCAAATAACCATCTTTTTTTTTTAATGTGCTTTTACTGAAATAGAAGAAATATGTTAACAGAAGCCTGTCTTCTGAAATCCAGTATTTGTAACATATTTTATGCAAATAGCTATCTTTCAAGGTTACTGTCTGTTCTCCAAAGGTGGGGAGAGAGCTCTTACAGTCTTGCTAGAGCGAGACACCAAACCTGCAACCAGCAGAAAAAGGAAAGTTAAGTCCTGATTTCACCTCAGTCTAGCTGATACAATGCAGTGACCTCAGTCCTGGCAGCCTAATTCAGGTTTAACTAGGTCTGCTGGCATTTGAAAGTGTTTTTCCTTGCAGCTGTACTAACATTGCCCCTCTCCAAGCCTGCACCCGTGCCTCCTGCTCCAGCTCTGCTCTACATTTCTTCCTGCTTTTCTGGTAGCTATGCTGTGGTTTATGACTGAGCAAACATAAGGAACAAGTAGGAAAGGCTAAAATATTTCATCCAGCTCTTCAGAGGTGAAGAGCTAATGTACTAACCAGCATCACCATGGAGTAGAGGCATCTTGAGAAAAATGAACAGAAAACAGGAGGAAACCAACATTTTGAAGAATGACCCATAACTTCAAAAGATCATTAATCTCCCTACAGATAAATGTACTGAGGTTAGAGAACACTGGGGATGTTTAATGGTTCAGTGGGAGAGCTTTTAAAAGGTAAAAATAGGAGTAAATGCCTCTTTGACACTCATATTTATTGTTATTGTTGGTTGTATTATTATTGAGTATTTGTACTTCAAAATTTCCTCTGCGGTACCTAAAGGGTATGATGACAGAGATTACAGGAAAGCTTAAAATAGATATTTTAACTATAAGGATGTGAAAAAAAAAATAGAAGTCAATTGCAGAAAAACAGCTACATCATCTTTTTTTTTGTTTGTTTTGTCACAGTTAGGTCTCCAAATTAAATGTTTCCAAAAGTTGACCAGAGGATGACATTTCTGTTTTGTGGCAGCTCTTCAGGCTGTGACATTTATTGTTGCTGCGTGTTTTTTTTATTCTGTACTAGGGTAAAAACAACCCGTTTCCGTTGTTTGCACAACACAGAGCTGTCCCAAAGCGCCGACAGTTTTCAGTTTTCAGGTCGCAAGGCTGCCTTGGGACACGGGATCTCTCCCTTGCTTTTCGAGCCTTCAAAAAGAGCCTCGCTGAAACGGATACCTTCCTGTAAAACATCTGACCGGTGAAGCAGCCTATTTCCCGTATGATAAATGAACAGCACGTACTAACCAGCTCTAATGGGCAGGGTACGGGTGAGTGGCTCGAAATTGGTATAAGAATAGGAACAAATGGAATGAACTGAGGGATAGGAAAAATGCCCATTTACAGTGCATTTCTTGTCACAAGAATAGAGATGGATTTCTCTAAGCGCGGTGATATCCCCTCTTGCCCCAGCACAGCATTTTTAAAGAGGGTGCTGCCACTGCAGTCTCTGATTCAATGGGAACAGAATGAAAATGGCACTGAGCATATTTAAAATTCGCATCCCAAATATTTTTTTCTTTGCATATTTACACTCTTGATTGGCATTAGCATGCAGTCTGGTACCAGATGAAGGCACAGACTAAGTTCATCAAAGATAACAAGTAATTCTGAGTAATGACTAAATGGCATTCCCAGGTATCTACTTTTAAAAAAGGAAATGAATAGTTCTGGTTGTAATTACCAACTCGGGTTCCATATACAAAGCTAGCATTTATGAATATCGAACTAGGCTCTATTTGACTGCGATAGATACGTGTCAGTTTACTTTCCTAATGCAAAAAAAAAAAACCCAAGAATTTAGTCATTATCACTAGAACTGTTTGTTAAAGTTGAAAGGAGATAAATCATTAATAGGGATGTCGTTTATTCATTACAGTTAAAATATACATATCCACTTGTCACTTTGATGAATCTAGTTTCTTGTCTCATTTCAGCTTATTGACATCACAGATGAAAAGAGCTTCCTTACTGCATTCCTGTTGGAGCTTAAAGCCTTTACAATGGTTTATTGATGAACTAGTATTTTGAAAATCAAGACTGCTGAGGCTTAAGATTGTAGTGACAATTACATGGTGTTTCGTTGCCAAGCTAACAATTTGCATGGGATTGATGATAGCTTGACATTAAGCAAATAAAGTATTATTATTGTAATTTAGTACAGAATTTTGTAGAAAACACCATCTTGGACCAATGCACAGACATCTACTACGGTGCTATGGCATCTCTTTCATGTGAGAATTTAACCACTTAAATACCATTTAACTTGACATTTGTAACGGCACAACACAAATACAGAATTGCCGAGTCCCACAAGCACTAAGGCATGCAAGTAACTTCTTCCAGGGGATTAGTTCTGTTGCAGATTATTTATTTGTATGAAGGAACTTGTGCACCCCCACGCTTAGAGGACTGACCCTGGAAGACCTGCTATGAATGTACGTGGTAGCATGCAAGCCTGAAAGATATTGTTGCTAGATTAAGAGATTTTTTCATTTTTTTTAACCTATTTATTGCTGCCTCAGCTAATAGCTACATCCTCACTAGAAAACACCCCAAGGCATTAATTGTACTGAATATATTTTGTTAGAGCACTGATTTTAAAAGAACATCTGAAACCCTTGGCACAACAACAGAGAATGAGGCAAGATGCTCTTCCTGACGTACCGAGTACCAGGTGTCAGGAACGGCTTTAAGACACTTAAGGTAGGTCTAAAATACTACATATGCCTGCCCTTATATCTACTGATAGGAAAACAATTGTATTCAATGCACAAAATACTGTGTGGCAAAGCAAGATAAAGCCTAGGAATTTTAAACCTCAGCTCTTACACCTGCGGCTCTTTCACCGATGAGGAATTTACAGTGTACAGCAGAAAACATTTGTTCTTTCTCGGGAGATGCACTTTGGGATTTGGTGCTACAGCCTCTTACAGCTTTTGATATATATTCTTGAAAGTGATATTGGCAGTCTCACTCAGGTCTAATCTTTTATTTCTCCTAGCTGGATGAGGGCAAGAGAAAACCAGGAGGGCACTGCCTGCCCTAGCACTGCTCACTCAAGACCAGCCTGATGTTGACGGGCATCTTCTTGGAATGTGCAGTTTGATGGCTCGATGGTGTGTCAGCAGCCTGACCTTCAGTATTTCAACTCCTAAATGAAAATTATCAGTCCTGAGGTCTGATGAGGCTTAATCATGTGAGGAGAAACAGATACTCTGGGTTCCAATACAGGTCCAGCAGCACGAGCACTGGGAAGTCAAATTGTCCATTCAGTGTATCCCTTGAGCGAATATCTTCATCAACATCAGCTTCGAATTACACTTTTCAGTCAAAATTGGGTGTGTGCTGGTGGCACTCCTCAGCTTTAATGATGAGAAAAGAAAGGTCTCTGGTGCCCTGTCAGCTGTCTAGGAACATAAACTCCTTACATGGAGGGGGGAAAATAATGTTGCCTCTTCTAATGCTGATTAGCGGTGTGACATCTTCCCAGAGACTGCCAGATCTAAGAAAATATTACACACTTTTTGATAAACCACATGCACCTACATAACCTAGTATTGCACTGGGGGCATGTATAGATTAACGATACAGATCTGACAAAATGAAATACATTGGCTGATGTTTTAATACCCTGAGAATATTATTCATTACTGACTAAGTCAGTAGATTTTATTTTTTTAGGAAGTGAGTATTTTTCTCAAACAAGTATCTGCCCCTCCCATCCTCACATTGTCTCTGAAAGCAATGAGGGCAATGAGGGCATCTCCATAATTTTTTTTCTTGTTGTTCCCTGTTGCAGCTTTACTTGTTGACTCTGTGTTAAAGCAAATTCTGTGTTCTATATGAGCCACTATTTTGTGCTTTATCATTTAAGACTTTCAAGTACCAATACTTGAGTCACAGACTGTAAATTTCACAACATAGCAGTGATCCATTTGAACATCACAGATAAAATTTACTGTTTTATTTTCCTTTATACTGAATTCACTCAAATTGTTAACTTTTGAGCACGCACAGAATACGCTGTTGCACTTCTATTTGCAAGACATTGCTATTGTTTTCATTATTAATATTCTATAGTTTAATCAGAAAACAATTTTAAGAAGACATTTTTCCTCCATTTAAACCTTCAAAGATTTGTGAATTTTAACCTAGAACAAGATCATAAGATTTCTACTGTGTTGTATCTTTTCCCAGTTGTCTCCACAATACACCAACTGTAATAATAATTTGTCCTGTGCATGCCAAAACATCACTTGCCAAAGAGCAATACAGCAGATTGTATCTTCCAACTGGCCAAGCCACTTTTGTCATTTCAAGGTTCAATAATAAACTGTCAAACAACAATAAATGTTGAAACAATAAATAAATGGAACAGGCTATATAACATATTTATCATGTTATTTCTCCTCATCCTTTAGATATTAAAAAATCTCTTATTCTTGTAAATATGTAGCAGTAGACGAAAAAGTCCATGTTAGGATTTACCAAGTATAAACACAGGGGAGGGCTGTAACATGTCAAAGGCACTGCCCAGTGCAACAAGTGTGCTGCAGATCACAAGATGCTGCTGCAGCCACTGTGCTTCCTCCTGTTCCCATTGCAGAGACACTGCAGCCTGGAAGCCCTTGTGCAACCTGTGCTACACGCTGGGTAGAAGACCCAGCAGGCTGCAAAGTGCTGTGTTGGATTTTCTGCAGAGGCAAAGTGTACATTTTCTTTTTGTCTTATCCTCACTAGAGACATCAATTTTTTTGTTTCTATTCACATTCTGATGCCTCTTTTCATAATTCTGATTATCTTTCAATGGTCATAGCAACTGAGAGACATTTCTGAAGACTGGAAGAAGGCCAATATCACTCCTATCTTCAAGAAGCCAAGAACAAAGATCCAGGGAGCTACAGGCTGGTCAAGCCTACCTCAGTCTCTGGGAAGGTGATGAAGGAAAATCTTTCTGGAAAGCATTCTCCAAATGCATGAAGGACAAGATAGTGATAGGGAGTAGTCAGCAAAGATTTATAAATGGGAGAGAACATGCTTGACCAACCTGATAGCGCTCTACAATGATGTGACTAGCCTGGTGGAAAAAGAGGAGAACAGTGGACACTTTACCTCTGCCTTTAGTAAAGCCTTTGACATCAACTCCTGCAAATATCATAGACAAGCTGACAAAACGCAGGGTTAGAAAAGTGGACAGTGTGGTGGATTAAAGCTGACTAAATGACCAGGTCCAAAGAGTTGTGATCTGTGGCCTAGGGTCTAGCTGGAGGAAAGTCACTAGGGGCTCAATTCACTAGTGGCACAAATCACAGTGCTCAATATTGAGGCCAATGCTGTTCAACACCTTCAATAATGACCTCGACGATGGGAAAAAGTGCACCCTCAGCAAGGTCACAGATATTCACATAGTACAAAACAGGGAGGAGTGGCTGATACACCAGATGATTGTGCCACTGTTGAGGCGACTTCAACAAGATAACTGGGTGGGGAGGAATCTCATGAAGTTCAACAAGGGGAAATTCAGAGTCTCACATATGGAGAGAAATAATCCAAGCACCAACACACACTGGGGGCAGCTGGCTGGAAAGCAGCTTTGCCAAGACAGACCTTGGGTTCCCGGTGGCATAACAAGCTGACCATGAGCTGGCAATGCACTCCTGTGGCAAAAAACGGCCAACGGTATCCTGGGCTGCATTAGGAGGAATGTTGCCAACAGGTAAGGTCATCTCTCCTCTGTATTCAGCACTGGTGAGATCACACCTGGAATGCTGAGTCCAGTTCTGGGCTCTCCAGTACAAGACAGATGTGGACTTACTGGAGCAAGTCCAGCTAAGAGCCACTAAGATGACGAAGGGACTGCAGCATCTCTCATATGAGGAAAGGCTGAGAGCTTGGACAGTTCATCCTGGAGAAGAGAAAACTCAGGCAGATCTTATCAATGTATATAAATAACTTACAGGAAGGAACGAAGAAGATAGACCCAGGTTCCTGTCCATGGTGCCCAGTGATAGAACAAGAAGCAAAGGACACAAATTAAAACACATGAAAATCTATCTAAATACAAGAACACTTTTTTACTGGGAGGGTGGTCAAACACTGGAGCAGGTTGCCTCTGGAGTCTCCATCTGTGGAGCTACTCAAAGCATGACTGGACACGGTCCTGGGCAACCTGCTCTAGGTGGCCCTGCTTGAGCAGTGAGGTTGGACCAGGTTCTAACCTCATCTGGTCTGTGATTCTGTAACAATGGATATAATCCATCTGGTCCATCCTGCAGATCTAGGGATCCTTTTTTGTTCCAGTACCACTTAAAACAGGCCATTTTAATAAAATTAAGTTTTGCAACAGATTGTAACTGGAGGTACCCAGAGTGATCAGGGTGTTATAAGAGTAACAGGAAGGAATCAGCTGTGACTTCCACTTTATTCCAACATTTCAGTGTCTAATACATCATCTCACTTGGTGTCAGTCAGCAGACAGAGTCTATCCCGTGATTTCACATGGGCAATCAAACAATGGTCACATTATATCAAATTAGGAGAACTCTGCTAGCACGGTCTGTAACCTTAGCTCACCCTTGAGAAAGATGATTTAGCTGAAGGGCAAGTAACAAAAGAGGACCAGCTTGGCAACAGAGCCCTTTATGAGAAACCTGGACAGGGTTAGGGCTGAAGAACTGCGAGGCAAGACTTTTATCACAGTAATTTTGCTGGAGAGCTCCACAGGGAGCTGCAGGGAGGGCGAGGGAGTCTCAGTGAGTGGACACTTAAGGATCTGTAAGTTTATAAATACTTTCCCTGAACCCAGAGTCCCCATTCAGAATACCACTAAACTTTAGAAAAGTCTAGATCTATTTTATGCGGCTTAGGACCATTTCTTATTAGCGCTGAGAAGACTAGATATAAATCTCTGTCCAAACAGTAATCCTCTTATATTTCATTACTAGCACCACAAGCCTCTGTGAAGCGGTTCTCTATCAGCACCATAGTAACAATGGGTTGTGGCTAAGCTCTCTATCTCGAGTTCAGTCACAGCAAAGCCACTAACACATAAACCTGTGCCTGCCTTTGATTATTAGCACTCCCTAGCCTTTCCACAGTCAGGTACTGGGTCTGAGGTAGCAGCTACCAGCTGAGAGGAAGGAAAAGGAGATTCCAGCATCACATCTCTGCTGTGCCTGACTATGGGAGCACTTCGTTTGGGACACGTTATCTTAACAGGTGCTGATAGTTGAAACTCATTGTTATTTTGCCTTGTTATGAATTGGGTAGTGTGTAACTCTGAGCTGAGAGTGGTAACTGACTGCGAGGGCTCTTCTGCTCCATCTAGGGGAAAACTCAAACAGGTGAATTCAAACTAGTCTGTTTGATTTTTGTCCTCACACAGAACAGAAGTGCTCACACAGGCAAATTACCGAATTGCAGCTAGCAGCCACAACTAACAGGTGAGGAGCAGCTAAGGTCAGTTTCGGACTTTATCCTCTCGGTTCCGCATGTCCTGGTTTACTCAGCAAGAATGGGGGCTCAGTCTTAGATGCTGACCCTGTTTCTTCCACGTGTTCTTAGATTTGCACTTAAGCTGCAAGGGGAGTTCAGCTGGACTAGACTAGTCAAGTTAGACAAGTCTCTTGCCTTTTGGGTGTCCAGGGCATGAATATCCTGTGCTAGGACTTTGCCGACCTGCCCAATGCATCTCCAAAAATGACCACTGCCTTTAAAAGGACTGAAGTTTGTTTTAGCTTTTGCTACAGGCAGGAAAGTTCTGCTTTTTGACAAGGACCTATGAGACGAAGGACAAAAATACAGAAGTTGGGTGCTTCATCTCTAGCAAAGTCAGTGCATACTTCTTGGGAGACTGCCTTTCCTAGCAGGCACTTCTGACTGCACCTGTTTAAGACTATTACTGCACGTAAGTTGAGGTCAATACTTTTATTTGGTATGTATTTTCCACATGCATATTGTCTCCCCATGCATTTGCCAAGATACAAATCTCTGTTTCCAACAAGCAAACCTGTACATTGGTCGAGTAATAGCTATGTACATAATTTTTGTAAATAAATTGAAGTTTGGAACATGCTTGTCTTCCTTTCGAAAGAACAGTAGAGAATAAAATAGTACAAAATAAGAACAGATGCTTCACTTTTTTCACTCAAAATTGAGTATAAATAATTTTGAAATTATTCTTCAGTAAAAAAATGTGTATTGGGTTTGTGTGGCAAGGTTTTGGTAGTGGAGGAGTTTTACAGGAGTGGCTTCTGTGAGAAGCAGCTAGTAGCTTCCCCTGTGTCCGACAGAGCCAATGCCAGCCAGCTTCAAGACAAACCCATCACTGGCCAAGGCTGAGCCCATCACTGACGATGGCAGCACCTCTGGGATAACATATTTAAGAAGGGGAAAAATTTGCTGTGCAACAGCAATTGCAGCCAGAGAGACGAGTGAGAATATGTGAGAGAAACACCTCTGCAGACACTAAGGTTAGTGAGGAAGGAGAGGCAGGAGGTGCACCAGGCGCTGGAGTAGAGATTCCCCTGCAGACCATGGTGAAGACTATGGTGAGGCAGGCTGTGCCCCTGCAGCCCGTGGAGGTCCACAGTGGAGCAGAGATCCACCTGCAGCCCATGAAGGACCCCATGCCCGAATAGGTGGATGCCCGAAGGAGGTTGTGACTCCATGGTAAAGTCCCTACTGGAGCAGGCTCCTGGCAGGATCACAGGTCCCATGGAGAGAGGAGCCCTCATTTAAGCAGGTTTTCTGGCAGGATCCTACAGAGGACTCATGCTGGAACAGTCTTTTCTCGAAGGACTGCACCCTGTGGAAGGGACCCACCCTGCAACAGTTCGTGAAGAACTGTAGCCCATGGGTCTACACAGTCACGCTGGAGAAGTTCATGGAAGACCATTTCCCATGGAAGGGACTCCATGCTGGAGCAGGGGAAGAGTGTGAGGAGCCCACCCTCTGAGGAGGAAGGAGCAGCATAAACAATATGTGATTAACTGATTGCAACTCCCATTCCCCATCGCCCTCTGGTGTCAGTGAGGGAAGGAGGTAGAGAAAATCAGGAGTGAAGATGAGCCCATGAAAAAGGGAGGGGTGGGAGGTAGGTGGTTTTAAGATTTGGGTTTATTTCTCATTATCCTACTCTGATTAGATTGGTAATAAATTAAACTAATTTCCCCAAGTCAGGTCTGTTTTGCCTGTGATGGCAATCGATGAGTGATCTCTCCCTGTCCTTATCTCAACCCACGAGCCTTTCATCATATTTTCTCTCTTCTGCCCAGTTGAGCGAGGAGTGATAGAGAGGCTTTGGTGGCCACCTGGTGTCCAGCCAGGGCCAACCCACAACAAAATGCCATTAAGTTCCTGTGCCATCACACTCAGCATCCAAAGAACAAACACACTGTTAACTTGTCGCAGGTGGGCACGGCTATTTACTGTCGAACATTTAGGTGAGTGCTATGATATCCTAGTTGCTTCCTGTAAGCAAATAACACCATGCAGGAAAAATACAGTGATGCATTTGATATTGTCAGGGTGGTTAAACTGTTACTGCCCGGCTCCAACAGCACCGCACACAGGTCTGTGCCAGTGAACTTGCTCCCAGTCAGAGCTCAACAATTATTTTTAGAACCAGCTCGGGATTTTTTGACTATTTTTTGACTATTTTTTAACTATTTTTGTTGTTAGAGAGCCATCTCGTGGTGCATCTTATAATAATAATAATAAAAAAAGTCTATTACAGTTCAGGAATTGTGCGACCACAAAAACGTTGATGGTTTGCCTCTTCCAATGTATCCGCTCTTCTCAAAGCTCCTTTTGAAATGGAAATAACTTAATCTCAAATTGCGCTTCTGACTCACAGTAGTATTTGTGAGGGGATGGGGAAGAGGACATATTCTCTCTTTGCTTTTTTTAAAAAACTGAATTGAAAGATTTCAGAGTGCCAACAAATAGCTACCATTTACAGCACAGATTTATCCCTTCCCTAACAACTGATGTATTGATCAAGGCAGGATGCAGGAGGTCTACGCTTATTAACATGCTATATATAGTTTTTGCAGCCACCATTTATTCCACATTATTAAATATTCTGGAAACCATTTAAATTCACAATAATACTGTTGTTACTGGAGTTATACAAAAAATTGATCTTTAAAAATAGCAAAAGCACATATTGAAATGTCATTTGGGATGCTTGCAGATTGCAAGTGTTTTCCAGTGGCAGGTATATTTTATTTCACACTTAAAGTTCCTGTTTTCAAATCTGTGGTTAACTGAAAAAGCTAGACCCACCTGATCTAGAGTCAATAAAACACTTCAGAAATTGCTATGAATTTTGGTAGATTTTCCCTTCCATAAGATGCAAATCCTCACACAGTGCTATACAACAAAATAATGCAGTGTGCAAATGTTACTGAGCCTCTGAAGAACCTCTGTTTAGAGGAAAAGTAAATAACAAGTCTTTCCATAAAACAGAATGCCTCTATGCATTGAAAGTTTTCCATCTGCAGTTTTGAATAAGACCCTACATTTTTCCTGTATGTATATAACTGTTCTCTTGTCCATTAATAAGCTGTAATTACCTATTGTCCTTTCATTGAAAGGAAAAAGCACTGTGTAGCCCAAGATCATTACTGGTCCACCCCCTGCTATCAGTGAAGTCAGTGAAAATGAAAAGGTAATTATAGATAGTCTTATAGAACAGTATACAATGATTAACATCTTTTCTAAAATATTCAGGTTTAAATTTTTAAAAGCACAGTATTATGCAATTGCCTCTGCAGGACTTAGTTATTCTCCTTTTGCTCATCTTATCTGATATTTGTTCTAGGTGCACAATAGGCTGTCATAAAAGAAGGTCACAAAATAAGGACGTTTTTAAGAATCACAATGGAAGGGAAAGCACAAGGAAGAGGACCAACTTTGGGGTGAACCTCTGAAGAGAAACTCGGCTTTGGGACATGAACTAGAGACCAGGCAGATGCGATTCCCAGAACAATGATGAATACTTTTAGATCAGACTTAGAAAAGTTCTAAGTAACGAACAGTCCACAAGTGAAGTTTTGAACATGGCCGCTGATAGGAAGTCATCCTGCTTGCTTTCATACTGTCTAAAAGTTAGAAGTCAATAATCCAAGCAGAGAAAGCCACAGACCTCATCACAACATTGATCTGCTACCCTCCTGTATCTTTCAACAGTATATCCACATTCTTTTTCATAGCATAGCTATGAAAAATGAAGATAGTATTTTAGTAATGCTGTTATTATTGATATGTCTACTGGCAAAGTCACTTTGCCAGTTCCTGTTGCTGCTTCTTCTTAAAACCCAGCATTAATGCTTGATTTTGAGATGATCACCTACAGTGAACTTTCAACTCTTCTTGGAGTCACTCATCCACCAAGACAAAGAGTAAGGAATTCTACACAATGCAATACAGACATACCTGAGGTGGCCTCTAAAGAAGTTAATTTGAATATGAAGGACAGCATAGCCAAAACCACATGTCAAGACTAAGTAGTCCCTCTGGAGAGTGCTCAGCACTGGCTCAGATTTTCCTGTGCCCTGTAATGACTCCTAGTCACAGATGTGGCTCTTCTGAATCACAGTTCTTTGGACTGGATAATTGAATTTAATTACGTTACTAAGTCCTCTCTGTAAAGCAATTTGTATTCATTATCTACTTCCTGGTCAATCTTTATGTCATCTTTAAACCATCCAGGTGAAGATTCTGTATCATCATCTACACAATTGATTTTAAAGAGACTGTCAGCCTGGTATCAGTTGCATTTTAAGGCCCCTCAGTAATCCAAATTAAATCTGCTACGCTATGCTTGCTGTTTGTCCCACATGAATTACACCTTTTATTCAGAATGTGCAGGATTATATCAAACCCACTGGAGAAATTCGACACTACTGTATCAATACATCCACCTTGTTCCATCGGGTGTACTATTCACTATAAAATAAATACATGAGTTTGTTTGGAAAGAGAGATCTACCTTCCACGAAATTATGTTGATTGACAGTTTTAAGTTTATAATTTTATTTTTAACAAATTAACTGTTTTGCTACTTTGCATGGAATTTAAGCAAATAAGTAGATCCCAGCGTTTCCTTCACTTTCTCTAGAACAATGCTGGAAATTCTCACTGGATTGTCTTCAGGTTTACAAGCTCATTTGAAAATTAGTGTTATTTCATATCATTTCAAGAAGAACTTTAACAGCACATGTATTATTGATATAAATATATTTAATTTTAGAAGAGGCTACCAGATTATTCTCCTTTCCACCTTCTTCAGGTAGAGTAAATGTGTTCTATCCAGAAAATGAAATGTTTGTTACAGTGATCTTATCATCACTGTCATAAAGATGCCAACTTCACTACAAATAAAGGTCTACATCTTGTAACTTGGGCAACTTTGTGATCAGGCACAAGCCTGGCATTTACACACTAATTTCTGAACAGTGACATTCACTAAGCATGTCCTTTGGTCAAGCTTGCCATGTGTAACTGAAAATAACCACCATTAAATAACTGATGGGTTTTCAGAAATTTGGAATTTAAAGCTTTGACACCACACAGCTTGTCACCGTTCACTGGGGAAGGCTCTGCCACCAGTACCTCTTCAGTACGCCAGACATGATTTAAAGCTGTTCTTTCTGGCAGATCTCCTGGAGAAGGGAATGATGAAAACAATTAGAGTCTTCCCCAGATCATGCTCACTTTTATTGCTGGGAAACAAAATATGCACTACAATAAAGTAGTGACATGGACAGATGAGCTTGACTGTTTCCCACCTCCAGTCATAGCATTCTTCTTTTGATCACATTTTTATAAACATCACACCAATGCTGCCAGGATGAATAGCTGATGCCAAGTCTCTTGTTCTGCAAAAGTAGAGAACATCTGCAGCAGAGAACACTGTGACTGTGTGGCCCCAAACCTGGCAGTGGACATGAAAAACATGGGTTTCAGAAACATGGATGGGAATGTTGTGCCTGTTCCATGCAACTGGTAGCAGCCTACACTTCCTCATCAGCACTTAAAATGAAAGAGCAGCCAATGGATGAGGCCTCGCTATACTGAAATTAGAGGTGAAAAAATAACCTCCCCTTAAACTTAAATGGATTTGAGATTTCCAGATGATAAATATACCACAGAGTGTGTTGGATTCACATGACATTTTCTGGATCATAACATCATTCTGGGATATAGAATTTGCACCTTGCAATTAAAGAGAGGGGAAACCGAAAGCTGAACATGAGGGGTTTACAGTTTCTAAACTTTGCTTCAGAATCTTACTCATGCTCTTATCATTAGCCTTCTCCCTCAGACTTTCTGTCATCCGACTACATATTCCCTTAAGACAATCTTTACATGAGGTATTAATAGACAGGTATTTTACAGAAGTGATTAATTGCCTTCACCTAGCCTACGAGGTTACTGTATGTTATTGTTTATTATTTTGTTCCAGACCTTGAAAACAACGTGGTATAACAGCATTCTTAGGGTTATTTTATTGATGTGGACGAGAACAATCGTTCTCTGTAATTTTTTACATAAATCTTTGCAAAACTTTTGATAATGTGCAATCTGCCTTTCAACATTAGTTTCGCATCTCTCTTATTCTTCCTGCTGAAAAAATTTATTTATTTGAGTCAAAGGAAGAATGAAATGTCATCTCTTCTTCATTAGAAAAGAGAACAGTGGTATCAAACACACATAGCAGCAATAACCCTTCTTTCTGACTACTGCACGTATATTTCAATGTTTCATTTATCATAATATGCTAATATAGACACACTATTCATGCCTTTACTTCAATTTCTTTTCAAACTTCTATTTATTTTCAAACCAAAGATAGAATACAGGTTTGTTAAGCACAGCAAAATCACAAAGGTTTCCAAGCCATTCCGTGCAGCCATGAGCTTCTGTTTGTCTGTGGATAGGTGACTCACATGCCACGATTGCTGTTGGCACTTCACTCTTAAGCATATTTACAACTGTTACAGATAGGTTTGTTTAAGCTAGAGTTTTGTACTATTTCTTTCCATTATAACCACAGAGAAAAACTTTCTTCTTCCATTTCTTAATCCTGCCTGTCCTTAATCTGCAGTTGTATGTACAGAATTAGCAGGTGATGAAATATATTAGGAAGGATGAGTGTTAACTGTAAGAACCCAGCTCTTCACGTGTTATTTAAAAAACAATAGATGTCACATTTAGATGATAATGGCATCAGAGCTAAAGTGAGATTAGAAACTTTTAAGTGAACCTTAATTAGATTTTTCAATTTTCAGTAATTGCCTGACAGTAAATCCCTCCTATGCCAGTCAGACCAGAATATGAGAGGGCTTTTTGTGTTTTCCTTTCTTAAAACATTGGAAAGGCTTTTTGCAGGATTTTCTTGATTCCTTTTTGTTTCACTATGTCAGTAATTAAGGGCTCAAAACTAAGTGGCCGAGAAAACGCGTCTCCTAATTACACAACATACGCCCTCTACCATATTTTTAGCTTTGTTCTCAGTTGTTCAGACTACACTGGGAAGGAAAAGGCCTCAAATTCAGTTTGATACTATGAATAATTCACTTATTTCCTCTCACTCACTCTAAGAGACTGTAAGGTTTGCTGCAGTGAATAGGCAGCACCTAGTGGTCTTGAAACGCATAAGCAGATCAAGTTCTTGATAGTTCAAGGTCTTGAAATGAGCATTTAATTAACTAAAGCAAGAATTAGTTTTCATATGTATATGTACGTGCACGCGCAAGCATGTGTGTGCGCCTGTGTTTGCACGTTCAATTTCCGACTTGCTCCAAGAGCTAGATCTTCACCTGGAGGGAATTTATCCTTTAGTATTTCACAGACAAATACAAGGAAGAAAAAAACTCTTTGAGTTTTTAAAAGCCATCGGTTACAATGGAACCAACCCATATAAAGACTTCACATTTTACAAAAATTCTGTTATTCTTTATAATGAGTAAGTACTTTAACGCCTTCATCTAACTTAACTCTTCAATTGTAAATTCAAGGCTTCTGAATTAATCATAATAATTAGCAATATTGATTATCAGACTTCAGAGTTTATTTCAGTTTAATGAATCAAAATTTGAAAGCTGTCCAACAAATAGCTCTCTGGAATTTCTAGGAAAAGCAAAGAGGAAACTTGCTCAGTCAAGCTTATTATAACAACGTAAGTTCCATAAGATTGCATACCTTGAAGGTATGTATCGTGTTTTATCATATTATAGTAGATAGAGATTATTAGATCATTGGCTTTAATTTCATTCTCAGAATTTGTTTGTAGATCCATTTATCTCCAGGGTTTAATTTTTTGCTCTCTATTGAGTTTCTCACTTCAATAGCAAACATATTATATCTTAGACTATTCGAAGTATTACTAGAAACAGGACTGAGGTAAATACGCTTGCATCAGCAAAATCACTCTACATTTTTTAGTGTTCTTCTGAACTTCACTGGAAACTTCAATTAAAAAAAAAATGTGCACAAGTTTGATTCTATACAAGTCAATGAACACAGTCTCTGCTTCCATTTTTGGGTACCACAAAAAGCCATGACATGAGTGGACCAAGAGAAGAGTGGGAATGCTTTTGAACAAGTAAACAGAAGCTGCAGCAGCCATTCAAGCCTCTTACCTGCCCATGGCTGGACTTCTCTGCTCTCCCTCTCTACATCCCACAGTTCATCTGGAGTAAGCCAGCTTTACATGGATGGATGGATGGATGGATGGAGTTTCATATTTCTTAGACACGTACTGAAGCTTTCAAAACTGCCATCTTCTTTACAATGAATCTCTGTTACATTTAAAACAAATACAGAACTGGAAAGCTGAATGTAAAGCATGACTACAGAACTAAGGCCAAATCTGAAGCCATTCCACCCAACGTTGATGAAGAGAAAGCCGTTGTGATGACGATCTCTGTGAACCAAGGAATTCAGCAAAATACATTTCTAAGACATCCTTCCACTGGGGATGGGGAGGTGTTGCCTTCACAGAAAAGATCAGAGCTCCTACGGCAGATCACACAAATCCATGGCAATAGCTAAAGGGTATTAGGTGTTCTGCGTCTCCAATTTTGTTGAAAACTAAGGGCTAAGTGAGTGCCTGTTTCCCCTACCTCTTGTCTAAACTATGTCCTGCTTACTTCCTATCAGTCCTCCCAAGGGTCTCTGCATATGTAGAAATCAATTCTGATCCCAGGAAGATATGGAAAGCTGTTCACTCCTGCATGAAGAAAGGTATGGAGTATACACATACAGCCTGTTCTCTACGTGCATGGTATGCATGATGTGTCAGAGGATAACTTACTCAGAAGTGACAATGATCACAATACAGCCCTTAACTCTCATACTAGCAGTACTAGTAAAATGTCCCTCCCTCACATAAAATCCCTTTATTGTCTTCGTACAAATTTTAAGGTACAATCAGGAGGCCATCTCATACTATTGATTTTTAACCAAACTCCCCACCAGAATCAATGAGGAGACTGCTTAAAATTGATTAGCACAATAAAGAACATGCAGAGCTCTTTATAGTAGGACTTTTTCCTAATTTTTATTTGTTTTCTTCTCTGATTTAATCATACTCAATCTGACATGTTGATACTGGGTGATAAATATCCCATGCGTGTATGGAATTTGCCAAAAATGAGAACAATATGGATGTAATAATGCTAATATTGAATTTTCAGGGGGAATATTAATGAACTAAAATAAGTTGTGGTATCACTCAAAATTGCTGTCCTTTTAAATTGCAGAATAGATTCTGATGGCTTAGGAAAAACGTCTTTCTTTCACTCACATAGTAAATAAGAAATTCAAGTCTGGAAAGGAACAAACCTATTAAAAAGGGGTTTACTGCTCAGAACAAAACTATTTTAGAAAGTACATCTAAAATTCATATAGGAATCACAGTTGACTACCTTGAAAAAGAGGGAAAATATTCAGAGTTGATGAAGTTTCTGAAAACAGGGAAAAAGTGTTTATTTCCACTAAATAAATGAGTGCATATAAATCCAGAGTGTTGATATCTTTTCACAAATTTATAGAGTAGAGAAAGGAGCAATGAAGTTAACAGAAGTCACTGAGATCATTTATATTGAGAAGAGACTGTTTTAGGATATTAATCCAGGAGAGAGAATCTGAATTCTGCTACGGACCTTGAAGAACTTTGTGGGGAAGAGAGATGTTAGCTGCACCGCTGTGCTCAGCATTTCTTGCAGAGTAGCTCAAGACTACTATTTCTTTGATTACTCTTCTGAGGTGCTATAACTTTTCCAATGTATTATAGCACAAGCCTTGAAATCTTGCTTATAGACTCTACTCTGGCAGCATGCACATGTAGGCTGGCAATCCCCATCTTGTATTCATTTTGACTGCCCTTGTCTTAAAATTTAATTTGCCACCCTTTCCAAAACAGTAAATTCTAACCAATTTATGAAGGAAATCCTCACGACTTAATGCACAAAACAACCATCTAAAATTTTTCAAATCACTGTGAAACAGTACACAGTGAAAAACATTAGGGCCTCAGTCTCCCATCTATAATATGAGCATAATGGTATCCCTTTAGATGTGTACTGAAAGAGAAATTAATTATAATAGTAATATAGTTCGGATGTTACGGTGTAAGTATTGTAGAACAGACTGTGAGAAAGATTGATTACAGAGACATTTAAATTAACTATCCTGCTATACTCAATTGAGTAGCAAGAGTTCCTTCCACTGGAATGATGACGGGTCTGTCAATATTCCATCAATATCCTTTAAGCTTAGAAAGACTGGGTTTGACAGCCATGGAGGCTGATATAGTCAATCAACCCCGTTCTCTCCCTCTCTCCAAAGAATACTTCATGTATATAATAAATTCAATCTGGATCAAACCTAGAAGAGCACAAGACATAACAGAAGGCAAAAGAAATTACATGAAAATAAAAAGAGTTTAGGGCTAGGGCATGACAGATGACATATAGGGGACATATACCAAAGGCTGTAACAGTGGAAATTAGTTGTACAAACAAAAAGTGACATTTCCAAACAGCTCATCACATTGAAGCAAGTCTCCTGTCACGTTTCTAAAGATGAACACATGCGCTAGCTGCACTAAGAGTGTCTGGGATGTAGAGGAGGGATGAGAATATTAACTACAATTGCCCTAAGAACACAGCTTGAAAATGTATTAAACCAGCCCTTTTTTCCATCTGCTTATTAAGAAAATTAGAGGTTTGGGGGCTTTTTTTTTTTTTTTTTTTGCTTTTGTTTCTCTACTTTTTAAGAGCTCAGAAGCTCTTGTTCTATTTCAACTATGCTGCCATACCGATTCTGTGAGCTTTGCCCCAAGCTTTTTTCTGCTGGCCAATACCAATTTAATTTGTAACGAAACATTGCAACTC
This sequence comes from Tauraco erythrolophus, assembly GCF_009769465.1. Lineage (NCBI taxonomy): Eukaryota > Metazoa > Chordata > Aves > Musophagiformes > Musophagidae > Tauraco > Tauraco erythrolophus. Next base: position 47,965,612 of record NC_141467.1, on the reverse strand, counting down.
AGACTATACCATCTACTAGCATATTGATTATTTTTCACCAAACAATTATGAGGAAATCAAAATCCCGTCTCTTTCTTTGCTTTTCAAGCTAGTTTCTGATTGGGATTTTTTTCCGTGTTGATAATTTCGTTTATGTATATAAATGAGTTGAAGTGTAGGACAGGGTATCCTCAAAATTTTTACAGCTTGCCAAAACTCACTTATTCAGTAATCTCAGTACATCCTTCTGATGCAGGTATGACTCTACTGAGGTACAAACACTTAATACATTATACATATAGGCTGCCATTTAGGGAAAGTGTATGACCGTACCAATACAAATGTATAACAGTAAAAGAGTGTTCCAGTTTCGGCTGGGATAGAGCTAATTTTCCTCTTAGTAGCTAGTGTAGTGCTATGTGTTTGGATTTAACATGAGAGCAATACAGATACTACACTGATGTTTTTAGTTATTGCTAAGCAGTAGAGCTAATTTTCTTATTAGCAACTGGTACAGTGCTATGCTTTTGGATTTAGTAGGAAAACAATACTGATACTGCACTGAAGTTTTTAGTAGTTGCTAAGCAGTCAAGGATTTTCAGCTTCCCATGCCAGTGCTCAAGAAGATGGGAGGCATAGCCAGGAGAGCCAGCCGAAACTGACCAATGGGATATTCCATACCATATAACATCTTGCTCAGTACAGAAGCTGAGGGAGTTGGCCAAGGGCAGGCAAGCACTGCCCAGGAATGGGCTGAACATCAATCAGTGGGAGGTGAGCAATTGTATTGTGCATCACTTGTTTTATGTATTATTTTATTATCATCATTATTATTATTATTATTACTTTTTTTTCCACCCATTCTACTAAACTGTCCTTATCTGAACCTATGAGGCTTTTGTTGATTCTCCTCATCATCTCATTGGAGGAACAGGGCGAGTGAGAGTGTCTGCATGGTGCTTAGTTTTGGCTGGGGTTAAATCCCAACAAAGAGCATTCACATTATGAATGGTAACAGTATTTTGGTTTAAAAAATCATGCCCTCAATCAAATCAATCCACGTTATAACTCTGCAGCTAAGATCCCAGCCCCTTCTATCACTGAAATCAAATACATTTTTAAAACTTAAAAAAGTTAAACTCATCTAATACAATTAAATAAATGTTATTTAATCTTAACTCAGAATAATTTGTTTATGCCATAGATCATACTTTACAGTTCCTAAATGTCCTCTCCAGTTCCTAAACATCTCTTTTCAGCTCAACCAAAGAACACTTTTTCCACGATTTTGATAATAACTCTTCCTCTAATGATCACTTTCTGGCATGGATAGGAGAAGAAGAAATCTAGATCAAGGCATCAGTCCATCCCAACTCTTAGAGCTAGAGAGATTAAAATGCTAATCAGGTGTACTAGTTTTGACTGGGACAGAGTTAGTTTTTAGTAGCTAGAAGAGCTCTGTTTTGGATCTAGTATGGGATTTGTTATGAGAAGAACGTCAATAGTGCACTGATGTTTATAGTTGGTGCTGAGACATCAAAGACCTTTCAGCTTCCTGTGTTTTGCCAGTGTGCAGGAGCACAAGAGGATGGGGGGGAGCAAGACTGGGACAAAGGGCCCACAACTCCCCTTGTGATTTGAATTTAGGATTGAGGGACAGATTGGCCAATGGAGTATGCCATATCATGCAACACCATGCCCAATACATAGATGAGGGAAGAAACTTTCAGACTCTTCCAAGGTCTCTCTCGGACTCTTGGTCTTTTGGAGTTCTCTCTCCCTCTCTCTCTTTTCAGGTCTCTCACTTGTCCAGGATTGCTATGTCAGGACTTACCTGTTTCTTGCTGGGACAAGACAGGCATGTCACCAGGTGGTGAGCTATTATATTGTGCATCACTTGTTTATGTATTGTTAGCATTATATATATATAAAATTCATATATTATTATATCATTATTACTTTTAATTTAATATTATTTTTATTATTAAATTGTACTTATCTGAATCCATGAGTTTCCTTCCTCTTTTCCCTTTAATTCTCTTCCCCACTCCCCAGGAGTGGGGGAGGGTCAGCAAGTGGCTGGAGTAGCATTTAGTTGCCAGCTGGGCACCCAGAGATGGCAAGTAACAGCAACAAACTACTACTGTGGCATATCAAATTCCTTTGAAAAGGAATTACATTCCAAACAATGAATGATTTTGTCTGATATAAAGCAGAAAATTCAGAAGACAGTTTTGAAAGTCTATCTGAAAAACTTTCCATCAGCAGCTACTGATAGTATTGTCTGTTTTCTAAAGAAAATCCAAGTCCAGCTATCGGGGGGGGGAGAGAAAAAAAAAAAAAGCTGCAATAAAAATACTTGTTCTGTTTGCAGTAAAATAGTTAAGGGTATGGCAAACTCATTTCTGCAGTGCTGCAGGTTGTCCAGATGCTTCTTACTCTGCCTGAGGTTTGTAGTTTGATCTTGACAAATAAGGACCTATTGCTCTACTGGTTGGTTTGGGTTCATGGTAAATCTTTGGGTCTATTGGCTTGTGTTGATGGCAAGTTGAACATGTCGATACTGTGCCCTGGCAGCCAAAAGGGCCAACCATGTCCTGGTTTGCATCAAACACAGCATAGCTTGCCAGTCGAGGTAGGTGATTGTCTCACTCTACACTGCACTGATGTGGCCCCACCTCAAGTACTATGTGCAGTTTTGGGCACCTCAATATAAGGAGGACATCAAATGATCAGAGTGTGTCCAGAGGAGGGCAACCAAGATGGTAAAAGGTCTTGAAGGTAAGACTTACAAAGAGTGGCTGAGGCCATTTGGTTTGTTCAGCTTGGAGAAGAAAAGGCTGAGGGGTGATCTGATCGCAGTCTACAACTTCCTCAAGGGAGGCAGTGGAGAGGGAAGTGCTATCTCCTCTCTCTGATGCCAAGAAATAGGATACAAGGAAATGGAATAAAGCTGTGTCAGGGAAAGTTCAGATCAGACATTAGGAAAAGGTTCTTCACTGAGAGGGTGGTCAGTCACTGGAACAGGCTGCCCAGGGAAGTGGCCACGGCACCAAGCCTGTCAGAGTTCAAGGTTTAGTCACAGTTTAGTTTTAGGTAGTCCTGTGAGGAGCCGGCAGTTGGACTCGATGATCCTTATAGTTCCCTTCTAACTTGAGATATTCTATGATTCTATGATACTCAGTAGTTGACCAGGCATGTCAGCGTGGGAAAGCTGGAAACAGATGCTGAATGGAAAGTTCGTATGCCACAAACTAGCTAACACGAAAAATCTATGCATGCTTGCTAAGATGGCCCCACCGAACAGTCAGAGAGGAATAAAAAGGAAACTGGAAAACACGTGACAGACTGGAGGCACAAAGGAATTCACTTCATCTATGTGGGCTCTCTGCAGCTGTTGACTAATCAGGAAAAAGCTCTCCTGCTGCACAAAAGATACAAACCACTCAAGGCTACCCAATTGAAGCCTGGTATTGACAGTTCAGTTCATTTAACGAGGGACTGAAAACAAATATTGATGTTGCAGAATATCTATATGCAGGTACAGAAATAGAGCAGTCAACTTAGATTCATTTGAATTACCTTGCTTGAATGCGAGACGGTAGGACACAAAATAGTACGTGGAACTGGGGCTACTCCAAAGACTGATGATGCATATGGGGAAACAGACTACATCATACGTAGTGGTCTGCATGATTCAGGAAGAGCTGAGCAATCTTAAGGATCTTTTAGAGTTACAGATGGGTCTCATAAAGCGCCTGATTTTGGAGAACATAATAATTCTAGAAGAAGGACCTAAGTGGAAAAAAACAAGTCACAGTAAAAAGGTTATCTTGTTATGATGCTCTGCTTGCTAGATTGCTTCCCTCTCAGTGATGGATTGCCCCTTCAAATACCTAATTATGGCATTACAGATAATCAATAAGGAGAGGGTGGGGTGAGAGTAACACACAAGAAGTGTTGGGATTGATTTGTTAAGCTTTTTTTTTTTTTTTTTAAGGTTTAGACCATTCTTCTGGTTTGAAGAACTGCCAATAGTTTCGGTGATGAAAATTAGTGGCAATTAAGAAAAATGTTAAACTAATTCTAGTTCTCTTTTTTTGTTGTTCTTTTTTTCTTGTTTGTTTTTTATTCTTGATGACATAGGCATACTGTCAAAGTCTTGTTTCTTCATGAAAATCAGCTCTTGAGAAAACCATTCCTGTACAGCAATGGTTTCCTAAGTGCAACGCCCAATTTGACATTCCCTTGTGGAGTTTCCTTAACTTACAAATGGTAGCGAGAATGGAACAAAATGGGTCTAATCTTCTCAAACATCCTCTAGCTTTGGCTCCCCTCACTCTGATGTTCAGGGGAAGGCTGCAACTACCTGTAGTTAAAACAGTGAATCTCAGTTTATCTCAGTTAAAACAGTGAATCCTTCCTAGGCGCTTGCAGCCCAGAAAGCCAACTGTATCCTGGGCTGCATCCAAAGAAGCGTGGCCAACAGGTCGAGGGAGGTGATTCTGCCCCTCTCCTCTGCTCTCGTGAGACCCCACCTGGAATACTGCGTTCAGCTCTAGGGCCCCCAATACAAGAAGGACATGGAGCTGCTGGAGCGAGTCCAGACAAGGGCCACGAAGATGATCTGAGGGCTGGAGCACCTCTGCTATGAAGACAGGCTGAAAGAGTTGGGGCTGTTCAGCCTGGAGAAGAGAAGGCTTTGGGGGTCATCTTATCACAGCCTTCCAGTACCTGAAGGGGGCCTACAGGAAAGCTGGAGAGGGACTTTTTACAAGGGCATGTAGTGAGAGGACAAGAGGTAATGGCTTTAAACTGGAAGAGGATAGATTTCAATTAGATATAAGGAAGAAATTTTTTACATTGAGGGTGGTGAGGCACTGGAATAGGTTGCCCGGAGAAGCTGTGGATGCCCCATCCCTGGAAGTGTTCAAGGCCAGGTTGGATGCAGCGTTAAGCAACCTGATCTAGTGAAAGACATCCCTGGCCATGGCAGGGGTTTTGGAACTAGATGATCTTTGAGGTCCCTTCCAACCCTAACCATTCTATGATTCTATGATTCTACTGCTGGAAGTCAGGCCCACATCCTTGCTGCCAGCTGCTGCTGAAAAATCTAGATTCTGTGAACTCTAGGTCCTCAGAGCTTGGAGAGGTAATTTCCTCAAAAATTACAGTGAGCAACGCTCATCCTAATCATTTTCCATCAAATGATTTATGACACTACTTCCGCTAATGCCATTTTTAACTCTGCTTGGAACTTGACCAGGCTGCTACGAAAAGGCCCGTGCCCGGGAGCAAGCCCGTCACCCCGACGGATGAACACGCGGTGCGGATGTGATAGTGCGGTCCACTCCCAGGTCGACAGCAGAGCCACGCGTGCCGCTGTGCGCGGGGGGTCACCAGGGGCCGGGGTCCGTCCGGCTACCTGAAGGCGAATTTGGGGGAGACCCCACCGCCCCGGCAGGGACAACTCGCTCCGGGCTTCGGAACAAGGCCTGACCGCGCAGGATTCAGGCGCACCGGCCCGGACTCCAGCGCGGACCCCCGCGTTGGCGGGGCTGAGGCACCGGGGCAGCCCCGGCCCCGCTCCGAGAGCGCTCGAGGCGGCGCGGGGCCGCCCTCCCGACCCCTCCCCGCCCCACTCTCGGGGTGCGCACAGGCGGGGTCGGACGGGCGGCGCCGAGCGGGCCCCGGGGCCGCCGGGCCGGGCCAGCCCAAGCCCGGGGAGCGGGCGGGGCGGGCGGCCGTTCTCCGCCCCCGGCACTGCGGCGCGGGCCGCGGCTCCGGCCCTGTAGAGGGCGCTGCGCGGCGCGGCGCGGGGCTGGGCGCGCCGCTCCCGGCGGCGGCGGCGCAGTTCCCGTTCCTGTTGCTGTTGCCGTTCCCCTCGGCCGGGCCGGGCGCAGGGCCGGGCGGTGGCCGTGTCTCGTCCTCGCTGCCCCCTCCTCCCCCTTCCTCGCAGTCGTCGGCGCCGGTGGCGGGGAGGGCGGGAGCGCGGGGCGCGGCGGGGAGGGAGCGCGGCGCCAGCGCGGCGCCGCATGCGTCGCTGATGGAGCCGGGTTCGGGGCTGCCGCAGCGCAGGGTGGGGGGCGGCGGGCTGGACCTCGGGGCGGGCTCGGCGGGGGGGTCGCCGGCGCTCTCCGGGGGGCAGTCCCGCCGCAGGAAGCAGCCGCCGCGCCCGGCCGACTTCAAGCTGCAAGTGATCATCATCGGGTCGCGGGGGGTGGGCAAGACCAGCCTCATGGAGCGCTTCACCGACGACACCTTCTGCGAGGCCTGCAAGTCCACCGTGGGTAAGGCACCCCGCCGGGCCGCGTCCGTCCCGTCCCGTCCCTGGGGAGGGGGGTGTCCCGGCTCCGCTGCTCGCCGCGCCCACCCTGCCGCAGGGCCCGGCCGTGGAAGCACAGGGCTCGGTGTGGTGGCCGCCTTCCCTGGCCCCTCTCCCGCCTCTCCCCCCCGGTCTGGGCCCCCTCCCCACAGGCTGGCCCGAGGCTTTCCCCTCCGGGGCCTCCCAGTCTGCGTCCCCTTCAGGGACCGGCGGTCGCGGTCCCCTTCCCGCCCAGCCTCCCGCCTGGCGGAGCGGGATCGCCTTGTCCCGGGTGGGTTGCTCGACCGTGTGCCGCTTGGCAATGGGAAGTTCACGGGATTTACGGTGAGGGAGCCCTTGGTGCCAAACTTCCCAGCTCTTGATGGAAAGATCGTGGAGGTCCTAGTTGTATTTACAAGTTTCGAGAAGGTGTTGGGTATCCTGTTTCAGCCTTACTAAGGACAAACAAGAAACACAGTTTAAAAAAGAAAAAAAAATAGGGGTGGTTGGTAAAACGGGTCGTTTTGCTTGAGTTTTAGATGTTGCGTGTAGGGAAACAGAAGTATTTTGGGAGTTGAGAAGTTGCACAGTGTGTATTCAGTGTAGTCGATGGGACTTCAAATACTCTTGCAGACCATACTCTGATTAACTCCAGACTGCTGTTATGACTTCATCAAGAAACCCGCCATGATATTAGATCTGAGGAAGTTAATATGTTATTTCTTGAAGAGCAGTACCTCTTGAGCACACTGTGTTTTACTCCTCACACAACTAACTGGAGAACAGCCTCCTAGTTCTGTAGTATGCTGTCTTATTCACTGTTTAGTCATCTGTGTGAGTCTTGGAGGTAATTTAATGCCTGCTGTCTTTTAATGAACAAATGTATAAAGGAAAGAAAACAAGTTAGTTAATCTGCATTGTTATTAGAGTCCTGTCCTTGGAGTTGAACTCTTGAGTATTGCAGCAAGGCGGTTGTTAAGTCTGTGTCATTGAAAAATACGTGTGCTTAACTTAATTGTAGCTCGGAATGTAAGGAAACTTATCTGATGGAAAGTGATTGTGTTGCCTTTTAGAAACTGAATTATTTACTCTCCAAAGCTATCTTCCCCTGACAAAATAATACACAGTTACTCTTACTTTAGTTTTCAATGTGTGTTTTATCAGTTGTTTAACCTCGTAGAAGTTAGAAAGGCAGTGGTAGTACATCAGAGACATAATTCTCAAGTGACGTGTTGTAATGGAGAAATGTTGATGGCTTCTGTAGACGGACAAATTTAACTAAATATATGGCACAGCTGAGGAGGTAGAGCAGTGGAATGTATTCTTTATAAATTCTTCAGGTCTATATATTGTTTTGAACTCATGCACATCTTCTTTGGGTTGACCTACATTAAGGGTTCCTTCAAGGCTGGGCTACTCTGTGTAACTAGGGTTAGTTTCCTCATGTGAATCTTGAGACGTAAGAGGAGGTACTCTAGACCCCAGTCCAGGCTTCTGATCTGGTGCCTTGTAAGCAAAACTGATTTGCTACATAACTGAGACAATGATTGAAGCAGAGAAGCGTCCTTATTTTAGAAAAGAAACCGGAAATAAATGGTGGTATGCTGCTAGACAGAAGATTACATAATGTTTGATGTACAAAGTGTGCCAACATAAAGCAGCATAGGGGAACCAACTCGTGCCAAAATACATGTAAAAAGACTTGACAGTAATGGCATTCTTTCAAGGTCCTCTGACTGAACTTGAGAGCTGTTGAGATTCCCCCAGACCTTTTGACTGCTAAATGAAAGAGCTTTTCACAGTCAGCTTGCACCCTGCCTTTTTTTTTTTTTTACCCCAACTATAAAGTAAGAAAAAGTAACCTCTGCTATTTACATTTCAGGTAGATTGAAAATAACCCCCACTCCAAAATGACCTGAGGTCAGACTTTGATACACAGTTGAAATCATAAAGCTCTTTCTTTGTTACCACTTACTGCAGTGGTTTTCAAGAATTACAAGTGGAGAATGTGTTTTGAAACATTGTTGAAAACCCTGTGACTGATCCAAGTTCAGAGGAAGTTATGTAAACTGAATATACTTTGAGATCAAATTTAAAAAGACTATGTAACCAAACAAACGACTAAAATTTGCTCTATTTACCTTATATTAGCAAAGCTGTATTTTCAATGGCACACTAGAATGCATATTTACTCCCTTACCTTGATATTAATGATCTCAACCTTACTTTTATGATTTCATACTAAACCTGTGGAAGTACAGGTCAGATAGAACAACATGTAACACCTTAACCTTTTGTATGAAAGTTTACAGGCTATTTGGAGGTCTTCTCCAGCAGTGGAAGAATTGCAAATGTCCAAAAACTTTGTCTGTCTCCTGTCCCTAAGTGGTGTTTAGTATAATAACGCTGTGTCATTGAAAAGTTGACTGTTTCTCCTGGAAACGGAAGGTTTGGATTCAATTAAGACAGACAGTGTTTTAATGCTAATTTAAGAAGACTACATTGCCAGAGTGGTAAAGTAAGTTCTATAATAAAAACACGTCAACATGTTTTCAGTCTCATCTCAAAATATTGAAGTTCTTTGAAAGTGTTCAAAAATAGCTTGGCAGATTTCAGCACATTATTCATAACAGCACACGATGTGCTGTTGATCTAAAATTCTTTTGATGTATTTATTTGGGGCATTAAATTAGTTGCATAGAATATTGTGTCTACTTAACCTGCTATTTACATAGTACTGAGAATACTCAATATGCTCAAATATTTACTGATTTTTGCATGTGGTTGTCAGAGGAGAAATAGATGATATTGTTTACGATTTTATGTGGTAGGTCTGAATGTTTGTTCTTACTATTGGGTTATTACTTATTTTTATTATTTGTTTGGGCAAAGAAATTGTTTTTAGAAATGTTCCTCTGTATCTGCAATGATGTAAAATTGCTCTCTTCATGCCAGCGTTAAATCAAAAGTAGTTAAGGAAACTTCTTTTCTATAAAGAAGAATGCTTATGTGAGGGTAATATTGGCATCATATTAGCTTTGTCAACAGACATAAATACATGCATATATACACATATACTTTTTCTTTTAAAAATCTCTTTATGTTTTGTTACCGGACCCCCATGCACCTGCATTATTCACGCAGGAGCTGAATCCAAAACTATCACTTGGAGGTTTTTCAGACTCTTGACAATTAAAAACAAGTATGCCAAATTCATCATGAAAAAGGATGATCTTTCCAAAGGTAGATCATGACTCGTGACCACATTTGTGAGAAGATTCAAAGATAGGTGGTGAAGGAAGAATGCTTGTCTTCTTCCCCTCTTCTCCTCCCCTCCCCAAGCAGTTCTTATCTGAAAGAAATAAATCTTAATTCAGATCTCCACAGTGGTGATGTTAGAATTTTATTTTTTTTAATGGTGCTATCTCACTCTCTCTTTCATTGGAATCTCTTTATTTAATGGTCAAAGGCCTCTGTTCTCTTCCCAAGTTTGTCCAACTCCTGCTCAGTCTCACGGTTGACTGTCCTACCTGCATCCACCAAGTTTTAGCTCATTCCCATTCTCTCTGCTGTTCTTCCATAACAGATCTACAAAATTCCTGTACTCAGCAGTATTTCCTGTCTAATTTTGCCACAGGCATTATGCTTCTTTCTGGGTTTTCATCTCTGAACCTGAGGTTCCTGTTCGCCCAAACCTGAGGCCCTGCGCTGACTCACCTCTTGGGCGGCTGACTCTTCTGCTCGCTCAAATCAAGTTGAGCTCCTTGGCTTTCCTTTTACTCACTGGCTTAGTATGTAAAGATTCTGTGGCCTATTCTTATCCTTCATCTCTTTTCCACCAGGTCTGAAAGCATCCCAGGAAAGATGCCTTGCCCTCAATAGTATCAGAGCAGTTTGGGTGCCTCATGTGTTGCCGACTCCTTTTAGCAGAAGTTCGCACAAACCTACAGTACTGCTTGTAGTAGGTGCTAAAGGTTCCTTCAGTCCTGGTTTACAAGCAAAATCACAGGTAGAGTTACTCAGCTAAGTTTGTAATGGGAAGGTTTGTTGTGGATCAGGATGGGACTGTTGTGACCTGTGATCTGTTTTGGACTAATTGTAGCCTGTGGGATCCAGATCAGTGGCATGCAAATGCACTGCAGCCTAAGACGCCTTTGACTTCACAAAAATGCTCTTTGACCTTCTTTCACCTTACTTTGATGTTAGTGTGAAATGTATGTGAGTTGGGAAGTCATTAGATTTACAGAGCTCTCTAGCTTTTTTTTCCAATCAGTCTTTTCCCTATCAGTTCTTTTTAAAATACCCCATGTCCTTGCAAAATGCCTAACGTCCATCAAGTAAACAATAGTGATGGTGAAGACTTTAGGTTTATCTTTTATCAGAGCAATCTTATGTAAGGCAGCTTCTGGTTTTAATATATATACACATATATATGATATATAAATATATACATATATAACTATATATAAGTATACATATGTTTGGGGTTTCTGTCACAATTCAAACCTTTCTTCATTCTCTTTACTTGTAAAAAATGTGGACTAACAACATAAATGTGAAGTTTCATTCCCATAAGCTTGTCATATAACATAATTCTGTTCATTTAAAAGTATCAGCCTATTCATTTTAAAAGTATCAGTTGATCATTTTTCAGAATTGCCCTTGAAGTTGCTCCTGAGTTTTTCAGTCACCTAGTCAGTATTTATTCTCACAAGCACTGTAAACATGGTATGTGGCTTCCCTAACAATTTGAAAAATACTTTTTTCAGTAAATCATGACAAAAATTATGTGTTAAAAGTTTAGTAATTTGTTGTAATCTGAAATGGAGAACACTCTACATAAAAGTTTAGGAAAAACATCCTGTATCAACTAGAAGAACATTTATCTTTTTGCTACACTTGTTAGTGCCTTTGAGCTCTTTCTGACAAGTATAATTCATTTTAATTTTTCTTTAAAGATTTTGTGTTCTCCTACCATGAGATGGCACTGAAAACTTAGTTGGGGTGAAGAGAGGGAAGAAAGAGTAGAAATAGATGTCTCTTGCTTTAGCACATTGTGACAAAGTAGCAGCAAAGTGTCCTTGCTTTGCACCAGAAATTGGCTCTGTACTCAGACTGCAAAATTTTTGCTGTTGTACAAAAAAAGGAAGAAAGTTCTGATCAGTCATAAGTGTTTCTGTGGGAATTGACCTTCTTATCTTCACATGTCCAGTGTGTCAATACGTTATACATGACCTTTGTCACTAGTGCAGAATAGCGTAAATAAAACAAACATCTCATGAATGGTGCGCTGCAATTACTTGACAAACTACAAACAGAGGAGAGCAGGAGGCTGGAAAATCACTCAGAAAACAATTTTTTTTTTCTTACACAAAACTTTAAGATAATTAGGGAGCAGTATGAACCTGCCTTGTTAGTCTTCAGTTCTGTAACCGTAAGTTTAGGAAATGCAACTTGCAACAGAAGCCTGTGTTCCCCAGGAGCTGCCTTTCACCTTGACGAACAAAGCTGTCGCTTGTCATCGATGCTAGAGACTACAGCAACTGAAGGCACCTGGCAAGTCGTTGTTTGCCTTGGATGTGTCAACTAAGCATATTTTACAGCATTCGGTGTAGTCAGCAATTGTTTTCCATGCGGAATCTTTTGAGTCCTCATAAGGTAACAAAACTATATTTTAAAATAGGAAAATGTAGTAGATAGATGATACAAATTATCAGGGTTCAAGAACAGGGTTTTGGGGACGTATGGGGTTTTTAATTACTAAGAGGTTGTGAAGAAGAGTAAATTTGAAATTGACTTTGTTTTCTTCAATTGTAAACTGGATGTTAACTTGTATGTTAACTTCAGCTGATATAAATATTCAGGTACTGGGTTATATCAGCGCTACAGAAGTGTCACCTTGTAGTCTCTAGTCAGTACATTTATGAGGATACCCAAGTAAAACAACAGGCAAAATGAAGAGGCCACTTGAATGGTGTCGAACGCGGAGTTTAGTGTGCAAGGAGAGGGGAATGCAGCTGTCAAACTCAGTCTCTGCTGTGAACAGCTGAGCGCGTCAAAAGGAAAAAAAAAAAAGTAGGGCCATATGATTCTTGGTTATGGACTTTCCTATTTCTTTCTGGGAGTTGTGAGCTTAAATGTTCATTTGATGAAAAGAGTGCATGCTCTATGCAGAATATTTGTGGTTTTAGCTAAACCATAAAATGGAAGACACAGGCTTTTTAGAGTGCCTTTCATCACAAAAATCCTGAAGTCTTTGTAAATTGTCTTCACTAGGCTGTCCTTAAACAAGAAGGTGGGTTAGTATTCCCAGTTGTTAAGATTGAGACTTTTTAACAGCATATAGCAACACTTTTACAACTTATTTCTTCTGATAGCCCAAGGAATGGGAAACTTGATGCTCAAAAGGGAATGCTAAATTCAGTCTCATTTTGAAGTAGGTTCTGCCTTTTTAAAATCTGGATAGTGCCGTTCATCAAGTAAGTTCAGTTCTTCACATTCAATTTTCCTTTCAGGTCAGGTAGTTGTAGACCAGTAGTTCACTGTGTTTTCCTGTTCTATAACCAGAAGATTTGAAAATCAGTTTTGTTCAAGACAGACTTATTTCTTCCATGCTCCCCTTCCACCTCATTCTGTTTAGCAAAATCTTGGTGCCTGCTTTGAACATAGTGCTGTAAAGTATGTCAAAAGCCTACGTTTTGTGAAATGCTTTATGATTTTACTGTCCACAAGAATGTAAAGAAATTATAACTTTTTTCCATTCTCATTGAGTTTGGGAGTACCAAGCATCTGAGATGTTTAGAAGCTGTATATTGGACATTCAAAAACCACTGACTGTTTCCTAAAAACTCATTACAAATACACCTTCAAAATTTAGTCACTGCATGCATATTACCAAATCTTTTTTTTTTTTTTTTCCCTTGTTGATGTATCTGTTTCGTTCTGGTCTGTAGCACAGTTGCCAGTTGAGATACGGGTAGACTTTTATTTTAGGCGAGCAGTCTCAAATGTCTGCATGTTAATCGTTCTAGAATTACACACTGAAGCTCTATGGACAACGTACTTTACCTGCCTCTCAAATAATCCCCAAACTGGGGCTCGTATCTGACTAACGCGTAATGCTTCCAAATCTCTTTCTAAAGTCTTTAGATTTATAACATGCAGTTTGAAACAGGTATTTCTGCTTTAGTGTGTTTTAAAATTAACCGCATGTCCTACAGCTTCAACTAAAATAAGATATGATGGGATTTTCTGTTTTTTTTTTTTCTTGAAACTGTTTTTGTAACCTTCCCCTCATGTACCTTTTGTTGTTGCTTGCTTGCCTCCCAAACAAGGTGGTAGAAGTCAGTATGAAAGCTATTGAGCATCTTTTCATTGACTTCAGTAGTTTCTGAATAGGTGTAAGTATTGTATTGTATTCATCTAGCTGCAGACCAGGACTAACAAAGATTGTTCTTACTTCAAGAAGCATGTGACCTCAGTCATCAATTGTAGCAGAAGCTAGAAAATTTGTCTCTACAATGCTGTCAGATGTCCAAATTAAATAAACTGTCATAGTCTTTGAATTATGTGTCTGTTCTAGTGGTTAATTAGTATGCAACCTCTGAATTTTTAAACCGATTGTGTTTCTTTAAATGTGGTCTGATTGTTTTCCACTGATTTAATTGCTTTGATGCAAATCACAAATAGGCCTCTGAAAATTTAATCTATTGGCATTGATTTTAGTTGCTCTATTTGCATCTGTTTTCCCAGCTCCTCCTTTTAACTTTGTTACCAGGAAATCTTGACCTCTAAAAGGTCACTCTGTATGCATTAAGCAAAATAGTTTCCACTTTGTTTTTCTGCCATTTATGCAAAAAAAGAAGTAAAAATTGAATACCTAGATGTGAAATGCATAGTAAGAAGCTTCTTCACTATCTGTTTTATTTCTAAACAAATTCTTTTAGCTTTAAAGAGAGAGGGAAGACCCAGTTGTGTGTATTTCAGTTTGTGCTTTAGTAGACAACTTTTAGTTCCTGTTTGGGACAAGAAATTAAGACATTATAGTCTGTTCTGGGCTAGGCTTTGTTTTTATTGGATTTCAGTCTCAAGTTCGGTTCAGTTACAAGATATGTCATCCTCACCGGCCTTATCTAGAACTTCATTAGTGCACTTCTATTTTGAGTGTCTGTTCTCTTTCTTTTAGGGCTGTTTATTTTTGAAAGGAGTGCAGATAGTTTACTGATCTGTGTGGTTAATATACTTTAAAAAACCCCTTCTGTTCTACTAGCCCTTAATTTTCCTTGGAGAAAGCATCGCTTCAGTTGAGTGCATGTAGTAATAGATGTTCACATTTGTGTGAAGCATATTTTCAATCTAAAGTTCATATGCTGTTATCAAAAACAATGTGCTTTGTACAAAATTTTGAGAATCCTTAACTAGTAATCATTTTGCTTTACACACACTGCATAAGTGCTTCTGTACTTAATGTCCTGTTTGATATATATCTAGCCTGTGAGGAGAGGGTAGCAGCTCATTTGCAGCTTTAAGTGGTAGGGCAAGCTGAATCAGTACACTTTGAAATGCTTAATAGATACAAAATCAGAAGCCCACACCAGAAGCCAAGATCAGTAGTTCATATATGTGTATGGGATGTGTGTTTGGATTCCTGAAAAAGATCTTCCCAGAGAAAAATAGGAGTCAAAACCTGACATCCAAAATGCACAACTTGAATTCATAGAAAGAGAGCTGGTGGTCCAGATTTACCCATGGTGTGAGTGTAATAATTTTAGAACAACAGAATGCATTGATTACCTGTGGTCCATGCAAGTCTGATGTATGGAGAGGTAACCAACTTTTTAATGGGAGGGGAGATTGTCATAAGCCTTTTGGTTCCCTTGCAGCACTGTGACCTGGCAGAGGGCACAGCTGAGTATGATCATAAGCACATTCACTTGTTGGCTCCACTGGCATGTGTACATTTGGTTATTAATTGACAATAAATTACCCAGCAGGCATTTAAAATGCAAACTAGGTAGCATGCAAACCAGCAATAGTTTGCCAGTGTTGTAGCTGCTAAAGAGACCCTTAAAAAACCCTTTCTTTTTATAAGATGTGTTGTTCAGATTTAATGCAGTTGCCAACAGTAATTATTGATTCCTCTATTTTATTGAACTCTACATAAAACCATGACCTCGGTTCTATTTGCATAATTAAGGACACAAGAAGCTGAAGTGGCTTGTTTGCGTTAGCTGTTGTTGGCATCCTTTTAAGGGACACCCACCATAACTGGAGGCACACGGTGGGGAACATGTTGGTGTAGCTGTGCTAGTAGAGTGTTATGCCAAGGCTGGTGAGTCCTGTCTGTCAGCGCACGCATTCTAGCACACCGCTGTTGGTGCTCTATCTGGCTTCAGGACTGGAGCGACTTCTGGCAGGATTGAACACAGAACAAACGCACAAGTTTAATAAACTTGGGTGTTAGTTGTGCTCTGGGATCTGCCTTAAGGGAGTAGTATCTGCAAGAACTACCAGTATCGTTACAAACAGCGTGAAACTTGAAAAAATTCTGACAATGTACCTGCATTTAGCAGGTCTTAGAATTAGGTTTAAAAAGACTGAGAAAGACACATCTTGCTTAGAGCAACTGTAAACTAAAAGTTTGTTGAAGCAAGGATTTTAAAGAATTTATCAAATATTGCTGACATCGACAGTGTGGTATTACAAAGCACTTCTTTAAAAAACTGCACCATTTTCTAAGAGCAGACTTAATACCTTCTCTATCCTGTGCTGAATAGAGGTGCTTAAAAGAACTGTTTGCAGTTATTTTGCCGAAGAATGGGAGTTCGCAGCAGTTGGTCCAAATCTTCTGTTCTACAACTGCAAATATAAAGAACGTATAAGACTGGCTTAGTATACGTGAATGGAAGGGCGCAGTTGTCCAACTCTCAATGTCATGTGTGACTAATAAGTATTTGTTATCTGTAATAGGGGAAAGTGTTAGTTTCCCAATTGACTTTCAAAGAATACTAACAGTTTTTTCCTCTTTTTTTTTGGTAGCTGAGTAATTGTATGGATAGCAAAACATTTCATTTAGGTATTTTCATTGACATTAATCAACCTAAATAATTTGTTTCATTGAACTTTTTTCTTAACTCAAGATGATATTTGAAATTGAAATGGAAAATGAATTATTGTGGTGGTGTGTTAATTAAATTACAAATTTCTATGTAAACTCAAAGCACTACCTTGGGCGGGTCTGTGGTAAAACATGGTAATGAAACCTGACAGGCTTAGGAATTTTTCTTCATGTGCAAGAGGAAAGTTGCCAGTTTTTTTTCCTTCAGTATTGGCAGACATGAAGCTTTTGGTATTGTGTTGATGGTTGCAGAGCATTACTAATTGTAAAGAGCAGTTGAGCAACCTTTGCTTAGTTCTGGCAAGCTGACTTAAGTGTTAAGTGATTCAAACAGTTCTGTAGAATAACGTGCTTTTCCAAAACACTTACAGGTTTGCGTTCTTCGTTGCAAAATTCAGTGGTAGGAAAATGTTTCCTGATGTGACTTCAAGATGACTAATAGAAAGATCTCCCTTTTAACTAACAATGCTGTTCACATATTATTTATTTTGAAACTACCTCTTTAATAGGTAGGCTATTATCTACTTCATGTCATTCATATGTTGTGCCTACTGGTCCCAGGAAGTCCTAAGCTGACTATTTTATTAGAACAGAGATTTTTCTCTCCATAGTTCATTATTTATTTTTCCTTTTACAAAAATATAACAAAACCTTTTTGTTCCTTCTTTGTGTAAGACAGCAGTGTGTAAACCACTTCTGTAAAAATAAAAATATTGTGTTGAGTTGGTGAAACTTACATGAAATTCCTGTATTGGTTTTTAATACACGATTTTAGAACAGAGGTGGTTTAGACTTCTTTTTTTTGCATGACAACAAGACTTTTTCCTTACACAGCAGAGCTGTATTCTCTCTCTGCTCAGATCAAGCTGCCCTACAAGTATAATTGTTAGCCTAAGAGAAGTATACCCACCTGTATGAGCATCATAGATTCTTTTTTCTATTTTTGTGGGAGAGAAAAACAAGATTTTAAATTATTTTTTTTTTAACCTGAGTTCTCAGATGAATGGCAAATTGTATAGTAAGTTGTGTATGAGATAATGACAGGATTGAGACTTGGGCAATTATATTCAAACTTCCTTGAGGAAGGGAGAAGTTTGAAGCAATTTCAGTTAATATTATCTCCTTAGTAAGTAAAATTGCTGTCTTGCTGTAGACAAAGCTGTGGTAGTTAAGACAATTACATTTTATAGTTTAAATGCATTTATATAGAAGAAGGGCTTTTAACAGTAAAAATGCATGTGTGTTTCTTTAAAAAAACCCTCATTAATAGAAAAGCAGTTAATTACAAGAATTCTACATTTTGAATAGTAGAGCATAGCTGGATCACTTCTGCTTTTACTCTAACACAGATGGCTTTTCAAAAGTGTAGAAAAAATATTTCTTAAAGTGAGGATTAATAGATACTCTGCAATTGTAATCATTCTAATATTTGTTCTCAATTTGCATATAAATTCTTGGAAATTGCTATTAAAATTGTAGATTGTATAATAAAAATTAGTTTAACACTTTAGCTCCTATATTGCCTAAGAACACTCCTGGGGTTTGAAAAAGATACATTTTGGTAAGTGAAGTATAAACATCAAATGTCCTAAATAGCTCTCCAAGAATTGGTGAATAAGTGTGCTAGACACTTTTAAGGAAATGGAGAAGGAGGACAAATGTTGTGGTAATAACCAGTACTTTTGTCACTGTGTATTGTGCAGCTGCAAGCAGTTTGAATGGATTTTTGTTTAGGAGAGTGAAGGTCAGTGGTCCTTCCAGTTATTTAGTCTAGCTGAACAGTGGCAACCTGCTTTGCGAACTAAAAATAGAATTGAATGTATCCTTTACATTTCAATTAGTAAGTGTATCTAGCTTTTTAAAATATAACCCTTAGATTGTGTCTTACCAACAACCTTACAGATATAACTATCTTTAAAAGTGCTTTGAAATAAATGCCAAGTTAACAATGTGTATCTGGTTTTCAGGATGCACTTTTTTTCCCTCCTACTTAAATTTTCAGGAGTTTTGAAAAGCTTTGTATAAGGGCCAAGTTCAGTCCTTTCTGTCAAAGTTACAATCCAGTCTTGACTCTAACAATATCAGCAGGGACACTTGGCTTTACCAAGGGTAGACATTAGGAAAATGTGTAGGTTTTGTTAGAGAAAATAAAAATCTTTTTCTCCTCTTCACTTTCATCTCTATCTTTGGTATACAATTGTATGTGAAATAGCAAACGTGTTTCCAACGCACTATGCTTCTACACTTCTGTGTGAGTTTAAGTGTACCAGTCTGAACCGTGTTTTCTTGTCTTTTTATTTCCCCCTTTTTGATTTAGCACTGTTAGGAAGGATGGTGTTCAGAAGAAAGAACCGAAGCAAAAGTCTTTGTACAAACGTATAGTAAAATGAACAGGTTCACAAGCTAAAAATGCTATGATATTCTAGGACGTTTGTACCCTGACATATTCTTGTAGTTGAGGTGGTAATCTTTTCTGTCTAGGTACTGTTTGACCATAGTATGTCTTACGTGTTGATTGCCAGCATTATTTTTTTAAATAGAAGTAAAATCTTTCTGTGTAACAAGGTCTTAATGGTTCTGTCTTTGATATTTAGCATGCATTCAAAATGTGACTGGAGTTTTGAGGTGAAGGATAAAAGTACCACACAGGTATGAAAAAAAAAAAAGTCAGATGCCCTCTCTAAATCTAAGTAGCTTGCTACTAAATATTTGCAGGAATTGAGAATGACAGTGCTGACCAACTTTTTCATAAACCAACCACAATTCCAGTACTTCTAAAGTGCTTTACAGATGCTAAACATCCAGCCTGGAAATCAGATGTGTGTTGTTCCCACTTCAGAGACAGCAAAACTGATGTGGAGGGATTGGTTTTGCTCTGTGCCTCCAGGGCACCTGTGGCAGTTGGAAGTAGAGCAGGCTTGTCCTTGACAGTCAATGTGAATAGCGGAGAAACAAACTGTGCCTGTTGTTTTACTGTTATGTTGGGTTTACCTGCTGCTGGAAGTGTTGCACAAAGTGGAAGGTTTATGTTGTGATGCTGCCAAATTGGATGGCTCACAGACTATATAGCGGTTGTCAAATCCCCCTGATGTTCCTGAAGTGACCCATAGTGGTGCAAACCCTTCTGCTTGTTCAGACTGTTACAAGTTGATATTAAAAAAAAAAATAAAAAAAATAATAATTACACCCTCATTACTTTTGCTTCTTATTCCTCCTTTTCTGTTTACTGTATTTTATTTATAGGTGTTGATTTTAAAATCAAAACAGTAGAGCTAAGAGGAAAGAAAATTAGATTACAAATCTGGTAAGTAAAACAAATGTGCAACCAGCAGTATGTTTTAATTTTTATGTTCTAGCATGAATTAATATGCTTGTCTAATACTATTAACTGTTATAAGCTGGTTTAGCTCTTACCCTATTCCTCCTGTTCTCCATTCCCCCAAGACTTAAGCAAAACCAAATAGCTTTCAGATTTTTGTGAGGGTAAAGGAGGAGAAGGAGAGATGAAGTTAGAAATAGGACATGAATGTAATTACCGAAATGTTAATGCATCACAGAGGTCTCAAGCCCCTTTTCCTAGAAAGATATCACCTACACAAGAAATAGGAGTTCTACAAACAACAAAAGATGACTTTATTAAATAGATGTTAGAAGAAAGTACACTTTGGTTTTTTATTTTCTGGACTGTTTAAAACTGACCTTCATTGTAACAGCAGTTATAAAACAACTGTGAAGTACTCTGTAAACTGTTTTTCTAAGACTTATTATAGGCAGTGCTGTTTCTTTGATGCTATATTAAATAACTTTAGAGTGAAGGGCATTCAAGACTAAGTAAATTATATCTACTCTAAACAGCACTGAGAAATAAAACAATCCCATAAAAATAAGGCTCTATACCTTTACTGGTACTGATGACCTACTACAGAAAGCTCAGCCCAAGCTAGGCGTTTCCTTCCTGGAGTAGGTTACATATTTCCTTATAATGAGTTCTCCATGTCAATGATTAATGCAGTTTTTATTGTTTAGAAATTGTTGAGTTTAAGAGCTCCTTTGTTTTGCAGAGTAGTACAGTACATAAACGTCGTTATGAGAGAATAAACCAGCTATATTCTATACATTAATCTTATATACTATTATGTAGAAGCTTAGCTTTGGTTTATTAACAGTAATGCATAATTGGCATTGTAGTTCAACTGTTAAAGCTGCTAACAATCCATAGAGGGGGAAAAAAAGCTCTATGTATTCTCATTGTTACACTTCTGGGATATTCTGGTGGTTTCTCATTCTTAACTACATGGATGCAGTGAATTCAGTTTACTAACTCCTCTTGGCAGGTCACCATCAACTCTGTTTGTCACACCATGTGTCTGTCTTGCTTCCCTCTGAGTTAACTGCTGCTTCATCTTTGGTTTCATCAGTCACTTAACACTTGAATGTTAGTGGCATGTCTTCATCCATCATCTGTCCCTGTTTGGAAACCTGTGACCACAAGGCTGGCAGTTGAGCCAGCAATTGTTAGCCAGGGTCTGCTGGAGCTGACAGAGGTAACAAAAAATTTTGATATAGAGATGCTACTGTATGCCTGATATGAATTCTTGCTATGAAATGTGCTAAGCTTATCGAACTATATCTTCATATTGAATAAATACTTTATAGGAGAGGTGTTTTGTTGGAAAAGTATGTTTAAACCATTATTTTCCACATATTGAGAATATGCTAGTAGGATATAGGAAACTTTAAAACTAAAAATTTTTAGATTGCTAAAATGTGACCATTACTCCTGTGCAAAGCCCTGCTAAAGTGGTGGAGAAAACACAGCATAAAGAGATAGTATTTTAAAATACCAAATCCATGAACACAACATCCTGCTCCTCAGTGTCACTTTCTTGCCAACAGTGGCTGTTAAAATGCTGGTCTTACACTTAACTCTTAAAACTGTCTTGACATACTTCTAATTTTTTGGAAAAGCAATTAGATAACCACTCATTTGCTAATTTATCCTGAACTATGTTGTGTATGTTGTTGGGCCTATTTATAAACTCTTGTTATTATAGAATCATTTTGATTGGAAAAGACCCTTAAGATCTGTTAACCTAACACTGCCAAGTCCATCACCAAACCATGTTCCTAAGCACCACATTTACACATCTTCTAAATATCTCCAGGTGTGGTGACTCAACCACTTCCCTGGGCAGCCTGTTCCAATACTTGACAAACCTTTCAGTGAGGAAATTTTTCCTAATATCCAGTCTAAACTTCCTCTGGTGCAACTTGATGCTGTTTCCTCTCATCCTGTTGCTTGTTACTTGGGAGAAGAGACTGATACCCACCTCGCTACAACCTCCCTTTGGGTAGTGGTAGAGTGTGATAAGGTCTCCCTGAGTGTCTTTTTCTCCAAACTAAACAACTTCAGGTCCCTCAGCTGCTCCTTATTGTACCTTCAATTGTTAGATTAAAAGAGGAAAGCAATTTACAAAGTCGAACACTTGGAAGTTTAGAAATACAGACTTAAGCAGCCGCACAGCTGATCCTAAGTCAGTCTCCTTTCATACCTACACAGAGTCAGAATTAAGGTTGCCTCATACTCCCTGGTAGTCGTATGTACAATGATTACAGTAATTTTTTTAAATCTCTTTTATTCGGTGAACACATAATTTCTAAAGTTTATGCTTTTCTGCTTTCTTAAAATTATTAAGGTTACACTTTGAAGCCTCAAAGTTTGATTATTTTTTGTTCATTTGATGATTCTACTTCAAAAATCAAATGAGCAGTTTAAAAAGGAAGTTTAACTTGGTGGTTTTATGCTCCCTTGACCTGTCTCTCTCCACTAACCACTCTATCAACAGAGTGTTCTCCACAGACCTCTACCACTTGAATTTATGAAAAAACAACAGTACCATGTTGAATATATTGAGCAGAGAGGTGTGCAAGACTTCCTTTTGAAACCAGCTTTCACAGCTGCTGCTGTTAGTAGAGCGTTAGTATAGTACTACACAAATTAGACTCGTCTCCCATATTCATTTCGCAATGGGATACTCTGCACTAAGGATCACAGAGGCGTCTGCTCTCGCCTCTAGCTTACCTGTTCCTACCTGGTCCCTGCTACCTCACAGTACCTCTTCCCCTATTTCCCTGACTTTCGGTCAGGAAACAACCTCCTGCTCCTTAGATTACGAAAAGGTAGAGCAGCACTGAGGACGCAGAGTAGCGTCCATCTTCTCTGTGCCACCTGGAACACTAGTAGTGCGTCTTGGGCTGCCGGAAGTGGTGGATACAGCAAGTCTGCTGCAACATTGCAGTTCTTGACTGAAACAAGCTCATGCGTTCTGTGGGAGGTAATGCATGCATGCAGCTCAGGCCATGGGGTGAAGTGACCAGAACTACTGGGTAGCTGAAGTGTCCAAGTGAATCCAAGCATCTGTGAATCAGTCCTTTTTCAACACTTGAAAGCTAGACCAAATAATAACCCACTCTCATCCTTTAAAGCATAGGTGTTCCGGGAGTTGCTTGGCAGGACAGTAGGGTGTCTGTCTGTGCCCTCTTAGCTGAGTAACCTGGGCACTCAGCTGACACAAGCAGCAGTCACTTCTGCCTTCCTCTCTGGAAGCACCTGGTTAGTGGAAGCTGTAGTGCCCTGCCGCTGCACCAGTTCCCTCTGGGGAGCCCAAGGGGCTCTCTGGTATCTCTACAGGTTTAATGCCCAAGGAAGCTGGTGAGCTGGCAAGAAAACAGTCCAATTTGCTTCTGAAGATTGTTGAAATTGGTGCTTTCTCATAAAAAGTTCACATTCTGCCAGCTCAGCATTTTCTAATGGATGGTTGTTGTCTTGGAAAATCTCTGGGGCGAGGAGTAGTCTGAGGAAAAGATCAGCTGTGCTGAAATACAACAGAATATAATTCCTTCTGTTCAGTACCTCTGAAATAAATTATTTCATATAATGAAAGATTTTAAATATATTTGTGGGTTTTATGGAAGTAAAAAGCTCAGCCTGACAAGTAGAATTAACCTCTAAAATTACTTAAAAACATTTTAAAAAATATCACCTGAGGGTTCCATAAAAGCACAGAGCATGTGAAAGTGTTAAATTTTTATTTATGCTTAAAAATATTTTCCTTTTTATTGCCACTTCACACCACCACTCATAAAAAATTAACTTTACTTCAGAGCCAAAGACAGTTTTGAGTCTGTCTATGTGTTTGTTTCAAGCAATTGTTTTAGATAGACATAGAGAACACTTATGTAAACCAAAAATTATTCAAACCTATTTTAATTAAGATCAACTGTATTTGTATTGTATTTTATGCCGTCTGAAATAGTGAGAATATGGCAAGTCAACACTTGAAAATGGGCTTTGTGTGGCGTTTTTATTTGCTTTTGTTTGGTGTAATGTTTATTTGTATTTTTGGAGTGATGTCTATTTTCTGTTTTGGAAACAGAAAAACAGAGTCAACCAGTGAGGTTTTGTTATTGCAGATTATAGATGGTCAAGGAAACACTGTATGTTCCTGATTACAATTGAGAAATACCAGTATTTTTCCATTAGAACAATTTCTTGAAAAAAAAAATCAATAAAAGAAAACTGCTTTTAGCATTAAAAAGGAATAATCTGTTGTATTTTTTCAGTTATGCCAGATTATTGATTAAGTTGTAGTAATTTATTATTTGGACTTCTGGAGTTTGAATTCAACTGACTCATTTCTTATGTTGATTCTGACCAGAGCAAATGAAGACCTAGCAGCACTTGGCATCACTTACAAAATTAATGAAGTTGCGTACTGTTAGCCCAGTTAAATAATGGTCATCTCTTCTTCCAGCTTTCCACTAGTGCTTCAATAGCTATCCTTACTAAAATACTCCAGCTGCAGGAGTGTAATACATCAATGAAAATAGTATAGCAAACGTTATTGCTCCAGCACCACACATGAAAGGGAGGCATTTTCAGTTGGATATGGTTTTAATGTTAGCTCTGCATTAGGGATTGTCGTTTTTTTTTTCCTCAATATTGGAAGAATTTACTGCACATTTTCATGAAAAAGAAGACACCGCCTGGGAGAAGACGAGGTTTTCCATGTGAAAGATCAACTTGGTACTCTTCTCAAACTGCAGCTTATTTAGGTAGCTTGGGGTTGCATTCTAAACTTACTTATTGAAGAAACAGTTTTCCGATTTTCACCTTACTATTTGAAGTCTAGTACAATGTTAATCTAATGTTAGAGACCACAGATTCAGCTTGTTTTCTTCCCATTTTTGAAGGAAACAAGGATTAGAATATCATGCTAACAGTCAGAAACCTGTTGACTGGTTTTGTTTAAACTTGCTGCTACAGTAGAGACATCGACTGTGTGATGTGTGGGGAAGTCAATGACTTAAAGCAAGGCAAAGAATCAGCCATAATCCACTGTAATTAGCATGACTGGCAGGTGACAGTCAGTGGCCATCTGGCGATTTAACATATGTAGTGGGCAGCCAGGCTGTCCACAGCTGTTTTAAACTGGCCACAGCCTGTGGTGTGTCTCCATTAGCCAGCAAGCCAGACTACAAGTTGTGTGATATTTGGGTGAATGACTTACACAAAGGGGAGTGCAGGACCTGAGAGTACAGAGAGGAGCAGCAGCCTGGGAATACTAAAAGCTTTTAAAGAGCCTGAGGGTGTTGTGGGGTGAGGAGAGGCTGATAGTACCAGGTAGACTTGGAGATGCAACGCTCAGCAGACTAGGGGAAACGTGCTGTTGGAGATAGCTGGAGTGCCAGAGTGTAATGTTGCATAGTTGGCTCCATCGCCTTCACCTAGGCTTACCCAGTGTGTTGATGACTGTCTTCAGAGAAGGTAGTTGAACAGTAATGTGTTTCCCCTCTGTTTTTCTATGAACTGAGTGATCTGGTGCCCTGGCAGCCCTCCTGTGATGGAGTTGCCAAAGGTCCTTAGCACTGACCTGAAGGCACAGCCGGGTGACTCTGAAATAGCCCCTTTATTTCTGTGTTCTGGTAGGGGCACAGAGAAGAGGGGGAAGACCGACCAGCAAAAAAAGGCAACTTTTTCTGTTATTCTTGTCAAAGATAGAATTGATTCACTCTTCCACATCAGGTATGCCCTTCCACCTGCCATCTAGTGCTCAGAACAATGGAGCTGAAGGGTTCCATCCTTATTAGGCTTGATCAGTAGACTGGATTAGCAACAGATGGCAGGGGCTGCTCTACAAAGTCGTAATTGTGAGAAGTCTGTTCATAAACACTAAAGCAATGTTATCCATATGTGGAAAATCAACGGTTCATTTTTTAATTTTTCATTGAGTGAATATCCAAAGGACTTTTCAAAATATAAATGTGATTGTAGTAGAGAAGTAATGGAAGAGACAGTAGAGTTACTTTCTCTGAGTAATACTTAGATGTAATTTCAACTTCCAGAACTTGTGTTAATTTAATAAAAATCCCTCATCAGTGGTAAGAAAGCAACCAATTAGCCATCTAAAACTCGTCTGCAATACTACTGGAGCTTGACCTTACTGAAACAGGCCACCTGTTTTCATCTTCTGTAGAGTCCCGAAAGCTTGTATGATTGTAATTCTGAAGTTCTGAGTAGGGAATGGGATTTGAATAAAAATAAAATAAAAATGGATGCGATAGGAATTTATTCTTTTCTGCCCCATATTGCAATGCCATTGGCGTCCAGTGAAGCAGTAGTCAGTATTTTTCCACAGGCTATGAAGCAGAGGTTTCAAATCTTTTTCTAGTGGACACTGCTTTATTTAGCAACAAATCTTTGCTAGTGATTTCACAATCAAGTACACTTGTGGCAATTTCAGGAGAAAGTTAAGTACTTCTCTTTTAAACCTGCTTAGTTAAAATTCTTAAAGACTTTGTGAAGAGCAAGATAGCTTTGTGGTAGTTTATTCTTCTGCCTGTTGTGCATAGACTTTAAAAGATTTCTTCAGGACAATAGATGTGGCATTTTGTGAACATGACTTTTTTTTGGTAACAAATGTTTTGGGTCTCCATTGTTAATCTCATTCCCAAATTCATCCTCCTCCTCCTTTTGTCTAAAATGTGACTGTTGAAGAGAGTTCCTTTTAAACTTTTGAGTCCCAACACACATACGCATATTTTCCCCCATCCACTCCTAATTTTGGTCCATCTTTTGACTCGCTCTAACAGTGAAATTTCAAAATTATCCAATGACACTGAGGGCTGCACTCAAGCAGCAAGAACTTGATCATCGCATAACTTACTTTCCCGTTGTGATACCAGTCACATTTTAAGACCTAGCGTATGCACCACCTATTTTTTCAGTATAACTGCCAAAAATCTTCCATAAGCAGGTTTGATGGTATGATTAAAAGCAGTTCATAGGTTTTCATGGTTCAGTAAAAAATAACCCTTCTGTCTCATCTATTTTGGAATATAAGCCATAGCTAGTCCAGGTGACATGGTGTCATTGCTGGAAAATAGCCTCGAGTGTAAATGCACACAGTCTGAAATACCTACAATGCTGAAAGTGAAACTGGAAATGTTATTTGAACACCTCAGTTTAGTACATGTAAACATGAAAGCCCGGTACCTATTTTCAAAAGCCATACCACATAATGGTTGCTTACTCTTTTCATTCACTTCTGCCAGTAGCTTCTGTGTTAGTTTTAGAACCATGGCTAAACTTCTGTGGTTGATCCAAAAAGGCTCTGAAAAGTTGAATCATAATGATCAGTGCATTGCTTATTTTATAGTTGGGTGTCCAACTGTGTTTGATAAGCATGTATCTGTTTCTTTTTTTCATTTTTTCAGGGCTTAAAAAAAAAAAAATCAAACCCCAACAACACAAAACCAGCTGGTACGTTTTCATTGGACAGCTTGATTCTCAGACACATGTGGAACTGTTTGGTGGCCCTTCTTGGTAAAGTTAGTAGGGAATAAGTTGTCCTGATACAAAAACTTTTTATGATTGAAAGTGTTTGCTCCATTTTTTTCCCCTGAAATTCACACATATAGAAGGAAATAGTCAATATAGAGTGTCTAATGAGCGTGGGGGTGTTTTTAGTAAAATGTAAAGAAAGTTATTCTGTACTTGCAAATCGGTGAAATATTTGTGCCAATGTTTGCTGCTGCTTCTTAGGGACACAGCAGGTCAGGAGAGATTCAACAGCATTACCTCAGCTTATTACAGAAGTGCCAAGGGAATTATTTTGGTGTACGATATCACCAAGAAGGAAACATTTGATGATTTACCAAAATGGATGAAAATGATTGATAAGGTAGGCCTTAAGTATTTTCTTTTTACGTTTTTTTTAATAAAGCGATTGTTTTCCTCAAAGGTACTCTATAGGACTTTTGACAGTATTGATGCAGGATTATTAAACTAATGCCAACTATTTTTTTCTGGATTCTTTTAGCCAGGATTTCATATTAATGTGTTTTTGTTGCAAAATGATTGTCTGTTCCTGCTTCCTTGAGCTAGAATTGTCCCAGTTAGAAGTGTCAGTGGAAATCTGTAACATTACTCATTTACCTGTGCACTGGGGGAGAAAAAAAAAACGTTTGTTTTCTGTCTGTGAAATGTTAATTCTTAGATAAACTAGAACAGCTAGTTCTCAAGTCATGTTTTAAAAATAGAATTTAAAAATTGAAGTTGAAAATTTTTGAAATAATATTTGGGAAGAACTTTTACATATAAGCTGTGTAGGTATGCTTCCTTATTTAGTAGAGGAATTGCCCTTTTTAAATATTGTTTTGGCATTACAAAATCTTCACTTCTAGATTTATTTAATTAAAAACGTTTTAATTGCAGTATGCTTCAGAAGATGCAGAGCTTCTATTAGTTGGAAATAAACTGGACTGTGAAGTTGATCGAGAGATTACTCGACAGCAGGGAGAAAAGGTAAGAACAGGTCTAACCAAATTCTTATTTACTGTTAGAAGCAAAACTGCTGTGGCATTGCTGCTGACGGTCCATGGCTACTCTTGTTCTGACTGTTAGACCTAAGGAGCATACTGAGAGTGGTGGTGTTCTGTCAAAATCCACATGGTGTTTACTTACTTTTATAGAATGTGCAGTTACGTTTTTTCCTCCTGGAGCCGTATGTCTTTGCTCTGAAGAAAGAATAAACTAGAAGTTGGCTTACACTACGCAGTGGTGCAGGGGATTCTCCTTTTTGGGCTTTGAAAGAGGATATAGTGAAGACTAGAATCACAAGTGGAGATGTCTCTACTCAGGACATCTTTGTGAGCCTCCTTCCCAACTTTTGCTTTTCAGTAGTATTTTAGGACAGGCAACAGCCCTGCTTGGTTACTTAGCTCACCTTTGTTTTCATGTTTCTTTTGTTCTCTTCCAACTCCAAAAATGGTAAGGAACCTGACAAGAATATGTTTTAGTATAACACTCATAGCACCATCTTGATCAGGACGCTATCAATATGGACATACAAAAAATGTTTTCCTTCAGCTACCTGTCATGCATTTGGAAGTAAAGTATTTTCTGTTAGAGAGTCAAGGCTAGTTCTTACATCTGTAGTTCCCTTTTCTGCATTTTAATAATAGGGTTGCGATTAATTCTTCTGAGAAGTTCTTTCTTTTTGTCAATCTGCAGCAATCCACGTCAGCTGAAGACATTAATTCCTCAGATTTAAGTATGGCAAAACGCAGCACACTTTTTCAGTAAACCAATTTTAAGTGAAAATTAGCTATATGTGGCAATATTCACTGTACCTTGGAGATTCAGGATTATTAATTGAATTAGACTTCAATGATAGATTTGGGGAAAGTTGTGGGATTTTTTTAAAGGTTTTATGAGGAGTGTGTATTTGCTGTTTGTGCGTAGCTTCATGTAGTTACTTTATTTTTTCTTCCATCAGTTTGCACAGCAAATAACTGGGATGCGGTTCTGTGAAGCAAGTGCCAAGGATAATTTTAATGTGGATGAAATATTTCTAAAACTTGTTGATGACATTCTGAAAAAGGTAAAATATTCAGGTGGTGGTTCCTCTGACTACAGAAATGGTCAATGTTTAAATAATGACTGCAGGTACTCGTTGAGAGGACATAGAGGGCAAGGGCACGCAGTCGGGTGAAATTTTTGGTTAATATATAGTGGGCATGATGTAGTTCAGAGACTCTGCACTTCAGTTAATAAATACAGCTGTTGAATTTGGTAAACATCTGCTCCTATTTGCTATACTTCCTCTTTCCTGTAACTTCACTATATATCAGCCCAGCTTTCATTTGTGGGCAGTTGCAATTTGTTTAGGAAGTGGCTTTGTGTTGATAATGTAACTTTTTTCTGAAAGAAATTCTGAACACAACTTACTTGAATGTAGTTCACTAAAAAGAACCAAAAATTCCTTAAATTGAGGCTTTAGCTGAGAGTGGACTCTTGAGACAAGCTCTTTGTGCTGAGTTCTATGCAGATAACTGTTTACAGGTGATTTTTCTTTTCTTTAAGATGCCACTGGATGTTATAAGAAATGAGTTGTCCAACAGTATCCTGTCCCTGCAACCAGAGCCAGAAATTCCACCAGAACTGCCTCCTCCAAGGCCACATGTCCGTTGCTGTTGACTTGTTACTCCAAACAGAGTGGAAAATAGGAGTGGGAGGGTAAAGGAAGTATCTGTACTACTCTGCACTACAATCATTTGGCAGTTTCTTGTTGCACTTTGTTATTCGAGTCAGAGCTACACACTAACTTGTAAATATGCAAATATGCAATCCTGTGTAGGATTCAGCTATAACATTTAATTATTACCCCTCTCCCTCACAATGATGTTTCATTCATTGCCCCAGTGTTATAAATACTGTACAGTCGGTGGAGATTTACCACACTTCCAGTTGAGGAGGAGGAGAAATTAAATCTATACCTATTCTTGACATAAATGTTGTAATAGTTCTTGTTATTATAAACAGGCAGGCAGAAGCTCTTCTGGTATGAAGATAAGTATATGGTGCTTTGCTAACTATTTTAAAGACAAATTTTTTAAGAACAGAGGACTTTATGTACAAAGCTTCCATAATCAGCATTATGTTTCCTTTTCATGTAGTAAAAACATTTTTGGCTGTAGCATCCTCTGCTGACTGGATTTATTGAAAAGCTAAGTTTAATTTTTTGGCAGTCTTTTATTTATTTTGTTTAATGCTGCACCCCTTCTTTGTGTAGCAAGACATCACATCTGGTGCAGATCTAAGATTGCACTCTGAAATAGCATATATAATTTTCTGCGTAAGCATAAACTTGGTTGCAAGAATCATTAAGTTTCAGTAAAAGAATGGAGATATATTCGAGCTCTAAAAGAAGGTATAAAAAGCAATGCTGCTGTCCTAGACAAATTCTTTTTTAAAAAATAAAAAAATAAAAAATTAAGATGATACATTTTCCTGTGTTAAGGAATATATATGTGTATTTGTCTGGACATCTGTAGGGTTGGGGGAAGGGAACCTAAGGTAAAATTATTTTCTTTCCTAATGATGGAAATTATTCCCATCATACAAATACTGTGTTAGGGTTTTGTCTGATAATGAATTTGTGAATTATATCTTTGGTATATCTTTTATTAAAATGCACTGTTTAGTTTAGCTGTGGTAAATCAGTAGTTACATATTTGAATAACTTGGTG
Source organism: Tauraco erythrolophus (assembly GCF_009769465.1). NCBI lineage: Eukaryota > Metazoa > Chordata > Aves > Musophagiformes > Musophagidae > Tauraco > Tauraco erythrolophus. Next base: position 47,934,620 of record NC_141467.1, on the reverse strand, counting down.
TGTCCTGAATGTTGTGGTATTGAAAAACATTGTGGTCTTTCTAAAAGAATGAAGTGCAAATAAAATTTTGTATTTATGAATGACAATGGAACTGCACCTGTTATTAGAATGGCAAGTATCAAATGATGGGTAAAAGGTAGAATCTGGAACAACACTTGTTTTAATTATGTTATAATTTACTTTTCAGTTTGACAGTTCCTTTAGGTGTAGTTAGAAGAGCAGCGGACGTTAGGTGTTCACCTTGATCACTGTTCTGTTGGGAGAGCAGCTGATGACCTAGCCCAGCTGATATCTTCAAATAGCATGTGACTGCTTGTCATGCTGTTTTAGCGGGTGGTCGCCAAACTATTAATTACACTGGCAACACAAGTATGAACCAGTCTTTTGCACACTACAGCTTCTCTGCTTCTCATTCTCTGGTGCTGGAATCCATTTTGTCACTTTTGCCGCTCTTCTAGCCAGAATACTGGCACTGACCAGTAAGATATACCACTGACTTAAGCAGCTTCTCTCTTTTTTCTGGAAGGTAAAAAGACACAACAAATTGTTAACATTGAAAAAAAAATTAAAAATGGAGCCCTTATTTCCCAGAGTAAGCTCTGATGTTCTGAATCACACCGGGATTTCAACTGACAAATTAAGGAAGCGTGGTTGATATTTGTGCTTATGTTTTCTGCCACCTTGTGCCTAAATGGTTAGCTTTTTTACATAGTAAACTTACAGTTTGCTATCATATTGGTAAGGTAAAATCAATTTCTAAAGCACTTGTAGGATTTCTGATGGTACTGTGGACAATAGCAAGGAAGGGAAAATTATGGAAAATGAGTTTTAACTTGACAACCATTTTATTTTAGCTGATTTGTTTTTATTTGTACTTAGAAACTTGTGATTTTTTTTTCTGCAGTTTTTGAATTTAATAAAAATTAAGAAATTTGACTTAGATACACTTTCTTGTAATTCTGTGCTGTTTGTATATAGACAGATTGGAATCCCAGTCTCTTGTACCAAAAATTAAAAATTATTGCATTTAAGAAAGACATATTTATGTAAGACTGCTTGAATGTATTTGATTATTCATTGGAAATTATAAAACGTTCAGGAAACCTGTTTGCTTTGCATCCATTGTGCTATGAGACTGAAGAGGTTTTTATCTCCTCATTTTATCTTTGCAACTTTTATATGAGTCAAAACAAGTTCAATTTTTGTCCTTGCTCCATCTAGCAAGAATTTGCAGTGTGGTGTGGAAGGATGTGTGGGGGGGGAAAAAGTAAATTCTTGCTGCTCCGTTGCCTCAAATGGAAGTTCAACCGTCAGCCCAACCCATGTTGACATCTAATGATGGACTGTTTGAATGGTCTGCACAACCATTGAGAGATCGCAGGATGAAAAAAAGGGAAGATAAGCACAAGCTGTAGCTGTAAGTCTGTTCTAATCTGTTAGCAGATTGCTGTTCTTTAGGAGCGCTAGTTAAGGCTAGCCCATTTCCACTCTTCAGGGTGCGTGTGGGGATTGCTTCATTCTAATACCAAGCCCAACATGCTTTACCACTCAACTTAGCAGATGCTGTGAGGTCCTCTAGTCCCTGACAGTTTCTTCATGCTGGAGAAAATACACAGGAGTGTCTTTTGATAAGCAGGCATGGCAAGCAGAAATCAAAGGACACTCAGAAATAGGAGAGTAACATCTGCTCCGAAGTAGTGGTGGTTTCTTCATTCAATAAAATAATGGTAGCTAGATTGTGGTCATTGAATGGTGGTTTGCCACTGATTTGAGTGTGGTTAGGATTTAATCCAGTAAATTCCTGAAATGGCACGATTTCAGTGGTACGTCTGGTTAGCACGGCATCTTGAATCAAAACCAAAGTTCATCTCTATCAAGAGACTGATACAATATTTGATTGTGTCCATGAAGTTTTAAATCTGTCTATAACGGATATTCAACCAGTGGGTGGAGTTAACAGATGATTTTTTTGTAGATGAACAGAAGGAATGTAGGAAGACTGGAAATTTCTCTTTTGTATAATAGCGAGTCATGATACAGAAAAAGCTGAATACCACTGGCTTACCAGGACACCTTGAATTATGCACTGTTGTGCTGTGTGCGCTAGAAGAATAGTGAGAGTCACATCTTTCTCTCGCCAGATGTTCTGCTCCTTCAGAGCAGAGATACACAACTAATGTCAACGTTTGGTACTTTGGAGGAAGGAGGATGAGAAGAAGGTGGAAAAAAGGACTGGAAGTTAAAAGCCAGAATACGGTGAGTTGCTGGAGCAACTTTAGGGCTGCATGTTTGTGCCCTTGGTGGAGATTTCAGCATTCCCTTGTTTAATTTAATTTAATCTAGTGTGTTATTTATGTCACTGCACTGAAGGAGTAGGAATTTCTGGTAGCAAAGGGTTTACCTTAATTGGTTTGCCTTTTTATCATTATTATTTGCAAAAGTGATACCATAAACTAATCATTAATTAGAGTGCTAGATTTAAGCAGAATTGGGAATTTGGTAGGTCATTCTGACTTGGGCAAGGATTTCTAGTTAATCCAGTTAGCCTTGGAAGCCAGTGGTTGTCTTACAGACTAATGCTATCTGTTGTATAATAAACAGCCAGCTATCTGGCTGTTTTGCAGCTGTGATCCTTCTGTCCAATGCCTTTACCGTTTCGTGTGTCAAAATCTCACTGAGATAGGAAGATTTATAGCAGGTACATTTCTGAGGTGGGAAGGAAAGGGAGGGAGGGAGGGAGGGAGGGAGGAAAAGGGGAACAGAGCAATCAAACTTGTAAAGAAAGAACATGAACAAAAACCTTTTCTAGAAGGGGAATGGAGAATGCAGCCCATTTCCAGCTTGGTCACTTTCCCATATTGGGGGTTCATTCACACAAGTTCATCTCTGCAGTTTGTGAAAAACAAAAAGAAACTGCACCAACCAGCATGAATTCATTCTCCCTTCTTGTGTTGGCAGGTTTTCATTCAGTGGAAACCATAGTAGTTTTGCTGAAGCAAAGAATCCTTTCCCTGTAATGAAAAAGGCTCATTGGCGTTCATTGGCGTACTAGTGACAGATACAGTCTCACTTCGGGAAGAAAAGGCAGAAATACTTAGACTTTGTCTTTCAAATGACTACTGTCGTTTATATACAGACTCTTGATTGTGCCAACGGCAAGTTTTCCTTTTGAAGTAGTTTAAATGGCCCAGTTTGAGATGTTAGTCCTTCACGTTTTTTATTTCTTGTTGAAAGATGTAAAACCAGTTGGCTGTAGCTTTTAAAAAGTTGCATTTGCTTTGTCCTAACAAGTTGTCAGAACGGCTACATGAAAGGTAGAGTTTGTTCACCTTTCTCTCCCTTCTGGCTTAGAACGTTTCAAATGGTCGAAATACGAAGGTACCATCCTAGTAGGTACTGCTGTCTGGAGTGTCAGCTATAAATATGTTCACACTAAATAAGGAAAAGTTGAAGTGCCAGAGTTCACACTAGGCTGAAACGAGAAGTTTTGAGTACTGTGGGTTTTGATGGCATTGCTGGGATTTCCTGCAAGGGCAGGCGCGCTGGTGGGAGTTCTCCATTAGGGGTCACTGAAGATCCACCAGTGAAGGAGCCTGTTGCCTGTCCCAGTGGATTCGCCGTGGCTTCTCGCTGCTCCCCGCTGTGTAAATGTCTTTGTCAAAACTCCTGCTCTTTCGAAAGCAGCAACTTGAAAAGTATAATAGCAGTGAATAGCTGTGGGCACTGCAAATGTAGCCAAAGAAATGCACGAGTGTATTGTGTTGAAGGAAGTATTGAAGGATTAAAAATAGGCGAAGTTGTGTTTGCTTAAGGATCTTTTCTGACAGAAGGGATATTTTTAGCTAACTTCCAGTCATCTGCATGACAGATGCGATTTGTTTAGTTTTACTTCTTGAGGATCCCCTGCAATGACTTATTCAAAAATTATTAAATATCCGAATGCACCACCTTCGTTTCCTAATAAGTGAATCAAAACGTAAAAAAACCTCAGTGTGATTCATTACTTGTATTTCTATCAGGACTCATAATATCTTTTTTAATTCTTAGAATTGCCCCTAAAATCTCTTCTTTGGACTATTACTTGATTTCAGTGTTCTTGAGTGAAATTATTTTTCCTTCCAACTCTGGTCAAAATATACATAAACTATCTCTGACAAAGGGTGTTTTTCCTTAAAATTGTAAAGGTCAAATTTTCATTTTAATTTTAAGTACTTCAGAGGTCGAATTCTATACATAATTCTCTAAGGATGCTGTTCTATCACAGAGGATTACAGGGTCAATGCTATTAAAACAAAATTAATTTGTTTTAATATTAACAGACAATGTGTATATTTACATTGTACAATATTTACATCAACGAGGAAACATTCATCAGTCTGGGTAACTGCCAGCCCTTGCAAAAGAATCCAGCTTTTCTTAGAGTCTAACAGATTGTTATGAAATATTTACGTTTTATTTTATTTATAATTTTGAGTTTTTATTTCCTGAAGATGATTTTAGTCTCTTAGAAAGGAGGAATCCTGTTTGGTGTTGGCTATGATTTTTATTGTGATGAGGGGATTAAGATGCTTTTTTTTAGATTAAAGTTGCTATGCTTTCCTCTAACCCAGCATCCGTTATCACATTCTCTAAAGCCTTCTCATGTTGCTTTTAAGGATTATAAAATCTATTATGTGTATGTCAGTGTGTCAGTACACACAATCCTACAGTGGCATGAAATTATGGGTCCCTAAAAGCTGGCTAGTACTGAAGAAAGCAGTTAATTTTCTTTCTCAGGAATGATGATGCAAATTCACGGTAGCCATGTAGACACAGGCTTTATGGAATTGTCCGAGCCTGCATGAAAAGCAGGACGGAAGGCAGTAGGGCAAACAAAATGTGTTATGCTAAATTATGAAATTACTTAACTTGAATGCTACGCGTCGCTGGCTGTAGTCACTTCTCCTTGGATGAGGCTGCAGCTGCATCTAATACGGTTTCTAGTGGCATGTCAGGAGGGCAACAAAATCCAAAGAGCTCTGATAACTGCTGGGAGAAAGAGGAGACCAAAATGTTCATCTGCAGCCAGTGATGACCTCTGTGTAAGGGCATGGCTTGCTTTGCTCCAATGCAGTTTTGATTTTAAAGAAGAGAGAAATGGAAGGGGCTGCTCAGGCCTCTAACTTATTCCCCCGTGATTATAGGCAAACATAAAATAGAGGCTTTTTCCCCACTGCCATCCTATAACAGACAGGATTAAAAGAAAATGTTTTTCCCCTGCTGGGTAGGAAATTGTGATGGTAAACTTCTGCTGTCCCTGAGCTGATGAATTGTAATAGCACAATGGATTTTTCTTCCAAGAATTGGTCTGATTGCTTGCATTTTTTTTAGACCCAGGTGGATTATTGATATCTTCAATATACTGTGCGTGTAGTAAGTTCTGCAGCATAACTGTACATTATGGGAAAAAGTGCTTCCCTTCATTTCAAACCTATCATCTGCTAGTTCGTTTCATCCCCCAGCATTCTTTTACCAGGAGAAACAGTTGAACAGTTTCTTCCTTTTCACCTTTTCTATGCTTCCCATAATTTTAAGATCTTTATCAAATGCTTTCATCAGTCATATCCTTTGCAGGCTTGACAAGTTCTAACATCTTCAATTGTTCCTGTTATTAAAGCCATTTCATACCTTTAAAACATCCTTACAGCCCTCCTCTGTACATTTTTTTATTACTATGTTTTTCAAGAAGGCCAGCACTGCATTCAAGAATGTGATTTCAGCATAGGTTTACACAATAGTTTTTTTATCATTTAATCAGTAATTTATCCAGAAGAAAACGTTTTCTGTTATCCCATGGCATCTTAATATCTCTAAGAGCCTTCAGTGAAGGACACGATTGAATGGCTGTTGTAAATCCAGGCGAATTATATCAAGTGGATCTCCTTTTTTGTGCGATCTATGATGGCTGCATAGCACAGATATCATTAGATCCCCAATGTCATTTTTCTGTGCGTCTTTTATTCTTTGATAACAGTATCTACCAACAGTATCTACCAACTACCCCATATCGATATCAGTCTGATGTCCCTTAGAGAACTCTCTTCGGTGGAACGTGTGTGAGATGACAGACAAGATGGGTAGTTTTTGCACTAGACATGTAGAGTCACCACTCTAAGGAAAGCACAGGCAGGTTGCACTATTTCTGTCAGCTGAAGAGCAAATTGAAAGCCATTTAAAAGCAGTTAAAATCTCCATGTTGACACATTTGAAAGTTTAAACTTGACTACGTTTAACTTGCACCATTGACATTGTTCTGGATACAGAGCTGTACCGAAATAACTCACCTTCGTGGGTTCTTGTGAACTCTGTGTATCCAGACAAGGATTACTCAAAATGGCAACAAAATAACTCCTAATTGAAATCAGTTTGTTATTCTCAAAATCTTGTTGTGGGCAAGAATGGGGACATACCTTGTATGAAAAGCCAAGAATTTATTGTTGGTCTAATTGAAATCTTAGTAGACTTAAAAAAAAAAAATGCAATAAACAGTTACCACAATTAGTCCAGTTACTAAATTTCACAGTCCCAATTATCTAATTAAATGAATACTTCTCACTGTTTAAAAAAAAAAAAAAAACAGTTTAAATTGTTGCAGAGAAACACACATGAGCACACACACACTGGGTGGAGCATGATGTTGATGATTGGGTTTCCTCCTTGTCTTTGTCGGGAGGAATACGATGTTGGTGACTTCTTCATCACTCTTAGGTTCCACTTGAGGTTATTTTCATGTTTACTGACTCTCTCGTACGCTTTATTCTTTCTTCACTGGTTTGCAAGTACATTACATCCGCATTTATGATATACAGTGCATTTTACGTGTGTTGGATACTTGTTTTTTATTCTGTTACTCCTAAAACTGCCTTTGCCCAGCTCCAAATTGTGCATATCTTTAACTGACCATGGGTGAGTACTTGCATCTTTAGCGTCATCCCAAGACCCTTTGTATCAGCCCAGGCCTGTATTTGTCTAAATCACATCCAGTGTTCCCACTTTGGAGGCCTTTGCTGTCATACCTTGCCTTTATTCCTACATGATTACACTAGCCACTGTATATTTGAATCCTAAATATGTCTTTCTATGTAGAATAACCAACTGCCACTACTATAGTTATAAAAATTGTCACATCACATGATTAAAATAAGCAAAGTACACAGAATGGGTAGCAGCTGTCTGATCACTAGGAGAAAAAACTGTTGTTACAGCTAAGCAAGCTAAACCAAAGTTTCCAGTCAGGCTGAGACAAGTTCAGGCAAACAGGAAAACCAGACAACTACTCTAATTAGTCAAACATTGGATTAAAGAGACATCACTTACAAGAAAAATATTAGCAAAAAAACATATTGTTTTCTATAGGTAGCTGTAGATCCTCTATAGGTTCTTGCAAGGCATCACCATATTAAAACAGGAGAAAGTTGTGTATGCTTATGTATGCTGTGGATGCCATGTCAATCTTAACAAGTAATGCGATCCAAAATGAGCAGATCCACCAAACTGAATTGGTGCTGGGAACCTGCATGGATGTTGCTAGGGTAGGGATTGCTTTGGGCTTGCTCTGATCTGGCATCAGGCACGACTGCTGACGACAGTTGGAATTTGTTACTTGTGCTCATGAAGATCATCTTGTGGTTTGGACTCCTAGAAAAAATCCACTTCATTTTCTCTAACACAATTCTGCGATGTGAAACAAAGTGCAGTAAGGAGGGATGATCCTGATCTGAATTAAAATACTAATATAGTCATGCCTTGTATGGGACCAGAACCCTGGTGAATAAAACTCTGAAGTGGCATATTTTACTTACTGGAGCATCTTCCAGTAGCAAAGGAAGAAAGAAATTTGAACTGGAACCAGGAAACTAAATAAAACAAGTTAAATGTGAGAGGAATATGAAGTTGCATAATAAATGCACTCAACCAGCCAGTGAGCTGTTTCTGCAAGGGCCATGATGAGATCTGAAAGGTACCTGTAAGAGACCAGGGTCATCTACCCTTAGACCAAGCTGAAAAATGCAAAAGCTCTGTCCACAGGCCTGTAAAGCGTACACTCAGGGTTCAGTGGGAGGAAAAAAAGTGGAAAGTATCAATGTTGAAAGACAAGTGCACTTCAAACTGAATCTCATTCTGCTAACTCCAGTCCTTATTTGTAAACTATTGATCTCATTCGCTACAGCTGGGGCAAGGGATACTCAGCTGTATAAAATGCCAGGTAACATCTTGAATTACAAAAGGCAGGGGTAAAACCAAAATCTGATTCTGTGGTGAAACTATCCCCTCAGAAAATGTTTTTCAATGCAAAAGTAATAACTGCATGCTATTAACTGTAACCGTAAACCTAAGCTAATATAATATTATGTTTATTCCCACTGAGTGGGTTCCTATGAGTCTGACCTTTTTCAGCTCCTTAATCCCTGCACGTGTTACTTTATGCATTTGCCTTTCTAATACTCTGCTTTGCTACATGCTGTCTGTGTGCCACATGCAATTTTTGTAAGCGCGCGGGGTTATCTTTTTAGCAGTAGCTAGCACCGGCTGGCATTTGCATGCTACCCTTATTCAATTCAATTACCGGCTGTCCACAGGGCAGTAATTGCAGTTTCAGGAAGCTCAGGTTAATGAGTAAATTGAGTTTTATGTCTTCCTGGGTCATAAGATACTGACGGGTAAAATGCATTTGGATAGGATAGATTTAAACCATGGCAGTTGTGCTAGACTGTGCTAGCAGCTCATAAAGAAAGTTTAGGTGTCTTCTGAAATTGAAAATGTCATTGATAATGGAACCCAAAGGAGGATGGAAAAGAGCTATCCTGACCGGTTTAACTTCTCTTTTCCCAGTAAATGGACACAGCATGCAATTAGGTCAGTGAGAAAAAGAATTTCCATTTTTCTGCAAGAAAATCCACTTTTGCTATGCATTGCACAACAACAAGCATCATAGGTAAATATCAGCTTTTGAGGGACAAAAGGCTTAAAAGAGGGTTTTATCTGATAGGGGTCCAAATTAAAATTAGATGTTTGCCTCCAGGTGCCAGCCCATCTCTGGAGAGGTCAGAAAGCAGTCCCTGGAGTACATCAGCTATCAGCTTGATCAACAGGCATCAGGGCTGATTAATTGAATCAGGCATTCAATTCTAATCAGCCACCATCTAGAAACTGAATTCAAATCAAATTAATATAAAGCTTTTTTTATGTTTCAGTTTTTAAAAAAATTTTAGCAAGTCCGTGGTTCCAGAAAAAGTCTAACTTGTCCCAGCTCTGCCATAAGAAGAGAAAGAAGAGGAGTCTATGCTGTTGTAATAGCTTTCTGAAAGCGGTGTGCCTTTTAATAAAGCATTGAGGTTCCCGTTTTCCTACATGGCAAAAGGTAAGAGTAACTAAAATGAACAGGAGGGAGAATGCAAATGTGAGTAGGAACGTGGGACAGTCAAACCTCTCATCTCAAATGTCGCACACTAAGTAGTAATTCAGCAGAGAATCAGAACTGTCCTGTGTCGCTTGGGCCATTCAGTGCCTTGCGCTTTTTGTCTTTCTTTACGTCCTCCCAGTCTCCTGTGAGGGGCTTCAGCAAAGGCTGGCCGCAGGGAGCTGGACCTCTTTCCTTCCTCTGCTGGTACACTGCACACTAGACACATCTGGTCAGCCTCATCTTTGATCTCCTTTAAAAGCTCTTTGTTAGAAAATATGTCTCAGCCGTGGCTAGCACCTTGACCTCTCTCCCGAGCACATGACCCATCACATCCCCTTTTTTTCTCATTGAACTCGGCACAACGCTGTGTTAGTGAGGGCTCAAAAGCTCAGTAACCACTTATCTGTGCTTTAGCTGCTCGGTGCACTTGGCCACTCTTGCTTTAGGCAAGAGAATTAGAGGAGTGTTTGAGGAGAAAATGGAGAATGGATGGGAGTATATCACAAGCAAATTGAATTTAGATGAGAAAGTGGAAGTGGGGGAGCAAAGGAAGAAGATATGAGACTAATCAAGCGAATATTAATGAGGTACTGGAAGAGGAAATTGTGCTTGTAAGTATTAAATCTGTATTGTCAGCCTGTCAGAATTAGTGGGGGTGATGCCTACCTTGTCAGCACCAACTGAGCCAAGCCAAGCTCCTGGTATGCCCAGATGAACCATCAAAGCAGCCTCTTGCCAGTCAAAAGGTGCTCTGTGTGGCTGAGCACCTTACAAGCCACACACAGGTGCTCCCCAGGAAGTCCCAGTGAGCGAGCAGGGCTCAGATCCTTGGGCCAGGATCCAAGCAGCTGCAGTATGGAACCGTCTCACACATCTCATACCCACAGGATGAGACTGACAGGAGCCTCCAGAGCACCACTGCAATGGGAGCAGAAGAATTAGAAGGAGGGAGAAAAAGGCAGAAAGAAGCAGTTAGACTGAAAGGAAGAGAGATACTGGAACAAATGTTGATAATATTAAAAGTGTATTCTAGATCTTGCCAACAAAATTGTTAGCATAAAAGTGGAAGAATCTTTCAACTAGAATCCAACTGTATGTACTTTGGCTGTTTCTAAAATATAGATGTAGGGCTACTTTTGTGGTGGCCCAGGAAACTAGACCTCTGCTTTTGTTAAAACTGTGCCAATAACAGCAGAAAAACCTCTTTTTCTAGTATTGTAATATTTGACTTTGCATCCCATCTGATGCACAAGATGGCAGGACCAAAAGGGTAGGTAAGTATTTTCTGAATTGGATAAATCTACTTAATGCCATTACATTATGCCTTCTTATTCCTCCCCTGTGGATTCATGAACACCTAAGCATATGTCAAATATTTTGAAAATGTTGCTGACAGTCAGAAGGGCAGTGTCCTTGACCATTCACCTCTGGCAGAGCAATAACTAAGGAAATCCTCAAATTCTGAATCGGAATCATAGAATGGTTAGGGTTGGAAGGGACCACAAAGATCATCTAGTTCCAACCCTCCTGCCATAGGCAGGGAAACCCTCCACTATACCAGGTTGCCCAAAGCCTTATCCAACCTGGCCTTGAATGCTTCCAGGGATGGGGCATCTACAACTTCTCTGGGCAACCTGTTCCACTGCCTCATCACCCTCTGACTGGAAAATTTCTTCCTTATATCTAATCTAAAATCTACCCTCTTTCAGTTTAAATTCATTGCCCCTAGTCCTATCACTACACGCCCTTGTAAAAAGTCTCTCTCCAGCTTTCCTGTAGGCCCTCTTTAGGTACTGGAAGGCTGCAATAAGATCACCCCAGAGCCTTCTCTTCTCCAGGCTGAACAGCCCCAACTCAGCCTGTCTTCGTAGCAGAGGTGCTCTAGCCCTCGGATCATCTTCGTGGCCCTCCTCTGGATCCGCTCCAGTAGCTCCATGTCCTTCCTGTGTTGGGGACTCCAGAGCTGAATGCAGTATTCCAGGTGGGGTCTCACCAGAGCAGAGTAGAGGGGCAGAAACACCTCCCTCGACCTGCTGGCCACGCTCCTTTGGATGCAGCCCAGGATACGGTTGGCTTTCTAGGCTGTCAGCGCACATTGCTGCTCATGTTGAGCTTCTCATCCACCAACACTCCCAAGTCCTTTTCCTTAGGGCTGCTCTCAATCCATTCTCCACCCAGCCTGTACTTGTGCTTGGGATTGCCCGGACCCGCGTGCAGGACCTTGCACTTGGCCTTGTTGAACTTCATTAGGTAATGAGTGCATTTTATTCTACTTATTTATATTCTATGGTAATGCAACACAACAAGTTCTATCTTGACCTGTCTCTGCCCTCACACCCTTTAAAAAAACAATCCACATAATATTTCCTATATTCTGTGAGTCTTCTCTTAGCATACGGTCAGATGAGGGTGCTTTCTCCTAATGACTAGTAGGTATTTTCTAATAATGCTAATATTTCCAGAACCAAGATGGATGTTTCTAAGGGAATGATTACATGAGTGCTTGCAGCTGTGTTCAAAACATAGTACAGCCAAAGACTGTCATGAGTGTATGTTACACACCCAAAACTCAGTTCCAAACAGTGTTGGGGCTGCATTTTAAGAGCTCATTTTAGCTCTTAGCGATGAAAATCAAAATTCTTGCTGTTGCAGGATTAGTCAATGGCAAAACCCAGCAGGATATGACTTTTTCTCCCACTGAAACTGTGGGTGGAGATCTGAGTTTGCATCTTTACTCTCTAACTATTCTCTGTTCCAGGCCAAAGCAGAATGGATTGAGATTGTGATGCCGAGCCTGTTTAAATAACCCTTTAATAAAGGTTCTGTTTTTTTCATTCTAGAAACAAATTTCATATCTGGGGTTCTGATGTCTCCGTAACTCTTTCCTAGGCTCTAAGTGATTATATTAGCTCATGGCTCTAGTCCTGAAGAGTGTAATTTCATCCTCACATTTCAAAAGGTTAATCTATTCTCATTAGCAATAAGGGATCAAGTCACGTGGCTTAAAAAAATAGTAACATAGATCTGAATTTCCTACCCATGTGAGCAGTGGAAAAATGAACAGGAGTGGGAAGGAGTCATCACACCATATACTTAACTAATCTAAATCTGGATGCTTAAATTAGGTTCCTCCACCAAGTGGCATCGGAAGGAGTCATCACTTTCACTGTTAGGAAAGTCAGGAGAGATTAGGCTCTTAATTTATTTATGAAAATATTTGATTGTATTTGTTATGTATCAAATACCTTAAAAAGGTTCTGTGACTATCTCACCTTCTTCCCAGCCTCTCAACTTCTTAAGATGCTACCTTACTGCTCCTGCTGAACTTTCAGAAGTACACCAAAACATCTTCTCTTGGGCTCTAGACCAACAAGAAACAACAGAGAATCTTGAAGAAAGCTGAGAAGGAAAAATATTCATTAAAAAATCCAGAGCTGAAGAGAAGGAGCTGCTGATCTGTGTCGCAGCCACAACAGTAGCTGCTGTACTTGGAGCTAAACTCTCAGCCCGCATGAACTGCGAGAGCTTGATGAGCAAAACTAGCCATGCCCTTAGAAAACATTTAGGCTGAAGAAGGTCACATTTTGAAGACCTAACTACAAACAATCCAATCGTGATGGAGGTAACAAGGTATTTCTAGGAGGCAAAGGCGTGATTCCAGCAGAGCCAGGTAGGCAGGAGCTGTGTCATGGGAAGCGCCACCAAGCCCATGGCCCTTGCAAGCAGATGCCCAGCATTTCCTGTGGGGCTGTAAGGGGTTGTCCCTGCCATTGGCTTCAGCAGCTCAAAGGTTGCAGGAATCTTTAATCTGAATCTAGCTAGATGAAAGCTGCTGCAGGAATACCTAGCCATGCCATAATGGCAACTTTGATTACAATGTAAGTATCTTCAAAAATAGAATATCTTGACAACTGAGGTCAGGGTGTGATTATAAGAATTACAGGCTTTTCTAAAAGTACTGAGGAAAACAAAAACAAAAGCAAACTGAAAAAACCCATTGATTCTTCTATTTTAACCCTGATGACCAGCTACATCAAAACGATCTGCTGGGAGCCATTGCAGCAGAAGCCACAATAAAGGAAACACCTGTTGGATCGACAGCAGACATCAGAAACCTTCCTAGAGGAGAGAAGAGGTAAGGAATGTAGAACTGGTCTTGCCACTTCTCTTTTAGCAAATAACTAGCTCTCAAAAACCCTAATTAAGTTTCTCTCTTTAAAATGTGATTTCCATTTGCTCCCTAAGGTTTAAAAATAGTGAAGAGATTTCAGCAATTGATGACACTCTCAGTTGTACTAAATTAGAGCGTAGAGGAATTAGAAGTTGCTGCTGCTGTTGGTTTCACATAGTGATGGTCTCTCCCTTTCTTCTCGTCCTCGCACCAGGATGCTGTTCCCCACCGCTGCCCTCCCGGGCAGCAGCCGCTTGCCAGAGAGGCACATCACCCGCCTGTGATGCTCAGTGATCAGAGTAAGTTTTCTAATCACTTTCGGATTCACAGAGCCTTTTGTTCAGTTTTACCCACGGGCCTGCACCTTTGGTCTTTCCTCACGTACGCAGTCTTGTGGAAGTGGGAACAATTTTGCCTTTGTGAATGTTTTTTGACAAGAGCTTAACTTGACTGCCTGCAATGGAAATCCTCTAGGTGTGCACTGCTGTGAACTAAACCAGTCTCAGGGGATCCATGTGTGTGGGCTATAGACTGCTTAATTGCATGTGGGCAATGTTGTCCTCTGACTCAGAAATATCTTTGCCCTGGGAAACAATAATATACACAAAAAAATTATTTCTTCATTCACAGACATAATCTCTTTAGTGTTGCCTTATATTTGTCTTAACAAAATTTATTGGATGAATGACAAAAAAGACTATTAGTTTTTTCCACTGAAGACTGTGAATGATAAACACACACATTTTACTACTAACTAGGCATGTTTGTGATTGAATACTCCGTAATTCAAAGGCATCTCACCTGCTCTTGATATGACGGCAATAACAACACTGCCATGTGCTGTGATTCTGGCATAGATTCAGTTCTTCCACAGAACTTAAATCGTGACCATATATTCCAGTTAGCTTAGGCTTCAGGCTTTGAAAGCTCAAGGTGAGTGATGAAGAGAAAGCAATTTGATCAGCTAGTGGAGCTGACTAGAAGGCACCTTCATTATAAAGGAGGTTAAAAAAGGAATAAAACTCTACAAAATGGATTAAAGGTATAATAATAATAATAGCATCAAACAGCATAACAAAGAAAAATGTCTGCATTCAACTGAAATTAATATTTAATAGATGGTACAATGATGTCTGTGGCTTTATATTCTTCTATTTTAATGATCTTTACCACAGCTTGAGGTCCTTTGTCTTGTCCCCTTCTACTAATATCAGCTGGAAGAGACAGAGATTAAAACAAGAGTAATTTCCCCATGGTCGTTGCTTGGCACTATTTCAGCTTTGCTCAGCCATGAACTGAAGTTTAAAGGATGAAGTACTGTCACTCAAACTGATTCTTCCTTCCACCCTTTCTTACCAGGGCTAACCACTCAGCCAGTCACCAAGGAAACGCGTGGCTCCCTTGCCCATCTTACTGCCACACTATCAGCCTCATATTGGGAATGTCACCATAATCTCATTAGGAGGTTGAATTTGCCATTGAAGCTTCAATTCCCATAACAGGAGGGGAGTGGACTAATGCAATTAAGCAAATTAGCGTTTTGAGCCATTGCATGATATGTGTCTAATACCATGAGCAAAGACTAGCTAGTTTTCTTCCTCTGTTTTAAAAAAAAATCAATGAAAACAATACCTCAGTCCTCTCCCCATGTTATACTCAGAGAAATACTGTGGTTCTTTCAGCTCTAAAGGTCTTTACAAATGGGAAGATAATTGTTCACTTGACCAAAAAAAATGAATTGTTTTCCTTTCTTTTTCCCAATACTCCCATCCCAGTGGTTCTGATTATTTTTATCTGCATAACATTCATATTTCTAAAGGTAAAGTAGACAAAAACAGAACTCCAGAGCCTTTAAATAATAACTGAATTCTGCTAATCCAGCAGCCTGGTGTCATCATTTTGTTTTGCTCCTCTCTTATGGTATGTGACAGCAGTTACCACATCAGAACAAAACTATTGGTTTCAAGTCTATTCTGACGCGAGGTGTTTCTTAAGTGCTTTGAAAAACTATTTTAAACTATGCCAAATTTTCTGGAGATAATTCTGGCATATTCAATAATTCTCTAGAAATGCAGATTATTAAATGCCTAAGACAGAGCTTTTCTGCCTTTTCGTGCGGCGTTTGGAGGCTAATCCAGTTCCCTCCTCCCTCCCTCAGCCTGCCAAGTAAACAAAGCAGCAAGAGAGGACAGTAGCGAGAATCAAGAACCGTAAATCTTTGAATAATATCCTGGCATGTGAGTTTCAAAGGCAGCGTATTTCTCTGGGAGCCTGAGGGAGGGAACAAGGGAAGGAGAGGAGTGGCCGTACTCTGCTGCGGGTAATGCTGCTGTCTCCATCACAGCATTTCTTCCTGGGGAGTTCGAAGATGGAACGACACAGAGAGCCTCTTATGTGTATCGATTACCAAGGAGGTTATGTCGCTGACTGCTGGCTGTTTTCAACTTCGACTGAGAAATCAGTATATTTTTGTAGTGTTATTGTGCTATCACTTGTCTTCTCTCGAATAAATCCCAGCCTGCCACCAGGCACTACAGTCAGAAGGAGCGAGAACAAGAGTTATTACTAAATAAGGGCAACGGTTTAATATACGCCGCTTTATATAATACATGGTCCCTCTCCTAAGCATCTTACAAAATAGACATATATTATGCAAGCAGTATACATAGTCTCAAAGGATAGTGTTATCTTAGCTTTTTTGCCTGAAAACAAAGTAACTTTGCAAGACTGAGTCAGTACTTGAAAACAGAACAGATAATGCTGCAGGTATTTGGAAAGCGTCACAAAACTAAAAGTTGCAGTGGTCAAAAACTCACAAAATGTCAGAGCTGAGCTGATGCTGAAGAGAAATCAAAGTGTGGTGAAACGGAAAATACAGGACTGAGGCTTACAAACTAAATGAGCTCTGCACTGTAATGGCAATAGCCATACAGTTTGGATTAAAGTATTTTAGTATTTATGGTATCAGATTAGATAAGGAAAAAAAAAAAGAAAAAATAATTAATGTTTTAAAATATCTTTTTTGTTCCTGATACCATTACAAGAGAGAAGCAGGGGATGAATTATTTCCCTAGTAAATTCTTATGTAACATCGCTGTAAAGTAGTCATGTTTTGCCTATTTGTGTTTTTTCCTTGTATCGTGTTTGGATTTAAATGTAGCCTTAATCCTGCATATCCTGCTTTGAAAGCTTAGATCTGTAATGTATTGTATAGTATTCTTTAAAAGGCTTTGCTCTGTAGTGTGTGGTAGCCTTGAGTTACAGTATAGATTTCAATTCTTAACCTTATACTTCATAGTTTTGCTTAGATAACATTCTTTGATTAATACAATGTAAAATTTCAAATATACACAATAATTGATGCAAATAACACCCAACAAAAAGCATACCATTATTTAATATCACTTATTAAATGAAACATGCAGTAGCAACACAGATTTACAGGCAAATTCACCAAGGTACCAAAATAAAGCACACCAGCTGAGTTCACAGCTTATATTTTCCTATGACTTTTTTCCCATATTCAGAAGAATATTATGGAGCAATTGAGACACAGTCTGTGACTCTGGCCTCTAGCTTTAGAGATGATCTCTGAGGTTGCAGGGCTGTTACGATGAGACCAATATCATATGAAGAGAGAGCAGCAGAGCTTGAGTCTGAGCCTTCATGGCTGTAGCTTGGAAGTAGAGAAGCGAGTAGCTGCCTCATCTCTGACCACACAGTGACCACTGAGGAGTCACTTGCACACTGGTCCTGAGCCTGCCCATAGTCTGTACAGTCACCGCCACTAGCCAGGACAGCGTTCAATAACTTATCAGAACCGCAACCTAATTTCTCCAGTGTATCCCATGCGTGATACAAGAACTGATACATATGCCATCATTCCTAGTCTTTAACTAATTTCACATCAAGATGATCATTACATTTTCTGGAAAACTCTTGAAGGGCAAGTACCATAAATGCGGCATTTTTGTCTCAAAGAAGAGACTGAAGCCCTATTTTGTATCCGTCATGAAACGCAACTTTATTTGGAGACCTGTGACTGCTGTCCCCACAGTGGATGGGCATTGCTTGCTCTGGAGGAGATAAGGTAGGAGACCAATGCCAAGCACCTGTGATCAGATCTTCCTGGTCACCTTGTTTCATCTCACACTGGGATAATGAGTTCACTGAGTAGCTGTTATCCTTTTCCCCCTCCTTCCCTGTTATCTTGTTGATGCTGTATTTCATAGCGCCGTGATGTTCCCTCACAAAAAGGTTTCAACAGGTAGTTTACACAGCCCATCTCTACTACAGATGAGTCATAAAATACATACCTAAATGCAGCTTTGCAGCTGTATCTCTGCCTTGACCCACCACCAGACTCAAACATAATGGTTTCAAACTCTGCAGGCCTACGGCATCTTTCTTACCCCTAATCATGTTTTATGTTTGGAAAGAAGCAGGAAGCGAGGGTAAGCCCACGAAGATGGGAGGATAAGACCTTAAAAATTTCACTGCAGGCAAGAAGGATTTGAAGAGAGGAGTAATATGGCCCAAAGGGCAAAGGTGATTTCGATACTCTGAATGAGCAAGAGTTAGACAAGAAGAGAAAGCAAGAGGTGGAGATAAACAAAGGCACAGGCATGCTTCAGGGAAAGCACAGCAAAGGAAGAGAAACTTAAGGCCAAAAGTGATCCTGTCTTTCTGTATTCTGTGTGTTGATTTCTTTCATGCAGTCATATCAGCACAATAGGATATCAGACTGCAGGATCCACTCGTACCTTTTTCTTCTCTTTGAGAGTTTGTTAAAATAGTACACGGCTTTGCCTCCTGAGATGCTGAACTCTTTTCTTGGATGGAAAAAGAATGGTGTACAGAATCCAAAATTAAAGCAACTAAAGAGAGCTTTAAAGTTACAAATGATGACAAGCTTAAGAATAATTAGTGACAAATGCTGATTTAATAGATGTTAAAGATCTTTCTTGTGCTTCAGCAGAGAACAGAAGTGTTGTAAAAATCACTGCACATCTCTGGAGTGTGGCAACACAGATTCTTAGTACACAAGTCCAAAAGATACGAGGACACAACCTGTTGTGTGGCATGCAGAGGCACTGCCAGATCCGAATCCAGTACTGTTGACAGACAGCAAGAAGGATAAGTCAGGTGTGTATTCTTCATTCAAGTGATGGCTGACCTACCATAATGCTTTACATTATCATTCACTGTTTATTGCCGAGGGGAAGTCCCTCAATTTTAATATTAACACTTTGTTGGAATAAATCCCACATGCCTATTTTTTGGGAGAAAGATCATTGAATCGTGTAGAAAAGGTGACTAACAGCAAGGAAGAATAGTGTGGGAGAAGACAAAAATAATGGACCTTAGTGCTCCTTTTGCAGGAAAGGCTCTATTTATGATGCAAATGATACAAAATCAAAGCATCCTTGACAGTGAATTAAAAATGAGCAGTGGCACAAACATAAATTTGCTGTTGTTAAAATGAAACTGCAGTGCCGTGCTCCTCATGAACCATGGCATTAGGCTGGCACTCCCTGGAGCAAAGCTACCTACCCTTGATGGGGTGAATGGCTTCTGCACCAGTGAGCACAGAAAGCAGAGGGAGACCCTTGTGCGACAGAGGTTCGTGATGTTAGAGCAAGGCATTACCAGCGGGCATTGTGCACAGCCATGGTGTCTCACCCCTTCCTCATCCCTATGCTCCATTGCCCAGCTCCTCTTCACCCACTTGGAAAAGGCAGGTGAGGGATGGGAAGAGAGGGACAAGTCATTGTCAGGCTACACTGGGGTGGTTCTTCAAATGTACTGTAATGAGGAGTATGTGCTAGACCTAGAGATGTTCTATTAATTGTCTAGTAATCAAATGAATTTGATTTGTAAGCGTGCTTCTCTTTTCGTCCTCATCCACATTCTTTCCCCTTTTCCCCAAATTCTACACTTTGCTGTATGATGGTAAATTTACAGAAATCTAGGTGTGCAATACGACTTATAACCCAATTCTGGTTAGGTGTGATGTGTGCCAAAAAGGTTCAATACAGATCTTTATAAAATAACGAAAGGTTGATCCAGTTCTCCTTTCCAAGCTGTTCACAGCAGACACAGCTATGATGCCCATTAGCCCAAATGGCTGGGGTTTTAGATCCTCTTGGCCATCGTTTTCTTACTTTTAACCCACGGAGTAGTTCGTTTTCAAAGCCAACTAAAATTGTATTCTTAACTATTGAAATCTTTCTTGACCATCCTGATAAAATGACAACATTAAAAAGTGATAGTGGACTGATCATTTTGGGTCCTATAAACTCTCTGAGCTTCTCTACAGTCTTTTTCTATGAAATTCCTTCAAAAGTACTATTTTTACTAGAATCAATTCTCCTCCATTCAGTATTTACTCCTGTAATTTTTCTAAACTTCATTTTATATTTGTTGGCTTAGCTTTCCTTATCGCTGCTAAGCTCTGATGCAGAGTATATGTTTTAGCTTATATTTTCAAAATCCTGTAGAGCTCCCTCTTGTACAAAACAAGAGAAGAAAGGCTGATCCATGTTCTGTGTCCTGCCATTATGTTTTCTACTCTATCATACATTTCTGTTTCACTTTCCTTAATTTAGCTAATTCTAAACTTTTAGAAATCTCTCTTTATCATATTTCATTAATGCAAAAATGAAGGATGCTCTGCGGTTAAAAACACAGAAATCAGTTTGCAGTGCTGGTTCCAGATAGCACCAAACTGGAATTAGGAGCCAGGGCATGTGTTTTGAGGTCCTACCTAACAAAGCAGCTGGAACTTGCCATAAGCAATTTTTGAATTGAGAATTATTCATAACAATTACGTTGGAAATAACTGAAATAAGTAATGACTTTCGGAAAACCATAAGTGGGTCTTTAGCATTTTGCAAATATATACAAAAGTTAAATATGCTGAGTATGTTTTAGAAATAATTATTCACTCATCTCTAGTCTCCAATCTGCATGGGTCTAAATTTAATTTACCTCAAAATTGTCTGTTACCTAATTTCATTAAAGTCTTCCTAGAGTCTGTCACAGTCTTGAGCCACCAGAATAAAATTTTGCTATCAGCAAATTTAGCAAATGAGGACATTTACTTCCTCTTCTAAATTGCAAATAAATAGATTGAAAACGCTAATTGTATTGTGATATTCCTTGACAAATTCAACAATTAATGGCTTTCCATTTTTTGCCAGTTATCCATATGTATTTCCCACCTTGCAGTAAGTTTTCAGCCCATTGCAAGATGAATTGTCAGCAATCTCCAAAGACAGATTTTATGAAAACCCTTCAGAAAATTTTAAATAAATGGCAGCCATTGTTTGTTGTGTATTTCATAAACTTGCTATTTAGAAGAACGTTAGTTGTTCTATGAAAGTCTCAACGGTTTCATTTTATTATTTCTAATTAACGTCTACGCTACACCCAATGCTGAATCATCTGCCACAAACTGAGATGCAGTAAATCACTTAGTTGTCAGATTGGGTGGAGAATGGATTGAGAGCAACACGGAGGAAAAGGACTTGGGAGTGCTGGTGGATGGGAAGCTCAACATGAGCCGGCAATGTGCGCTGGCAGCCCAGCAAGCCAACCGTGTCCTGGCTGCATCAAAAGAAGCGTGGCCAACAGGTTAAAGGAGGTGATTCTGCCCCTCTACTCTGCTCTCATGAGACCCCACCTGGAGTACTGCATTCAGCTCTGCACTCCCCAACACAAGAAGGACATGGAGCTGCTGGAGCGAGTCCAGACAAGGGCCACGAAGATGATCCAAGGGCTGGAGCACCTCTGCTATGAAGACAGGCTGAGAGAGTTGGGGCTGTTCAGCCTGGAGAAGAGAAGGTTCCGGGGTGATCTTATTGCAGCCTTCCAGTACTTAAAGGGGGCCTACAGGAAAGCTGGAGAGGGACTTTTTACAAGAGCATGTAGTGATAGGACAAGGGGTAATGGTTTTAAACTGAAAGAGGGCAGATTTACATTTGATATAAGAAAGAAATTTTTCACTCTGAGGGTGGTGAGGCACTGAAACAGGTTGCCCAGAGAAGTTATGGATGCCCCATCCCTGGAAGTGTTCAAGGTTGGATGAGGCTTTGGGGAACCTGGTGTAGTGGAGAGTGTCCCTGCCCAGGGCAGGAGGGTTGGAACTAGATGATCTTTGAGGTCCCTTCCAACCGTAACTATTCTATGCTTCTATGATTCTATCTTATTCTTTATAAAATGCAGGCATTTCCAGTACTAAATGACATAAAGAACTACTTCAAACCAACCTCAAAAAAGAAGACCCCCAAAGTGTTGTAAAGATAAAACTAATTTCTAATTTTTGAGCCTTTTTTGGAATTCTAATAATTCAGTGCTAAGGACACTTCTTGGAAACACTAGACATCTGCTGATCCAAAAATAGTTTTTCATTAACATTGACTCCCTGTTTTAGTGAAAATATTTATTGTTGAACCATTTTTACAGGTGCAGGGAAACAGTGCTGTTGGTTCTGCTACTGATCAGAAACAAATTGTGATACACTACAAGACAAGTTAAGAGAGCAAACAAAGCTTATTCTTCAACTTCTGAATCAGAAGTGCTCACAGTATTTACTTAAATTCACAAATTAAAGTACTTATTTGCTCAAAGAGCATGGAACCGTGAACATACGACTAATACTGTTTTTGGTGACTTATATTGTGCTTAAATTGTACTTACGTTGTGCCTCCATCTTTCCCTGCAATCAATGGTCCATCTTCCAAACATCCCTCTGATGTATGGAAATCAATCTTACTTGTTTATACTTGTCTTTATGTCAGGATAACACGTTCCTGCTCATTGGCTTCTGCTTTGTCCAGGCCTTTATTTTTTGATATCTGAACACTGATGGGAGAGAGTTTGCATGTTCCTTAAAAATCATTGATTTCTCAACTGATTGTGGAGCTTTCTCGGCGGAATCTAACCTGCAGGAGGTAACTATGGTCTTGCCTCAAAGGTGCTGTACAATTGAGAGCTTGGCTCTCATATGGGGATACAATGACGTGCCCCAAATTTGGATGGGACAGTTGAAGAGGAAATTCCATGTGAAAGCACAGGCAGAGAAGCAGACTTCAGTAATCAGCTTTCCTGAAGCCTAACAGAACAGCAGATGCACCAAGGACAAAACGACTCTTAAACCATCACAGTAGTAGTTGTAAGAAGCAATTGTTTGGGATTTTCAGAGGCAGAAAAAAAAAACCTAGGGAGCAGCTGCCTCAAAAAACAGACTTAAATCAAAAACAGCTATAGCTTTGAAGGGAACTGGCACTAAAGACAGAGGTCCTAAAGGTTTAGGATCAGTTGGAGGAAGATTAATTGAAATTACTGAAAAGAGACAAAATAAAGAATACAGCATGTCTGCCCACAGCATCTTAGGAGGAATTGAAGTGGGAATAAAAAAAATTTAGGATTTAGTTTCTGCTGGGAACAGCCTCCTTAATCATGGTCAGGAAAGAAATAGTTCAAGAGGTGCTAGAGGTTAGAGGAAAATACAGTGGAAATGAAGGACTGGAAAAATACTGACTCTTTAATTGCTAAATTTGGCACAGATATATCTAGGAAGTTAATCCTATTGAATGTTCGCTATATTGGGATATTGGTTAGTTATCAGAGACGTGTGTGTGTGTGCAGAATATGATATTTTCTGCAGCTTTCTTCAGCCAACTGTACCATTAGAAATGGATAATTTACAATATTCTAAGACTGATGTTCTACTCAGTGTAAGGTGACACTTTCCTTGCAGAATATCCAAACTAATAACACTCTGTCAACCAACAGTCATGTTATTAGTCTGCCTCCTCAGCTTTTAAAACATGTTTCATAATTCTGTGAAATATTTCTGATGTTGAGGTAATATCAAACTATATCTTACAAACAGTATATCCAGCATATCAGTTTCAACAACCAAAACCTGTGAAAAGCATCTGACTTTGGTAAGTAAGAAGTAAACGACCTGTCTTTCTCTTTCATCATCGAATGTTTGATAAACGAATGCTACTTTTCTGTGCCAACTCCCTACTGCCTATGAAGCAAGACCCAAAATGCACTGGTTTTGGTGCCTCTGATTAGAGCCAGCCTTTGATTCTCAATGATTCTTGACTTATTTGGTCTCTCCCTTCTGAAAGTCACCAAACATCCAGGGGTTCAAAACAATCAAATGTTTTATGGCTTTGAAAGTCTTGATGTAGTACAGTTACTCTTCCAAAAAACCACACCATAACCCTAAAATAAACAGTAATCTTTAACTGAGTTGAGCTGCACCTGTAGCATGTAAGGGTTAACTAGAAACAGAAGAAGCTGTAGCAATTCTACTTTAAAAGACAGACTTGTTGAAGTGCAATAAATGATCCCTTGAAAGTTAGAGAGCTGGAAAATGAGTGGTACAGAGTGCTATGCTACAGGCAGTACCAGATCTTGGGTACTTCTGCCTACAATGGAGAGCGGATGATAAATTTTAAAGTGTGCATGTGGGTGTTTATTGAGGTCACAGGTGTTTTGTGAGGAGGAAAAGTACAAATTCATTAATATTGAAAACTGCATGTTTGCCTTGTTTAGATCTGAAATAGGCAGTAACTCTAATGGTGTGGTATGTGCTCCTTGGTGTTTGAGCTTCACAGATATCCCTTGGTATAATAGCATGATATATGAATTTTGGAGGTTTTTCCCATTGGACGGTACAGTTGGCTGTACTATGCACGGATGGGACAGTAGGTAACAGACCATGCCAGGCCTCAGCATGAACTTCTGTGATTCTCAAGCAGACACCAGACTGGAAAAACCCTGCCTTGTAACACTGGACTTGTAGGACTTTACATTCTGGCTCTTTAGCAGTTCCTCAGACATTGAAAGAGGAACCGTGCAGATTTGGGAGCACCTGTCTGTAACAGCCACAGATTCAGCCTGGGCAGGGGTGACTCACCCAGAGAGAGAGAGGAACACGGAGACAAGGTGGCTCCATGCTTGGGAAGGGTAAGAGGTCTTCACCCATGAGGAGCATATGCTGCTTACACAGGGAGGCTCAAACTCTCTTCCCAGCAAGAAGAGTGCAAGAGCCGTGTTTGCTTCTCAACTGTGACCCTGGGAGCTTTCACACACACACAAAGGCTCAGCACCAGCAGAAATGACTGATAGCAGTCAGTGAGCCCCATTAGCCCTTTGTTATTTGGGGGTTTGGCCTTTAATCCCTGCAGGCAGGGGAAGGCTTTGAAGCCAGAACTCCCACTTGCTGCCATGACACGTGGCCACCAGGTCCTCTGCAGGAGGTGGGGTGCTGCTGCTTTCTCAACAGAGTTGATCGATGCTGTGTTTTGCGGGGACCCCAATCCCTACCAGAACACATTAGTGGTGACCATGAGATGCCCAGGGGCTCCATTGCAGGCTCTGATGGAATTGGCATGGACATATACAAGGGAAAAGCTCTGGTTGCCTATGGAGCTTTATGGCCAAAATTAAGACAGCCAACAGAGCTAGGAGCCTGTGGGGCTGGGTGATGGGCTTTGGAGGATCACAGTTTTGGATGAAGGTACCTGAAGTCTCTCTAAGACCTTATGGTACTGAAGTCCTTTATAGGAGCTAGTTCATGCAATTATTTCCATTCTCTGAATTATGGCAGTCAGTAATACTGTTACTGCAGGATAGAGGCTCTGGTAAAGAACTGGGACCTTTAATAGTCAGGCTTTATACAAATAGGGAGCAAGCAGTCACAATCTAGATATAACTCATGAGACCAGGAATAAAGCTTTAAAAAAGGTCTTCAGGGCTTTGAATCTCCCAAGGAGAGATAGTGGTTGAGGGAGAGATTGCAAAAAAAAAAAAGGATTTGTGAACTTGAAAATGTCACACATTTTTCTGTTGAAGCTCTGCCTCGTTGCTGTTGTTAATGTGTTACTGTAACACCTGCTGGCCCTGATTAGGATTCCTCGGGGATGGTATAATCACAAAGCACAATGTGGCCACAAAGAAATTACAACTCATGATCTGCAACATACAAAGGGGGAATAATGGTAGACTCAACCAGATATATGCTGGTTTATCCATACGAATGGCCTTTACAGATGTATTTGTGTCTTCGTAGACTATTTTGATTTAGCTCCGTAAACATCAGTGCTCCCTTATAACTCTGAGCCCAGCCATTATAAGTTGGCTGTTCTTACAGTGTCACTGAAGTAGATCTCAAATAGGGATTTGAAATAGGAGAAAATGACAGCTTAGGCTCAGGCTACTGTAAGCTGGGCCGGCTGAGGGACAAATTTACATTTAGATTGAGCCTCTTCACATCTTCTCTAAGTAATTGTAAACTCTTTCATGCCTCAGCCCTGGAAAAGAATTTAGGCAGCCCTGCACTGCCAAAAGCTGTGCCTTATGCTTTGTAAGATGTGTGATAGCTAATCTAAGTAGTCAGGCTTAGCATCGACTTTTCATAATTATTTGTGCAAATACAACTCATTTATCAAATGTCTGCATTAATCAGACAAAGGATATCAGCATTGCCAAAATAAATTTGTTGTAAAAGTGTTATGTCTGATTATTTGTATTATTCGACCAACACCCAGACGTCCTATTATATTAAGAGCTACACAAGCATGTAAGAACCATTCCACCACCAGGGAGTGTATGACTAATTTATGATAAGAGAAACAATTGGACATTACAAGCAAATAAAAAGAAAGGGAGAGGAGAATTAGGGTACGCGTGGTAGTCTGTGCCTGCGTGTTCCTATGAGAACCATTAGCGAGTTTTAAGTAGAGGAAAAAATGCTTTGGTATAAATAAATAAGAAACACGATATCAGTAATCCTTACTGGGCATTTGCCTAGCCCAGTGGAGATTTCTGTGGTATGCACTTAGCTTTCATATTAGGGTCTTATTCTCATTCGTGCCGTGCCTATTTACACCACTCGTATAGGGCTCTCCAAATGGCGTCGCACAGACCGCAGAGGACAGAGGAACGCAGCCAAAACACTACAGCTGGGCCCATACCACGCAAATCTGCCATCTGCACCCAGCCAGGCACGTGCCCAGCGAGGGTTACGGAGACTGCATTTCTTTGTTATTAAACTCTTTATGCTGCCAGCACAAGGTAATGGGATCTTGGTGCGACCGAGCGTTCGTCTCAGTCTAACGTGTTTTACTGCTGCGTGATTTCAGTTCCGCAGCAATTTTACTTGAGCACCAGTGTAAATAAATCACTTTCTTAAGATGCTTAGTTGAACTAGTGCTTCCTCTGAACGCAAGGGATAATGAACCTTACTGTATGTTTCAGTGAGAGGAAGATGCGCAGAATACAAGGATACAGGTTTACAGACGTATCTGCGCTCCAGTCCCCTTTCTCTCTGCCACGGCATGGGTCTCTAGTTATTCTGAGGCTTTATTTGTCAAGGGCACCTCCTCAGAAGTCAGGCTGAGTTTCGGTCCTCTTTGCCTTTAGGAGCTTGTGGTCAGTGACGCACAGCGATATAACAAGACATCTTAAAAATAAAGCATATAGTAGTTGAAACAAAGCAGTTAGTGAAAAAAAAACCAACCCATAGAACAGCAAAAAATATATTCATGTATTTGCAATGTAAAATTTACAAGGTA
Organism: Tauraco erythrolophus; assembly: GCF_009769465.1. Lineage (NCBI taxonomy): Eukaryota > Metazoa > Chordata > Aves > Musophagiformes > Musophagidae > Tauraco > Tauraco erythrolophus. The sequence goes on along the minus strand of NC_141467.1, from coordinate 47,907,409 downwards.
ACCACAGGAAACTGGCCTTCGTCAGGGTACTCAAGTGTCTCAGATTAATTCTCCCAGACAATTCCCGGCCTTTTGTGAATGTGCTCCTTTTTTCACCTCTCTAATTCTTTTCCCCTCCAGTGTAAAGAAGCCTGGCACTGTCTCTCAGATATTGTTTGTAGAAAAGGGGCTTATCTTGAGCCATACTTTTTCCTTTCATTTTCCTTTTGAATTGAACTGTTCTGTTCATGGGGCAAAGTCAAAACAAGGTACTCATAAATTATTACAGAGCAGTTCCCCTTTCATCACAGGAATAGAACACATTGCAAATCTAATAGGCGGAGCTGGAATTCCTGACTATCCTCGAAAGTTATAAACAAAACCAAGTGAGAGTGGCAATATATTGAAGCAAAGCAACCTTTCTTATATCTCTCATTTAAGGTAACATCCATAATATGTAGTATTTCCATAATAATTAGTATTTCTCAGGACGAAATACAGCAACTGCCACCTCTTTCACTTTCAAGGATTCTTGAAAAGGAGGATTGCTTGAACTGACCAGCAGCATATTGCCGAAAAACACCCAACCAAGAGCACTGCAGCTTGGTAGGAAAGAATGATAATGTGTGATGGCTTGACACAAATGGTAGGTCATTAAAATGTAACAATAGTGTATATTTCCTAAGTTGTTCTTCTAGATCAAAGTCTACCTGAGCCACTTCATATGGTTTCTATAGACTGGTTATCTCACCCAGTCAACAGCCAGTTACTAATGTTGTACACAGAGGGGGAACGAGGGGGCTTACACCCACCAGAAAGTTTGAGGTGTTTTTCTTTCCTCAGAGTATTTTGTAGAAATATTTTGTAGAAATTTTGAAGGACTTGGCCCAACAAAGTCTTCCCGGTAGCTCTACCAAAGGTATGGTCTGGCCGCAGCAAGTGCCATCTTTGCCACAAAAGATGCTTTGCCCTGTGACCTGAAAGGCACCTCTGGATAAGGGGACCGAGCCACTCAGCAGTGGTGCCAACGGGGAAGGGGGGAACCGTGAGCAGTAACAGAAGCTAAATTTGTCAAGAGATTTAAAAAAAAACCCCACACCCAGCACTACCAACAAATGGCCCAGTGGATGCTCTGGAGCAGGGCTTTCATGCCCTGCCCGCCTGGGAAGGACAGCACCGCCTTGCCGGGGAGGTCTGTCCCACCGGCCGGGGACGGGGAGGGACCCCGGCCGCCTCTCCCCGCTGCCCTCCCCCAACCCCGGCTTTCTCCAAGGCTGCTGGAGCCGCCCCCACGCCCGGCCCGCCGGCAGCGCGGCCATCACCGCGCTCTCCCGGCTGGCGCTGCCCACGCCGGCTGCCCGGGGCGGTGCCGGGGAGCTGCTCCCAGTTCCTGGAAACCTGTAAATACAGCTCTGATCTGAATATTTATTTTTTTTTTTCACCTCTGCAGCCTTTGCGAAATAAGGACTACCTGTTGCAGCATCGGTGCTGCTTTTCAGCAGCATAAATCAGCTTTCCCCTCCTTTACGGAGACAAGGGGTTCAGGGACGCCAGTGCGGTCCCAGCTCTCCCCCAGGCAGGCCGGCCCGGGCCGTTTCAGGTGCCCCACGTCGTCTGGCACGGGACCCGGACCGGTACAGCCAGAGCCAGATGCCTGTCCTTACCTTGGCCACCCCGACCGCTGCTGTGACGGTTCCCGGTGCCCTCAGGCTCCAGCAGTCCCTGAGGCTTTTACCTTTCGGGGTAATAATACCTCGCTCCCAGATGAGGGGAGCGGGGTACCCGGAGAGCCCCAGAGTGCTGCCCCCACCCCAAAACCCCCGGGATTGCCCTTCCCCGGGGTGCACTGCAGTCGCTGCCGTTCAGACGCGGAGGACTTGAGCCTCCCAAGGACTTCATGAGCTAAGCACGCCTTTACCACCTCCGTTGGACAGAGAAGGGAGACACCGCGGCTGGTCCGAGGTCCCGCTGTGCCCGAGCGGAGGAGTCGGAAGCATCCCGCCTGCCGCTCCTCTGCTCTACCCATTAGGCTGTGCCTCTTTCCCACGCTAGAGCCTCTCCTCCCTTCCATTTACTCTCTGGGTGCTTTGCGAACGTAAGGGCTGTAATTTCATATTCCCGTGCTCCAAGAGGACGAGCCCGTGCCTTTTGTACTTTAGCCACAGCCAGGAACCTGCTGATCGCCTCGGCTACGCAGCCCTGCCTCGGCGTGAGCCTGGCTCTGCCTTGAGCGAGGAGATAACGCGGCGGCTGTTGTTTTGTTGCCGCGAATCTCTGGAGAGAGGGTTTTCACGAAGTCTTAGCTCGGGAAAGAGAAAAAAAAAATAATAAAAAAGACTACACAGGCGACGCCATACAGCTCCTGGCTAGGAAATTAAAATTTCCCCCCAAACGAGGCTTTCTGATAGGAAGCGGCTGGCAGAGGCGCCCCTATAATAAAGCGCGCAGGCAGCTCGAGGAAAGTAGTTTGCAGGCAGAGCCTGGCTCGCTGACAGAGGGGGCGGATCCTGCGCACAGGCGGGCAGCGCCGCGCCGGAGCGGCCCCGGCAGCAGCGGGGCTATTTCAGGAGCCGGGCGGAGGCGGCGGCCGCGGCCGGAGCCGGGACTCGGGCCGGGGGAAGCGGGGAGCCATGGGGGTAGCGGCGCCGGTGGGCTGAGCGGGGGCTTGCCAGCGGAGGGGAAGGCAGGCGGGAAACACGCCTTTGCCTCGGATCGAGGGGAAAAGGAGGGTTTTTTTTCGGGCTGCATCACAACTTGAGCTGCATCGAGCTGAGCCAGGCAGAGAGAGGAGCGGGAAGGGAAGGGAAGGAGAGGGAGGAGGAGGAGACGGCTGCCACCGGGGGAATTGGGCTCGTTTTATTGAAACAAATCAGTGCTCGGGAAAGAGCGGCGAGGAGGAGGAGAAGAAGGAGGAGGAGGAGAAGAAGGTGGGGGTGGGGGGGGCAGGAAGAGGGGGATCGAGAAAGAAAAGTGCGAGGGCTGTGGCTGGGAGAAGTAGAAGTGATGAGAGAGCGAGCGGGGAGGCTGGAGGAGGCTGCCCGTCCTGCTGCTGCGCCCCGCGGGGACCGCCGCTCCTGCCGCCGCTGGGCGCCCCCGCGGCCGCCGCTGCCGCCCCGCCGCCCCCGGCCCGCGCCATGGAGGCGCTGAACGGCCCCGGCCCCGGCCCGGGGCCCGGCGACACGCTGCGGCCGCCGCCGCCTTCCCCCGGCCACCACCACCCGCACGCCGAGAAGAAGAGGCTGCACCGCGCCCCGTCGCCCGCCAGACCCTTCCTCAAGGACCTCCACGCCCGCGCCGCCGCCGCGAAGCCGCCACCCGCTCCCCCCAAGTCCCCCGGGCTTCCCGGCCGGGCACCCCCATCGCCGCACCCGGGCGCCCACCCGCCGGCCGCGGGGCTCCTGGCGGCGCCGGGCCGCCTCTCCCGCCGCCCCGCCGCCCCGGGGGGCAAGGCCGCCGCCGCCGCCGTCGCCGCCGCGGGCAGGGCGGGCGCCAAGGCCGCCTCCTGCGCCAAGCGGGCGGCCCGCGGTCCGGAGCAGGGCCCCGGCGGCCGGGGCGGGGGGCGGCAGCCCGGCGGCGAGGTGGTCCCGCCGCCCGGCAAGGGCAGGAAGGGGAAGCGGGGAGCCGCGGCGGGCAGCGGCCATGCGGCGGCAGCGGCGGCGCTGGCCCGCGTCGGACACACGGACAGCAGCTCCGACCTCTCCGACTGCCCCTCCGAGCCGCTCTCCGACGAGCAGCGCCTGGCTCCGGCCGCCAGCAGCGACGCCGAGTCCGGCACCGGCTCCAGCGATCGCGAGAGGGACCCGCCCGCCGCCGAGCCGACCCGCGCCGGCACCGGCCCCGGGCGCGGAGCCCCGCCGCCCCCCGGCCCCCGCGGGGATCCGCTGCCCGCGTCCCCGGGCGGGGGGCGAGCCCCGAGCCGCGGGGAGCCGCCGCCGGCGGCGGCCCCGGAGGAGCTTCAGCGGGAGGTGGAGGAGCTGCGCTCGGAGAACGAGTACCTCAAGGTGAGCATCGCCCGCGGAGCCCCGGCCCGGGCGAGTCCCCGCCCGGCGAAGGGGAGGGGGAGGCAGCGGTAGAGGCGCAGCCCCCTCCTGCCCGGGACTGCGGGGTCCGCGCAGGGGGTGGCGAGTGGATTCGCGCAGTCTGAAGTCACCTCCCGTGGGACCTCTTCCCCCGCCGGAACAAATGCCCAATTTCACCCGCGGGAGAGAAATAGGGGCAGGAAGAGCCAGCCCAGCGCCTCGGCGCTTCCCCGCAAAGCGGGGCCGTGGCACGGCTTTAAGGGCGGATAAGGGACTTTAGTGTGTGATCGCGGCTCTCTGCTAAACCCCTGTTTGTGGGGGCTGGATGAACCTAAATCCGGTGCAACATGTACTGTGGCGATGTTGCGTTTTGGTTGGCGTGGTGATAGCTCAGCAAACCCCCGCTCTTTCTAAAGCACCGCAAACACTCTGCTGGTTAGCAAGACCTTGCTTTCCAGGAACTGTTTTCCTCAATATCACCCTTTAAAAAAACAGCCAAAGAAACCGTTTCCCTCATTTGATGTGGAAAAGATGACATCGTTATATTGTCTGTTTATTGTGTTACTTTATCACTGGAAAGTGAAGCCACTCCTTGTTGTGAAGTACTAATAGAATAAAAAGAGCAGCAATAGAAAGTGTCATTGCAAGGCCAGGTTGGATGAGGCTTTGGGCAACCTGGTGTAGTGGAGGGTTTCCCTGCCCATGGCGGGGGGGGGGAGGGGGGTTGGAACTAGATGATGTTTGAGGTCCCTTCCAACTCTAGCCATTCTATGATTCTATCCTTGTACAGGTAGAAAAGTGCATCTATGTGCAGTCATCCTCTGAGAAACAGAAGAGTTAAATTCAGGCATGCTCTGAGCTGGGTTGACCTGCGGAAACCTTTCGTTGGACTTGCACTTACAATCTGATCTTTTTGGCACGGCAAAGAGGCTACATCCATAAAGATCTATAAATAAGATAAACTGAGATAATCATGTAACCGCAGCTACGGTACCATTTGATTCTGCTGCTGGTGAGAACAATCTTTGTTCTCTGACTTTGCAAACATCCTGTTGTCAAAGAAAGTGACCATGGAAATCTGTTGGAGAGCTGCTCAGATAAGGACTGGAGTTGAGTGTAACCTTGGGAGAGAGGCAGATGGCAATCATATAGACTGGGTTTGTTAAGGGGCTTTGGCTAAGGGACAAGAAACGATGTTCAGCATAGCAAAAGGTTAACAGGAGGGGTGCTGCAAGGTTCTTTGCTGGGTCTGGTGCTGCTTAATGAACTGGCAAAAGGAAAGAGCAATGATACAGCAAAATTTTCAGATGACATTAAGTTTTTTTTATCTTAAGTCAAGTCCAGCAAAGACCAGACAGAATCGTAGACTTTACCCGCAAGGAATGAGTGAAAAATGAAGGCAGAGGGTGGGAAATTAATCTCAATATTGAAAATTTGAAGCACTTGAAGAGAAGGACTGAGTATGCGCTTTTCTGGGGTTTAAATGTGTTGCGTTAACTTGGAAGCATCATGAGAGAAGGAGCAATGAAAATCTCTGCTTAATGTGAAATTGCAGGCAAAAATTATGCTAGATTTCAGTGGGAAGTGAACAGAGAATAACAAAGAAAATATTGTAATGTTTTATAGCTCTGTAGCTGTTACACAGATCAGTGGGTGTACCTGAAATACTGTGGGCACTGCTGGTCATTTAGAAAAGGCTAATACAGAACTAGACCAATAAAAATTATTGGCGCATAGCAAAGCTTTTATAACACTCATTGGATGGAAAACTCTGGAGTGTGTTAGAGAAATGTAATAGTCTATAAAATGATGAGCAACATAGAGAACCTTTCTCAGAAGCTTTTGCTCTATTTGACAGCCCAGAAACAAGAGGAGATGTGGTGAAAGCAGAGTTGATAATAGGAATTGCTCCTAGGAGTAAGTAAACTGGCATTGCCATCAGATGTCACGGAGGCCAAAGGCTCAGGAGCATCTCTTTACATTATAGTATTTGCACAATTATAGTACTTAAACTTTAACCCATTATGAAGACTGTGTTAAGCCTCCTGTTTCATATTGAAAGTATTTTTAACTATGGGAAACTGAAAAAAAGAGATTGTCTGAATTGTTGACACTATTAGGCTGTCACACCTAAGGGACTTTCTGATCACGGGACTCTATTGACATTGACAAGTCCTAGGTAAAAAACTTTATTCTACATAATTTCAAGCTTTTCACCCTTTGCAACAGTGTCTTCAGATCTTCGTCATCTACAGCAATTGTGTCCCAACCTTTCTTTGAATTGGGCTATAACTTTTTCAGGCTACAAGTATTTCTGAGACCAGTAGGATGACACAGACTGGATTCTTGGGCTCTGTGTCTCAGTTGACTTAGAGTGGGCATGTCCTGGTGCCTGGAAAGCCACGAGCTCACGCTGCAGCCTCTTCTGAGGGGCATGAGTACGTGGTCTGTCTGCTCCCCTTGGCCACCAGGTTCCATGAAGACTTGGCAGTTCTTCTCCTCTCTCAAAGTGATTGGAATCAACCCAGTGGCCCAAAAGTTATCAGGAGAATCCCCAAACTTCGTTTTCCTTTCCTAAGGAAGCTTCTAAAAACCTCCTGCAAATTGAAATCCCAGCATTGTGGGAGCTGTTTACTTGTGTACTTGTTCCTTGGGTTTCTTACAATGCAGTTCTCTTGGCTGGTATTCGGGCGAGCTGTGTTTCTCCTTTCACCGGAGGGGGGTAAGGGGTAACGGGGAAGCTGTTGGTGATAAATAGACAAATGATTAGATAAATCCCAGAAGAAACTCTTGATTTCCTTAGTGTGGCCTTATGCTGAATTTTATGGTTTTCACTTCTCCTTACCCCTCCTTGTGGCTGGAATGCAACAATAAGTGTGTATAATTTTAAAGCTTGTTTCAGGGAAGTTTATCTTTCTCAGAGGAAGGTCTTTCATGTGTCTGGAACATAGCTTATAGAAGATAGCCTGTATGTATATATACACACATATACATAGACTTAGTGCTAAAGATTACTGGAGATTAAAGGGCTACTAGAAGAAACAGAACAAACACAAATAGTTTGGTTTTGTTTCTACTCAAGAAGTACTAGAAAGTGCCCCAGAATGCTCCATGGAAGCCCTTGCAGAGCAAACATCTGAGCTTCATATACTGTGTGCCAGATCTCAACCTGATACCAAGTTTCCACCTTATATGTTTCCAGGGACTGTGATTTTACCCTAGGTGAGACTTTGGCTTCAGGAGTGGCCAATTATCTCTGAAGTTAAATCTGTAGATGAAGCAGCTGAGGAGAAGCGTTTACATCATGAAGTCTCTCTTTTACTATGTTTATGAAATTTCATCATTGATTTCAGTTTTGTGTATTTCTTGCGTAGCTTTATTTCAGCAACCTATGAGGGCAGATTTTAATGCTACAGCAGCATTTAAAAGGTATCACTTAGATATTGAGGTGTAAGAGAGAAATGATCTTGTGGTGGCTGACTGAAACTGGTGCTTGCTCTGCTTCAATTTGTTTTTCTGGGCCTTCTCTTTGTGCATGTGTTAGTACAAATTACAAAAAAAAATGCTGCTACAGTGTGGACTAACAAAAAAATATATTCTAAACTATCCTGGATTTAATAGATAATCATCTTGTTTATCTTGCTTTCTCTTTATTCTTTCTGTATTCATTTTTGTTTGTGACATATGCTGGGCATAAATTGAATAAGGGACCACTTCAGACCCCTTATTCCACTCTGATACATCTAAGGTTATGTTTGTTTTTGTTTAAAATCACCGTGTGTGTGATATGAGATTACATTGTATTTCTTGGCTCCCTTGAAACTGTAGATCTTCGAGCCCATATCCTTGAGACGAACTCCTGAGGAGTAATACCACCGTTTCTTTTATTAACCTGCAGGGAGTCGTGTATGTCAAATACAAAACTTTGCAGAGCAAAAATGATGTGAAGTGATGGGATCAATTTTTTTCCGTTTAGTGAGGGTTACTGAGGTTAGCAAAACAAAGCTCAGCCCCCCATCTCTGCCTGACATGCTGCTCTTCCCAGCTGGTGACTGCTGGTCCCAAAGAGAACGGAGGCGATAACCCTGCCCTGGGCACAAAACCTGTGTGCAGGGGCTTGGCAGAGGGACCGTCAGCTGTGGGAGGGGAATGTCACTTTGGGGAAGAATAGCAAGGCCGTGTGCCCTGTTAGCCCCAGCTGTGTCCCCGTCAACCCCTGCGCTGCCTGGAGGGGATTAGCTGCGTGATGCGCCGGGCAGTGGTTTCCCTCGGTGGCTCTCAATAGATGAGATTAATGTTGCACCAGCCAGATGACTGCTCGAGCTGCCCCAGTCGGGGAAGCATGTTGAAACAATACTGCGGCTAATGCTTGAATGAAGCAGAAAAGCTGCCAGACGCTCTTCTTTCTCTCGGATCCTGCAAACTTAAACCAGCCCTGAAGTCAACAGGTGCTCACGGTCCTACATCGTTTCAGTTCTCTTGTTTTGTGCACAAGCTTCAAACAACGTTGGATCGGTGCACGACTTATAAAGTAGTTTGGTTTGACAGCTAAGCGATAATACCAGGGGCCCAGAGACTTTAGGTTCACTTACATATTTTGCAAGAGGCAAAAATAGTGGTTGTTACTTTCTTCCCAACCAAAGCCTTTTAGAGCATATTTATCCCTGCTGCAGTACTGCTGTGAAGTGATATGGGGGATGTGTTTATTCCTCAGCAGCAGCAGCATCTCCTACATAAAGACAGTTTGTGATATTTAAAATATAAAAACAGAGATTACATAAAATGACAGTTCCTGAATCTTAGGTTTATCAAGGGCTTTCTAGAAGTTCTGGATTCGCCAGTGCAATAGCAGCTACCCACTGTAATTTCTACCCCTCCTCCCTTCCTCATTCTCCCCTCATTTGATTTAATGTGTATTAAATAACCTTCTATTTAGAAAATAATACTGACATAATCTATACATATGACTTCTGGCTAAATTAATAAATACTTACTCTTTTTACATAGACAATTGAATTTTATTGGCTTGGTATGTTTTTGTCTTCCTAGTTTGCAAATGTTTCCAAGTTATCATGTAACTTCTGGGCACTAATGCATTCTAATTCAATAGAGCCTAAAGACTTTGCGTTTGCTAATATATATAGTTGTAAATGCACAGTAATGAATTCAGTATCCATACATCTTTTATACTATTTTCTGTGTGTGATTTCTCCCTAATAGTAAATCCCAAAATTCCCTTTTTTCCTTTTTTTTTTTTTGACTTGTGGTTAGGTTCCAGTTTTTACTCTTTATTCACACTCTGCGTTAAGAGCTTTTTTCTGTTTTAGCGAGTAATTATCAGCTCAGCGAGGGTAGAGCAGCGGGCTGACCTAGCTGCAGCTGGTGCTGATGCCCCTACCTCTGTCTTGACATGCAGTTTAAGGGTCCTCCTTTGGACTGTATTCAGTCTGGCCCCTTGAAAGAATCATCTCCATTGTGCATGTGTTTTACAGTTGTCCAGAGGCCTTGAGGAATGGTGCACCCTTGGACCGTAGGTCTCTCTTTATTTTACTTCAGGAGAAATCCATTTCTTGCATGCTCTGTGAGCTGAATGAGTGTGCAGTCGGTGGGTATGATTGGAAAATTTACTTTCAAACCTCATTATGGATCCCAACCAGACTGGCTGGGTAGACCCAGCCCTTCAGTTGTACAAGTATTCCTGGTCGCTTTGGTGGGAATGACTCAAATGAGTATGGATTACTTAGTGTAATAGCTGCATGGCTTGACTCTTTTTCTCTCTCCTTTTTATTTTTTTTTCCCCCAAGAATCCTAAACAAGACATATTCCTATAATTTACCCTTAATTATACTTCATTATGAATTAAATCAATAATAAACAAGCATGACATCAGTAAAGGTATTAATGAGATAATGGCATCTCTCCTGACAGGCAAGTCTTCAATTTGCACAGTACAGATGTGAGATGACACCATCAATATGTATTTGGGCTACGCAGTGATGTAAACTGCACTCAGGCTTTCCCCTTTCAACCAATTCATCTTGGCTCGGCAGTCTGACATGGCAACAGTGAATCCTAATTCATTTGCTTTTGCACTGAAGTCTAGGGGAATCCTGTAAATGGGGCAGCTGTTTAAGCATGTCTCTGTGTTCATACAGCCATTCAGTGAATCTCAGATGAGTGATTCCTGTTAGACCCCAAATAGCTGGCCTTTAAGAAGTCATTTGGGCCAAGTAGCTGAAACCATAAGACCCAGGAGCAGGAGCGACTTGGATTTCTACTGCAACTTTGGGAAGAACTGCCAGTTAAAAAGTTGTTTGCTTCCCCACGCTTCCATTTGTTCTTTCTGATGACCAGGGTAATATCTGGAAAGAAAGGCAGTTTAGCTTTTTCCTAAACAACATTCTTTCTTGCAGGACTCTCTGCCTGGTGCTGTTCTTACTGAAGGTAATAACATAATTACCATTAAATTAAAAGGGATCAAGAGGAGGCTCTCATCCCCTACAGGAACATACAGCAAAGTGAAGCTTCTTATGCTGGCATTTAACCTCCCAATTTCAATTGCCACTTTGGGATCCTGAAGCAGGTCCTCCCTGCTTAAGGAAGGGAGCAGGCTCTCCATTTTTTAGATGCACAAAGAGAGATGACTACTTTCTTCCTTGTTTATTTTAATTACTGTTAAGTGCCTATTTTGATTTCTTTCTTCAGTTTTACAATATTGAAGTCCACAGTATGAAGCTCAACACCTCTTGAGAGAAAGAGCTTTAATTCTCACTCACAATAATAATAGTAATATCAACAATACATCTTAATGAAGTCTGGGGTTTGGTTTATCTAGTATTTCCAACTGCCTCACAGCCAAAGCATCTTTTTTGCAAACTACTGAGTTTGGGATTTTTAAGGTTCTGGCTTTGCTGCATTTACTTTTGATTTCACTAGTGATTGACATGTTTTCCTCCAAAATGGCAGAATTCCTAGCTTAGGAAGTAGGACCATCATAGTTTCAATTATGATTTCCACTTCCCTGGGTCTTTAACTTCACTGCTTCTCTTTCCTGTGCAAACATCACTTTGGAAGAGGAGTTTAAACTGTCCTGGTTTTGTAGATGTGATTGTAACAACTATGACTTAGGAGATGCTAACATGAGGTTTCAGTGTCTACGGCAGAATCACAAGAATCTACCACGGAGAATAAGCTGTTCTGAGCTGAAAGCATCTACACCCTTGCCACTGGTTTTGTGGCCTGTATCAAGAGCAAGATTATGTCTTTACTGTAACTAGTAAAAGATTATTCCAGCATCCATAATGGTGTGCTGTTGTACAAAATCTGAACCACATATGGTTTTCCTATATTTTTTGACATTTCAGAGGTGATAACACATTCTTAATATATAAAAGTAGGACTTCGTCTTGCTGCTCAAAAAGTTTTAAACTGTCCCATTTGGATTTTTTTTCCCTGGACTGGACAGCCTACGTAGGTCCAAGCCCTAGGCACTGCAGTGGTACAGCAGAAACTGGGCTGGTGTTGTGTGCAGCCCGTGCGACGAGGTTTCTGCTCCTTATACGGTCAAAATTGTTTGTGCACTTATTGTGTTTGCATGTACGTTGCCGTGTTTTAAAGCTCATCCAAAGGATGCTGTGCTCCTAAATACAAGGAGTCAGGACACAGTCTGATTTCTATATGAATGTTTTGGGAGTAGAAAAAAAATTAAGTGTGAAAAAGAAGCTCAATTCAGTCAAAAAAAAAAATCTGAAACTTTTTAAAGTGCAGCTTTCTTAATAGTATCCTATATTTTAGTTTATCTGCAAAATTACACTAGAGAAAGCAAACTGTATTTATAAATAAAATCAGAGGCAAGAATAAGAAAAAAACATCACAGATTTGCAAGGTCAGAGTTGTGCTGTTAAGGGAGATAAGAAAAATTCAGTTTTCCTGGAGGTAAAAGACAGGACTATCTGCTGGAATGTAACTCATGCCAAGCTTTCAGCTCTTTGGGGAACTTCTTTGGTGGGAGGAAAGACATTGGATTCAAGTCTCTAATGGAGACAGAGTGACCCTTAAGGCTGGGAGAGCTCCTGAGCCCTCTGAAAGGATTTGGAAATATTCGGTTTCAATGGGATGATTGTTTCGGGGATCGGGTCATTTAAAATGATGTGAGTTTCGCTTTCCAAATTTGGTTGTAATAAATACTTTGAAGTCAAATATTGTGGATTGTTTGTCTTCAGAAACTGACCAGATTTACTGATTGTGAAACCTGATATAAATAAGAAGGAAGTAGGAGAGATGAGCAATAACACTATAATTGACCTTTGTAGGCCACTTAGTATAAAAACCCATTGCTTATTTCTTGAAGTATCAACATCAGATTATAAACTAGATCTCATTAATTTGGTGATGACAGATGTTTTCCTTTATTGTGGATTTGTGTTTCAAAATTCTCTATTTACAACCAAATTATTCATCTAATCTAACATTAGCATTCTGAGGATGATATTAAAAAGTTAATCGAGCTTAAATCTAGTTGAGATAGATTAAAGTCTTGTGTCTGCAGACAGCCCTAGGCAATAGCTCTGGTCCTGTTCGTCGCAGAAGGCTGTATTAGCTCTGGCGGGTGAAGGCTGTGCTTTTGGTATGATTACCTTAGCCAAAATACCTGGTTAATATACCAATAACACAAAAGTATACTTCTTTTCTTAGGTTCAAAAGCCACTTCTACTCTCTAACCACATTTTAAAACATTTTCTTCTTCATCTCTGTCTTTACTGGCTAAACTTTTAATACTTTAGCTCTTGAAAGCGTTTATAAATGTGAAGCATAGTGAAAAAGTGTGTCTATTAAAAAGAAAAGCAGATCTCCTCCCCAGGTTCACTCAAGCATATGATGCTATGTTTTCCTTTTTAAAAATAGAAATCATTTATCAAAACTTCACTAGCATGTTGGCTGTAAACTGTCCAGAGTATTTGGCCATACCCTGAGGAGGGGTAGATAGGGCCTGGACCGTAAATTGTTTTGAAAGAATTCTGCTGGGTTTGTTCTGCAGAGCTCCTTTGCTTCCTCAATCTGCAGTTTGTGGTTAATTAATATATTTGCGACTTCTGAGGATGTCACTGCTGCAAGGGTAACTTCTGTTACTGTGCTTACTCCATTCCTTTTTAGACAGTGTATGGCTCAAGCGTGATCCAGCTCACTGGGCAGTAACCCTTGAGCTTCTCCATCCACACAAATATCCTACTCCTGCAGCTGTCCCAGGGAGATAACAGGGCTGGTTACCTCTAAAGCAGAAACGTGATTATATTGAGAATGTATAGTGAGATTGTGAGAAAACCTGTCTGTCCTTTCTGAGCATCTAGGGAGAACTGTGTAGAGCCCTGGGAGGGCCGTATACCGATGGAGCAAAGCCTCACTGATGAGCCTAGAGTGGCTGTTTGAGAAATAACAAGTCTTGCGCTTACCTAAAATTTGATTTATGCTGGCTCAGCTAACTGAAGTTTTAACACCACTGTCTATATTCTGGAGATTTTATATCTCGATGGGACTTCAGTAGGAGTAATGCTATAATTCTAACATAACTATGCCAATGAGGCTGCAGAAGTTTGATACGTCTTCCTTTAGTCAGGACTGTGCTCAGAGGCAAGACCTGTCCCTCATGTGTTACTAAAGCTCAAATGGAGCAAGGTGGCTATGGGGAGAAACATGACTGTGCGTCCAGTTAGGCTGTGGGAAGGGGGAATGGTTGAGAGGACTACCAGGAGGGATGCAGGTGGACATGTTCATGGAGGGATTGGATAGGAATGGTCCAGCCTGGGAGGGACTTTGTCAAGGAGCTAACTGCATAGCAGTGTCTTGTCCACCCAATTCAAGTGTGAAATACTTGCCAGCCGTCCTTGGTATTTCAGGTGTCAGTTACAAATCTGAAGTGAGATGACAGTGCAGATAGCCCTGGTGCAAGTTCTTCTTGAATCTTATTTAAGCTGTGTTTTCCACAGAAAATTTGGTCTTTATAATATCAAAGACCTTTTTCAACTTTGTTCAAAGTTAGTAGAATCATAGTTTTCCTCTCACACTGTAGTTTAATGGCTTGGGAGACCTTTATAAGAGTTTCAGCTCTGGAGCTTCAGTCATGCACAGATTAAGCAAATGGGAATGATAGAGCTTATCCTGTTCAGCTGCAAATCTTTAAATCTGACTTTAGAGAGCATGTGCCACTCATGGTATAACATGGAATTGGGACAGTTCATGATGCCCAGAAAAGAATGACCAGGTTATTCTCACGGGCACAGGTTTTATTTTGTCCCTGTGATCCTGTTATTGAAATATGTGTGCACACGACTGAAACTCCTTTCTCCCTCATCCAACCCACCTGGCATTAAGCACGTTCATAGTGCCAGGCTCAGATGGGACAGCATTTTCATATGGAGCGGTTCAGTATTTGGCGTAAAGATTCATTAAAGTTTTCAGAGGACAATTTTGATTTTAGGATGCGCTGGCTGTTAAAAAGGCACATCACACCGAGATGCTGAGGTACTTGGTTAAGGAGGTTTACTGTAGTCTAAATAAAGCAAGGAATCAGTTCAGATAGTGGCAAAGTATTATGCACTTTTTATTTTAATTAGGGATGGTAAAATGAAGGTGTTACCAGTTTCAGGAGACAGATAAGCATCTGGTCTGGTTTTAATTATTAAAGCAATTGTAAGAAATACAACAAGTATTCATGAATTTAGTTCAGCATAATTAGTCAATGTTGGGATAAAACTTCTGTTCCTCTGACTTCCGGAGCTGCATGTTGCAATCTGTGTCACTTCATTAATACGGTATCCTAGTGAGCATGTTTCCTATTTGGTCCCAAGGGTGAGATTTAGAGGTATGATGGAGCACTGTTTTGACTTCTCACAGGATGAGCTGGATGAACTTCGGGCTGAAATGGAAGAAATGCGTGACAGCTATTTGGAGGAAGATGTTTACCAGCTGCAGGAGCTCCGGCGAGAGCTGGACCGGGCAAACAAGAATTGTCGCATTTTACAATATCGTCTCAGGAAAGCGGAACAGAAAAGCTTGAAAGTTGCACAAACAGGCCATGTGGATGGAGAGCTCATTAGGAGCCTGGAACAAGATTTAAAGGTGGGTGAGAGATTGATATTCACAGTGAAAGAGAGCAGAGTGGGTTCAGCTCCCTGCAATGGAAGGGAGGGTGACACATGAAACAGGCAGTAGTCCTCCAAATGTCAGGACCAATTTCCTTCTTCTGTGGTGGAGAACAAATATGCAGCTTATCACCATAAAAAGATGAGTTAGTGAGAAAAAAAAAAAGTGCTTAGATTCGAAATGAAAGAAATGCAGTAAACTTACATTTGTGCATTTGAAAAATTTAAAGGGTTTTGCTTTACTGATTTTAGTGAAAATCGTAGCTCTGCAAAACTGTATAAACAAAACCTGATATGCTTTTTCCAATTCATGCCGTTTCCTTCCTTTTCACTTCTTGCTTATGCCAAGTAACTGAAAAAAAAACCAAACCTAGTCCAAGTTGCATTTCTTAGTGCCTAATGGGTTACTCATAAGAGGAACAGACTGTTATAATATTTTAGAGAGGCAGATAGAGAATCAAAATGTTATTGCTGTAAAAAGACAAATTCCTTTAAAAATTATGTTTATATTGAAGCAGGTTTTATGTTTTTCAGAAATGTTTTTGTCAAGGCTAAGCTTTGTATGGGCACGGTGCTTACTTAGCTTTACTTGTCTTTCTTAATATTGCTGTCTTGTAGCTGTTTTGAAAATATTTTCTCCAGAGAGGGACTGCTTATCGCTAGACTTATTAACAGTTTTGTACTTAAAAATGCAAAACATAAAAACATAAACTCTTTTGAAATAGGAGTTATTGGTCCCCAGCAATGGAAATGAGAGTGACATATCAAGTCATCAAACTTTTCGAAATGTCAGACCTAGTCTTCTCTTTTATGATAGAAAACAAATTATAACCTTATCATAATAAAAATGACACATTACTAACAATCTTGTACATAGATTCAAGTAAAAGAGATAGTGAGCTTTTTAGTTTGTTTGCTTTTGTTTTGCTGACTTGTTGTCATTCAGTAATTCATCATTTTGCATGATGAATCACCTTTCCAAATGTTTTTGGAGTAAATATTCATTCTTGTTAGGCTGGACTGAGAAAACCTAAGCTACAATATATTTCTGTGCTTTCATATCACTCTTGCCTAGCTGTGATTGCTGCTAGACCAGCAAATTTGGGTGGATGAGACTGCTGCTTGGATGCAACTTTGATTGATGACCTGTCAACTTTACAGCACAATTCCTCATCTTTTGTTTTATTGATGTGATATGCTGGGACTTTGATGTGCAGGTTTGGTATCTGCTTGTTTCCTCCTGCTGTTCATGACATTGCCTTAGCATAATGTGGAGGGGGATCTGGAGACGGGTAATCAAGATCAAAATATGTTTTCATCTTGGATTTCTTTATTAGAAATGAATATTCATTTTGGTACTTGGAAGGCTTGGAGTCTTTCATCAACAGTTTCATAATTGAATTAAAAACCTCTTGGCTGTTTAGGGCTGTAATATGCTTCCTACTGTAGGAGACGTACTGTAGCTGTTGCTCATCATGGATCCTCTTCATGCGTTTTTGCTCTTCTGACCAGGTAGCCAAAGATGTTTCTGTCAGACTGCACCATGAGCTGGAGAGCGTGGAGGAGAAACGTGTTAAAGCAGAAGATGAAAATGAAATCCTTCGGCAGCAAATCATTGAGGTGGAAGTATCCAAGCAGACACTGCAAAATGAATTGGACAAGTTAAAAGAGGTAAGCAATCGTCAGGAAAGTGGTGTTGCTGGGTTAGATGGGAAATTTGACATATAGGCATCTTAGTCTAATTCTTACGTGAAATGCTTGCTGATATTGCTTGTACAGTTGCCCAAAAGGTCTCCTTTGTTACATGTCCCAAATGTGTTGTTAATTTAGAAGCAATAAAGAGGTAGATGAGTGATGCTGGGGCTTTTGTCCAGAGCTTCTCACAGGGCTTCTGTCCCATTTTAGACTGGCTCCTCAAAGCCTCTCTTCCTACTAGAGCAAAAGTATCTTTGGTTTGGCTCCAGCTAGCTCTGGCTCTCCTTTACACAGACTGGGACTTCCACCTATTTGAGAGTCAAATGAGGTGTGCATGACTTGTCTCTGAGAGGATGGTTCAGATAGGCAAGCCGCCGTTTTGGCTGGTGCTCTTCAGTGATGACAGTGGGAGCCACCAGCATGAGCTAGGCAGCAGGAATGGGGTCTGTAATGTATAAATAACATTGCACTTCAGGCACAGAAACGCTGTCTGTTGAGAAAACGGATCATTTCAATTGGAGCTGACACGTAGTCATACTGGGTGAAGTGACGATCCTTGGCAGCAAGTGAGCTGAGGAGCAGGGGACAGTAAGGGAAAGCCGAATACTTAGCGTGGCTCTTTGCCGGAGCCCACATCCTGGTCTGCAGCAGTATTTCTGTTCTCTGAACAGTACAGCAGATTGGCAGCTCCCAGCCTCTGCTCTGTTTTAAACCAGATTGAGATAGAGCATTTAGCCATAATGAGGTAAGGCATTTATCCTCTGAGCCCTGGTCAGATTTAGAGAGCTGGTGCAATTATGTGTTATTTTAATCTTTCAAACAACGCTTGCGAGTCAACTGGCACAAAGCCTGACTCAGTTTTGTAAGGACAACCCCTGTTTAATTTTTCTGTGCTCTTGGGTTATGAGAGATCCAGTGCAAGAGTTTTGGAGCGTTTTGTACCAAACAGGACAGATCATCAGCTGGTGTAAATAGCAGTGTGACTGTCATAGTTTAGATTACTTAGGAGTCTGACACAAAAGATAAAGTCTGCATGATATTTTGGCTGTTCTTCTTTCTCAGTGTTATGTGTGAATGCTGTGCTTAATGGACATGATACCATCTTACAGACCCTGCAGTCTATATTCCATACAAAAATACCATGTCATCTGCACTACTATTGCTTGTTGTTGATTTAACACACAGGTCCACTAGATCCTGCTTGATGATCTTTGCGATTAAGCAGCTTGAGAAACTAAGTTGTGGATGAGCAGTCGGAAAGAAACTGGTCCAGCAGTGCTGGAGTCTCAAGCTAGCTCTAACCAGGCTGAATTTACCTTGCTGCTTAGATTGCTGCAGGCTAGCAGGGCAGGGAAGCCCAACTAACTCAACTGTCTCTCTGCAAGTCAAAGTGAACATACCCTTACCTTGGAAACAGACATTACCTCGTGAGAGGAAAAGGTTAGAAGACACCTAGTGAAAGGAGGAAATGGCAGGTACAATGATGGATGGGTTCCTGTTGATCTGGAGGCATAGTGAGGCATAAGATGTAGTAGTAGTAGATGTAGTAGTAGTAGATGTAGTCTGTTTTTTCATACCGTGAGTGGTGGTTTCTCTGGGAGTCAGAATTTCACAAGGTCACAGTGGGTGAGAAGACGGACATTTTGGTCCTCAGCAGGTCACACAAGGACAGATGAGCCAAAGTTGGAGAAACATAGTGATATGGATGCCAGATAAGTATGTGTTTGCAATGTTGCAATGTTGTTGTCATTACTGAAAAATAATAAATAAATAAATAAATAAAAGTATTCTTGCCTCAAGATGTGTTCCAATAACTACCAGAAGCAATGTCTCTTTAGGAACATTTAATGCATACAAAGCTCTAAAGGAATGTATTACAGATACCCTAGTGGGAAAACTAGTTCTTCATGTATCAGGAGAAAAGTGACCCAAAGGCCATGTAGATTCTTCCCAATCCACCCTGACTATGCATCTTGTCTATCTAAAGGCTGACACTTAGTAGGAACGCCTGGAGCGTTGCCCGAGACCCAGTTAGACCATATTCGCTCTCTGATATAGCTCACTGTCACCATATGCTCATTTTCTGTACTATCCTTGACTATTCTCAGCCCTTTCCCTCTATCATCCTCTGATCAACAAAAAGGCTTTCTCACATCCACATTCACGTTTCCTGCTTGATTCAGTGCTAACTGCCGCTTTGTCTTGCTGTACAATTCCCTCAGGTCCAGTTTCTCACTGCAGTGGATGGCATATATGTTGATTACCTTTAATGTATTTTGCATGCTGGAATATCTTTAGAAATTGCACACATCTCTGAAAGCACTCTTTCTTTA
This sequence comes from Tauraco erythrolophus, assembly GCF_009769465.1. Taxonomy (NCBI): domain Eukaryota; kingdom Metazoa; phylum Chordata; class Aves; order Musophagiformes; family Musophagidae; genus Tauraco; species Tauraco erythrolophus. The sequence continues at coordinate 47,888,245 of NC_141467.1, read as the reverse complement.
AAGCCACCTTTTTTTTTAATCGTGATCTTTTGAAGGATTCCTAACATCTACAATGTTTAGTGCTGTTATATATTCATTTCGATCTCCTGTGTTACTTTCACCAGGATTTTTTTGGTGTGAAATATATACAAGCTTGCTCTGTCTAAATAAAATTCTTATTTCCTTCAGAAAAGCCTTGTGGTTTTAACTGAGAAATTAATTTTTGCCTCCTCCTGACTGTGTAATTTCAAGTTGTTGCATTAAGTAGATATGAGACAGTCTTTCCTCTTTTGTCACTAAACAATATTTCTCAGTGTGTCTCAGTTTTGCAAATAATAGAAGTAAAGTTACAACAAAGAGGAAGGGTGACAAGAAGTCACCTGCCATGTCCTTCACAGTGCTCTTAAGTCCTTGTCTACCGCTGTGTCATAGCTAATGCGCTTTCCTCCCCAGTCCCAGATGCATCTGATTCCCATTTCATGACATGCTTCCAGAAGCTTTTGCATAAACTATCAAAACCATATCCAGACTCTTGTTTTGTTCTGGTATCTGCCAGGTACTTCTCATCATCAAAATATTCTGGTTTTCACAGATCGTTGCAATAAGGAGCTCCGAGATCATAGGTGAGTCACAGGTTTTTAGGGTAATGCCACTTCTTTCATTTTTTTGTCTTTTTCCATAAGCACGCTCCATTCCTCCAGCCTTTGCAGCATTTCCTATAGATGTATTTTGAGCTAAGATATGGATTGGTAAGGATTTTTAACAAATACATGTGGCTTTTATCCACTTCTGATGTCTTCCACTTAGACCTCATTCTCCTCTGTCTTCATCGGCACCCTGGCATGCACTTTGCTTAATCATACTCCTCTACTTCCTTTTTTTCAGTCCTCTTAGCCAGAAGATACTATGGTGCTTTCCACTCCCACAACGCTTCCTATTTTTTTTTTTCTGATTTCTTTTGACATAGAATCATAGAGTAGTTTGGGTTGGAAGGGACCTTTAAAGGTCATCTAGTCCAACCCCCCTGCAGTGAGCCAGAACATCTTCAACTAGATCAGGTTACTTAGAGCTCTGTCCAGCCTAACCTTGAATGTTTCCAGGGATCGGGCTTCTACAGCCTCTCTGGGCAATCTGTTCCAGTGTTTCACTGCTCATTGTAAAAAACGTCTTCCTTATATCTGGTCTGAATCTACCTTCTTTTAATTTAAAACCATTACCCCTTGTCCTATCACTACAGGCCCTACTAAAAAGTCTGTCCTCGTCTTTCTTATAAGCCCCCTTCATATATTGAAAGGCCTCAATAACGTCTCCCTGGAGCCTTCTCCAGGCTAAACAACCCCAGCTCTCTCAGCCTTTCTTCACAGGAGAGGTGCTCCAGCCCTCTGATCATCTTTGTGGCCCTCCTCTGGACCCACTTCAACAGGTCCATGTCTTTCCTGGACTGAGGACTCCAGAGTTGATTTGTTTATCACTGCATAGGTTCATCACTCTGCTGCTCTTGCCTGAAATACTTCCACTGATTCTTTTGAAGCTACTTTTTTCACCAGGTAATAATGCTTTTTCTCTGCATATTTTTTTAACTTTACTGACTGTGCCAAGTTTTTCTGCTTCAGGCTTCTCTAACTGCTGCAGCACCGTGGTTTCAATTTCCCGTTTTCAACTCTTCTCTTTTTTTTTTTCTTTTTTTTACTATGAATGTTTCAACTGGTTTTGGACCTCCCTCTGATGCCTTTTTTTGTGGAATTCTCCATAAGAGCTTCAGAGTTTTCCTACTGCTGTGAACACTTCTTTGTAGCATATCCTTGCAAAGCTGGGATGTCTCTAAGAACTGTCCTTTCTAAGAATTTGCTGGGATTTTATGTGACTTACCGAAGCTGCTTCTTCCTTATAGCTTTAAAAGCAAAGGCAGCATACCCTCACAGATCTGATGAGTATATATATTACTGCCAAGGCTTGCTTGCCTTTTCTCTTGTTGCCTAGGTTATTAACATGGTCATTTGAGTCAATACACTACCAGGATAGAAAGAAAATTACTCCATCACTAACAGATTACCTCAGCAATATCCCTGCAACTGTCATTTTCCCCTTCCTAATATCCTAATTCAGCTCATGAGAAATACTGGTGTATGTTAAGAATCTAACATGGTCAACCAGCAAACATTCAGAAAATGCTTTCCAAAGTTTCCTTTCTTTGCACCAGTGCTCAACCCTTACCAATTCTCTGCAGAGCATCTACAAACCAGATCTTTTCTCAATGACTTGATAACAGGAAGTGGATTTTCGTTGAGATCTGAACATCTTCCACTCAACATCTAACCCATCCCAAACATCATTTCCTTGGAGCCACCAGGGCATCTTTAGGGAATGTCTTCCTTATATTTCCTTAGCCCCACTCTTGAAAGGGGCTGAACAATGCTTGCCTTCGCCCTTCAACTTGAGGCAATCCCTCAGCAAAGATACTTCACAACTAGATCTACTTAAACAATTGCGAAAACATGCTTGACAAGTGTCAGGTGCCTTTATGTCCTGTGAGCATTAATTCCTCTGCAAGTGATACCTCTCAGACTAATCTCCTCTCTAAAAAACTCTGTACCTGGGGAAGAATAAACCACTTTTGCTACTACCGTAGAAATGCGCTGAGATGGCATAGACCTGCTCCTGTTCCCTGTGGGAAAAAACAGTCAGTCGCCATTTCGCAGCTGCTAAACATGTATTTTCATGTGTTCTTTGTCTGGGTTTGGTGTTGTGAGCCGGGGAAGAGAGAGGCATGGCTGATGCTGCTGGGGAAGGGTAGCCCTGCCGGACTCAACAAAGAGAGGGAAGGATTAGGGACAGGGGTAGCAGCTGCCGAAAGATTTGACATAAGTGCTGTAAAACAGTTTAGCAAGAGATGAATGAGAATTGTGTAACTAGGAAGAAGGGGGCATTTATTGCTTGTGGGATGGCCATACCGAGCAGGTGACAGTCTCTCTTTATTGCCACTGAAAGCAGAAGGACCAAAGGGGGAGCATCCGGAGGTGTTGCTTTCTCTCTTGCAAGGATCTCTGGCATAGCGGCGACCTCCCCTGCGATACTGACGTTTTCTTGGCTAGCTCCTAAGTTCAGTTGAAATAATTTGTGCTTCGAGCCTTCCAGACCATTAGAGGCACGAGTGCCGTTCTCCAGGCATATTCACTTGGGAAATCACTTCCAGTTGTTGGAGAACTACAGCTGCAGCTTGTGTTCGCTGGTGTTTTCAGAAAGAAAGGTGGAGGCAAAATGGGAAGGCAAGAAATACTGTTTCCATTCATTTCTGCATGAGAGGAGAGAAGTGCAAGTCCACTGGCCATTAGTAATGTCTCTGACACATCTCTCTAGGACACAGATTGAGATGAAAACCAGTACCTACTGTAAATGAGATTTCCCAGGTTACCCGTGGGCTTTTTAGGGCAGTGGCTTTTCAAGGCTCTTTCATCCAAGCTCGCTTGCTAATGGAGATGCTGCCATGCCTGAACTTACTCTCTCCTCCTCCCCTACAGCACCTGATTTTTGAGCCACAGTTCAAGAACTGCTGCTTTAAAGTCTTTTTTTTGTTAAGATATTTGTTTCTTTTAACAGAGTGAAAAGCTGCATTCAGATGCTTTCAAAAATGATAGAAATATATGAGATATCCTTCAGGCATCTTATTTAGAGACAAATTTTGCTCCAAAGTGTATGTGCACTACTCTGTTTAAAGTCACTAGAGGTAGAGAGCATTTTGGTAATAGAAGAATTTAGCTCTATAAACATAATATAGCAAAATGAAATCTGGAGGCTACTTCTTAGAGCTGAGCATGACAGTCTGATTTTCATTGCCTTGAACCTTTTAAGTAGAGCATAATACATGCAGCATGTGTGTAAAGCGTGATTATTCCAATCTGAAATCACTTTTCCCTCTTTTCTCCCTGATATAAATACATAGATACAATGTGAAGAAGTTATTCTTGGTGAAAACATATTTGTTTGCAGAAAATATTGCCCATGTTTTCTTTAGCTAGGATTTCATACATGTTTATTAATGTAGCACATAATTTTCTTCAGTCATTTTTCAAATGAAGCTCTCTTACTCATCAGGTTGAATATACATTTTTTGTAGTGTGTGACTTTTCTTGGTTGAGTTTAAACGATGGGAATTTGCTGAGAGACGGGGCAAAGAGAAGGCTCGTAAGCTATAGATTCAAATAACATTAAAAGGGCTAAGCAAGATCACCATGTTGACTCAGTAAGCCTGCTTGGAAGTTACTGCTTGTGACAGTTACAAGTAATGAAGTCTTCTTAAATAATCATAACTAAAACCATTAACTGCATGAAAGTTTTACTGCAGCACCATTTTGTCTCCAGTATCTTTTTTTCACTGTGATAAATAATGAATTGGTACGTAAACCACAGTCAATGATTTATAATTGTTATGGCATTTCAGGAACTGGGCAGATGGTGAAGTGGCCTGCTCATTGTTGAGACTAACAAACAGGGTGGAGAGAAGGCATGGGAATGGATTTAGCTTGACTCAAAATGTATAGCGGTTAAGAAGCAAACTCAGTACCAATGTGTTTTTTTTCTCCAAGGAATTATACCATACATCTTCTAATGCACTGTCCATATTTTTAGAAATTTTAAAAAGATATTTAAACAAGAAAAGAAACCAAAGTTTTCTAATGTTTTGTGCCAGTCTCTCAAGTTTATAAATATCTATCCCTCCACCTCTCAAAGAGTATCGGCATCTGAATTTATGATGTACCAGATAAATTGCCACCAAGCTTTGTCTAACCTTTATTTTCTAGGCATTTGTTATCTGTCCACACTTGCCAGCAATCATCTGACACTGCTTCCAAATCCTTTTATAGTGTTTGAAATGTGGGGTTTTGTGAAAAAGTAATAGTGACTCTGCTGATCAGATCCAGAGTTTTATATAATGCAAAACCCCCTGCTCTTCCATTACTCTGCCTGAGCAGAGCCTCTCATCCCAGACATGGGCTTCATCTAATTCACCTCCTTCATGGCCTCACTCCCAAATACTTTGGTGGACCTCAACTGGCCTTTACATATAGAGAAATTACATTTAAGTGGTGGCATTTACAGCAGGAGCAATGACCTGCCATAGCTGCCTGATTGTCTGGGTATGAGTTAGTTATAAGGAAACCCTCTTTGTATAGAACTGAAATTCCTCTATGCCCCATTCGTAGTGTATTTTTCTTACTATATAGCAGAAGTCTTTCAGCAACTAAAAGACTACTACTCTTTCAATAACAGCGACTGGCGTGGAGATAACCTCCACAAAGCTCAAATTGTGTATCGGTCTCCCCATCCTCCACCCAGTTACCAAAAATAATCCTGATGTCTGTCACATGGGCTTCAGCAGTGACAGTGCAAACAAACTGTAGCCTCTGTGACATCTATAGAAAACTTTCATGGGGAAAATATGAGCTTATTTTACATTCCTTCCTTTAATCTATCCACAGTACAATTAAGGTTTTTTTTCAGCAAGCCCTTGTAAAAAATCAGTAGCAAATCCTTCAAGTGCTGTTCTGGGGGGAAAAATTAGGGCATGCTCTTCATATTCTAAACCACATTTCAATTCGAGCATAAGCTCTCAATGAAGGCAGTACCCTTTGCTTGCCTTGCCAGGGTGTGGACAAGACTTTGCTCCCGGGCAAGCCAATTTTCGCAGCACACTGCCGTTCTGTGAGCAGAAGCGGGGAGTTAAAGTTGGAATATCCATTGCCGAGTGTACACTGAAGTTAATTAGGAGTATCCCTCGTCTTTCCGCTCTCCAGTGAAATTCAGATCAGCCACCGCCTTGGCAACTGTTTACATAGGAAGTGAACACGGGGTTCAGAGATGTCTCACGCCTACCCTCCCCACTTTCCTCCCAGGGCTCAGAGGAGCCAGTGCAGATCCTAAGTGAATCTGGCCTCGAGCACATCGAGGAGCTCCAGCTGATGAAGAAAGGGTATATAAACCTGTAAAACTGTAAAAAAAAGCACCCTTTGTTTGGTGCTTGGTGCAAGCTGGCATCACTGGCAAACTCAGTGCCACCACTCCTGCGAGGTGCAGCTTTTCTGCCACGCTTCGGCTGGCTGGCGGTGAGCGGGTGCCAACTGTTTTCATCTCACATCGCCGGTAATTTCATCCCAGCATCTGGAGCTCTGGATAGCGGGATGGAAAAGAGGAAGAGACAGTCTGTCAGAGTGAGAAGAGGAGCTTTGTGAGATGTGTGATTTCATACCAAATTTTCCAGATTGCCTGTGGTTTTTGTTGTGGGGATGCTGCATGTAGGGATACGTGTCGCATCGGAGTATTGGCAGCCATGGGGACAGCCCTGTCTGGAAACACTTAGGCAGGTGAAAAAAAGAGCTATTGATTTTTGTCCTTCTTTGAAAGGGTTAATTGATTATTTCTCTTCTCAAATTAATTATTTACACTTGCTTCTCTAGCTCTATTTTTAAAAGAGGAACGTAACTTACTGCACAGATAACTTCTGAATTATTAACATTGCACTACTCAAGCTGTCGGAGGATGAACGAGGGGGAAAGATCTGACTGTCATGGCAATTTTTGCATTGCCACATGCTATGGCACCGGGCTTTCCCCTTTCCCTGTGCCTGGCACTGTGCTGGTAGGCCTGGCTCTGCCACCCAAAGCCTTGCTGGCTGTCAGGCAGCCTAGCTTGGCAGTGTGTAATGCGTCGCCTGGAGCCATCAAGAAGTTCTCCATTCCCCTGGAATGGAAAAATGAAGTCATTTGATTCAAGTAGGTCAGGAAAAGGATTTAAGTGGCAAAGAGGTGGAATTGAGCAGTTAGAAGTCTTCAAGCAACCTATAATCAGCATATTTTGCTCCTTTCTGTAAATAACCTGTTTCCTTTGTGCCACGGGTGAGGATACTTTCACCCGTCTCACTCTTTTCTCAGACCCAATTAATGCCAAAGTGGTGGCATGTGCAGTACTTCAGCCTCTTTCTCATCCCCATAAGAGCGATCCACAGATCCCCGCGAGTTTTGCCAGCAGTTAGATCACCAGGGAGATCTGCAAGGCTGGCATGTTTTTTCACCCTGTTCCTACACTCAGCCTGCTGAGAAATGCCTGGGAAGGAGATGGTTTCTGTTCTGTGGGAGGAGGCACAGTAAAGTCTTCACTTGATTTGAGTTTGGGTTTGTACCTTGACATGAGAAAGCTTGAAGTTTCTTTTAGTACCACAGTTGTTAATTTAACCTAGGAAAATGACACCGTCTGCCCCTAATGGGTACATTACCTCTGATTTCTGTGTTTCCTTTTCTTCTTACTGTGTTTTTTTGTTGCAAGATGTAAGCTCAAGCCCTAATGAATGTGAGCATTGCAAGGTATTCTTACCTGAATATGAAAATTTTTGATTTTGCTCCAGTGAGCAGGAGCTGGAGAGGGTAAATTGTATTGATATTTAGGGACATTAAGATAATGTCTACACGGGCAGAAGGAGCACAATGATCCATCTGAGATTACCAGATATACGTATTGGTCTATTTAAGGCCTCTTTCTCAGGGATCACTCCAAAATAGTTACAGTCCAACCTCTTCAGTGTGCTCTTGCTGCAGTCAGCTGTGCCAAGAGAAACTGGGTCTTGGGCAGAGATTGGTGAAGGCAGCTCTCCTCACCGTCGCTGTGTGCAGAGTTCTGGATAAATTCCCACCCCTGAGTTCAGTCGTGTCAAAACAGCAGATTTTGAAGTGATGAAGGAGGGAATAAAGTAGTTGAATGACATAATAAACACTTCTAAGGCAGATTGAAATCTGAAAGCATTCAAGTCACTTTCTCTTTAATATTTTTCATCAATATAATATATTCTTCTATCAAAATAATTGAGGATTGTTTCTTCATCTCCCCTTTCAGTTATCAAGAGTCCAGACCTTCTGGTTTTCCAGTGCCTTGCTTGTGTGCCTTTTATGATAGCTTTTATGATTTTTTGGTTATTCCCAAGCTGGAAGATGTAGCACGTACTGCCACAGGTATCACAAATGTGGGCAGTTATAGGGGAAGGTTCCCATATAAGTCTGGAAAGGGACTGAAACATAGGTCCTGCATTACTTATCAGGATGTGAAATGGTGGAAATCACGTGGGGAGGAGATTAGTGTTGTACCTTGACCACTGCACATCAAAATTATAGAAGTATAGCTCTGAAGTTCTCCGCTGTTGTGGGCGGCTGTCAGGGTGCATGACTATAGTTTCTGGATTACCTTCACAAGGAAAAGGAAAAAGAAATTTTCCTGACATTTTTAGTTTCAAAAAAAAAAAAAAAAGGTGAAAAGAAGGGTTGGAATGCATCTTTGAAATGCCCAGCACACCAATCCTCCATTTTGGTGTCCTCCATCTCCTCAGATGGCCAGACATATCAGCTTTTCTTCCTCCCCTTCTACTGGTCCCTCCTTGGTGGGATTCTCGCATCCTTTGTTCCTCCTCTATCTTCTTCACCTTGGGCTTTGCTTCTGCATATTGCAGGTGCAGATGCTAAGGCATACCCACAATTCTCCAGTGTGTGCAAACCGGCCCTTGAGGTGAGGGGCAGCTGTGATGAGCAGGGCTTCAGGGACAGCCCAGGACAACAGTCTCTGCTGCCGAGAGCTGAACTATGCCTTTTGATAAGTTACTTTACAGTTGCTGCCAGAAATTTTTTCTTCCCTTAGTCAGGGCTTCAGGTAAGCACAAAATCTTTAAACAAAAAGGTTTTGCTATGCTGTTTCTGGTTCCACCTGTTCTCAATTTCCCTGGAAATACTGCAAGAACGTTCCCTTATTGGGATAATTTGTCACTTCCATTCTGGTCCTGACTGTAATACCTGCAAAGACCAAACAAAATGAAAAGCAATGTGTCAGTGAATATTAAAGCCAGGGGGTTTTCGATCTGGCGGTGTTGATTTCACTCTCGGGTAAAGTTTTGCATCTGTTCAGTTTTGTTCAAATGGGTTGTCCATCAGCCACCCAGCCTTAGAAGAGGCAGTAATTCGAGCAGCACAAATTCACAGATATCCCTTGCTTCTCTTTGCTGCAACCGTTGTAAGAGTAATCAAATGTTACAATTTGTTGTGTATTCTTTGAGAGAAAAAAGTAGAAAATAGGAGTTTCTGCAGTTCTGCAGGAGATTAGACATGAGCACTCCTCCAGCTGCCTTTCATTGAACATGCTTTTGTGCCATCAGTTTGTTGGAAGAAACAAATACTTCATCACATGAACTGCTGTCCTTCCAAGTCGGTGTGAATAAGCATTGTGGAGAACATCAGCACTATTTTTTCTTTGCTACAAGATGATTAGGAGAAAAATTGGCAGTGATTTTCTTAGTCAAAGGGAAGGAAGAGGAGTCTTGTGGGGATGAGCATTGCTGGCATGGACATTTCACACGTGCTTCATGTCTTCACAGATGCTTTCCTTAGAAGCAACAGCAGTAGAGAGATTGTGTATGTGATACCCCATAGGTATCCACAAGTGATACTCCACAAGCATGAACAACATAATGCTCCACAAGAAGTACAATGCTTCTTCAAAGAATCTGGTATTAACATAAAGATCTCCACAACATTACTAAGTGATTTTTCATAGCAAACACAAACTGGGGGTGGGGTGGGGGTGGGAAAGACTTTTCTGTGCATTATGTTCAGTTTCCTAAACCACCCGATGTGTAATTCTCAGCGTATAAAGACTGGTGGTGCTTTCCAGGTTTCACTGGGGCAGGTTACTAACAAAGGCATTTTCACAACTGAACCTGACAGTCTGTTAACTGGTTTTAAATGTGGGTGTTGATTGGATCCTGGCACCTTTATTCCAGGTCATCAGCCGACATAATTGAAGAGGACTAGAGCACTAATTAGAATTCAAAGGTTGTCATTCTTACCATATTACAATCTGGTCTTTAAAACTGAAGCCATCTTTTCATCCATTTCCTGGTCTGCAACTGATTTGGTTCCTCACTTGGTCACTCTGGCTCTTGCTCTGAGGTATTGAAGTTGAGTTTTACTCGACAGCTCAGAGAGGAGAAGGGGAAAATACAAGATTTCCGCTTGGGCAACTGGGAGGGGAAATAGTTCAGATAAATCGCCCACCACCAAAGGCTCATTTTACTCCGATCTCAGAAGTGGGAACTGCTGGGCAAGGAGGACGTGGCAGTAAACGCTTGGAGACTTGTGATGGGGGATGTGGAATAGAAAGCCTTGGAATACTTCTGATTTAGCTTTAATTTTCTTTTCAGGGGTTTCTTGTGTCACAACTGCTCATAGCTGATTACCCATAATCAAGACATTTCAAACAAAGCCATTAACAGTAATATTTCTACTCTCCTTCTGAAATTCTTCATAAAGGTTTAAAACCTTAAACCAGATTGGCAGGTTGACATTCATGAGAAGAATTGTTTTTACCATGTAAAACTGCTAGCAGAAAAAGACTAGACATCATTAAGGATTTATTGAGTTTCTATTTTCTCCATTAAAGTACCAACTATTATTTTCAAATGAAAGATTTAGCATAATGAAATCATTAGTGACTGTGCATTTAGGGCTTTTTTTTTGACAGCCCTCCTAGCTATTATAGCCAGGCAGTCAGACTTTGCCTCTCTAGCATGCAGAGCAGTGACAACTTATCTTTTCCTCTTTGATAGGAGATGGAGAATTTGACCAGACGTGTCCAGATGTCAGAATGATCATAGCTACCTGCAGCTTTTTTTTTTTTTTCCTAAGCTCATGGTGTAATAGCTCTTCAGTGTTTTACTTTGTTTTCTTTCTTTCTGTCTTTTAATCGCAGACCTAGTTTTTTCCATGACTGAGTGTGCATTACAAAGGCAGCCTTGGAGAGTGATGTGATAAAGCAATGCACAGTGAAATGTCATGTTACTGCCCAAGTAGGGAAAAATCAGTCCATGTTAAGCTTTTTAGGCCTTTAGCATTCAGTTCATGGGAATTTTGAAAAATGAGAGAAACTGATGATAGTACTTGTATATTACATGGGATTGGAGGTAGGGGAATTGGATCCCTGGAGGCGTCAAAGGTCTGATTGCTTTGTGTCTGCAGTTTTTGAAGAGAAGCTGGCTGTGCAGTGAAGGGAAATCAAGCCTTCCCAGGTAACACTGGCAATCTCTGGAGGCAGACTGCTCAGTGAAATTATTTTTTTCTGTTTAAAACTGTTGATTATTCATAGAGACCTAATGAATCCTTCAGACTAATACATATTCATCAAAGCACCCATTATTTTCGTTTGACATTCAATAGCAAACCAATGCATGAGGTTTGATAAGGTAATTTGATTACAGCCAAATGAAGCATCAAGGTGTCAGTATCTTGCAATTGTGGATACTCTCAATAGTTGGCTTTAAAAACCTCCCATTAGTGTCTTCTGGTGGAGTGCCTGCTCCTGCCCACGCAATGTGGGATCCAGCAACCACACAGTCCCTTTTCCCCATCTGTGGTACCGTTTTGTCAATTCAGCATTGCGGCAACCGGTAATGAACTAAAATCTGGACTAGGTGAGGTTGAGCATGCTACTTTGAAAGAGTATTTCTGTTCTTGAAAATGGTAGGTAAAGCAGCGTCTGAGGCTCACTGTTTGGTCACACAGACCTTCAGAGTAAATCTGTTTAGTGTGCTTTTTGATTACCAAGCCTGAAATCTCAGCATGGGATGAGGTTTGTTCATAAACAACAGTACAAAACCGTTCTGCTGAACAGACTGTATTCCTTGGCATGGATCGACTGTTCTCTGCTATGGTCAGTGGAGGTGGCCTCTTCTTACAGTAACACATCTGAGGGCACTGGCCAACCCACCAGGTTCTGCCTTCAGTAGTGGATGCTAATTCATTTGTCTACCAGGAAGAATGGAAGAGATACGTGTCCCTTCCTTTCTTTGCCAAGCATCAGGGGGAACTACATGTGCCTCTCGCAGAACAGTCGCTTGATCTGCCATAGGGCCAGTGCATGGGGCAGTTGCACAGTGCCTACCTGCTAACAGATCTATCAGCTATGGGTTGCTGCCTCTCTTCTACTGTCTGCTTCTGCTCTTTGGTGGATTTGGAGCATGAGCTAGATGAGGGACACTGGAGCCAAAATCTCCAAGTGAAAATTAACCTGTGACACGTATGTCTTAATTCTCAGAAGATTTAATAGTTGTCCGGGACAGTGTGAGTCCTCTGTATTTTGTCTCACGTTTGTTTGCAGTGTTTTTGTGAAAGGGAACCAGGAGGGGGAAGAAGATTATAATGCCCAAATTTTTGGATGCTAATGGTACAAAGAGTGGGATTGTGGAAACAGAACAGCTCTTTCAGATATAAAACGTGTTGTGGTTTAACCCCATTGAGCAACTAAGCCTGATGCAGCTGCTCTCTCACTCCCCCTCAGTGGGATGGAGGAGAGAATCAGAAGAGTAAAAGTGAGAAAACTAATGGGTTGAGATAAAGACAGTTTAATAGGAAAGCGAAAGTTGCGCACACAAGCAAAGCAAAACAAAGAATTCCTTCACCGCTTCCTGTTGGCAGGCAGGTGTTCAGCCATCTCCAGGAAAGCAGGGCTCCATCACGTGTAACGGTGACTTGAGAAGACAAATGCCATTGCCATGAACATCCTCGTCTTCCTCCTTCTTCCCTCAGCTTTATATGCTCAGCATGACATCATATGGTATGGAATATCCCTTTAGTCTGTCGGGGTCAGCTGTCCCAGCTGTGTCCCCTCCCAACTCCTGGTGCACCCCCAGCCTACTCACTGGTGGGGTGGTGTGAGAAGCAGAAAAGGCCTTGACTCTGTGTAAGCACTGCTCAGCAGTAGTGAAAACACCTCTGTGCTATCAACAGTTTCCAGCACAAATCCAAAACACAGCCCCATCCTAGCTACTATGAAGAAAATTAATTCTATCCCAGCTGAAACCAGCACAACAATGTTAATTGCATCAGCATAATGATGCTCAGCAGAAGCGAGTGAGTAGCAGAAAAGGAATGCAATTTCAGTTATGCCATAAATTCACTTTTGGCTGGCACAGATAGCTATCAGAGGGCAGACAGAATTTCCTTCCTAACCTTGATGAAATACAAGCACTCTGGTTTTAATTTGCAATTGGTGTTTCTTTGATGCAACAGAGGTTGGAAGACACCTTTCCTCTTTTTTTTGGTATGAAGTTTATTTGCCTGGAAGCGTTCATCTGCTCGTATTATTCATTCTCCGCTGTTTTGTGAGGTGAATTTCCTGTGATGATCTCATGATGTTTACAGCATTCTTTGCGAAGGCATAAACAGAGATTGATGCCTTGTTTGCGTATTTAGGTGTGGTAGGGAATAGCCACATGCAAACTGCTGCTCAGCCGCATCCAGGCAGCCCTGTCTAATGTCAGCTTGAGACTCGTTTCAGGCACAAGGAAGATCCTCTGCTAATGCCATCAAGCTTGAGGGCTGTCTCCACTGAGTTCCAGGGGGATTTTAACAGTAGCGGGAAAAGATACATTAATAAAGAAGAAAGAGCATGTTGAAAATAAATTTAAACTACTATTGATTACTATTACAGCTACTAGAAAGAAAACAGTCATTGAGAAAAAAATCAGGAATGTGCAGGGCTGTTGTGTGTGCAAGAATTTATAGTAATTGTAAACAGATTTTTAGACAATACAGCTACTTAAAGATGAGTAGCTCCTTCATACTCATAAAAATGAAAATAAGATGTTTTAGAGTGTTTAGTGACATTTGGTAATGTATTTGGGAATATCAAAATGTTTTCAGTTGGAGATCCTTGCTGTAATTCACAAAAGTTAATAAATTGTATCATAGAGTTCTCTGTGTGATTTACCCCAGGCTTACTGATGGGGAAAAGTGAGGCACAGGATTGTTTAAAACATGCTACTTTTTTGTTGTTATCGCTTTTTGTTTCTGATCTCTCAAATAGGGATAACCATTGACTAGATGACCTTCGAAGGTGCCTTCCAGCCCTAACCATTCTATGATTCTATGATTGAGCTTTGAGGCCCAACCACTATGCAATGAATTCTCATCTTTTAAGTGCAACTTAAAAGTGCAACAAACAGTAGTTTGTCCAGGGATATGTTTGAAAGCAGGTTTATCTTTTACTTTGTTTTTCAGATTAGAATTGTAATATTTGTGTGTGGCTAAAGACTTTCTGCCCGGTTTGGGTCTCCTTTCATTGATAGTGCTCCAAATGACACTTTTAACAACAGTCTTTAAACCCCCATCATTTCTCCTGGGTGTTTACTGCAGAAAAAGCGTTTCTGCTTCTGCTGACTTCTCTCCCCAGTCTAAGACAAAGTGACTTTTATACTGGCACAGAGGATTGCTGGAGGCAGAAACTATTACAGAATTACTTTTTGGGTAGACAGCGTAAACAAGTCACCAGTCTGTGAAACTCACTGCTACATGATTATCACCAAAGGGCAAAGATTTAGGGAGACTCAAAGGAGACTAGGCATGCATCTGTATGAAGTGAGCAACCAGACCTGTAACACGAGTGCAGATATTACCACAACTTTTAGGAATGAAGGCAAGAGTGGATTTAGGATTTAAGTGCACATCAGATTTGGATATTTACTTGGGGTCCCATTAGCTTGAAGGGATTTCCTGCAGAAGCTGCTTCTTTCGGGCACCGTCGATGATTGTCCCTTATATGCATAACCTTGCTAAAAGCATACTCATTGAAACTGGGAAGCTTCACAGCCCCAGATCCCTAACAGAAAGCATCACATCTGGATCGGCCCTAGATTGAAAATCCAGTTTCATATTCTTCCTTCATCTAAGCTATTAGAAATCCTCATTCAAATGTCAAAAGTCTATTTCTGTAATGTGTTTTGGCATCTCAGGTTTTTTATTCTCAATACCGCTTCCAGACATGACTGGCTTTTCTTGGTTGATGCTTATCTTCTCCTTAGGAGCTTTAATTAAAAATAATATATCCTAATAATGCAGTTGCTTGTGTAATTTTTCTCAAGCAAAATAAATTAAATTTAAGTAGGCTATATCATCTTGCTGCTTACTGATAGATTTTTTTTTTTAAATGGAAACTGCTAGATGAACATCTAATCAGTAATTCAACTGAACCAAGGTCTTTGTTTTTAGTATTTTCTCCCAATGGTGAATGAAGGAAAGATAATGTTACAGAACTAGGAAGCCTGAGAGTCCAGTTTTTAGCTGGTGCATGGCTTTAACAAGGCATTTAGCAAGGTTTAGACTATCATCATGGATGTATAAACTCAATCCCGGCTGTAGTAAAATAGGATTTAGTGCTGCTCTGTACCTTCCCAACAGAGTTGGAGTAAACAGGATTTGTGTGGGTAGGTATTTGAGAGGAACAGCTGCATAACAGATCTACAGTCACTTGTGGAGCCTGTGGGCTGTGGCATCATGGGGGGATTTGAGCTCTGGGTTCATACAGGGGAAGAGCTGCCACTCAGTGCCAGGCTCAGGCCAGCCGCCTTCTCCAGGATGTGGAGGGATGGACACAGTGCGGCAGAGCTCAGCATAGCCCAATGGGTACAGCTTTTTGTTCTGGAATTGGAGAAACTGAATCTAGCGAGGGGTCAAGCTCCACGCAGAGATATGTGTAGTCCTTTTCCTTGATCACTGAAGCGTGTTAAAAAGTATCTTCCAAGTTTTTAAATCCTTTGGACAGGGATTATATAAAATCTATTGGTCCCCTCTTTATATTTATCAGTAGGAAAAATAGATCTAACGTAGGAGTCGTAAGTATGACCGAGGCATAGGAGTTGTTCTCACATAGGTGGGAAGTAGAAGGAAGGAATTAGACAGCCCAAGTGCTGGATGTACAGGTTGGTGGCACTGCTGAGGAACTGAGAAGAGGACAAGAACTAATCCCATGCCACCTCAGCACTGCCTGGAAAATTCAGCACAGAAGATTTTGGGATTTTTTTACACCTTTATTAATTATTATGCTGAATTTCATAGTATCCTGAGTCACTTGGGGAAGGGACCAGTGGTGGTTTTCCATATCTTCTGTAGGCTAGAACTGATGAGCAGGTAGGATTAAAAGATTTTTGTATGAGTTCAATAAATAAAGCAGTGCTTAACTGCTTCCCACAAGCTGCTGGTCTCCAGGCAGACTTTCACAGCAAACTCATCTTGCCTGACTTATTCCTCTCTTCTCCTCTCACCAGAAATAGGTAACTTCCTCAGTTGGTCCCTTGAATCACCTGTCATTTTAATATGCGTGGTTTTAAAGAGTGTTGTGTTGTCAAAGAAGCTGTGCCTTTGAAATGTGGGCTCCCGTTATGGTTGTTTCATTTGTGGACATACACTTATCCTGCTAGCGTGCAGGAGGTGCAGGTGAGCTACTTGCCCACCTCTCAGTGCATGGACATGTGGTCCTGCTCCCAATGGATGCTGGAGTCCCTCACCCGGGCTCACTGCAATGGTGCCTGCATGAGACCTCACGCCTTGGGAGGTGGTGCTGGCGGGACCGGGGCTGCAGCGTGGTAAATCCTTGGGAATGGGGAGTCACCCTGTGGCTCAAAGCCACCCCTGGAGCTGGAGCCGAACCTGAACCGTGCAGCAGCCCTGGGAAGCAGCCATGCACCCATTCCTGTAAAGGTGGCATCTAACGTGTCCTTCTCCTAATGCTGCCCTCCCTGAAGGGTTGCTCCGTTAGGAGAGGGCTGCCCAGCAGCAGCACTGGGCTCCTTTCCTCATCCCACATCCGTCACGCAGGAAAATGGAGCAGTGCTGCTGCTTGCACTCAGAATGACCCCAAGCAAAGGCAGGAACCACTTTTCTCTGAACTAGCTGGGAATTTGGAAACGAGGACAGTCTTGAAATGAGTCTAGGGCCCTCTTTGTGGATGAGATTGGTTTAGAAGTCCTTGCACATGTGGAAGAGTAGGCGATGGCATGGATGATCTGGGAGTTGAAGGCTACCTGAGAACCTATCACACCTCTTCCTTTGAAGCAAGTCAGGCAAAGAGAGATTAATCACTGACTTGCAAAGAACCTTATTCATCAGGTTAGTGGTGAGATGTGATTTCGTTCTTCTTCAGGAGTTTAGTATGCTTCATATGTCTACTTCCGACTCATGTTCTTTGTGTTCAGCGGAAATTCAAGTGGTAGATGGAAAAGGTGATACAGGGAGGTCTTTACCAAAAAGTTGAAAAAGGCAGAAAAATTGAAGGTGTGAACTTCCTTGGAGGCTATTCCTTTAAGCCAATATTCAAGGACATGGAATAGCAAGGAATTACTAATATCAACCCCAAGGCTCTTTTGACCTACTGCACAGGTTCTAGCTCTGTGCAGAGTAATTACACATGGTCTTCTCTAGGCAAATACTGAGTTATGTATTAGAGGCACACAGAAACTCTGTGTCTGAAGCTGTTAACAAACTTCGCCTTCTGGCTTGCCCATCCCTTAGACCTTTGCAAACACATAGATTATTCATCTGAGGATGCAGTGATGTGTATTCCAGCAAATCTGTTACAGTATGCAGTGGATGCTAAACAAGAAATTCTTGAACAACTGGAGGTGGGAGGTCTTCGACATTTTCCATCTTAAATGTTAATGTATGTAGCAGACAGAAGCAGTATTATATAAAAAGTTAACGCTTTCAGATTTTTCTGGTGCTGATCTATGGCAAGGAGGACAGTATTTGCATTATTTCCATGGTATTTTTTTCATAAGAGAGGGCCGAAAACAAAGAATAAAGAGATTTCAACTTGAAGCCATTTGTTCCTGTGAAAGTGTGATTTAACAAGAAAACCTATATAAAAGTAGAAAGCGATGAACTCAAGAACTGGCAAGGTAGAAATGTTTTTGATTATAAATAAAACTTCCAGTTAGAGATAGATATGCCCGAATTTTTCTGGAACACTTTTTCTGTTAGAGAGACCATTATAAAATGCTAGATTTTGCTACCTTGATTGCAAGGCTGTTATTATCAGTTTACATGGTGCCAAAATACCCCAAATACTTCACAGAAAAGGCAGAAGCCAAGTTCTCTGTCATAAAGAATCTACAGTTTAAAAGTGAGGCTTATATTAACAGTTTTGACAGCTAACCAATAATTTTCTGAACTATTGGCTGTAGTATATCTGAAATTTTTAGCAATGATGTACCCTCTAATGGTTTCCTAAGACATGCAGGGGAAGATAAATATAATGTAAAAGATGATTTATGCCGAGAAGACAAACTTATTTATGGGTATGCACTGAAAGGGATCGTAATAGAATCTTACTATGCTCCTGCATAGACCTAGACTGTGGGCAGGTCTCCTACGTATGCGTGAGTCAGGGGAATATATTGCCAACTGGAAAAAGCGAGCAACATTTGCCATCTCTCTCTTCTAGTTTTCTCCTGTGACACGGCTCCAGCATTGTTCTCCCTAACAGAAACAGACCCTCTTTCTTAATTTAGCAATGGTAAAGTACCTCTGTAAACCAAGAAGTTTTATACTGACCTTCTGCATGGTGGCAATGAGATCTAAAAAAAAAAATTATTTCCTGTCTTTAATTCAGTTGCTTTTTACGTTCTGGAGGAGGTTGTTCCAGCCATTTTCCAGAAAGTTGTGCATATATCAAATATGTTAAGATTGGCAGCTGTGGTTTAGATAACTTGTTGTGCTGTTTCCAGAATTCATGGCTAACTCGAGGAGGCCCTTGTCCCAAAAGAGCAGAAACAGACAAATCCAAATCAGAAGTATGTAGAGTGTTTGTGAATGCAGAAGATGCATTTCACTTCAGCCAGCTGCGTCCCATAGCATGGAGAGTCACAGTTCCACCCTTCTGTAAGTGCCACAAGGCATCACACTCTTTCGGGTGGAAAGACTCGCTATATGCTCCTGACCAGCATAGACTCTCACATGCCTCCAGGAGTCTCACAACTACTTGAGACGAGTTTACCAAGGTGTGAACATGTCAGTTGATTGTATCTTAGTACATCAACTCCATTACTATTTAAGTCCGCTTCTCTTAATCCTTAGTGCTTTCTATTTTTTGTGTGGATATAATGCTTAAAAATGAGGCTTGACTGAAGAAATTGTAAGTGCAGCTCTGCACAGGGCCAGTACAGTGTACTGCTGCCATGGTGCTGTTGAGGAGCATATGTGCTGCTAACGAACAGCCGTTCTTAGGGCACCTCTTGATAGCAGGGATGTCTCTGAGGAGCAATCAGAGGTAAGTCACTGTTAGTCACTGTGCACGGATGTAGAGAAGCTCCTTGGGTTACGTCTCCATTCACACTGGGTGCTCTTATTGAAAGCTTGAAAGCAGGCTAGAATGGGTAAAGTCCTCATGATTCCTCATGTTCTGATCATATTGATGAATTATGTGAAGAGGGATTCAATTAGTCCTTTGAAATTGCATACCTTCTTAACCCACTGGAACAATTTTTGTTTCACAGTCCCTCTGTAAGCCAGTGTTCATAACTTGAGGTAATTTTGGTGGATTGTGTTGAGTTCCTGTCCAGAACATTAGAAACTTCAGAATAGGATTTCCAGTTTTGGAAACAGGCATGCAATTCCCATTCATCGTATCGAATAGTGGCCTCAATCCTTTTTATCTGAGTGAATTTTTTGTTCCTGGAAACTTATATGATGAGGTCTTTTGCTCAGTGCAAGCACAGAACAGGGGAGCCTGACTACAGCCCGTTAATGTCAAAATGAGATACTTAAATGAAATTGAACACAGCTAGTAAAGACTGTAAAGGATAAGTAAAAGTATCTATGCTGTCCTTTTCAGCCTTATAAATAAAATATGCAGACACAAGGCATGCAGAACATACAGCCATAGTGCACTTAACGACTTTGTGGGCACATCCATGGAGCCATGCTAAGTGGAAAGAGAGAATAAATGTAAAGCTTGTCTAGTGGCACCATCTCTCTCACTAAACTTTTTTTTCTGTCCATTTTAAGTGAGTAGATCTGCAAAATACAGTATTTCATCTTCTTAAACTGACAACAGGATAGGTTTTACATAATCCCCAAATTTGCTTCCCCCTGCATTCCATAACAATCTCTGTGCCCCTTGAAGCTGTAACCCCCCTCCAGTTTGCATGGCAGTCCAGGAAAAATGTTTCTTCCCCTCAGCTCTCCGTGGGTGTCCCTCCAGGGACAACAGCTTAATCTTCTCCTTTGATGGAGCACTCGTGCTGTTTTCACTGATTAGATTACTTGAGTTCCTCCACCTATCGCTAGTCTTCTGATCCTCTCCAGATCTTTACATTTACTATGATAAAGCCTTTAATCACATAACCTTACACGCTCATTTTTCGTTCTTTTTTTTTCTCCATTTTTTTGAGGTGTAGCTTTTTTATAACAATAGCCTTGGTATTCCTGAGTTGGTCACTCTCAGGCCAAATAAAATTAGCAATCTGGTGGCAGATGCCAGTGGGTAGCTAGGCTGACTTGAATCCTTCTCCCTCCCAGGCCACATTGCCATCAATACCAGTTAGGCTTATCATTTAAGGAAAAAAATTAAATTGTCACATTGTTTTAATGTTCCCAGAAGGAATGACTTAGAATAGAGCTGTGAGACATACTCTGGGTTATTGTCGAGGTTTTAGGCCTTTATCTTCTTCTACTAGATTGTAAAACCAGAAATATGTCTCCTATCGTTTGATGAACACATGCCCCCGGAGTACTCACTTTTCTTAGAGGAGCAGGAAAATCTGCTCTATCAGTTCTCTCCTGAAACTCCTCCTTTTGGAAAAAGTGTAGCACCATGCTCCGGTTATTCCAGCATCGCTACTGCATAAGTAGCGTATTTGTAGCATCCAGTATTGCAGCTGTTCACGCCTTCATCTCCATTTTCAGTACTTAGAGAGACAATAATAAGGAAAAAATGTCTGTGTAGGAAGTACATTTTTTCAGATCTGTTCCGACTTAGTACTGTGGAGTAATGAGGAACAGATGAATGCTAACATGTTTTTTGAAGTCTCCTTTTAGTGAAGCAACTTTGCTTGGAGCAATTGTCCGAAGTGCCTTTAGAGACAAGTGGACATACTCAAGGTGCTTTAGATAAACCACTAGATAAGCAAGTCACTTAAGCTTCACTCAGGATCAGAAGAGAAGTTTGTGTCAGTTTAGCAGTTGCTGTTTGGGTTTCTTCTGTTGCTTGATCAAAGAAAATTTTGGTTGCTATTGACTTTATGCAGTGCTTTAGCACCCTGTTTAGCGTAATAGGTAGCACACTATACAAACCAGGGGTGACCAGCTTCTTCCTCTTAATATGGAGATCTGATCCAGCTTCGTGGTATGTGAGACTGCACTTGTTAAACATAGGGTATTAAAAGAGTTTTAGGTCTTGTATATTTTGATGTTATTCAGTGCTGCCATTGATCCCTGAAGGTGGTTTACATCCCAAAGGCGTTAAGTTAGTACTAGCTCAAGGCTCGTTTACCTCTTTGCATTGTGTGTCACAGACATCTCAAAGGCTGATGGGGAAGGCACCAGGCTGAAGAAAGAGGGGCCACAGGTGGTTATGAGCTGTAAGTTCTTGTGAGATCTTCACGGCAGCAGGATGTGCCAGTCCTTTCTCCATAAATCTCTCCTTTCAACCCATAAGTCTGGCAAACTGCACTTCAGTATAAGTATCAGAAAATGCTGCTGCTGACAAAGCTCCTTAGCAAAGTGTTCATTTGAGGTAAATGCTCGCCTTACCAAAGTCCAAATGTGAGTCCAAATGCAGCATTTTTCATTTACTACCTGGCATAAAACCATGCACAAAGAAATATGGGCTCAGCTGAGATTAAAATAAATATCAGAAGTTGGTTGGAGAGATACAGTCAAGTTCTACCTTCCCATCCAAAGAAACAGCCTTCCCGACTTCACTTCTGAGGTCTGAGTTGGCCTCAGAATGCTTGCTGATTTGAGGCAACAGATCAAAGGGAGCCTGGATCTAAAAATAACCACTCACGTGTACTCAAACCTCAGTTTACAATTCCGTATGCTCTCGATTTTTACATTTTAGAATATTCATTTGCTAGAAGTGCATAGGCATTGCCTAGCTGCTCAGATGGCTTTTTTGCTTGAAAACTGGCAAAAAAACCAACCAACCAACCAACCAACCAACCAAACCAACCAAACTGAAGGAAAGTCCTGAAAGGGCCACAAAACTTCATATTTGAAGTCTGACTCTAGTCTATGGCTGGTAAGAATAAAGACGAGACTTCCTGGCTGAGCAGACTATCCCTATCAACTTACCATCAGGCTTCTTAGCCATTTATCTGAAGCAGCTGGTGGTGTCTGCAGCAGAGACATGATGCCGGAAGGTGGATGGACAACTTGATTAGTCTCTGTATCCTCTTCTTACATTTCTGCTAAAATGATGTTCGCATTTACAGGCATTCAAGGACAGTCTGCTGTCCTGAAATGGACCCATTCCTTTGAGAGACGTAAATTGGGTAAGGCAGATCAGGGAGAGTCCATACCAGTTTATGCATTTATGATAAGCTTTTGCCGACAGTGGGACATTCTTTTGTTTTTTGTTTGTTTTTTTTTGGTTGTTGTTTATTTTATTGTTTCTAATTTGTATTCAGCGTCTTTTTTCATTTGTGATGGAAGGATGATCCTGTATGAAGAATTCAGTATTGGTCACTCATTTCACAGCTGTGGCCATGGTTTTCTTTCTTAATAATGAGTATAATTATCACCAGCTAGGCTTGTTTGTGGTGAGACTTCACAGATTGGATAGCTTGCACCTTTTTGTCTCCTGGGCATGGCACATTTTTATTTTTCATTTGCTAAGATACCTACAGTTATCTTTATTGCTTTTTTAAAAAAAATCTGACAAGTACTAGCGTTAAAATTAGCCTACATTACTTTAAAATATTAAGGTCCGCAGCAGAAAAACTGTTTGGGGAAAAGGAAATGTCAGAATAAATAGCCAGTTTTCACAAAGATGACAGACAGATGGTTTGCTCATTAGCAATAGACTTCTTAAATGCCCTCTCCTGCTTTTCCTTTATCCTGTAGCTGAGCACCCCACTGTTTGGTAGATCAGTGTCTGAGGAGCCGGTGGCTGGTCTTTAGGAACTTTACGTCAAATCCTATGGTTGCACAGTATGCAGGGGAGCACGTGTTAGACGAGTGGGGATTAATTGATCATCTCTTGGGTGGGAAACCCCTGGGAATCCAGCAAGAGCTTTGAGGGCCCAGGCCAGCCTGGGACTGATGTCAGACTTTGGTCCGCAGATAAGAAGGAAGAACATTTTGCTATTCTTGTGATATGGAGATTACAGACGCAGAGAGCAGGGACTGAGCATTTCCCTACCAAATGATGAGATTGAATAACATGCTCTCTCACTTTTACAGAAGTGGCTTGGAAGAACTGGTAGGACATGGAAGAGCAAGTTTAGTTATGATCAAGAACAGTAGCAGCTGGAGTGGGCTTTAGAGTAGCCTTGTTAATTGTTGGTCAGAATGTTACTTCTGATTTAAGTTAAGTCTGATTTAAGTGTGTATTGTTTCCTACTGCCAGATAGCTCTCATCGCTGTCATGCCGCTCTCACCACTTACACAAGTCCCTGGTTGCTCTTGCTTTCATCTCTAGGTTGACCTTACAGCTGATCTCTTCTTGGAGTCTTCCCTAACGTAGATTTCCAGACCATAGACCTTTTCTTTCCCGGGCTGGACCTTCCCTACGTATCCATTTCCAGATGAAGGGAAGGATCCTTTTGTGGGAGTGTCCTTACACTTGCAGCCTGTCCCACTGAGACTCAGGGCCTACAAGCTCTCGGGAAGCCACCGATAGCAACTAATAGCAGTGACTTGCAAATAACTCCTCTGCTCAAAGCAGCCTTTCTGGTCTCATGCCAGAAGCAGAGGTCACCAGGGATGCGCAGGGTTCCTGGGGGCGACATGCTCCTGTCCCCTCTGATGACGTGCCTATTTCTCTGTATTTGTCTTTATGCCAGCAGCAGCCTCTTCTACAGAACTCCAAGACACTTCTCTCTTTTTGAAGGTCCTTGTCTTGACAGAGCTTAAAACAGGGAGATCTGAACGGCTCCAGCCGCAGGACCACAGCTTAGAAGTACCTCCTCAGAGCTATCAACCTGGTTTTGTGCAGAAGTTCTTATCTGTACTGCATTTTTCACTTTTTGTCTTCTCTTTGATTTAATACTTCACATTTAAGCAGACAGCAGTATAGAATTAAATAGGGGAGCAAAACCGCACACACTGACCAGAAAGGTGTAAAACTGGCACATTCCTGGTTTGACAGCGCTTTGAACCAACTTCATATCTGTTAGCAGCAGTTGTATTGTGGCTGGCTTGTGCCAGGTTGCACATATTAACACCAATGCTGAATTTGGCTCATTTCCAGGATAGCTGCCATAATGTGAAATGACATATGTGTTTGCAGTAGGAGGGGGGCAGGGAACATCAAAGAGAATCGAAGAATAAATTATGACTGCTATTTGGGTAACTGTGAAATCATCTGAGATGTATTTATTTGCAATACCTGTCTGCTTTTTAAGTTATGCCAAATTATGCACAGATTATAGGATAATAGAGGGAGTTTTTCTAAATGCAATGTAAGGTAATTACACAATAGCTATCAGCTGCTCTTTTAATTTCTATTGCCTAGAGAGTAATCAAGTGACCTTAACTATAGCTGTTATTCTACATATAATGTGCAGATCTTTTTAAAAACCCAGATTTAAAGGTTAATCCTTGCAAAGATTTAATCCTTGCAGCAATCCTGTGAGGTACATACGTGAGCAAACTGCAGTCCAGAAATTAGATGATACAAAAATCGATGTTAAACTAGAACTCAGCATTGTTCTTCACCACATCCTTGCTTGCATCTGCTGTCTTGGTTGTCTATCTGTGTGGGGTAGAAACAGAGCTGTAGAGAAATTGAAATCATGACCTCTCTTGCAGAATAATTTACTTGTTCTGCTCTGAAGTGGGAGTAGTCTCAGGACATTTTTATTCCTTTTTCTGTGTGTCTGCCTGACCTTTGCAGCTGAACTTTCAGACTCTGCTGACTTTGCAGCCTCTTCAAGGCTCTGCAAGAAAGTCTACATATTTCAGGGGTTGTTACATCATAAATATCCAATTGTAGGGAAGAAGAGAAAAATCAGTATTTCTTTTCTTCGTTTAGCAGCTTTTTACAACTGTGCGCAAAGATCCAGGCATGTATGCATAAACATCCAAACATAATGAGGTTTAAAACTCATGGTTTGGAGAAATTTGCATCAGCAGTGTGGGCTCTGGGCCACTTTGTTGCCAGTTATCCCTTTTTGTTTGGGTTACTGCAATGTGCAGCTAATGTGTCATGTGGGAAAGGACAAAGAGACTTCAATGGAGTCTGAAACTTCAGCTAATCTCTCAGTGGCGACACACTGACAGATAGGAAAGCAACAATGGGATCATAAGGAAACAAAATTGCAAAATTAAAAAATTGCCAGAAAAACTGAAAATACCAGCCTATTTCTAATCTGAGAGCACCCATCTGACAGTATGCTACCAAACTAGTAACCTAAGAAACACCTCAAAACTACAGGATTTTCTGCATTAAGATTATTCTGTTTTCATTTAAAAAAGACTGAAAGAGCCAAGTTATTGGCTATTAGCTAGCAATGATGTCAAAAACTGTAACCCCTTAGGTGTCATTATTGCACTGTTGTACCCAGAATATTGATTCAGAAAAGGACTGATTGTTTTTTAGGTTCTGTTTTCACAATCAGTGGTTGAGAAAAAAAGGCTTTTGAATCAAAAGATTTGAATAGAAACATTCCGAGTATAAAAGCCTATATGCATTTGCATTCATTGTTAAAATCCAGCCAAAAGGAAAATACTGCTTCTGCAGATTATTCCCACATTAGACCCCGCGTAGTTTCTTGCTGTGAAATACATCCAGAAGTGCTGTTCTGCAATGGGAATGTGTTAATGCAACAGCAGCGGTGGGGACATCGCTCCCTCCACGCAGCGCTCAGGGACACTTGGCATTGCTTCCGATCTCCAACGCTTTTGGTATGAGAGCATTATTATTCTTAAGAAGATCAGAGTCCCTTGATTCCGTGAAGAATACTATTTCCAGCAAAATTTGAGAGGAAGAGCATTTGGTTCAGAGGAAAGCCTGTCAAAGCTGCTTTTTAAAACATCTAGTAGAAGTACGATCAGCTGGTAGCCTGAAGTATTTTCGGCAGACTATTTGCAGGCAGTAATTGGAAAGTTTGAAAAGTCTCTTCCATTCCCTCAGCTCCTACCCTGGGCTCAGCTCTTTAGCGTTGGCCAGCGAGCATCCTTCCACTTCAAGTTTATTGTGGGACTGAATGTTTCAGCCCGGGGTCTTAATGAATATGTCTAACGTTCCTTGTGAGAACTGTACCATCCTACATGAGAGTTTGCCGAGAGGCTTGCTGATTAAATTCACACTTATTATGACAAGCCACACAGAGGGCAGAGGAAAGAAAGAAGTGCCTAAAGAGAAGAAAAGCAGAGCCGGAGGAGAGCATGTCATTCAGAGGAGCCGTGTGAAATCTGACAAGTGCGCATAAATATTGGGCCTGCCCATAATAGGGCTGTGATTCTGCAGTTCGTTGTGAAGTGAGGTCAGTGGGATGCCTTCCATGACTAATAATGAACCACTCACATCAGTACGTGCAGCACAACTTTGGAGCCTGAATAGCTGCAAATACTATAGAGTCACTTTGCTCTGTAGAAATAAAAATGGTTATTGAATTTTGGTTCTGGGTTGGGTTTGGGTTTTTTTTGCTTTTTTATTATTTTTGTCTATTTAGGAGTAGAGAACTTTTTATTTTATGTCTCAGTTGTGCTGAATGGCGTTCAAAAAATTTTGTTTTTAAAGAGAATCTCTGCTGAATCATTTGAAAGGAACCTAGAGCCACTTATTTCATCTTGCAGTATCTGCAAGTCACTGCTGGAATCATAGCAACGAGTGATACAGAGTGTACATAATGCTGTATAGGAGCCCAGTGGCAGAAAGAGAGGTTAAAAAAAAGCAGCATATTCTTTAAACACCAGTCAGAATCGATAATTTGCTATTCCTAAAGTGTAAGTAGTTTTATTATCTGAAAAGTGGGAGGAGATTTCAGATAAGTGTATGCCTTCTAATAAAATTGATTATTTATGCCTCTTAGAATTTCATGTTGCAACAAGCTTTCACTTTTTTTTTTTGTTATAAAGGTAGATTATTTGGCTAAAACCTGACATTTTTATGTTGACAGTTAGGGAAATAAATAGGCAAAGTCTGAAGAGGATTCATTCAAATGAGTTTCAGTTCCAAGTCATTAAAAATAATTATCTCAATTAGAGTTTTATTTTGCTTAACCCTAGATCTACTTTTGCTTCAGGTTTCTTTGTCTCCTTCTGGGGCACAAACAGCTTTCTCCGGTTTTCCCGTGTAAATGAAAACACATTAGAAGTTCACACTTCAGTTATATGCAAGATAAAGAGAAAATTATAAAGCCAGATTAGGAAATTGAGTGTCGTTCAGGGCATTCGAGGTGGCCAGGAAGAGCTTTTCTGGTGTTGTCATTGGTGAGCCAGGTAGCACAGGGACGTGTGTGCTTGTGCATATGGGAGAGGGATGGCACTGCGTGCCTGGCTGCAATGGTGCCAGCTGATGGAGAAAGAGTATGGAAAGGTGCGTGCTCATGTGTATGTGCACATCTGTGTGAGAGAGCGCATGAGCGCATGGGGTGAAGGTTTCTGACTTTCACTGAGGTCCTTTTTTTTTTGAGAGTTTTTATAACTTCATGTCACTTTAGTGAATTTGCAGATATGCAAGTGTTGAACAATCAGTATGTTTCAGGCTATTTGTGTACACTGCAAATTTTTGCCTAATTTTTTTCCTGCTGTTTGTTTGTTTGGTGGTGGGTTTTTTTTTGCTTTGGTTGTTTTTTTTTGTTGTTGTTTTGGTCTTTTTCAAAGAAATCCTGTACATCTCTGGGGGCTTTCACTTCTCACTCGCCCATCCCAACCTCCTTGTCACACGGTCTGTGTAGTAACTTGTGCACACCACGAGACTCCGAAAAAAGAAGCCTCAACATACATGTGTGAGGCTCCTTCAGTTGTAAGGACAAGGGTGCTACATCTCCTGCTTTGCATTTAGAGACAAAACACTGCAAAAGGTGGAGGAGAAACAGTGTATGGAGAGGGAGACCTGAGCTTTGCCATACTTTTGAGATCTATTGGGAGAAAAAGTGGATCCAGAGCCTATCTCAGAGCTCCTGGGAGCCTGGAAGATGAAGCAGTGAGGAAATAAAAAGCAAGGGTTGGAAGTGATCTCCTGGTTGAGACTGGCTGCTAATTGCCTGTGGTTTTATTCACTCTCTGCCTCCCAATGTTTTAGGTGTCAAGACTGCCAAGGTCTTAGAAAACAGCTGCCGAAAGGGTCTGGGGACTCCAGGCTTCTCAAACAACCCCCCAAAAAAGAACACTGAGATTTCTAAGAACCAAGTAGAAATGCATATTTTGTCCAGATCCTCCATAAAAAACGTGAACACATGTTTTTTTTCTTTGCTAATCATCAGCCACATTGGAAAATCAGTCCCATGAGCAGTTTGATTCCCTTTCTTTATTGGTCAATAGGCAGAGCAATGTGTCCAAGTAGCAACCGCAGCACGCCTGCTTTAGGACCACCAGGAATTCAAATTATGCTGTTAGTTTGCTGTGGAAATCCTTAAGGCAGCTATTCGTGCCCTTACTTTGAGCACTGACAATACAGCGTCCTTTGAGATAGAGTGAGCCCTCAGCTGAGGAACAGCTTACCTGTGAGGAGCCGCTTTTTCCAGGTGGCTGACGACGCAGAAAGAAAGGGCGAACAATGAATTAAGTGGTAGAGAGAAGCAGTTTTTGTGTTCTAATTAGAAAAATGAAAAGTACATTAATTTCCTCATTGTAATAGTTTCTGTCATCTGAGAAATAATGATCTAAAAAAATTGCGGGTCTCTGGCAGTCCTTCCACTGAGCTGTCATTATTCACTCTAATGCATACATATTATTCATAGTCATTGATCTTCTGCACCCAGACTGGGATAAAGCCTATTCTGCTGTTAGTTGCCATGTTTCAGGTCAAAAGCTCATCCACTGATGTGGCTCAGACATTTCCATTCTGTTATTGCCAGGAGAGTAACAGCCTTTTGGGAACCCTTGTCCTGACTAGTGGTAGAGAAAAAATATTTAGCTAGATGCTTTGAAGTTTTTCCTTTTTCTTTTCTGTTTTTGTTTTGCTTTGCTAGTTGGAGAAAAGAAACAAAGGTTTATCAAGTCCCCTAACAAATCTACGCTTGCTGTTTCTTCCGGCTTCCCAAAATAATCCTAGATTTGTATTCTTGCCTGTCAGACTCGGTATGGCTTCAGGACATGACCTGATCTCATCCTTTCATCAGGCATCCCTGCTGCCTTGCTTTTAATCACAGCAGAACAACAGTAGTCGTGGATTAGTGGCTATTAGATACCTCTCTGCAGCAACCGCTGTATGCTGTCCAGTCTCCTCAAAACTTCAGTTTCAGAGAATACAAGAGCCTTCCACTGCCTGAGGCCCTAGTCCAAGCCTCACTGAAGTTAATGAAAATGTGAGGACATTTTTTTTGAAAACAAAATCATTAAAAAGTGGAGATTGATGTGATTTTGGCACAGAATTATATTCCACAGTGGTGTCTGGTATTTAGCAATTTGTATATGGTTAAATCCTTGTACTTCAAATGCTGATCTACAGTAAAAAAAAAAAGTACCTCCTTTCCTTTTTGGTCAAGAAGTAAATTAAAAAGGTACTTCCCCCAAAATTTTCCCAGCCTGCAGTCCCCAGCAGGAGCATGTCATTGCTGCTTTGCTCTTCCTGAGTGCTTTGCAAAGCTTTTGACACATGAAGAGGTTCTTTGGAATAGGCAAATCAAATACACAGCACATGAGGATGTTCCTGCATGAGAAGTACACAGAGATTAGAAGGATTTTGGAATTACTGTCTAAAAATGATTTTTCAAAAGCTGATGCTCAAATCATCCTCAGACACCTCTTTTACCAGGCAGCAGCATCAACAAGCTGCGCAAATGTGATCAGTAAGCTCTTCCCTGTAATTTATGTGTTTTGGTGCATGTTTGCAACCAAGGACACACGGACTGGCATCAGCTTTCAGGGGCTTATAAAGTCAAGAGTGCTGCTCACCTTTTTCATATTTCATCCTGTATTCAAGATTGGATGTGACGCAGCACACTCCAGATAGCTGGAATGGGATTTTGCCACTTCACTGATGAACTGTATATATTCTCAGCAAAAGACAGATTATACGATTTGCAGTAGGTGTGTAAAAGTACAGAGAAAGGGCATGAGCTTATAGCCTCTGAGAGAAAGCCATCGAACCCAAGTGCCATCAGTCATCATCTGTTGTAGTAGTAGTTATCATAATAAAAATACTGTGTACGATGTGACTAGGGTTGCAAGTTCAGTCACTCAAAAGGTTAGAAAATGGTAGAAGAGAAGTTTCCCAAGCAGCCTAATGCAGTGCAGACGCGGTCCCTTTCTGCTTGCTGCCTTGGCTGAGGACTGGTCATGGCTGTGGTGACTGGAGGGTACAAGGTTTCTTATGCAGAAAAAGCTCCTGAAAACTAGCTCCAGCTGCATCCCTGCCTCTCATCCCACACAGGGGAATGGAAACATAGGGTGTTAGTTTTGACACTGTCCCACACGACATTCTTCTCTCTAAATTAGAGAGTCATGGGTTTGATGGATGGACCACTCGGTGGATAAGGAATTGGCTCAATGGCCGCACTCAGAGAGTAGTGGTCAACGGCTCAATGTCCAAGTGGAGACCGGTCACAAGTGGCGTCCCTCAGGGGTCCGTGTTGGGCCCGGCCCTCTTCAACATCTTTGTCGGTGATGTGGACAGTGGCATGGAGTGCACCCTCAGCAAGTTCGCCGATGACACCAAGCTGTGTGGTGCCGTCGACACGCTGGAAGGGAGGGATGCCATCCAGAGGGACCTCGACAGGCTGGAGAGGTGGGCCCGTACCAACCTCATGAAGTTTAACCAGGCCAAATGCAAGGTCCTACATCTGGGTCGTGGCAATCCCAGGCATAAATACAGACTGGGTGGTGATTGGATCGAGAGCAGCCCTGAGGAGAAGGACTTGGGAGTACTGGTGGACGAGAAGCTCAATATGAGCCGGCAATGTGCTCTTGCGGCCCAGAAGGCCAACCGCGTCCTGGGCTGCATCAAGAGGAGCGTGGCCAGCAGGTCGAGGGAGGTGATTCTCCACCTCTACTCTGCCCTCGTGAGACCTCACTTGGAGTACTGCGTCCAGTTCTGGAGTCCCCAACATAAGAAGGACATGGACCAGTTGGAGAGGGTCCAGAGGAGGGCCACGAAGATGATAAGAGGGCTGGAGCACCTTTCCTATGAGGACAGGCTGAAAGAGTTGGGGCTGTTCAGCCTGGAGAAGAGGAGGCTCCGGGGTGACCTTATAGCGGTCTTCCAGTACCTCAAGGGGGCCTACAAGAAAGATGGGGAGAGGCTGTTCAGGAGGGCCAGTTGTGATAGGACAAGGGGTAATGGTTTTAAAATAGAGGGAGGTAGATTCAGGTTGGATATTAGGAAAAAATTTTTTACCATGAGAGTTGTAGAACACTGGAACAGGTTGCCCAGAGAGGTGGTGGATGCTCCATCCCTGGAGACGTTCAAGGCCCGGTTGGATGAGGCCCTGAGCAACCTGATCTAGTTGGAGATATCCCTGTTCCTTGCAGGGGGGTTGGACTAGATGACCTTTGAAGGTCCCTTCCAGCCCTAACCATTCTATGATTCTATGATTCTATGATTCATCTGTATTGCCATTTCAGGCTTCTACAGCTACCTGAAAGGAGGTTGTAGTGAGGTGGATGTCAATCTCTTTTCCCAAGTAACAAGCGATAGGATGAGAGGAAACAGCCTCAAGTTGTGCCAGGAGAGGTTTAGATTAGATATTAGGAAAAATTTCTTCACTGAAAGGGTTGTCAAGCACTGGAACTGGCTGCCCAAGGAAGTGGCTGAGTCACTATCCCTGGAGGTATTTAAAAGATGTATAGATGTGGCACTTCGGGACATGATTCAGTGGTGGGCTTGGCAGTGTTAGGTTAACAGTTGGACTAGGTGATCTAAAGAGTCTTTTCCAACCTGAATGATTCTGATTCTACTATTCTTGTTCTTGGTTAGATATGAGCAAGAGAGGTAGAGAGGAAGACAGTGGGATAAGTTCTCAGAGGTGAGAGCTTCTCCCCTGTCAGGAGTACTTAAAGCATAGACTAAATTGTCAAGAGGAGTGATGAAAGTTGGAAATTATTAATTAGACTAAACAAAATTGCGAGAATAATATACAGTGAGGAAAAAAAAAAGCACCTGTCCAGGCAAACATGTCATAATCTATTTTTGTAATGTTTAATTCATATAAAAACTTAACATAAGAGATGATGGTCAGAGTCTCTTAATCTTGTATCCTAAACTCAATATATTGCTTGAACAAAGATTTTTGCCTTGGGTTATTGCTATTGGAGTAGTCTGGACAGGTGAGACTCATCCTTTTGCTGTTTTAAGGGAATATAAACGGGTCATCCTCTTTCTCTCTTCTGTTCTGTTTTTGGGAAACAGACAAAATGTTGTGCTTCATAAACAAATCTGTATCCACACAAAGTGCAGCAGTTAGGCCCCAAATAAGATGCATGTAGAAAGGGGTGAATACCAACAATGTTGAAGCCATGAATTCTTGCTTGGAGCAGGTGCTGAGCACTGGCTCCTCAGAAATCAGCACACTGAATCACTGAGCCACTGCAGCAGGGAAGCTCAAGGCGGTCAGCTGCTGCACCGAGGGATAGGAAAGCCATCTGTCCTTCCCAGGAGCTACAGAGCAGACCAAGAAGTGTTATCTCACCCCATGCTTTCACCTGTCTCCCTAGGAGATGCTCTCAGAGGTCTAAGAGAATGAACACCCTCTTCTGGGTTGCCCTTCCCCATGTAAGACCCAATAATGCACAATATTCCTTTCATTTGTGCTTTGTTCCTCGGGGTCAGAGCATCCCTTCATATCCAGAGGCACAGATCACAAAATCCAGCAAGGAGCTGGGGCAGCTATTTAAGCTTTGAAGCAGTGGTAGCACGGGAGAACACAGCCCATGCACACCTGCAGAGTCGTCCCAGCTCCCCCCAAGCAGCAGGAACGGGTTCCTGGGCAATCACAGCCCAGCCCCAGGAGCAGATAAAATGATTAAGGGTAACCCAAATACCTGCCCAGATAAGAATATCCTCAGAAAGGCACTTCACATGGTAATAATTTGCTGTTAACATCCACGTCCGCCTTTACAATTTTTCTGTGCATTTTGAATTTCAGTGTTTAAAGCACCGTGTTCCCACTTGGGCTTGTCATACTCCTTTCCAAGTGCATCTTTGTGGAGCTATATCCATCACATACAGTTTTTCATTTGGCATTTACAGGATTGCTGCTGACACATCTTTATAGACTGGTTTTACTAAGAAAATGCAGCTCTTGCAATTATACTCTCTCCTAACAATTTCTTTCCCTCCTGGCCATTTCCAGCTGCAATTTGGCTCATAAGTAGCCTTGCACTTTTCTCCCATGAAGATAGCTCTTGCCCTGTAGAATATGCTGGGCGAACAGGTGGATGTCGCACTGCTGCTCCCGCAGCATTGTGTGCTGCAGCTGATCAGTGGTCCGGTGTGTTCACAGGAGCTGCATTAGGCTGCCCAGGGAGGTGGTTGAGTCCCCATCCCTGGATGTGTTTAAGAATAGGGTGGATGATCTACTTGAGGATATGGTTTAATGGGAATTAGGGATGGTTGGACTCGATGATCTCTAAGGTCTTTTCCAACCTAGAAATCTATGAATCTATGAATCTATGAATCCTCTTCTCCTCACCTGCGCCTGCCCTGGCCCGGGCTCTGCCATTTTTTAATTACAAGTGCTATGCTCTGGCTTGAATTCAATTCCTGTAATTGATGGCCTTTGTTGTTTGTTGTAGCAGAAGTAACTTTATTTGTGCTTGAACTGTAACTCCCATGGCTTGCTGAATATGGATGTCTTGGGGGTGACCTCACCTGTTGGTACATGGTTGTGTGTGTTGAATGATGTATAGGACAGTGTGTCACAGGTAGCAGCTATATATATATGAGGTTCAAAAATGTCCCCAGCTACAAAGTGTGAATTTGCTGTCTTCCTGCCCTACTTTTATAAACTCCTTTGTCAGAGTGCAGTGTCCTTAAAATTGTGAAATAATAGACGGGCAACCAAGGATTACAAATACTATGTGGGACATGTTCGTTGGAGATCATTGCACTTGGCCTTTAATCTCTCTGCTTCTTTAGAATTTCATTTAATACTTCATAGAAACAGCAAGTTGCTCTAATCCAGGGGAGATTGAATATGCTTGTGCTTATAGTTGTCTGCTCAAGGACAATTTTTCTTTCCATCCTCATTGCAAAAAACCATTCTGTGTCTGTTGATCCATTAGTGCAGAGAGTGCAGATGTGTAGCTCTGAAGATCTTTCTCTGCAAAAAGACTTAAAAAAAATAGAACACTACAGAGATTTCAGTGCTGTATGTTTTCTGCCTCTCCCTGTGCTGTGAATTGCTGCAGTAGCCTTCTGACCTAGTGGAATTTTGGGGCTTCACGCAGCTCCCTTCCGCTCCTCTACCAGCACTGTCCAAATCATGGCTCTTTGCTTCACCCCATCACTGTCAAACTCTCCAGTTTGCTTCTCCAGTGTGCTGAAGGCTGTCCCGATACTGGGACCACAAGCTACGTAGCATTATTTACTAAACACTCTTGTTGGCAGAGAATGAGAAAACTGTCTCTGCAATCAGAGAGCAGGTATCTATCCCTGCGTGTATACCGCCGCCTTCATCTTCTTCTGAAAAAAAACCACCGTTTATGCCTATAATAGATTGTGCTACAGGCAGTGCCAGGCGGCGTGTGCATTGATTGGCAGTCAATGTTCTCATACTGTCTTCCTTTGGCAGTGTAAGCCAGTCCCCTCTCTGAGCACTACCTGCCCTACAGTCCAATTCTGTGAAGCCAGCCCCGTCAGCAGTCCCCAGTTGAAAGGGCTGGTGACATGACAGCGGGATGTTCACTGCAGTCTCTCAGAAAAGATGTGGGGTTTAGGGCATTTTTTCAGGGAGAAGAGGAGGGAAGGGCAGTTCGCCTCTGCTGTCAGGCAGTTGGCATTTAGTGCTGGGCGATGCCAAGCCGCACGATGTGGATGGCGGATGGCCAAGCAGGTATGTCGGGGGCTGTCTGCAAGGGTTTGCTTTCTCTAGCAGTCATCTAGTTTGCCCAGACTGCTGCAGCAAGTGTCATCACAAGAGGAAAAAAAAAAGCCTTAAAAAAGTTACACAAGTTGTTTCATCTTGTCCGGGAGTTTTGCCATCCCTGTTTTGTCCAGAGAGGTGGAGAAAAGAGCCCCAGACGGCACCACTGGGCAGAACACCGTTTCTCTCTCGGTGAGCTGAAGTGTGTCCTGGGCTACGGGCACCCCATTACGTAGGATTTTGTGGCAGAGGATGAGTACTATTCCCGCTGGCAAGCCGTTTCAGGACAGTTCTGTTCCTGTGTGTACATAGTGCCCAGCACATTTTTCACGGGCCGTCTGCTACGATATAACACTAACGAGGTAATTACAGGGCTCAAGCAGTGTCAGCGCCGCACATACCGCTTGGATTAGGCCCAGCTCTTGAACAAGCTCTTTCCAAAAGGAATGCAAGCTGACGGCTCATGGTCTGTTTGCGAGGACCAAGAGTGGGCTGGCACCCAGCGACCACGGCTCATCCAGGGTAGGGGAATTTGGGGTGCTACTCCTGCCTCCTGCACCGGTGGAGATGAGAGGGTGGACGGTCCCATTCCGTGGGCATTGTGGGCATAATACGGTGGGAGATGGAGAAGCAGAGGGCTGGCGGCCACCCCCTGGTAGATGCTGGTGGTCAGTGGTGCTGCACCTCCTGCCCGGCAGGTTTGCGAGGGATGCGAGGCTGTGGTTTCCTCCTCTGGCACAGGGGCAGGTGGTACCATGGCAGAAGGGTTAGCAAGGGCACCTGTGATGGAGGGTAAGGGACGGGCACAGCGTGGGGAGCTCACATTTAATAGCTGCACAAGCAGAGGGGTGACAGGGCTTGGAGGGGCAGCTTTGCCGCCGGCATGTCGGCGTCACAGTGCTGGTGTAGCAGGAGGGAGAGAAGCAGCTCTGTGTGCACTGATCTACCTGGCTTCTGTCTGGCTTTCTGCACTTGAAATGGCACGGGGAGAAAAAGGAAGGTCTGGTCTCATTGTGCTGTTGTTTTCTTTATATGTTGCAGCATGTGTGATGTAATTTAGATATTTTAAGTTTTAAAAAAATGGGACCGATAGAGACTTTTAAAATGCATTTTAATGAATTTAAGAAGTTATTAAGAAGAGTATTTGGGCAGAAGCACCATGTAAGACTGTGATACACCAGTTAGAGTTTAGGATCTCAGCTGTCTGTTGCAGAATTTCATTCATTATATTAATAGCAATTCCTACATCACTGGGCTATTATTGTTTCCCAGTTATTACTATAATGATTATTAAGTAATTATCATATTAATAAACATGATTATACTGGTTTCAGGTCCTCTTGTCAGCCTCCACTGACCAAATATTAAGTGAAATGGTGTGTTGCAAGCTGGACGCTGAGCCAGCCCATCTATCTCCCATCCACCCAAGAGCTGCCATCTCACCTTCCAGGGCTTCAGACAGCGGGTGCAACCCTGCCGCTTCCCTCCCCGCAGTGCACTCCCAGACCTGTCACACCAAATTATTTGTAAACACTAAGCCAACTAATATCACTACAATATCAGTCCATGTGTGAAGGGCACCAGGAAGCCGTGAGAGACAGCCCGTGCCGTGTGTTAGTAGAAAGAGGCAAAAGAAAGGGACTCCTCCAAAGCCCCTGTTCTTAAGCTTAGCACAATAGAGTAATGCAGCGTTAGGGAAATTTAAGCTGGTGCTGAAAGCTAGTGTGCTTTGCTGCTTTTTTACTCAAGGGATGGCTTTTATCGTGAGCTGTAATGCTTATGATATTTCAGACATGGCTTGCTTTGCTAGGTCATGTGAATGATGAATATCACAGTATTCAGAGGTTTCTAGTAAATGAAACACACATGGGAATGAATGCAGATATAGATCAATTGCGTCAAACCCAGCTTTATCAGGGCTTGCTGAGATATCTTTTTCAAGGGCCTACAGCAATTGAAAAGCAATTAGAATTTCCTTGTGTTTACCGGTTGCATTAACAATCCTGTAGATACGTATGAGAGGCCACATGAAAAAAAGCTGCCACCGTACTTTCACTGCGCAGCCATTGTAATACAGAAGCGTGGGATGGCAGCAAAGCAAAACTTCAGTTGGATACTTGGAATTTAGAGACCCTTCAGGCCCTGTCCTACCATTAAAAAAGCAAAGTGGGAAATGCTTCCTTCTCACCAAATAGGCAGGTAACAGTACTGGGAAAGAAATTTCAGACAGCTGCAGTGTGATAGCTGAAAGCTGCCTCTCCTGAAGACACAGGTCCTGGTCGTGTACTTTCAGGGTTGCATTTGTTAGAAGAGTTTATTCATTAGTGGCTTGAGAGTGACAGAGCTCTGCACAAAGTTTTTTCATTATCTACCAGACTGGGCAAGCGGGGGTAGCTCTGAAGCAGTGGGACAAAGGGGAATCATGCACCCCCTCCATGTCAGGGTCTGGCAAGTCCAAAGCTGCAAAAAGTTGAGGGGGAAACTTCCTGCAGTGGCCAGCGGAGCTGGACTTGTGTGGAGGGAGGTTGCTGGAGAAGGAGCATGGAGATCTTCTTTCATCCTCTGCCATAATCTTCCCATGCGGTCCTGCGCAGTGCCTGGAAAACGCTTGCAGTGAGGCGTTCCTAGGCAGTGATTAGCGGTGCAGTTAACGAATGCTGGTTTACATCACTTGGGGATAAATCCACCTTCTGACCATCTGTTACAAGTGGCTCTGGTTTTCTTCTGATTCATGTTCATGCCAAGCAGAATTACCTTCATTTAAATCACTGGCGTTTCTTGGAGAGTGACCGCTATGAAGGAGTTGGTCCACTGGCAAGGTCTCCCAATGAGTCACGTACTGTGGGGCAGAGATTGTATCTCTTTGGATGTTTTGTTCATTCTTGAATGTGAGGGGGCTCAACAGCTAGCAAGAAGTTAGCTCTTACCACGAAATGCCAAGTGCAACTCTGAAGCTGTTAGCCTTGCAGATACTGCTAATCTGAAAGCAGTTGATGTTGCCTACTGCTGTATTTAGAGCAAGTGGATTTGGTCACTCATGCTTTTTTTTTTTTTTTTTTTTTTTCAAAAATACTGTCAGATCTCTCACAGGCAGTATTTTCTAATGAATGCAAATGAAAATTGTGATTATCCATTTCAAAGCAATCGGTAGCAAGCCGTGGTTGGGCACAGAACGTTATTTATACAGCTCATAAGCCCCAGTGATGCTCGTGCATAATTCCTCACACATCACACTGATAGAAATTGCCTTCAGGGCCAGACTTTCCAAGCCAGGCTCTCTGTTTTTAAGTTGCAGACATTGTCATTTCAATGGCTGACTACTTGATTTTGCAGGTTCAGTTTGATGCGCATATGATAGCAAGCCCATGCTTGCCTGCAGATGCCAGACTGCATCCAAAATGACTGGGTCCTCTTAACAGCAGTGAATAAAGTGACAGGCTGGCAGCTCTTAGGGACTCTTGGTTCTCTCTTCTTATTTTCCAAGTCCTTCTCTACTGCTGCCTGTTCACAGTTCCATTCTTATCCCCCTCAGCGCTCACCTCAGAATGAAAACTTAGGGCATATCATGTGTTTACATGTATGATTGCTCTTAACTCAAACTTTATGTCCATGTGCTGCTCAACCTGTAATTCCAGTGCATTGACTCCTGCTTGCTGTTCCCCACTTGGATAATCTTGCTCTCACTGCTCTGTTTGCACGATCTGTCTCTGACCTATTGAAAATGGAATTCACTGAAAGATACAAATTATCTTTTCCTGTCCCTGCTAGGCTCCTAGGGAAAGTGAAAATAATTGTGTCTCTTCCTGCTGTTGATACTGTAGTCGCTGCATCCAATAATCTTTTGGGAAGTTTAACTTCTACAACACCAAGGAATGTATTAATTGTCTATATTAGCCCTTCTTGGAGGCTGAGAGGTACGGCAACAAACTACAGTGAAACTGTGAACACAGACAATGTGCAGTGAGTAACCTCTTTTCTAAGAGACTATGTTAACCAAAGGACTAATAAAATCTTGTTTAACCATCATTGAAAGACTTTTTGGTAGACGGCCAAGCCTGGTTGGTCTCTTGAGTATAAAAAGTAGTATAGAAATGTTCCATCTAGCATTAATTCATATCAGCTTCTGATGCCAATGTCCTGTACATTGAAGAGAAATGCTCCTTTACTGCACCATTTTACGTTTTGAATTGTCCAAGCTTGTAGCACATTCCACCTACTTCTTATTGCAGTGGCACCCTCTGCCCTCAGTCCTTCTGATGTATCAGCTGGTTTGGTTGGTATTTTGTACACACGTGCAGCCTGGTCCCACAGTGGTGAGATGGAGATCTTTCCTTGCTCTCATATAGGGCTTAGGGGGTTTTGGCCAGGCAGCCCTGTGTTGCCATGCCTGTGTTTCTAGTCCTCCACTGACACGTGGGAGGGAGGTTTCTCCCTGTAATCCACTGGTAGCCCCCAGAGGTAAATGTCCCATTCTTTTTCCTACTCTGAGGACAGACTCAGCCTAAGGTTGAGTCTCTGCCTTATGGAAATACGAAGCAATCTCCCAGCTGAGCACTGATCAGAAGGTTGTTCTTATGCAAACCAAACAGGACAGCATGAAAAGGCTTAAAGCAAGGCCCAGTGTAGAGCAATATGTTGCAAACTTGTTCGCCTGGATCTGTGAAATCCATTTTTTCAGTGAGGAGTGGAGCTTACAGCTTCCAATGCCAGACCGCTGCCTGTCTGTTTCTCAGTGTGTCATCCATATCTCCTACCTAAATTTTAATTCCCTTCCCCTTACTTTCCAAGTATTACTCTGTACAACAAAGCAAAGGCTTTATTACTTTCTCTTCACAGCTATAGTCCATGTGTTTATATCCCCTAGCTTCTTAAGTTGGATGTGTCTAAGGGTAACTTTTGCTTATGGGTAAGAGTAAGAGGTTTTTAGGATTTGACACAAGGTTTTGCAATTCTAGCATGCTTGGTAGCTGTTTGATACAGTCGTGCACTGAGACCTCTATTCAGAAATTGGTAGACTCATCCCTGATTCTGAGAACTGACAAATCTAATGCAGTAACTAGACAACCTCCTCTTGCTCAAGCTACTCTTGCTTGAAGTCACACTGAAAAGCAGTGAGTGTGAGGGCCAGGGCTATGCCCTGTATCTCTTCAACCATAGTGACCTGTCTTGCATGCTGGGGCGTGATGCTGCAGACTGGTGACTGCTTTCAGTTACATATCTGTTTCCAGAATAACACCAATTTAAAAAAAAAAAAAAAAAAGATATAACTAACTCTTTATTGTGGCTAAGCTTGTGTAACAGGTTTTCATATGATGTTTTCAGTGTTTAAAGCCTTTTTTCATTAAACTGTTTCAGTATCCAAAAAAAACCCTATTTCTCTTACTCAGCTTCATTAGTTATAGGAAATCACTGGATTAAAGCAGAGAGCAGATTAGTGAAAAATAAACTGTAGTAGGTCTTGGGCATATGGTGCTGCGTATGAATGGGTTTTAACTACTTAACTGTGTGTAACAAAGAGCAGGAGGAGAGATTTGTCTTAGCGTGCAATAACTATAATTTGCAGTAGCTGCATAGCTTAACAGTCAGAAACCACGAAGCCATGGAAGGATTTCGGTTAGGATTTGCATGGGGTGTGTGTGCCTGTCCCCGAGCTTACATCGTGTTTTCTGCCAGCTGACGGCCGGGCACAAGACTGGACTTTGCTAATTAATAGGATGCCTCTCCCTCCTTTCCCTTCCTCTTCACTGGGCTCACGGTTTGCAGCACTGGGTTAGTGCAGGTTACAGAGACTGGGATTTAGCCCATCGGATGCGGGAGCCAGCGCTGGTCCGAGCATGCTGCTCCGTCACATGGACCAAAGGGGAGGCACGCTGTGGGCAAGCCCATGACAGCCCAGGCTTTGCCTCAGCTGGAAATTGTCACCCGCAAAGCAAACATGAACAGAAGTAATAAATAAAAGAAGCCGCAATGTAGGGTGATTGCTGGGGAGCATCAGCCTTCGGGCTCTGGGCACAGGCAACGGGATACGGCCAGCTTTGAATTCAAACGACTCCATTATTTCTAGCTTCCTGCTTTTTTTTGCCTAGTATCTGTCGTTCCCCTCTGATGCTTCAGTCTGCAAAAGTCAAATTTATGCCTCTTCTAAGTAGATCCAGCTCACACCGGTTTGAACTTGGTCCTGAAGCACAAGTCAGTGCAAACACTGGTAATGTCCTGACAGCGCTGCATCTCCCATTTACCAGGAAAACTGTGCTTTGCCATTTGGGTGCTGAGAGGTTTCTGAAAACGAAGCAGTGGTGATGATGTCCTTTCCATGTCTTAAAAAACCTGCTTATAAGGGGATATAAAGATTCACGAAGCCAATCAAATCTAATTTATAAAGCAAATTCAGAAATACCTGGAAGATCACCTGGTCTTTATTTGGGCTCCTCAGCAGGTTTGCTAGTATGGATTAACCGATAGTGTTATGCCACGTAGCTTAACCCTGCGTGTCCTCCCCTTTTTTGGGGATTGCTTTCTTCTGAGGTTTCCACAATGTGTTTCGCATCCACTGTGAGTAACATTCTTGGACTTCTGCCCTGGGTTAATCAAACGTAAATCATTGCCCCATGCAAAAAGAAAGTTTTGCCAAAAAATTGTGGTGGTCCAGAGGGGAAGAAGAGAGATGTTTTTTTTCCTCTGTGAACTTTTAACTAATTTTATTCCTTTTTTTTTTTTTTGGTAGGAAGTTTTATGCATTGAAAAATTCACCGACAAGGCGCGGATCATCTTGCGTTTTTAGAGATTAATACAAAAAAATTAAATCCTCAGCTGCTCAGGAGAATATATTTGCTTTCTCCCCAGTTATTTTTATAGTGATGATCTCTGCCAAACTTGCAGGCTTTCTGTTAGCTTATCAATAACTCAACATTGCTTCTATTGCAGAGTTCCCTGAAGAGAAGAGGCAGCAGAGAAATGCACAAAGAAAAAAAGGCATTTACACAGGTATGGTTTTCAAGAATGTGCAATTTTGAGCAAAATCACGTGATAAAACTGAAAATTTCTTTTTACGTGTGTTGACAGGGCCATCAGGCACATGAACTAGAATGCAATTAGGCCTTAATCTACTGAGACCTCCCAGAGACAGTGTAGAAGTAATTCAGGACACAAGTGTGGTCTCTAAACCACGCAGCTTCTCGGGCTCGCTGTGCTTGTATCCACAGATTGAAGCTGCAGGTTTTTTGCAAGAGGAGAAAATCACCTTGCCTCACAAAGTAATTGGATCGCAGCTTAGGGACTAACTAAATTTATACGTAGTGCCAAAGATTTTGTGCTAATGAGCATCTCGGCAGGGAACACGGTCGACACGCTGCAACTACACTGGGCGAGCTCTTGGCGGGGGGCAGCACGTGAACTTGTGCTCTCCCGTGCTGAGACACAGCACAGAGCCTAAGCCACCCACTCCGTCTCCCTTTGGACACTGTTTTTTTTTAAATCCTGTAGGCTGATCCTTCTCAGGGAAGTGGTCTGCCTGATTTCCTCTGCATTTTGTGCTGACTGTAGGAGTTAAAGCTTTTCCC
The DNA here is from genome assembly GCF_009769465.1 of Tauraco erythrolophus. Taxonomy (NCBI): domain Eukaryota; kingdom Metazoa; phylum Chordata; class Aves; order Musophagiformes; family Musophagidae; genus Tauraco; species Tauraco erythrolophus. The sequence goes on along the minus strand of NC_141467.1, from coordinate 47,845,501 downwards.
AGCACCCGTACGGTTGCTGTTTATAGCCGGAGAGATGGGGATAGTGTTTCACCCTGCTGCCAAAGGAGTCAAGAGCAACATTGCGCCTTCGTTACAGAAAGGTTACACCTCCCCTGCTGCCCCTCAGTAGACCCAGCATACACAGCCAAGACCTATTGGTCTTCTTCGAGTCGATGGAGTCTTAAAATCCATTTATTTGTAATAAAATCATTACAACATGCTGTACGTAATGGATCAGGTGGGCAGCTGAGTGGGTAGCGTGGGCAGACCAGGGGCTCGTGGTGGCTACAGCCTGCTTTCCCAGGACACAGCAGACTGAGTGTCCCTAACAAGCCGATACAAGCACGGCTTAATCAAACCTCAGCATGGGGCACTGGGCTTTCTTCTTGCAGTCACCAGTCAGATCAGAGAGTTTGTTTTTCTTCAAGTCTGTAAAATACATGGATGGAATATATATGCCCGCACACATGCAAATTACAGATGAAGCTGCGTGAAGGCAGGGTTGTGTCCACTGGGGTTTGTGGGCGGCACTTTTCCTTCCTTTCCTCATTCCTGGAAATAGAGAGCAGTGCAGATGGAATGGATTCCTCGTGCTTGCTTCCTCTGCTCAAAGCCAGGCAGCAAGAGCATCTGTAGTTTGCCTTGGAAAGCCTTAAGAAGAACTTCACAAAATTAACTGAGTAGCCCTGGGTCAGCTCTGCTCCACAGACAAAGTGAAGTGATACTAGAAACCACCCAGGGGGAAAAATCCCTTTATCCATACATTGTAACTCATGCGAGCAAAGGATTTGGGCTTGACAATGAAAACCATTGTGACAGCACTGTGCAAGGCGGCTTTTCAGTTTTCTTCAGCAATTCTTTAGGTTAGGAAAGACTGAGAAACAATCTTATATATTGACATGGCCTAGCCTATAGGTGCATGGCCTAGCTCTCTCCCAACTCTATGGTGTTAACCAGAGCTGTCTCCAAACCTGGGTATCCCGTTGGAGCCATGTACTGGTTGAGACCAGAGCGCACCACAGCAAGTGCCCGTGTCCTGGGGCATGGCCCAAAGGGGTTAGTACAGACACAGCCCAGAAGGTTCAAAACACTGCTCTTTGGGGACAGCTGCCCTAAATACCTCAAATAAGTTCAAATACCCATTACATGTTTTGCAAAAAGCAACCACAAACTTAGATTCTGTGCATCCGCATGTGTACAGATATGTGTAGCATATGGCAAGACTGGTGTTTTTGCTTACTGGGAACTCAGTGTGAAAATTAGCTGGAACATCGCACCCACCGCAGGGCACACTGAGTAAATAGTACCTGTGAAATTGATTGTCTCGAAGTCGTGTAAAAGCAGAATTCATAGTGGTGCTTACCCGCCTCTAGCAGTATTGAAGAAAGAAAGTTTTTATTCAGCAGAATTGCAAAACGGAGCTTCTTGGAAAATACCAGGCACCAGGCAAAACACAAAGAAAAGCAGTTCTTCAGCGTAAGGTAGGAGTGCTGGCACTCAGCCAGATGCTTGGGTGCTGGTCGTACTGCCCTGTTGTCAGACTTGCAACCCCAAAACCGCTTACCCATCTTCTGCCTGGCAGTTCCCTTGACCTGGTGGTGGTGGTGGAGGAGATGGTGTTGGTCGCTATCTCTCTTTGTGTCTTCTTGCCAGAAAAGAAATATCGTATTTGGGAATTTTTGATCAGCTCCTCATTCTCATCACGTCATTTACATTGCATGATGAATTTAAGTTCTTTTCTTTCCTTTAAGTTTCATTTCTTTATCTCCACGTTCTACATTTGTCTAAATTAGACTGCAGACTCTGTAGGGAGGGATCTGGTTTTTTTCTTTCTGCTTTTTTTTTCCATTAACATCCCTCTGAAGTGCCATGCAGAGCTGTGAAGCTATTGCATGCAAATAATCACTATCAGTAATCATTAATTCCTGTTTATCCTTAATGATCTTTTAAAGTCCGTGACAAGCACCATGACTGATGGAACGTTACTGCACTGTCGTTCCTTCTTTTCCTTCTATACAGTCTGCCCTAAGCACACCTTTTAGGAAACCGTTCACATACCGGATGTGAAATACAGTCAGGCTGTGCCATAGCCCAGCTTTCAGCCCCTGGGATTCGAGCCTCTTGTTCCTCCAAAATGATGGAAAGACTGTTCTCCTTCCTCCTCCCCCTCTCCTTTCTTTTCATTTGTGATTTAACTTATAATGAACTATTCTTAATTTTGGTGATTTGGCCTCTCCTTAGTTTGCCCTGTATTTCAAAACCACCTGCCTGTGTGGGCATCTCACCCTCTTGCTACTTCTACTTGGCTTCAACTGATCAAGAAATCGCTGATATTTCTGTGCACAAAGTTTCAGAAGGACAGATGCATGAAGACTGGAGTTCTACTCTTCTGGCATGCTTAGATCTGGCTGATAAATCTCTCCTGACCATTCTTTTTCTTTGGAAAAAAGCTGTCCAGGGAATGGGATTTTCAGTAGTCATGTTCCCTTGGCAGAGAAGCTGGGAAGATCTAGAGCTGTCTCACCTTTCCAGATGGGATCCATATTTAGTAGGCGAGATTAACATCCATCCGCTCTGTTGTTTTGTGTGTGAGGCTTGTGTTTGTTTAACGGAAAAAAATCGTGTTTGTTTCAGCTCTTGTGAAATACAAAACTTACAAACGTGATCCTTTTTATCATGGACAAAACCTAGCAATAAAGTAATGCCGTTATAAGAAGTTAACGGTGGTTTTGTCCTGCTATAACAAGGCACTAACTCCGCAGACGCATTGAGTCGTGCAGTGATGCCAAGCAAAACTGTTGGGACCCTGACCCCAAACCCATCGAAGCCTTTCCCTTTTCTTCAAAAGCTTCAAAATGCTGAGTGAGACCCAGTGACTGTTATTTACATTGCTTGGAAGGCAGTAGATGTCAGGCTGGAAGCCTCTCTGACCCCCATGGAGAAGCTGGCCCCCAGTGCTCCCAGCCCGGGGAGGGGGATGCAGGCAGGCTGCCCCTTCCCCACCAGCATTGGTCCAGCTGCCTGCAGCCAGGGAGGTGGCAGGTACCAGCTAGTGCCACTGACGGCTGGGCACTTGCAGCCAAAGGCAGAGGAGAAGCATGAGGGGGAATGCCAGATTACAAAGACAAAATTAGGAAAATGTGATTATTTCCAAGCTATTAACAGATAAATAAATAAACTGGAGTAATCACCCCCACCTGTGAGCTCTGATGTGCAGCACTGGTCTGGACTTTCCTTGTGATCTCTGTATTTCTGTAAAAAAGCAAAACCTACAGCTGTGGGGATAAACTGATTCTCGATGATAGGAAAAACAGAGGTAATGTATTGTGCAGCCCTGACCAAAGATGATGCTTTAATCGTACAGCCTTACCCAGCCAGAGCAGCCAAAATTCAGAGTGACTTCAGTGGAGGCTGCGTGGAGTTTTGCCAGGTTTTAAATCTGATACTTAATTTGCAGTTTCAACTTATAAAGAGAGCAGCAATTTGCAATATGTGCATGAAAAAGAGGTATGTGTATGTGAGGACATGATAGAGAGGAAAGAAAGTCCAGAAGGCTTTGCTTCTAATCAATTGTATGCACCTTGATTGTATTCATAGAAAATTCACATTTCTGGTGCCAGAAACATGATGACCAGAGTTTTAATCAGTCAACTGATCAACTGATTGCAGTTGTGTTTGTCTTCTAGTTATGACTGAAAACCACATATTAACAGAAACTTTGACCATCGTTTGCCTCTATAATGTTATTAACGTTTAAGATAATTTTCTTACTGTTTAGTATTTTAAAGTCCCAACCTGCACCAAGCAGAATCAGTAAAAGAGCTGACTGAGTTCAGGAGTATACAACCAATTACTTTTGTGGCTGTTCAGGTATTAATAGCTGAAATTAAGACATAATTGGTATATATCGAAATAGCATGGGGCAAAATTAGTGTAGGTAACATAAAAGACACCATTACCAATGTGCAAGGATGTGTGCTTTAGAAATTAAATAATTTCCTCAGGTTGCTGAGCCATAATTAGTTTTGTAAATCTTTTTTTTTTTTTTTTTAATAGCCTGATCTGGGTGAACAATTGAAGTCGGTCATGTTTTCTTCTGGATTTAGTTGGCATTATTAGGAATTATAACAAAATAGTGCTTGTGAAAGATAACGGCGCTCCGGAGACTAAAATGAAGTTTCCATAGATAATTGCACATATGTCCACATGGCGTACCAACAATGATGAAATCTGCTGTCTCAAGAGATCATCTTTCAAAGCCTGCCTTCCATTATACTGCTAATGCTGATAAATGTGTCTCTTTCGAGGCCAAGTGCCTGTATCTCCATGACAATTCATGAAAGTGATTCATGCAAAGAAATTGTTCATTGGCTTAGAATTTACTTAACCTTGTCTCTTAT